>NC_048269.2:13974901-14588664 GCF_005286985.2 Setaria viridis
TAATTGTACCATCCCTACAACAAAACAGCTACGTTCTCCCTATCATGTAGTATTGATTTGCAGTGACTTTCTTCAATAAAGCCTATCTTTTTGTTGAGGAAAACCTGTCGCTATTTTATTGATCCTTCTAAACACCATTAATCAAGAAGGATTATTTAGACAGGGTGAGTTATTAACTGATTGAGATATAGAACGAATGGTTGCTTCTAACAACTAATAAACTGAGTAGTTCACAAACATCAACTAAACATGATGAAAGAAACAGTGTATTTTAGATACAGGAAGGCAGTTTACCCCCATATATATATATATATATATTATTTCTGGCTGAATAGAAGCCAAAAGCATATCAAGCTAACCGAAGGCTTAAATCACTTAACATGACTTCACAGATATCTTTTTTAAGACAAACTGCAGAAACATCTAGAATAGTAAAAGTGCATATATATTAAAATTTATTCAAGACAACTCAATCTAATCATGTAACTGTCAGAAAAAGAAAAGATGGCTTATGAATATGCTAGAGATAATACACCTACTGGACCTCAATCCCCGAAATAAATAAAATTCAAATGCCATGTGTGAGATTGGGAGCCCAAACATAGCACTTTTATCTGTAAAAATGTACCTTCCCAGCAACAGAAGCTGCATTTGAACACAAGGCTTGCTCAGCACAAATATTGGCATGGGCCACATTTTCCACATAGGTAAAGTCAGACATGTTACTGCCACCACCTATTACAAACTGAAAAGAACTGCTTAAGAAAACCAGTATTTCATAGTTCAAAGAGGCTTGGGTAAAGTTTGTAGTTCATGTTTTTAAAATAGCAAATCCTAGATTGGGTTCAAGGAAGTGACAGATATGCAATTTTCTCTTCAGAAGATGCACAAGCAGCAACTGCGTCAGCTAAACGGAGCCTAATAATTGAAAAGGGAAAATGAATAGAAATCCATATTGCATCTCCCAAACAGAAGCCCAGACTGCTCTAGGTCCAGTTCCAATCGTGAAATATTATACCTACCGAATCATCTGCTTAATGTACAGTAGCAATGCACTCAAAAATTAGACATAACCAACTGGGAGAGTAATGCTCTCTCTACCAGATCCATTAATTCAAATAGCAATCAAGAATCCGGCGACTGCTTGCCCGGCCTCGGCGTGGCCTGCTGCCGGCCAGGCGGCGCCGGCGAGTTGATGGTGCTGCCGTTCTCGGTAGGGGCGGGAGAAGGTGGCTGCGTCATCAACGGTGTCGTCGGAGCTTGCGTCTTCTCCGGCGAGGGGGAGCCTGGCGGATGCGTCAGCAAAGACGACGCCGGCGTGAGCGCCGGGCGCGGGACGCCCGCAGTGGCCGTGGCCCTGGCCTGCTTCCGCTCCTTCTTCTTCCTGCGGAAGCACGAGCCGAAGGACGGCATGCGCGGCTTCCTGTGCTTCTTCTTCTTCTTGTGCTCGCCGCCGCCGCTGCCGAAGCCGCCCTGGTTCGGCATGGCGTACACGAAGAAGGACGGCTCCTCCTCCTGGCCTTGCTGCAGCTGGACGCCGCCGACCGCCGGCGCGTCACGGACCCTGGACGGCGTCCGCTGGTGGCGATGCTTGCCGCGGCTGCGGCTGCGGCTGCGGCCGCCGGGGCACCGGATGCTTGATTGGGCGGGCGCGGCGGGCGGGCGGGCAGCGCGGCGGCGGCCGAGCGGGCGGGCGGCGCGGCGGCGGCCGGGCGGGCGGCGCGGCAGCAGGTCGGACGGGAGCCTTTTTTTTGTTTGCCGAACCGGTAACCTGTGTAACGAGGGGCAATGGTGGGTAAATACCCACCAACTCCACGAGGAGGTCTGTAAAGTGGGTTTTTGGAGCACCTCTTGAGGTACTCCACAAAAAACGTGGATCTACCCCTGCTCCACCTTTTTTCTGGAGCCGGAGTTGCTGGAGCTAGACGCGTTTGGCTGCGAAATTTTCGGAGTTGGTGGAGTGGAGCAGTTTTTCGTGAAGTGGAGTGCTCCCAAACACCCCCTTAGTTGAGGTTCTTTATTGTCGTTGAGGATTAGCAAAATATTTTTAATTGTCGTAGCGAAGAAATAATGCTAGCCGACCATTTCATTTTTTCTTATCTAGCTATTTCATATACGAGGATGGTACAAACCAGTACAACAAGGCCTTTCTTGTGCCTTCAAAGTTCCTCATCACCACCAGCCCCAAACTCCTCATCACCGCTAGTTTTGGTTCATTAGATAAAGATCGACGGTGATGGGGAACCCCATCACTGCCGGACCTAGAATTGGCTGGTAAAAAAATATGACCCGCCGACCCAACGTATCCCATCGTCGCGCCTCCCCCACAACCCGATGGCCTTCCCTCGAGCGCTGCCGCCGTGGAGGATGGGGAGGGGCTCGCTAGGGAGGGGAGGGGTGGGAGAGGGAAAGGGGCGTGGTGGCATCGGATCCGGTCGCCGCCGCCGTCAGCCCCGGAGGGAGGGGGGAGGGAGGGGGGCGGCGTACCAAAGGAGAGGAGATCCACACCATGCTCAAGCCGTCGCACCTGGTCCTTACCCCACCGCCGCTCCCCACTGCCACCGGCAAGTGAGGGGCATGCAGAGGGGGGAGGGGAGGGGTGGCAGAGGGAGGAGGAGATGTGGTCGGGGGAGGGAGGCAGAGGGGAGGCGGTTGGGGGAGGGAGCCAGGGAAAAGAGGGAAGGAGAGGGCCACTGGGGGAGGAGGCGGAGGGGGGGGGGCGACAGAGAGAGGTGGATGGGGGTAGGCGAGCTGGGCGTGCGAGTGGAGAGATAGAGGTGAAGGGGAGGGGGCGGACGTGAGGGGAGGCGCCAGATTCCAGTTGATACAAATTTTGGGTCCGGTCCCCCTCCATCACCGACGATTTGTTACATGAGCCCACCACCGGTTCCAACATCTACAACGTCCATCCATTTAAAAATTGGTGGTGATACTTTATCACTGTCGGTACATCCAAAACCGGTGTGATAGGATGGTTGGGATGGCAAATTCTGCAGTAGTTAGTTTTTCAACGAATATATCGCTAGTATGGCAATACATCGTATTAAAGTATTATTGTTACTAATGTAGCACCACTAGACTACTACTCAAAGTAGACTATTAAATCAATATGATTTTGCTTCTATAGCAGTACTGCAGTACTGTGAGTAAAGGTTAACTCTCATATTGAGATGGTAACTGCACAGATCGACCATGTTTTCCTATAAAAACTCGACATGTTTTTAGTTGCTCATTGGTTTGACTCGAATTTCCCTGAAACCAATACCATCGTTTATATTCTTCTGTAACACGTCCATGCCTTGAGGCATGTGGTGGTCAGCTGCGGCTCCGATCCAGGGGCAGATCCAGAAATCGGCCATAGCCTGGGGTCAACTAGCTAGTTTATGCTATCGGTGTCTGGGCAGAAAGATCAAATCGTGAAGGCAACGAGCCAGCAGACTTGACGTTTCGAGACTATTTTTCTTGAGTAAACATCACAGAGTTTATGGCCTCCACATGATTAGGCATGGGGGGCTCTATATATGTAGGGGTTGGACTCTGAGCTGCAGCACACCCAGCATGGGTCCTGGATCCGCCCCTGCTCCGATCTGATCTCTGTCGATCTGCTCCGATCGATCCGTTCGTTACTTTTTCGATGTTGTGTGGTTGGCTGATTCTGAAGCTTGTGGTGTGCAGTGCTAAAATAATGGAGCGTGTCAAGAGCCATCGGAGCCATGGCTTTATGGGTTTAGTCGCTATGGTTAGTTGGTTACTTAAAATAATTATTAGTCACCGGTGTGTCACGAGCGTGGCTACTTGTTATATATGTTACGAATGGTTTGCTCCAGCATTATATCTTGCCTCACATATCTAATTGATCAGTAGCACACTTCGTTACAAATATGTAAACGAGGTATATTATGCATGGGTGCTAACTCACTGATGAGTAGCTAGCAACTCCCGTTTGTCAGTGCGCTATGCCAGGTAAGTTTGATGCTTTCATTCTACTCTACACACTTTCGGACCATACCTGAATATATGTTCATCAGTTGGTGAAAGAAAACCGTGCATGAAGGGGGAAAACTCCGGAAGATTTTTTTTGATAATGGATAAATATCCAGCTTCACCCTCCTCTTTCGAGACGGATCAGTTCGCACTTATTACAAAACATAGCTTGTTGCTACGTCCACACTATGGTTTCACTAATCAAACCGACCTAGAAATGAATCCTCAAATTTAAAGACCATCCATTTGAATAAAAAAACGAAGTGCTACTATCTCCAAGGACCGACATGCTGAAATGAAGAAGTCCTTGTCACTTTCACTTCGCTGCAACCTAGCCTAATATCGGAGCCAGTACTCTCCCTTGAGTAGTACCTGCAAAAAAGGTTTTGGACAGCACTTGTCAAAAACCACCTCATTTCTGGGCATCCAAATTGCCCAACAAAAAGTTGCAGCCCCATCGGTAAGTATAATTTGGTTTGTACCCTCCTTTCCTAGCCCAACCGTAAAACAAATCACACATATATATTAGAAGGTGGGGACATACCAAATACTATATAAACAGCACGCCATGGAAATTTGGCAAGATGCATCCGAAGAAAAGATGGTTAATGGATTCTGCAGATCTACAGAAGCTGCAATATTTATCACCAATCCAATTTCTTCTAACAAGATTATCTTTTGTTAAGATTACTCCTTTTTTCAAGTACCACATGATCTCAATCTTTAATTAATGGTAGTCTCAACTGCCAAATTTCTTGTGTAACTTTAGTACCAGTGCTGAGGAGATGATTATACATAGATTTAACAGAAAATACACCATTCTTGTGATGAGACCACACAAACGTATCTCTTCCTTCATGAAGATTTACATCTACAATTCTAGTCACTAGATTATACCACTCGAAAAGCTTAGCCCCTACTAAAGATCTTCTAAAAAAATATATTAAGTGGTGATGTACTAAAAACTTCAGCCACAGTGGCATGCTTCTTTTGAACTATGTTGTGCAACAAGTTTGGATACTGAGACTTTAATGTACGGTTTCCAAACAATATATCTTCCCATAATCTAATTTGTTGACCCGAGTGCACCACAATCTCCAAAATTTCAGAAATTCCTCTTTCACACCCATCAAAAAATGTGAATCACCTGATTTCTTATAGACTTGACCCAACAACTTATTCTTAAGATATTTATTCCGTAGCAATTCCTGCCAAATCCCATCTTCATTGCAAAGTTTAAATAGCCATAAACATTTGTTCTGCAAAACCAAGTTTATAATCCCCAATCCTCCTTGGTCCATGGGCTGGCATAGAACTGTCCATTTTACTAGTCTATATTTTCTCTTCTGCTGATCATATTGCCAGAAAAATCTTGATCTAAAATGTTCAATCTTTTTGAGGACTCCCCTCGGGACCTCAAAAAATGAAAGCATGAACATCGGTAAGCTGGAAAGCACTAAGTTAATTAATACTAGTCTTCCCCCAACTGATAACATTTTACCTTTCCACCAAATCAACCTTTTTTCAGTTCTTTTATCAATATCCCTCCAATCCTTATTACTCAGTTTTTTAAAGTCCATAGGAACACCTAGATATTAAAAAGGTAGGAGCCGAGTTTACAACCAAATAAAAGTGAGCATGTAGACTCATGCTCTTTAGCTTGCCCAAAGCAGAAGATTTCGCTCTTACGAAAATTAATTTTAAGACCAAATAATTGTTCAAACATACACAATAAAAGCTTCATATTGTTTCCTTGTTCAATATCATGGTCCAAAAAAATTACAGTATCATCCGCATATTGCAGAATCGAGAGGCCATCTTCTACTAAATGAGGAACCACCCCTTTTAATTATCCTTCATTCTTAGCCCTAGCAATGATGATTGCTAGCATGTCTACCACTATATTAAATAGTATAGGAGACAATGGATCACCTTGCCTAAGTCCCTTCTTTGTTTGGAAAAAAGGACCCATCTGGTCATTAACTTTAATACCCACATTTCCACCTTTGGTGAAAGCTCTTATCCATTCACACCATATTGATGAGAACCCTTCATTCTAAGAGTCTGCTAAAGGAAGTCTCATTTCACTTTATTATAGGCTTTCTCAAAGTCTATTTTAAACACAACTCTATTTTGTTTCTTTGTGTGTAATTCATGCAGGGTTTCATGTAATATTACTGCACCCTCCATGATATTTCTCCCAGGCAAAAAGGTTGTTTGTGAGGGCCCAATTATCCTTTGGGCTACTTTTGATATTCTATTAGTGGCCACTTTTATGAAAATTTTAAAGCTAAAATTCAGTAAACAGATTGATCTGTACTGATGAATTTGCTTCGCTTTACTAGTAAAATAATTGTTTCAAAATTTAGGCTGTGCAAATGTAACGCCCGTAAAATACACCCAGTTAAATCACTCGTTAAAAATGCTTTCCAAAAAATTTTTCCAACCGCCGAGCTCCGTCAAATCCTTTCCCTTCCATCGGACCCGCCGTCCTGGCCCCGGCTTGCCAACTCTCTTTTTCCGCTCCCCGCAATTTTCACCGCGGGCCCGTCAAGTCCATCACCGCGCGCAGTCGAATCCCGCAATTTTCGCCATCTTTTTCCCCTCCCTTTCCTCCCTTTCTCTTCCTTCTTTCTTTTTCCTCCTCTTTCTTTCCCTTCTCCTTTTTCCTTCTCTTTCTTCCTCCTCTCCCTTCCTCTTTCTTCTCTCTCTCTCCTTTATTTCTCCCTGCCACCCACTTGCGCCTGGCTCTGGCGCCCCCTCCCACGCCGGCACGCGCGCTGGGCCGCGCTGCGTCGGGCCGCGCGCACGCGCCCGTGCACGCGCCCGTGCGCGCGCCCGCGCCGCGCCGCCTGAGCCGCGCCGCCCCGCTCCGCCTGCGCCGCGCCGCGCCCGCCGCGCCGCTCCGCGCCCGCCGCGCCGCGCCGCGCTGCGTCGCGCCGCGCCGTGCCCGCGTCGTGCCCGCGCCGCGGCCGCGCCGCTTCACGTCGTCCGTGCCACGCCCGCTCGCACCTTGGCGTCTAGCGCTTGGCTCGGTGCGTCGCGTCGTGTCGCCGGTCACCGATCACCGCTCCTGTGGCCTCATCGACCACGCCGCCACGCCGTCCACGAGCTTCACCACCCCGGCACGCCACTGGCCAAAGGTCCGGCCGCCATCATTGCCTCGGCCCTCGCCCGCCCGTGCGCCGCCTATAAAAAGGGGGAGCCGAGCCTTGCACCTCCACACCCTCACCACGAGCACCTTGCCTTCCTCCACTTCCACCACCAGAACACCGACGGCCATCCCTTCCTCCACCTCTTGTTGTCTCCAGGAAGAAGAAGGGGTAAATCCCTCTCCTCGCGATCCAACCCACCAGTTTCCCTGATTCGCGAACAAGTCCTCCCACCATTCCAAAAATAATTACAGATAGGCCCCTACTCTCGCGGTTCAGTCCTAAACCTCGTTTTAAAGCCCCTAATACTCCTTTAACCCGTCATTTCATGCGCCAAATTTCCTCCAATCCATCCCAAATTCGACCACGGCCTCCTCTCATATATTTCCGCCGAGGCATATCAAAAGTTCATGAAAATACCCGTCCTACCTATTTTCCGTTCATATTTCCTGTTCGGAGCTCAACGGGTAAAATCTTTTTCCTTTTTATTTATTGTGTGCTCGTTTGTGTGTGCCGTAGATCGCGGAATACCCGAGGACGAGCGCGAGGAGGAGTTCGACCGCGAGCCCGAGCCTGAGGACCAGTACCGCGAGCAGGAGCTCCCGGAAGGCTTTGAGAACGGCAAGTCCAATCTCACCCTTTGATGCATATTTAATACCCAGTTTTTCAGACACAACCTGTTGGCCTGTTTTATAAAATGCATATCGTTTTATCGCAAGACATGGTTGGATAGCCACCCCTTGATTGTTATGATTATTCCTTGTTGTCCCATAATTATCTCTAAATATGAGTTGCTCTGTTTAGATGATAAATACCGCTAGAATGCTTAGGTTCTCATTATTCAAATTCGAACATGACTACATCTGTTTATTTGGAAAATAAATGTGTGAGTATGTTTAACTGAGGAGTTGGGTTTTCGGGTGTAAAGAGAGGGGGTGGATGAGATGGATGGGCGTTTCTTGTGTGGAATGCCGGATTGTTGGGCTCGTACCTTAGTGGTTGAGCAGAGTGGGAGATATCCATCTTGTCATGGCTAAGGACCGAGTTGATGTGTCATCCTGCCTAATTCCATCGTCGTGCAACCACTCGACCGTTGTATGGGCAACGGCTTAGCATAAACCCCACTAGCTAAACTGCTAGGCTTCAGGCGTGCTGGTGAGCAACGGGAGCCCTTGGAAAAGGACTAAGCTCTTGGTGACTTAGGTCCCGGTTTCGTCCCCGTGGATGGGTTGCTAACCCCTTGGGTGCTCCCGTGTTGACTAGTCAGTGTTGGCTAAGGTGGGTAATGGCTTTGTTAGGATCCGTACCGTCACTAAGCTGATCGCGATACGGTACCCTACTTGTGGGAAAAGTGTACAACCTCTGCAGAGTTAAAACCTATCCGGGTAGCCGTGTCCACGGCATTGGACGAGTTACGGCTCGGTCACACAACTAGCTTTTGGGGTTGATTGGTATTCTACTGCGTGTGTGGGTGTGTGGAATTTTGGAAGTGTCCGGCAGGTGTGCCGTGCGCTACGGCGGACGGGGAGTCCGGTAGCGATAAAACTTGAATCCTTTGTGTAGGATCAACCCCACTTGATATATCACTTACTAAAATGTTTTCATGAAATTCCTTTGAAATGAAACCCTGCATGTGTCTAAAATTCAGCTTTACCGCAAATAAACCACAGCTTTATCCTTGATTATTCATATGCATATTCTTGATGTATCCCCCTCCGTGGATGGGGTTGGACTTGCTGAGTACTCTTGTACTCACCCTTGTGTTGTTACTTCAGAGGAGGATCCGGACTTCGTCGCCGAGGACTTCAAGTAGGAGGTTGCGTCTGCACCCAACGCTGCCTGCGGTGTTGGCCCTTTTGCAGGATGCTTCCGCTGACGCTTAGTTCCGATTGCAGCCCGGAGTCCGACTGGACTGCAACTTGGATTTGTATTGTTATCGCTTTAGTCTTGCTTTGGGTGTGGCTTGCCCGCCCGCTCCTTCGGGAGTTGTACGGTTTCTGAACTAACTGTTGAATAAATGTGTTATCAGCCTCCTGGGACTGATAATTGGATCACATTTAGTCTCTACTTATGTGGGGACGCTTCAGCAAAGGTAAGGATCCCCTATGGAATTCCTCAAACAAAGCCATCAAGTCTTTCTTGATTAAATTCCAAAAGACTTGATAAAACTTAGGAGGGAATCCATCAGGTCCTAGTACTTTATTATATTCCATCTGAAAGATCGTCTCTTGTACTTCAGCCTCTGCAAATTCCCGAGTTAAAACAACATCTTCCTCCTCAGTTACCTGGAGGATATCACTTATAAGTGATTCATCCAAAGACATATGGTTTGAATCTGGAGGCCCAAAAGGACTTTTATAGTATTTTGTAATGCACTTTTTAAGCTCATTGTCACCGGATCTCACCACCTTGTCTTGTTCTAGTTGGAAAATATGCATTTTTCTATATTTGCCATTAATAGTTTATGATGTTTTTGCGGACCTTATACCGTCACAAAACCACCATGTAACAGTGAGTGACATTTTCTTTTTGGTTTTAGTGGCAACTTTTATGACGTTCGATAATTTTGTCACTAAATTTGCTTGGATGTAAAATTTCATAACGTTTTCAGTCAGAAACATCATAGATCTATGACGAGAACAAATGTGTCATAAAATTTTCGTCATAGATCAACACATTTCTTGTAGTGAATCAATGTCATCCACTTCCTGGAATCTCACCTTCTGGCTAATCCTATTTGTATTGCTCCTGCAAAAACCAAACAATGCTAAACCCCCAATCTAATAGACTCTGGATGCCAGGAGAAATGTTTCACCAACACACTTTAAGTCCCAAATTGTATTGTAGTTGACCAGAAATTTTGTTGTGAGTTGTTTGCCAGATTTCAAGATCAGCACGACACCCCATATATACTACTGATACTGCAGGGGGGTCTTTTATCCCGGGTCACTCAACCGGGACAAAAGTCACGCGATTTTTCACGCGAAATATGCGCGTGCGCGCTGCGTGGGATTCGAACCTACAACCTCCAGCCTCGCATGTAGCTTCTTTGCCATCCCACCTACACACCACACCTGACTATGTAGGGGATACTATCCTTTTGTATTAACTCGTGGGGGACCCTTTTATCCCGGTTGGAAATACCAACCGGGATAAAAGACCCCCTTTTATCCCGGTTGGTATTACAAACCAGGATAAAAGGGTTCGAGGGATTTACTCCTGTTCCAGTGACCTCGTTGGGGACCCTTTTATCCCGGTTTGAAATACCAACCGGGATAAAAGGGGGGGTCTTTTATCCCGGTTGGTGTTTCAAACCGGGATAAAATGCCTCTCAGGATCTTTTTTCACACTAGCCTTTGCAACCGGGATAAAAAGGTCCTGGTTGGTGAGCCCCCCACCGAGCTTTAGTCCTGGTTGGTGAACCTTTTGTCCCGGACCAACTTTAAACCGGGACAAAAGGGGGCGCATCGAAAGTCAATTCTCTACTAGTGCTAGAAGCCCCTCCAAACCATAAAACTTTAGAACTGTATGTGCTGTTCCATTAAAAAACAAAATGTACTGTGAACTATAAATTCGTATGGTAGTTGACTATAATAATTGCGATGTGAGTTATTTGCCAATTTTCAACACCACCAAGCCTCCATATATATTTGCCGCCATCTGTTTGAAGCCAAGGGCACAGGAACCTAAAACACCACTTCCAATAATCCTTAATACTTTAAGAATGGGGGAGTATACAGTGAAAAATTGTTTGGGTGTGTTGAGCTTCCTTTGGCATCATAATCGTCTAAGTAGGAAAGGAAGGCATCAAGAAGCCAAGTTTAAGTTTGAGGGTGGCGATCCGTCGTTTGCAAACGAAGAATCGAAGAGAAACAAAGACTTCCTGTGTGTGATCAGAAAACAAAGACTACCTGTGCAGTACATCACCAGTGTCTAAAATGTCATGCTGTGTGATTCCGTGGACTGATCGATCACTGCAGTACAGTACACCATTCGAGTAGAAGTGACTTGCTGCCATGCTCGAGTCTCTTTATCCCCTTTGGCACCATGCACCGCAACATGATTGACAGCTTATTACGTAAATTATAGTTTAAGTGATTCGTTGAATATTATACTTGGAACTACATCTGGTCCTTGGTGCCTCCAGCTGAAATTAGTTGCTACTTTAACATGTCAGCCTTCCTTGGTTCGCATGTAGTTAGTGTGTACACACCAGTATATATATGTACAGCAGTGCAGGGGTAAAAAGAAGTATATTTCTCACTGAGATAAATTTCACAAATAAAACTGATTTGTTTCTCAAAGTGTACTAGTTTCTACATTTCGGTTCCAACAAGCAGATCTCTTAACTCTTGGATTTTTCTTCCATGCATGGGATAGCAAGCAAGAAGGGTAACATACGGTTTTATGCATCAAAAATCATTTTTCTACTAAGTAAACAAATTAATATAGGATTTTCATGTTTTTGGTCAACACCAGAGAAAACTGGGCGTATTTGGATGTTATAACCTAGGAGGCCACAATATTTGAAAATCATGAGTTTTTAGTTAGATGCAAGAAGTATTACAAATTATAAAAACCAACTAGAAAAATGTCATCTCACTCCATATAAACCATGACTTTTCTGTTAACAAAAATCATGATGTTTTCGGTAGTGTGGCTAACGAAAATCATGGCCTTCCGATCCATGCCTTCCAGTTATTTTGGACCTAATGAAATTTACTGGGTTAGCTATTCAATTCCACGGAGTGTCATACCTTGCTCCTACAAAATCCAAAAAATGCTAAACGCCCAGCCTGATAGATCCAAATACTATACAGTACCCATTTTTTGTGTCAGGCACCTATGGTGACTTGTGCCATTGACAAAAATTGACCTACGGTCACTTGTGTAATGCCTTCTTCAGCCGATGCTATACTTGCACTTTACCATGGTTCTTAGAGTTTTTAGTACAAACTGATGAACCCGGTCAGTAATCAACAAAAGAGTATGTCATCTCTTTTGACCCTGACAAATTGGCAAGCGCCAAGGCTCAACTGGTAAAGCCATACAGGAGTACAACCAGCATATCACGTAAACAAGAGTGCACGCATGGATTTTTCTTCCTCCTCATAAAATGAAGTCATTGTCTCAATAATTTTTTGGCATCAGTTTATTAATTAGTTTGCAGGCCCTGTACTGTAAACTGAAGCTGAAGCTGTGCGCGGTCCTCACATTCAACATAGTGGTGTGGAGGACGCTGGGACTTGCACTTCATTGTCTCTGCTCGAGAGATGGTCTTTCCAAGTTTCAGCCGAGATATACTATTATGACTAATTTCGCAAGATCTAAAACTCCGCCCAATACTTTTCTTAGTCAGGCGTGCTCTACCCAGATCTCAAACAAGCACAGAGAGGCGGACGACCCACGGTCAACTTGAACCACGCCAGGTCATGGCCGGGTCAAAGCCGACCCTGCCGGCCTTGACCGGCGATTTCTCGCGGCGGCGAGGGGCAGGGGCGGATCCAGGGCCCGGGCTGCCCGGGCTGCAGCCCGGGGCGAGATTATGGAGTCCCTTTAACCTATGTGCTGTTTAGCCTAACAAAATGAGGCTTAGGAGACAAAATTAGACTATTTTAGGTGTGATTCAACGGCTCAGCCCGGGGCGCCGTTCTGGATCCGCCCCTGGCGAGGGGTCCAGCCTAGATTCGAGCACCTCAGGTTGTGTATTCGGGAAGAAGAACTCTAGCACACAAAGTAGCTATTCGGCGCTGCACACCAGCACTTGCACTTGCACTTATATTCCCCTTATGAACAAACGTTGATTACAAGTCTTTAAATAAACACACGCATGCACCACGCCCGGCTGCACAACTCGGGCGATCACTCCGTGCATAGCTTCACCACTAATCCACCCCCCTACATGCAAGCCACAACTACCTGCATGCTGGGCACCACTAACCAGCACGCTAACAACTCTCCCAACAGCAAGCGCACTGATCCAGTCCACCAACGATGCATGCGCCCATGCAATTTGACTGGTCTCCTCGCAGCACATACCTTCACTCCCATCATGGCTGCCACTCCTGGCCACTACGCCATGCAGCATGATGAGCACGTACACAACTAGCATAAACTAATCCTAGACACCACTAACTCACACAAATGTAAAAGCAACAAGATTAATTCTAACAGGGTCTCCCCCTTAGCTCGACAGGGTGGTCATGGACAGCTTCAGTGGCTGCTCCTTGATGGCCCGCTGGTGTTCGTGCTCGGCGCGGCACGGCACAGCGTGGTGGAGCACATCTCTTCATCGAGCTCCAGCTGGTGGTGCGAGCAACATCAGCATCACCACGGAGGGAGGGAAGAAGGAGAGAGATTATATTATTTTATTATTATGGGCAGGCTATATGCTTATGGGTACCTGTAAGCATGAATTGCTACGTAGACTGCTTGCACAACGGTGAGTCAAGCCATATAACTTTATAACAACTATTTTACTCCCCATTGTGGCTGCCCTAGGAGAAGGAAGGAGAGAAGTGGGCGAGCTCTGGCCGTGATCGTGGCGCCGGTGCAGAAGAACGGCCCCCGCATGTCGGCCTTGGCCTGACATCGGTCGGCCATGACCGATGCCGGAGCTGATTCAGTTAAGCTCGCGACTCAGCTCCAACTAGCCAAATTTGAGCGACGAAAACTCTAAAATCCTATGCATAACCCGTACTTCAACTTTATACTAAAGTCATAGAACAAACATTACTCTGCAACTTACATTAAGGGAGTCAGGTCCAAAAGTCTAAGGTATGATAGCTACACAGGGTCGAAGTTTGGGAAAAACTTGAATTAACTGAACTTTTCAGAGGTTGGAAAGATGGGTTTTGGCCGATTTTGATCTTCAATTTGAGGGCCTAAATGTTGATTACAAGGTTCAAACTCGATGTACATGTCACTTTTGAACATAGTGCTACAAGTTGTAGAAGGAAGTTTAAAAAGTTTAGATAGAAAACTTGGTGTCTTGGTGTCAACATTGAGCTTCTTTCCAAGACTTGACAATTTCTTGAAGCTGAAAACAGGGATTCGATCTGAGCTTGACAAGGTTTTTGAGCAATTAATATTGGTTTTCACTCGACCACAACATACCTAGGTGAAACTTTGAACTTTGTACAGCAACTTTAATGTTGGTCAAAGGTCGAGTAATTAGCGAAAATAAATTTGAACTGTTAGTCAAACAGGGCTAAAACAGGATTTACCAACTCTAAGAGTTTTCAACCAAAGAGGTCGAAATGTGGAATTTCGAATTTGATTTAGCATTCAATCATGTTCCGGGTTTCAAATAGATTCATATGACATTTCCAACTATACTTGAGCATAAGTTTCATATTTCTCATATTTATACTTTCTAAGATCTTTTAAATGCACAAATAGCATAAACACTCCATAAAATGCATTTAAATGACAAAGGCATATAATAAGTGTTCAATTGCTACCAACAATCATTATATTAAAAGTCAAATGCACATGTGAGATGCTAATGCTCATGTTATGCAAGTGATTAATCTTAAACACAAAGGTTAAATTTATGTTCCTATTTTGAGCAAAGAAGAAGAACGAACTGGCATGCTTCTTGATGAAATGCTACACAAAATTTGTTTTTGGGACAGTTGATTTTTTATCCTACACAAATGTGTTTGTAGCAACACATTTGTTCTGGAGCTTTGTCTCTCTGCTGGATATGAAGGTGGTTATTTGAATATATTTGTTCAATTTTTTTCAATTCAGAAAATACATGTGTGGCCTTGGAACTAATAATTCTATAATTGTTAATTGTGAATAAATATTGAAATTGGATGAAGATATAGGAGGATGTATGGAGGATTAAGAAAAGGTACGCCAAGATTGTAAACTAGTGGCAACACATTTTTTCTGGAGCTTTGACTCGCTGCTGGATATATATCAATGGTTCAGTGCAGCAAAAAGTTTCAAAGGAGAATGCTGTCATGGGCTCCTGGCAGACGAAGATGAGGTCACTATGAGATGGAAAGGAAAATCATACTTAGCTACAGACATAAGAAAGCACCCCGCCAATAACCCTGCACGACTTTTCAAAAATTTGGAAAACCTCGTTGTTATTTGATTGATCTGTGAACCTCAAGTATGGATTAAAAAAATGTGATTGATGATATGACTGACATGCTGCCATGAGAACTTTAAGCACAACTCCGATCCCAAACTTGAATAATCTAAACTCTTACAATTTATTTCATAATTCACCGATACAATAATATGTGATATATTGAGGAAAAGGATATATATGTTTGTGAAGCATTATAGCCTCGATCGACACGGAGAGGCTGCACGTTGAAGGTTGAATTGGTGGGGGCAATCATAGTGCACCGGCCGTCGTCCAACTATGAGCTACTGCAATGCAATAATAAGTACGTGCCGGTGGCGACCATGTCGTCTCTCACGCTTTTCTCACCGCACGAATGGCCGACGCCTATCAACTGCGGCCGTCGGCCACGGCGAGCGCGTGAATGCGGGGTACGGTTTGCTGCGTCTCTGCTTCATCTTCGTGTGCGTGCGATTCTGTTTCTGCTGTCGTCGTTTCTTGATTCGTCTCTGCTACTTGTACAAGTTGATCTCCTCCTCCTGCACGGGCAATGAAATTGCTGGCCAGCCGGACGAGCAGCTTGCTACCACGAACGCACGATCGACACAGTACATCAGCAAGCAGCCCGAGATGAACATGAACGTAGCGTGGCCTTGTCTGAGTCGCGTCATGTAACAGAAAGTTAAACGGCGACGTACACTTGGATGCAGTCGCCTTCTCCTATCCAGCGTGGGATTGATTCGATTCATGCGCTCGTCGGCTCCACGTCGATCGGCCGGTCACTGGGGATGGCCTTGCTTCTTCTTCGTCTTCCTATGATCCTCTCCTATATAAGAGAGCGTGCACTGCAGTGGGTGTGTCCATCACAGCTTCTCACTTCATTCACAGCAAGCTAGATATAGCTTCCTTCGTTCACTGCTTCAGAACGAACGAGCCAACGCCGCGCTGCGCCCACCACTGATCGTCTGATCCAAAACCATCCTAGTGAGGTAGAGGTCAGTTCTACGACGACCTAGAGACTACGAAGCCAGCACGAATCCATGTCTCTCTCTCCGATCCTGGTCTCCCCTTTGTTCTTATAACTCGGTCCTGAATATTCAAAATAGTAATGAACTGTAGCAGCGAAATTAATGGTTCAATGATGCACTTATATTTTCAGTGTGGAATAAAATCTAAAATATTTGCAGTTCATTGTGCACTAGCAAAACCACTCTGCTCTTCATCCTCCTCACATGTGCTTTGCTCTTAGATTGTTGACGCGGCCAGGATGCGGGCTCAGACGGGTGGTGATGGCGGCAATGGCCATCGCTTCTATCAGCACCCGAGCCCTATGACAGTTCGTTACGTCTACGCGGTGCTCTTCCTCCTTGCCAATATCCTCTTTGAGGGACAGCGCCGTAGCGGCTGTCACGGCGACCATGATTGCCTTGCAGCAGCGTGTTCCTACATGGAGCCACGGCTAGTGGGGGCGTACAGTGTGTTCCTATGCTTTGCAGCAATTACAAGGTAAAAATTAAAATATTCAAACTGAATTATATATGATTGATGTGGCTAGCCGCTAGCAATAATCTAGGTCAACTCCTGTTTGTTTCCCTTTGTATTTGAAATTTCGCCTCAACAGTGAGCCAGAGATAGACTGCTACAAGAAAGGAAAAGCCGTTGTAAATTGGAAAACCATGATAGTAAGTGCACTCTTTATGCTGCCATGGTTCCTATCTACAATACATACAGTGATATTTTATCAAATAATTTCATTGATATTTCAACATTGGCAGAGTTTTGTGTTTGAGCTCACCAGCACTGCTGCATCTGCTTTTTCAACAGGCAGTGACTACAAATGTATACTGGTATGAAGTTGTTCATTCCAACTGAGCAAATTGTCAAATCAGTAAAACTTAGAAATAATGACTCGTAGCACTTAAATAAAAGAATTCTTCAAACATTTGCAGCTCAGGAACGTACACTACGGGAAACCTCAAAGTCGCCGAGTGTAATTCCTTCGCCGAGTGTATTATTGCGGGCACTCGGCGAAGGACCGGTTTGCCGAGTGCAATCCTAGAAACACTCGGCAAAAATAATACACTCGGCGAAAACACGATTTGCCGAGTGCCACCAAAAAAACACTCGGCAAACTCCCACGGGGCACTCGGCAAACAAAATCCACTCGGCAAATACTTGAGCACGTGACTTCCACGTGCCGCGCTGTGCCGTCGCCGTGATGGATGTTAGGGTTTGCCGAGTGTCTCGATGGGGCACTCGGCAAACTCCATGTTTGCCGAGTGTCTCGATGGGGCACTCGGCAAAGACGCTAGTTTGCCGAGTGTCCCTGTGAAGCACTCGGCAAACCTGAGGGGTTGCCGAGTGTTTTTTGGCACACTCGGAAAAAAAAAATTCCTCCTCCCCCCTCCAAACTTTTTATGCTCCACATGTATGAGATTTAGCACTGCATGGTACAAGGTGGACTTCTTATTGACCTATTTGCTATATTTAATCAATTAATTTCATTTAGAGTAATTTGTTGATTTAAGTCAAATTTGAACTGCAGGTGTTTGGAATAATGGAATAATATGAGTGGAAAAATCATATTCATGTTAGTGAGTCCAAATTGAGGTCTTACCCAGAAGATGAAAAGAAATTTCGAACATTTTGTTAAGGAAACACGACTACGAACTTGTGGCCAAATGATTTTTTAATTCTCAAAAATACAAACGAAGTTTGAAAATCACGAGATTTTGCAAGATGCTATGATTTCATATGCAAAGGCTGTGGTAAAAAATTGACAAGGTTTCGCACAAGTTTTGACATATGATATTTAGAATTCGAAGCATCTCCGGAGAGGATTCGTAGAAGTTGGAAGGATCCGGTAAGATTTTGAGACGAATCGATACTTGAATTTGTCATTGAGTCCCAATTTATTTTTATAGGCCATAGAGAACATAGATTGGTTCATGTCAAATTTTGGGGATTTTTCGGATCCGTTTGATAATTTTTATTTATTAATTGTAAGTATATGAATTTAATAGATATAAATTCAATATGAGCTATAAATCCATGAAATAATGGAACAATATTACTGAAAAAATGGAATACACAATGTTTAGTGATCTTGACTAGGTTTACACAAAGTTTACATACATTTAATTACTAAAAGTGTTGTTGCACATGCAATATAGGTACCTTTTTGCCGAGTGTCGCGGGAGGGCACTCGGCAAATAAACTGTTTGCCAAGTGTCACCCCCGGGCACTCGGCAAATCAATTGTTTGCCGAGTGTCACCCCGGGCACTCGGCAAAGAGCACCGCGGGTCCACGTGCCAGCGTCAGTAAGCAATCCGAGGGAAAAAAATACCCTTTGCCGAGTGCCCCTGATCTAGCACTCGGCAAAGGGTGAAAATGCCTTTGCCGAGTGCTAGATCAGGGGCACTCGGCAAAGGTTTTGAATATCATCCGGCTAAGTCCCCACACGCACACAACCACACATGCACAGGCACACGCACACGCACCGCATGGACCACCCCCGGCCGCCCGCGCCGCCCGCCTCGGACCGCCGCCGCGCGCCGCCCCGCCCCGCTCGCCGCCCCGCGCGGCCCGCCCCGCGCCGCCCGACGCCGCCCCGGCCGCCCGACGCCGGCTCCGGGCGTCCTGCCGCCAGCCCGCCCCACGCCGCCCCGGCCTGCCCTGACCCCCGGCTAGCCCCCGGCCGTCCCGGATCAATCCCGACCCCCGACCGGCCCCGACACACCGCCCCCGGTCCCAGCACTAGGTGAATTGATGCAATATTATCATGCTTGTTGTAGAGTCGGCCATCGTGCCGTTGTGATGTTGTAGATGCGATTGTCGGCCATTGAGCCGTTTTATTTGATGCAGGTGTAGGAAACCTCCCCGTGCAGGGGAGGTGCTGTTGAAATTTTAACTTGACAGGAGTATTTTTTTTTCAGGAGAGCGTACGTTACCGTCCTCCAGTCGTCACTTTGCAGGATAGCAAGGTGAGGCATCCGACATCTTTCTTTCCGTATAATGTTCGTATATCACGTAACCTAGTTAGGCGTCTCCCGTTCGAAATAGATACGGTTGGAAATATGCAGATTTTTGCATATCTATAACCGTATTTGTTTCGAATTATTCACGTTTTTTGGACAGCCCGAGGATGTGTAGGTGGGTTTAGTATCCATGATCTATTTCGGTCCGAGATAGAGTTTCGGCTGCACCTCCCTATTGTTCTCCAGATACACAATCTCCTATCAAGGACATGTATTTGGAGAACAGCGGGGAGGTGCTGCCGAAATTTTATCTCGGGTCGGAGTAGACCATGGATACTAAACCCACCTACACATCCTCGGGTGGGATTAGGACCTATCTTTACCTAGTAGACAATATAGGAACGTGTATATGCAATGTGAATTTTGTATTACTCACTTAAATGGTAGAGGATGGAGGATCGTCAGTGGATGTACACGGGTCGCACTAGTCAGAATACGTTGACCAATGAATGGCTTGACAAGACGGATGCTTTCTTGGAACGGGCGTTTGCAAGTGTCAATGGAGCTCGATCGACTTGGTGTCCGTGTAGCAAATGTGGAAACATGCGTCGGCAAACCAAGCTAGACATGGGCAAACATTTGGTGAAGAACGGATTTACGTCAGACTATACCAGGTGGATCTACCATGGTGAATCTGACCGTGGGAGAGAGGAGGTCTTGAGACAACGCATCGAGGAATTTGATGATGATGCCGGGGTGGGACTCGAGCCCGGCGATACGGCCACGACCCACCACTGCACAGTTCTGGATGGAGGCTCTGCAGGTTCTTTCTCTTCCATTCATCATCGTTCGTTTGTTGTTATACTTTAGCTTTGCATTATAACATGTCAATGAAATATTGTAGGCCCAGGTGGAAGAAGCAAGGAAGAAACAAGAGGAGATGCCGGCGCAGATGGAGGACATGCGGCGGAGGATGGAGGAAGAAAATCGGATTAGGATGGAGCAGATGTTCCAGTACATGCAGAATTTTGCTTCGAGCATGGGTCAGTCTTTGCCTCCGCCACCGCCGATGATGTTCCCTCCACCTCAGCCACCCACGACTACTCATGTGAGTCACTTGACACATTGTGCTTTACATTCAATACTTTAATTTTGACAACTTTATATGTTAGCTCAGAATGTCCTATCCTATGTGCAGAATCAATCGGCGGCTTCGAATAATGAAGATCAAGATTTGTCGCAGTGGTCTCCTTGGCCTCCACGGAACTAGACTTGGTTGTGAACTTGGTTGAAACTACATTGTGACTTGAACTTGGATTTATGGATTGTTACATGCTTATGTTGAATTATGCCTGTAGTGTTTATGAATAATGTTTCTAATGGTGGTTGTGAATTATGCATGTGATTGTTTATTACAAATGCCTGTGATGATGTGTATTGTGAATTGAGAGGGGTCCGTTATACGTGACAAAACGGGAAAAAAAGGGGGGGTTCTGGGCACTTTGCCGAGTGTAACACTCGGCAAAGAGGGGCCTTTGCCGAGTGTTTTGGCTTTAACACTCGGCAAAGGTGCATTTCCCAGGTGTAGGACAGGTTGTTTGCCGAGTGCCAGGGACAAGGCACTCGGCAAACACCCCCTGTTTGCCGAGTGCCTCCCGCCTGGCACTCGGCAAACAAGGGGGCTTTGCCGAGTGCCAGGCGGGAGGCACTCGGCAAAGGCCCTAATTCCCAGCTGCACGGGCAGGGTTGTTTGCCGAGTGCCCCCCTGACACTCGGCGAAGACACCATGTTTGCCGAGTGCCAGGGGCAAGGACACTCGGCAAACAAGCCGGCTTTGCCGAGTGTTAGCACTCGGCAAACACCGGGTCTTTGCCGAGTGCCTCCCCTCTGGCACTCGGCAAACCCGCCGTTACGCCCGACGCCGTCAGCGCGTATTTCGCCGAGTACATCTTTTCGCCGAGTGTTTTTTTGCTGTCGGCAAAATGTTTGCCGAGTGCTCGCGTTTTGACACTCGGCAAACTAGTCTTCGCCGACACCAAATTTGCCGTGTGCTGTTTGCCGAGTGTTACACTTGGTAAAGCCTTTGCCGAGTGTTTTTGGGGTTTCGCTGAGTGCCTGTGGCACTCGGCAAAGCTTCTGGTTCCCGTAGTGGTAGCAGAGTCGGAAGACGACGCACCATATGGTTACGGGTTAGTTTTTCCACTTTGTCTTTGCTATGGGCTCCATGTATTTTGGCATATTGTTTGTCGGCTGGGACACACATCATATAATGGGAAAAAGTAAGTTCATACAGAAAAGCTGATCGCAATGAAGAAATCGAAATAATGTGTTGGTTGATTCTTGGCTGCATATTTGATATTTTGCATGAATTCATGTCAGGTGGACGAGTGCATGGGTGCATATCGTCGTGGGCAGAGGGCCGACACCGTCGTCTTGGGCAGGAACAGGAATAGGAACAGGGAACCATGCAGATGCAGCAGGACCGTCATCAAGCAGCGCTGCTGCTGGCGCCCGCGCGGATTACTAGGAAAGTAGGGTAAGCAAGGACGCAGCTGGAGGATCACGCCTACAAGGAAAGTGATGTCATTTTGTTTGTGCGTGCAAGCAATCTTGATGATGGTCCTTTGCGTTATATGCTCCATATATCCATCCAGTGAATAATGAAATCATGCATTACGTACTCTCCTCAGTTGATTATTTGCATGTCCACCGGGCCTCTGATCGTGGACACGCCCAACGCCACTAAGGAGGACAGTAGTGAGCTATTTCCATGCATGCAAACGCCTTGCAACGGCAGAGTGGATATCGATCTGCCCCGAGGACGTTGTGCGTGCATGATGCCAAGGTCATGTGAGGCCTAACTTCCTCTCATCTGATGATTATGATGTTGTTTTTCCTGATGTGTTATCTATTCTAGGGAAACATTATACTGTTGCACCTTCGGGAGCAGTAGAGTACATATATCTCTTTTTCAAGTATTAAGGGTGCGCTCAGTTCCTGGGCAAGTGTTGGCTCGCCTCGCCTTGCTAGCCTAGGCGAGTGGAAATCCTCTCCCTCATAAGCAAGCTGAAAGCTTACCGGCACAAACTTCGTGGGAAGCTTGACGGGAAACCCAACACTAGTTTTCTTGCCCAGCTAGGCAAAGTAAGGTGGGGCAAAGGATCCAAGCACCATCGCTAGTTTCATAGAGAGAGGTACAAGTAGTGCTCCACGTGGGCCAGCGTACATGGGCTTATCCAGCGCAACACAAAGGGCTCGCAGGCCCAAGTACTATCACAGTCAAGATGTTCTCGATCGAGGCACCAGATGGAAAATTACGCAGCTCCAGATACCCCTTGTCCCCTTGATGTCTTCCCCAGCTAGCAGCAAGAGGTGGTGGACGAGAAGATCGAGATGGAAGAACCACAATCCTGGTGAATGGAAAATGGTCAAAATGTACTAGTGATCTTCATTCGTTTAAATTTGTTGCTTCTATGCATAGTCACCAATCGATAGATCCTCCGGCGAATAATAATGAAATCATCACGTACGTGATCTTTTGCTTTTCTTTTTTTTTCTTCTTCTCTTTGCGGAACACTCAGTATCGTCATCTGCTCCGCTACTATAGTGTAGTGCGTCTCCAATGGTTCGTACTGTGGTAGGAACGAAACTAAATGGTTCGTACTTAGGGTTAGGTTTATAATTTCAATTTTGAATGAAATGCAAAGTTGTTATGTGTTAGATGATGCGTAGTTCAGACGCAATTGAATCTCTGCCCGCGATATTGACATGTAGAACTTGTTGAATGCTTCGATTTAGGCATATGTTCATCCAATTGTGTAGTGTAAATGACATGTGTATTTTTTTATTTGCAATATGTCCTATATGTTTAGTTTACAATATAGTTTATATGGTGAAGTGTTTGTATTTTGCAGATGGATTGTTTAATTTGTATATTTGATGGTGGGATTGTATTTTTTGGTATGCAATTGTGTAGTGAACATGACATGGTGTACCTGATGTTTTTTTTTTGCAACATGTTCAATTAATTTGTCTCATATTTTTGTTCCTTAATATAGTTGCTATAGTTGATATGGTTAAGTGTTTGTATTTTGTAGATAGAGTGTTTGTATTTTTTAGTATGTAAAGTTTATTTGTGTATTAATTTACTTGCACTTGATGTATAGGTGAGATGACGTCGTTTGGTTGTGAATACAAGCGGCGTAGGTGGTATGTGCGTTACGTGGGCGAGTCCAGTGCTGCTGGTCCCGTACCTCCTGCCCTTCCGGTACCTCTTTGTAGATGTGGCGTGGAAGCAGAGGTGAAACAATCAAGGCATCCAAAGACAGCCGAAAGAGCCTTTTATGTGTGCAAGTGGACTTTTGATCCAATGGCTGCCGCACCTTGTGATTTCTTTCAGTGGATCGATGGACCCAACAAATATGATCCTAGGATCCGCCTATTCCCATATCATACCACAGAGTTTAAACCATACCATCAGTTTAGGCATTGATGTATAGGTGAGATGACGTCGTTTGGTTGTGAATACAAGCGGCGTAGGTGGTATTTGCGTTACGTGGGTGAGTCCAGTGCTGCTGGTCCCGTACCTCCTACCCTTCCGGTACCTCTTTGTAGATGTGGCGTGGAAGCAGAGGTGAAACAATCAAGGCATCCATAGATAGCCGGAAGAGCCTTCTATGTGTGCAAGTGGACTTTTGATCCAATGCCTGCCGCACCTTGTGATTTCTTTCAGTGGATCGATGGACCCGACAAATATGATCCTAGGACCCGCCTATTCTCATATCATAGCACAGAGTTTAAACCATACCATCAGTTTAGGCGTTGGGTTCCTCCTCCACCAAACTCACCTAGGATGACCGAGGAGGAGAAGCAGGAGGCTGCTTATAGGCGTGTGAGGGATCCTCCCATGTGCAAGTATGGTGTTCGTGCTAAGATTATGCATTCTAACTTAGGGCTTCCACCTAAGTTCACTCCATTCTTTCAATGCTCGCTAAAGACTCATGTAAGTTTATTATGAGAATGTTAGTATGACGTGTAGCTAGCAGTGATAGTTTAATTGATATATGGTCACTTTTAACGTCGTCACCGGTTTTTTGCAGGATGGGTGGCCCTTGTGTGATTTCAATGAGTATATATATGGCCCAAAGGTGATGTGGCCAACATAGGAGCAAGTGCGAGAGTTCGAGAGTGGAAAGGCACCATGGCCATGTATGTCCTCTCCTAGTTGTAAATGCAAGTGTGGTATATTGGTAACAGAAGGTGTCGTGCCTTCTTAGCTTGGATATGGTTTTTTTGGCAATGCACATGGCGATTATTGGGTGAGTAACTACTCGTCTCTTTTGTGTTATTGAGGTTGGAACTTGTTTCAAATTTGTAAGAATATGAAATTGTTGTTGCTGGAGGGAAGGACATGTGATTGGGAAGATTTTTCTGGTTATTGTGATTTGTTATTAAAGTTGGGTAATACATCAGAACCATGGAAGTCAAGAAAACTAGGAAGGAGTATGATGTGCCTATCCCTGACGGCGACTTGCTTTGGGGGAAAATATACC
Source organism: Setaria viridis (assembly GCF_005286985.2). Classification (NCBI taxonomy): domain Eukaryota; kingdom Viridiplantae; phylum Streptophyta; class Magnoliopsida; order Poales; family Poaceae; genus Setaria; species Setaria viridis. The sequence goes on from NC_048269.2 coordinate 13,999,654, forward strand.
AAGATATGGTTCATGAGACTAGAGTGGAGCCTGAAGGACTTTATGCGAGGGAAACTATTATTAAGTATTGGAGGCAGAACAGAACCAAGTATCCATGATCTCTAACTGAAAATGAGAAGAGAGAAAATAGGAGGAAGCTGCAGGAGGAGAGAGAGTTGGAGAAACAAAGGTTGAGGGAGGAGAGAGATCACTTAGGTTATGTGGTTGATCCGAATGCGAAATACCCTAAGGGTTCATAGGAAGAATATTTGCAGCAAGTTAGGGTAAGGAAGAGAAGGATTGAAATGGAAGAGTTACAAGAAAAAGCGGAAGAGGCACAAATAGAGACGATAAAGGCTCTTGTTGCCGATTTACCTGTTGGTAAGGTTAATGTCGATAAGAAAGGGAAGGGAGTTGTTATTGCCGGGGATGATGATGATCATGATGAGTTACTATACGAAGGTGACTCGGACTAGATGAACGTGTTGATTTAGCTGGATCATGTTTCTCTTTAGTTGTCAAAACTATGTTCATTCATGAGACAACTATGTTTATGTTTATTGTGAGAACTACGATTACTTGTGAAAAACTATTTTCATTTGTGAGAGAACTATGTTTATTGTGACAATTATGATTATTTGTTAACAAAACATGTACTATGTTATTTGCATTGAGTGTGCGTGCATGGTTGCAGTCAATGTTTGCATTTTGATAGTATGTTACTTGCATATACTATTACAAGACTCGCTATTCTCGATTGGAGTCCGAGGGGCAGCATTCTCGAAAAAGAATACAATAGATTAGAAAATGGATTAAATTCAAAATTTCTAATTTTGTAATGGGTTAATTCGCCTCTGACCATCAAATCAAATGTGAATGACCCGGCCTCCTCCCGTCAATTTTATTACGACATGCTATTTTTTGCATTCAGGATCAATCGTGGTCACCTTGACGTGGTGGAAGTCACGAGTTCGCACCTGAGAGATTTTCTTTTATATATATCGAGATATAGACGTGGTGGAAGTCATGAGTCCTTTTCCTTTAGGTTCTCCCCCAAATAGTCCGAATTTTCCTCCACGTTGATAAGGAGCTAAGAGATCGACCATACGAAAAAAAGAGTTAATTAGGAATAAAAGATGGGAGTGTCTACTGCTAACCCGGGTATTACTGTGTCCACAATCAATTGGGTAATTTGAAGGTGGAGAACACCCTGTTTTGTGGAGAGAGAAAATCCAAGCAAATATTTCTGTCACCCGAAAATTAAAAAATTAAAAAATCCCTCAAATGCAGGTGCTGCAAATATTTCTGTCACCCTGTTCTAAATGTGAGAAACCCCTCAAATGCAAACATACAAATCAAATTTCAAAATTAAAAAATTGCAACTCATTTACATGATAAGATTAAACAAATTACATGCACTAAAGTACTGTAAATTAATAAATTCAAACTGTAAATGCTAAGTCGAATCCCCTCGCCTGCATACTAGGAACTGAAGATGAAATGAACCAAGCCTTGCCTACCCAACCGAGATCCGAATATAATAATGGGCATGTTCCCCAAAAATTGAATACCTGGACACAGATAGCTAGGTCCCCTAGAAAAGTCGAGAGAAAATAATGGGGACCAACCAAGCCATATCCAACTGATAGAAACGAAATCAACAGGCCATGTAACGCCCACAAAATCGGGTGCTGGGTGCTCCTAAAACACCCGAGCAACATATAGCTTTCCCCTAAAAGATTGACCATACGAAAAAAAGAGTTAATTGGGAGAGTGGTGGTGGGGGGCTGCCGCGCCACTCTGCCTGGCGCGTCAATAGTTAGCTGTCGCGCCAACTGTATAGAACTTTCAGTAGGTTTTGGGCGTGTGGGCGGGGGCTGCCGCGCCACTCCGCCTGGCGCGGCAGTATTTAGCTGTCGCGCCAACTGCACATAACTTCCAGTAGGTTTCAACGGGTGGGAGGGACTGCCGCGCCACGTCGCATGGCGCGGCAGGGGTGCTCTGCCGCGCCAACTGCATAGCACTTTTAGTAGGTTTCTGGCGTGTGGGTGGGGGCTGCCACGCCAGGAGTAGCGGCGTGGTAGATCACTCCTGCTGCGCCAGAGGCAGTGATGCAGCAGGGGTGAGCTGCCGCGCCAACTGCATAGCACTTTCAGTAGGTTTTCGGCTTGTGGGGGGCGGCCGCGCCAGGCGTAGCGGCGTGGCAGATCACTCCTGCCGTGCCACGCGCAGTGGCGCGGCAGGGGTGAGGTGCCACGCCAACTGCGTAGAACTTTCAGTAGGTTTCGTCAGTGGCTGGGCTCAAGACATTAGCACGATAAGTAGGAACACATAGCAGCTAGCCCAGGTGGCCTCATGCACAAAAGGGACATGTACAGCCCTCCAAAGGCTAGGGTGAACTTACCCAGGGCCACTATAGGTAAGCTCGCATGGGAGGTTGGCTAACGAAAAGCGGGGCGGCGCTAGAGGTATTTGGTTTTGTCATAGGATACCAAAAGAATTTGCAAAGCACTATAAAAAATGAATGATTGTTAGTGTGAATTACAGAAATGACAACATGATTTTACCGAGTGACACCAATGGTTTTTCTGTTTGACCCACCATGGCAACGAGGCCACGACATGGCACGAGCAAACACCCTACCTACACAATGCGGAGCATGACGGTGCTAGGAGAGAACGAGTCGAGGCACGAGGGTGTAGGGGGTTGAGGCATAGATCAATGCAAGGTCGAATGAGAAAGGGAGGGACTGGAGGCAGTGAAGTTGGTGGGTCTCAGTTGCGACATCAATGGTACAGCATGAACCCAGCTTTGCCTCTACGCATGATGGCATTCCTGGGCCGTCGGGCTTTGTCTTGCAAGAAGAGGGACAAGGGGATAGCTTCTCCATATAAGAGCGTGCGCCAGAGCCTGGACTTCACCACTCTGTTGCTCGCCACCCCAATGTTGTGGGCTCTAGGTGAAATGATGAAGCCCATGCCAGCACCGGCTGTTGTCACTTTCTGACACCATGGCAGCGGAGGTGGAGATCAAGGCACACGCGGCGGAGTGGTGCGGATGTTTCTTCGATGGTGTCTGCTCGCACCACCAGGGGATGAGCAAGAAACAGAAGGCGGTGAGCGGGTTGGTCAACACTGGCGTGGAAGGCGACGGCATAAGGATACGACCGCCGTTGCCACCACCCACGTTCTAATGCCGCGACGCACAATTTGATGGGGAAGTGGTTGAGAGAGAGGGAGAGGGAAGAGAAAGTGCATGAGGGAGCGAGATGAGAGATAGGGCCTATGAGCCCTAGATGTCAAGTCTATGTCATATCACTATCAGCATACCACGCAGGCATCTTAACTCAAGTTATGAAGATTTAGAACTCCCTAGCAAACATGCCCGTACGTTGCTACGGGTCTACAGCTAAAGATCTTGAAATATTATCTATAAATAATATCTAGACCCTGTCTAAACGTATGAACTTTTTACGTGCATTGATTCTTGGTCTACTATGTCTGTATGGCAATTTTTTTCTACAACAGTGCTCGTGGAGATGTTGCCGTCACAATAAAAAGTACTGCCATAACTTGTCTTTTCAAGCTTAACTGATGCACTTGTCAACGGAGGTGGAATCTTATTATATGAGTTTTGGTTTCAGGTTTATGATTTTTTTAAATAAAAGGGTTATGTAAAATGACATCAAGAATGTAGCAAAGACATTACCTTACTGTTCCACCTTGTTTTGTGTACGAGCACTCAGATCTTATCAAAGGTGAAATAAAGCTTATGAGTGACATCATGTGAGTGAGAGCTAGTTTAGAAATTTTAGGCCCATATTCTACATGAGATTAAGACAACATTATTATATGGTTGCTTTGTATCCGGCGAGACTAAGGATAAGTATAATTAATTATGTTTATTAACAGCAAGTAGTTATCTCCGACTTGTACAGGCAGCCATATGCTTTTCCTAATTAGAGAGACATGTTTCCTTCAGCTAAGTCGCCATGCAACCCAGTTGAATTGAATGTTACCATTTGACACGAATTTGAGCAATAATCATTTCAACAAACTGAGTACCACAAAAGAAGCACAATTCCTTGAGAAATAATTAATATAAATGGTAATTTATACAGCACAGAAGAATAGTTCTAGACTTCTAGTCATTTCTCAGTGAGTAATGCTAGTAATTGCTGTTTTGGTTATGTCCACCTGCTGGTAGGAAATTGGTGGATATTGAATTCAAATGAATATATATTGTGGATAGATTAATACCTGCCCGAGGGCATAATCATGTACAATATTACAGGCTCCTTCTTCCGTTCTTGTTATTAGGCATTTCTATCAACAACTTGTGTGCAGTAGAGACAAGCTCGTCAGAGGGTGCAACGGCCATATGCACGGACAGAAGGGAGAGCTGCAGAGGCTGCTACCGCCGTCGGCGGCGAGAGTGCGTCTGTGGTTGAGGCGCTGCGCGGCCGCGTTGCCGCTGGCCCCGCCCGCCCCGTGCTCTAGGTGCTATGGCCGCCAAGAGGGCCTGCCGCCTCCAGTGGCGGGGTACACCGTCCGGGGACCTCGCCTCCACTGGCCGCAGGTCCCAGCCGCACCGCTCAAGACATCACCCCTGCCGGCCTGGGGAGCTCACCCCCGCCGGCTTTAGGCACTGGCCACACCGTCAGGGGACTCCCTCCCTCCAATCGCCGCCGGCTGCTGCTCGACGCTGCCCCTGCCTCGCCTTCCGCCAGCGCCCCACCTCCAGCGCCTCCTTCACTGAGGTGAGGAGGGGAGAGGACCTCCCTTCACACTCTCCCTTCTCCCCCTCTCCACAGCGGCAACAGGGGCAGGGGCACGGGGGGCGGCGGTGGCAGCAGAGGCGACGCGCCCAGGGTAGGAGGAAGGTGCGGCGCGGGGAGCAGAGGGGATCGACCAGCCTCTCCGTTGAGGCTTGGGGTAGGGTCCGGGGGCGCGGATGAGGGAGCGCAGGCGGCGGACGGGTGGGAGAGAAACGAAGGAAAGGAGAAGCTTTTTCCCGTTTAACCCCCTCCCTTCTCCTTTTTCCACCCGAGCCCCTCCTCTTTAGAATATGGACTGCGGGTTGATTCTATAAAAGTTGAGGGACTTTTTTGCAAAATAACTACGGCAGATGCAAAAAAATGGCAGAACCATTACTTGCTTTAATATTAGGTATAGATATGGTACAATAAATTTGGAGACTATTATGTATTTTGTGAGTTTAGAAACACGGAAACACAACATTATAGGTTCAAGGACATGCGGTGGACTTTACTCTTAATGTAATCTCATTTGAACTCAGATGTAGCAGGGCACCACAAGCAAATCCCTCTTTTACCTTTATCTGGTTATACATGTGACGGGTTCATAGACCCGGGGTCCCCAATGGGCTCACTTTTCGACAAATACCTTACCCAACGAGAGGTGCAGTGATAATGCACGCCTGAGCCAGCCCAGATATGCAACGCCAGGTCGAGACCATGATCCAGCCACCGACCAACGCCTCCGACCAGGAGGCCTGGTCGGGGTCGGGACCACAGTCCGACTCCGACCGAGCTCCCCCGGGGATATGCCGGACTGACTCACACCGCTCCCCCGACCGACACGGTCGGGATCGACCAGGACGACCGACTGGGGACGCCCGCTCGGTATGGGCCCGGGGAGTAGGTGAAACGGATAAGAAAACACACTTAGGTCAACTACCGTATAGAAGACCGTACCTCGCCATGCCCTGGGCACGCACCGCACAGTGCTGTCGTGCGATGTCAGGTAGACACTGTGCTACCTGCCTGTGAGGGCGATGGTCATACCGTACCCGGCGACATTGGCAATGATAAGACTAGGCAGCACCCATGCACCTTTTCTCTCCCTCTCTATGACTTGTAAGGCCGCCCCCTTGAACTATAAAGGGGGCGCGTTCTCTCTCCCTCGGGGGATGGGAGACTCTCTGGCTCTCTCGAGACACTCTGACGCTCATACGCACTCAAACACTCTCTCTAACACTTAGCACACGTTCAAGCCCCCATCACTCTTCTCTACTTGGACCAGAGCACGACCGGGTCTCGGACACCCTCTTCTCATCCCTTACTCGTTTGTACCCCCAATGCAAACTTCGAGTACCCTGGCTTAGGAATACAGTCGACCGATCGACCTCGAACTAGACGTAAAGCACGTTGCCTGAACTAGTATAAATCCTATGTTATTGTGTGCTAGGCCATATCCGATCTAACGTATGGCAAAACTACTAATATTTACTTATCGGTCAGATTCCGCACTGACAACATGTATCTCTTTTCATAGTTTTAGGATATTGGGATGTGTCCTATAGCAGGTCCTCTTTGCCCATTTTCCCTTTTTATCTCTCCGAACTTGTGAGACCAATATGTAGGTGGGTCAATCTGTTTTTACTTCTACTTTTCCTCCCACTCTTTCTTATTTCTCTCGCCTCTGCTCCATAGCACGAGATTGTAGATAATGGCGCTGGTGCAATCCAAGTGCTGAGGCTAGCCTAGCGCGAGATGAGGTGTACTTGCCCTGCCACAGACTGTGGCCGATAGGGCCACGCTGCCTGCTGTGGAGGGGCATTGAAGCATAGTGGAGTGTGCACGCAGTCGATGCAGACGCATTGAATGCACCAACAGTGGCCTGTACTTGCCCATAAGCCCCTTCTCTGAAGTGCAAAAAGGAGGGCTCGGGACGAAGCAGCTAAAATCCTTGGCCCATGAGGGGTTCGCTTGTACCACACGGGGCTAGGGATTAGTGTACGGGAGCATGGCCCCTTAACACGAGTTGTTGGGGGATTTACACCTGTTTCTCATAGTCGAACACCATGTGTGATTCCCTGAGGACCGAAGGCTTGCTAACATGGTGCCAAGTAGACATGAGCATTTTGCGGGTCGGGCTGGGTTGGCAAAAAAGCCCGGTTCATTTCAGACCGAAAATTTGTGCTGACTAACTACCCATGGGTGTTGTCGGGCTGAGTTTTTGGACCAGGCTCGGATCGAGCTCGGGCCACCCGTTCTTTTTTAGTTGGAAAAATAAATAAAATTAATTGTTTGGGTGGGCTCGAGCCGGCCTGATTTTTTCAGGTTTGATTTTCTCTGATCATGTCCGGCCTGGTAGACGGCGTGGGTGGGCCACGACCAGGCTAGGTCGGGTTTAAAATGCTCAGGTCTAGTGCCAAGTCACGAGGACTTGCCATGTGGCAGTTCATGTATCGTTGACAATGAGAAAAGGAGGAAAGCGGAGAGGGTTTCCCATTCTTTCAAGGAGAGAGGAGAATAAAAGAGTCAGAGAAAAATAAAGAGAAAGGAGATCCGAACCCATGATGGTAGATTATAAAGGAGTATAGTTTCTTAATCGACTGCAAAAGCTCTATTGAAGCATGCTATGTTAATCACTTAATAATATGGCAATTAAAGCAATGTAACAGAGATCTTAATCAAGTCAAGATAACTTTGATTCTACCACATCTAGCAAGAGGTCCTTACAAGACATGATGAGAATCGATAACTGGTAGGTGAATCTAGATGAAATCACAGTGATGCGCACGGTAATTAAAGCCTAGAACACCTAGTAATAGTTATTGACACTCACTATTGACACACTTTTACCCCTGTTTATCATCAATAATGACATGAATTTAATACCTAAATTATTAATTACATCTAATAAACTAGTTATTTTCACATATTCAACGTATTTTGGAGAATGTTATATTTTTGCAGGAAAGTAGGTTTAAAAGCATATTTTTGGATAAAGCTCTGAACGAGCATTGAACCAGAAGAAGACGAAGGTCAAAGAGCCCTGGAAGGGGCTAGGCTAATCGACCTAGAGGAGCCCAGGCCGATCGGCCTTGCACCCTCTTGCGCCCCTGGTGCCCACCTTTGGCAAGCAATCCTCCGAAGTTACTTAGGGACTAAGTTTATGAAGATATGACAAAGGCCAGCTCAGAATCAAAGAGAAACCGAAGAAGATCAAGCGAAGATTTGAAAATTCATTGAAGATCAATCTCATCCCGAAACTATTGACGTGCTAGGCCCACATGCAAGTGAAAAGAAGATTCCAGAGCACTAGAGGATACTTGGAGACGAAGCAGGACGCGAGGGGCAAAAAGGAAGGCCCAAGCCGATCGGCTGGACCCTCCTAGGCCAATTAGCCTGGGGGTTTCCTTCGCCCCCTCGCCTTCCAATTTTTGCCACGCGCTCTCTAGACTATAAATACCCTGAAAAACCTACCAAGTCCCATATGACAAATGACGTACTCGACGTGAAGCAGCAGAGAAGCAGAAGGAGCTTGAAGGACACCTCTCTGGAGAGCCGAGGGCCGAGGAGTTATCGGGGGTTAGCGTAGGCGAACCTCTGCCTGCATGATTACCCTGCGAGGAAGGTCACGCTGGAGTTCTAGAGCTAGAAGTCATCAAGATCAAAGTAGGATCCTGGTGGTGATCTTGTGATGTACAATCATTCATGGTGAAGTAATAGATGTGTTCATGTTCTTAGCGATCTAAGTATCTCATTTGATGGTTTTATGCTTTATCGGGTTTGCTTGCTTTTTAATCTATGAATCGATGATAGATTGCCTAGGGTGTTCTTGTGGTCGTGGTAACCAGATTTGCATGCCTGATCTACCGATGAGTACGACATGTTCTTATGATCATGCCCTTAGCCTGCTTGCGCTAATAGAGGTGATCCTGATAGGATCTTTCTTGTGTAAGGTGGAGGGTTTCAGGATCCGGACCGGAGATGTAGATTCAAAGACGCTTTTTACTAAGATCGTATCTATGTTGCATTACTATCCATGCTCAGAATTACAACATATGCATAGTCTAGGTTGTTATAGATTGGTTACCTTTGCTCTATCTATTATCTATCTGTACATGCTTAGTAGATTGGATCTGAATCTTTCATAAACACCAAGTTAAAACTAACAATGCTAGTTGAAATAGATCTTGTGCTATAAGTTCCACGGATTGATAAACCTTGGGGGAATACTCTGAGGGAACAGCTACAACTGATCCGTACGCTTGCGGTTCACAAATTATCATGCAAACAACCGTCAACAATGGTTATGCTTGCAAGCGAACCGTAGATCAATGCAATGCAACCATGTTTGTCGAAGAAGTCACCGGTAGAAATGGATCTTAGAGCTTGCTGGAGATCAAAGTCGATGCAGCCCCGCTTGCTAGAAGAAATTTATCGAGAAGCTACATTACTCCTACTCCTAAAGGTGGCGCTAGGCCGAAAAGGATAAGTGTATTTGTGTATTGATCGAGAGATAACACTTTACAAGGTCTACAGATACATATTTATACCGTGAAACTAACAGAGTCAGAACCAAACATGACTAGCTAACTATAGAAATCTTAACTAAACAAAGGAAATATTCAGATACATGCACTCTATTCGCTTACGTAGAATCCTCGCTGATGAAGCTTCCTTATCCGACTCATCCGCAAAGAGACTGATCCACATGCATGATAATCTTAGTAATCTTATTTATTTTAATCACCTTGCATGCATGTACTGACCCTTCATTCTAGCACCGTGGCCAGCCAACCCACGACATCACCATCACCTTGGCAGCCTGCGGTGTTCCGGAAGTATCATAGTATCAGCGGCGACGGGAGCGCCGTCTTGCCATCCTCAACAACACCACGATTTCGCCCTTGCCGTTAGCCATGAAGACAATCTCGTCGTGTCATGCCCGCGCAAAGCCCCATCTTCCTCAATATATCGGCTCCAACTCAAACCCTAGCAGCCTATGGTGTCGTTGTTCTCTTGGTGCCGTTCTCGCATTCCGGCGGCCTCATGGTGATGTCGTCATCAGTTACACTGCGTACACCTTCTGCATGCACTTTCTTTATTCTAGGTTTTATGGGATTTTATCAGCTAAAATCTGGTGTCAGCATAGGTCCCCCTAGTTTGGAGTATGAACGTTCATGCTTCAAACTTTGTAAGTCCAACATCTTGAATCTTTTGGCCGATAAAATCTGTTTTATCGCTCCATGGACTTGATACCAAGACTTTTCTATTGCTGCTCTTTCATAGCTAATGTTCCTCTTCAAGCTTCTTCTCAAGTAAATTCAATCACTTAATTTTTCCTCCTCACTTTTTTAACCCATTATGCTGCCCAGGAAGAAACTGATGATGAAATCCCAATTGTGAGTAATACCGGCCGTCCAATTGATTTTGGTCCGCCGACTCGTACGCCGATCCTGGGAGCCGATGCCCCACCTGTGTCTACTCTCCTCAAAGGCACCTCTTCTTTCAGCAAACACAAATTGCCCCAAGGATAGAGATTAAAGGAAGAAGAGTCTGCCCATTGGATCAGCATCAGGGGTATGTCCTTTATATTCTCCTTATTCCTTTAAATGTCATTCTTGCTAAATCTTCTTTTGCTCTAGAAACTTATGGACCCAGCATCGGCCTCCCCCGTAGAAGATGAAATCTTGAAGGGACAACACGATCCAGTCCAAGAGGAACCAATTCATGTAAAAATCCATATTGAAATAATCAACATTCACCATTTTATCTTATGTCAATTCATAACCTTTTTTGCGGGAAGAGACAGACCACCAAGAATCTACCAGCCATCTAGAGGCCATTCCGTTGGCTTCGATATCACCTAGGAATCCTCCCAACTCCCCAAGGTTTGCAGCCCGATGAAAAAAAATCTCAAGCCAATGTCCTCTTGCAGTAACAAATCCCTACCTAGGTATGAATTTTTTGCCCTTAACAGCAACACTTTTTCAACAAACAGCTACTCATCCTGATCAATCTGCCAAGTTGACAAGCTATCAACATCAGCCCTCTTTTCCTCCAGCATTGATGAGTATGTTGACGATGAAGAGGTTAGTTCAAGCCAAAAGAACACCCAATTGTCGTCGGATGTCCAGAACCAACTATCGGCTATACACAAGATGCTTCAGTTTTGTTGGAACACTCAAAGCCGATTTAGAAGCTGTATAGGCAAATTAGAAACCATCTGGCCCCAGACTTAGCAGCAGTGCTAACCCCAGCAGCTTTTATTGAGTCAAACTTCCTCAAAGTTCATGCAGCTCAGAAGCGCATAGCCGACAGGCAGGCTAATCAACAAGCTATGCTCCAACTTGAAACCGGTCGTCAAAGGGTTAAAGAACTCAAGCAGCAGGCTGACAACCTGGCGGCTTCTTCTTCTGCTACTACGGGGAGAAATATTAATGACCTCCTTACGCTCCCTAATCAACGGTCGTAAGGTCATGGGCCCACCCCCAGCACCCGTAATCTCCACTGACAAAAACACACCCCAGAGGTACCTCGCTCCGTCTTGCCCGACCCCAAGGGCAAGGGGTTGGACGCGCCGGACCCCTCAAAGCAAGATTCCACCTCGCCCGACCCCGGGCGCAAGGGGTCGGACACGCCCGACCCCTCAAAGCAAGTTTCCACCTCGCCCAAAGGCATGTGCGGGCATCAAACGGAGGCACAGGTCCTGTGGGTCCCCATGATCTCGCCAAAACATAACCGATGGGACGCGCACGCTCCAAGATACGGTTCTAACACATGGAGAGGCATCGCATTCTTCGATGTGACCTGTCGGAATGATGGGCTGCACATTGCTACCACGACAGCACAGGACTACGACTGCACCGCCTTATCCCTTTGCGACACCTGTCATAGGGCACTCATCGCCTATGCCGTCTACCAAAGGAGGGCAAACCGTCTGGTTTCCTGCGCAGCCTGGCAAGAAGTGCCCATCAACCGTACCGCCCTGTCAGAACATATGGCTACAGTGGTCGGTCGCCTCCTGCCACTTACACGGCTACAGTGACCGGTCGTCACCACCAACTTGCACGGCTACAGTGGTCAGCCGCCATATGCGACTCGCGTGCTCGGCTACAGTAGCCAACCGCCGAATCATCTATGGGACCCAGAGGGAGAAGTTGGGCTCGATCCCCAAATATCCCTCGCACATCGCGACAAACGCCGTGATGTGCTGGACGCTGTTGGGGTTGAGGTGCTGCAGCTCCATGTCGTAGTAGTGCAGCAGCCATCGAAAGAAGCGGCTTGGGGGAATCGCAAACCCCCTCTCATGGAAGTGCGCGAAGGAGACCACGTACCCGTCCGCCGGGTGCAGCTCGGCCTCATTCCTGGGAAACCGCCACTCATTCGTGGCAGTCCTATCCCAAAGAAGACCCTTCTTCACGAGGCTGGTCGCGCGCACGGTGTTGAAGCTTGACGGAGACCACAAATCCATCGCCGAGAATGGGGAAGTTTCATCGGCGGCGGTGAAAGAACAACTGCTTCGGCTCGAAAGGAGACAGAGTAGGCAAGGAAGCGAGAAAGCTAAAGGCAAGCGCGAGGTGAAACCAGCAAGGAAAGCTCTTTCGCTTTATAAGGGGCGCGCAACGGACGAGAGACGAACCGATTGCATTTATTGCGACGTCGAGTACATCCCATCACCCCCATATTTTTTCAAAAACCGTGCGCACGATCCCGTTCTAACCGTAGGGAACGCCGTGCCTCCTCACCCCACGCGCCCGGCATTATCTGCTGCTTCGCATCATGGAGGTCATGCGCACAAACGTCGCCCACAAGCGGCACAAGGCCCGCTTCAGGTAAAAAAGGGATACATAGCTGAAAATGCTCTTACGGCCCATTACGGTCCAGGGGTTCGAAGGCTGGCCCTCCCAAGGGTTCGACAGCCGCCCCAGGACACTTCCCGAGTAAGGGGTAAGACGGGACGGGTCCGCTAGCAGCCTCTACCCTGGTGAACGAAAGCCAAGGGCGTCCCAACCTCACGTTCGAGTCCCGACTGGCAATTAAGTTCATGGTTTTTCCCCGAAGAAAGGCAACGAGCCCCCGGATCCAGTCGAACGGACCCGGGAACTATATGAACTGGTTGTCCGGAACCAGAAGTACGCCACTAGCTTGGCCCAGGTCGGATCCCCCCATAACGGGGACCGGGGCTCCACTCGAACTGACCCGTTAGCAGCTCACCGAGCACCATGGTTCGTCCGACGAGGATAACATGGCACGGCTCAACCCCTCCGTCCAACCGAACAGACACTTGAGGGGCAACAATTAAAAGACGATCCGACCTCTCGATCAGTCTTCTGCAGCGCGCGGGGGCTCAGGGGCTGGAATAGCAAAGAAACGGCCATGCATGTGGTCACGTTCGGTCATCAGGCAGGAGTGATAAGCGGAACGATGGGAATCTGCCTGAAACTCCCCGATCAGGCCAACAGCGAAACATTTTCCCTGACCAAACCTAGCTACGGGTTAGACAAAGACTCCAAAGAAACACTCTGCCCAAAGCCAATCACAGCCTCTGGAGGAGCACCTCGCTCCACCAGAGGCTCGGGGGCTACTGTCAGGGAGAAATATTAATGACCTCCTTACGCTCCCTAATCAACGGTCGTAAGGGCCAGGGCCCACCCCCGGCTCATTTTGTAACCCCTGTGTCCTCCTTACACTATAACAGGGGGACCAGGGGGCCCGAGGGAAGGGGGCCGAACGATGGAAAAACATCAAACGCACACAACAACTCTCGTAGAATCCTAGCGCTCAAGACACTTTGAGCATCGGCAAACACTCAAAGAGACCTGGGAACCAGCTTCCCTCTCTCGCCTGTTTGTAGCCCCTACTGCAAACTCGGTACGAGTAACACGAGCAGCCACCCACACTGGACGTAGGGCTAAATCCTCGTGTCCTCCCGTACAACCGTCAACAATGGTGATGCTTGCAAGCGAACTGGAGATCGATGCGATGCAACCATGTTTGTTGAAGAAGTCACCGGTAGAGACGGATCTTAGAGCTTGCCAGAGATCGAAGTCGATGTTGCCCCACTTGCTAGAAGAAACTCGTCAAGAAGCTACATTACTCCTCCTAAGGGTGGCGCTAGGCTGAAAAGGATAAGTGTGTTTGTGTATTGATCAAGACATAATCCTTTACAAGCTCTATAGGTACATATTTATACTCTGAAACTAACAGAGTTCGAACCAAACTTGACTAGCTAACTATAAAAATCTTAACTAAACAATGGAAATATTAAGATACATGGACTCTATTCTCCCTTACGTGGAATCCTCGCTGATGAAGCTTCCTTATCTGACTCATCCGCAAAGAGACTGATCCGCATGCATGATAATCTTAGTAATCTTCTTTATTTTAATCACCTTGCATGCACATACTGACCCTTCATTCTAGCACCATGGCCGCCCACCCCACGACATCACCATCACCTTGGCAGCCTGCGGTGTTCCGGGAGCATCGTAGTATCGGCGGCGACGGGAGCGCCGTCTAGCCGTCCCCAGTAGCACCATGGTTTCGCCCTTGCCGTTGGCCATGAAGACAATCTCGTCGTGCCGTGCCCGCGTAAAGCCCCATCTTCCTCAATATATAGGCTCCAATGCAAACCCTGGCAGCCTACAGTGCTGTCGTTATCTTGGTGCCGTTCTCGCATTCCGGTTGCCTCATGGTGACATCGTCATCAATTACACTGCGCACACCTTCTGCATGCACTTTCTTTATTCTAGGTTTTGTGGGATTTTATCGGCTAAAATCCGGTGTCAACACGAAGGTCTCGAGTAAGGAGGCTTCAAGCAGAGGAGGCGTTAGGCGGGGAGGCTTAGCTGACGCAACCTCGGGCAGTGCTAGGTTAGGCCACGTGGATCTTTTGTGACTAATGATGAGGCTTGCTCTAGCGGCGGGTGGATCTTCGGCAGGGGAGATTGATGCCTAATAGAAGAGGGCAAGCGTGAGCAGGGAGCCAAGAATGATGTGGTGGTGAGGCTGAATGGCTGATAGATGAGGTGGGAGAGGGTTTGGGGTGCTGGTGGTGTCTTGGGACCTTGGGTTTGAGCTTAGACTAAAGACACGTTGCAAGACACTACCACGCGCCACACCTCGGTGATCCTTGGTGCGATAGAAGTTGGGGTGTCCTCCACCTCTGACAGGCTCAAGTCCGCTAGCCAAGACATCAACAACCTTGGTGCCCCTAACGGGCTTGTGGGAGCAATGACAGTGTGGTAGAGGTGGGCGGCGCTAGGCTTGGGGCGCGGTGTGGCTCAATGGCGCTCAGCTGCTTGGGTGGATGTAAGAGAGAGGAGGCACGAAGAAGATAGGTGGACCTGACGTACGCACAGTCTTTAATGCGAGTAACAATGATTTGAATCTCATGTGAGCCTATTTGCAAGTTTGGGGATCCAATAATGTGTATTTGGGAGTTTGGGAGCTGGATGGCTCTCCATGCCAATTTTGTGAATCGGCGGTGCACTTTACACTTAATATTACTAACGCATGTTCTACGTCTTAGCTATGTGAATTGAAAGATACCGAATGTAGCCTTTTTCTTATCCGGGAATAGTATTTCTTGCGTGTTATACACTACCCGGCACTTTGCCGTGTATTTTTATATTTGCTGAGTGTTTTACCTTGAGCACTCGGTAAGGAACCTTGTTGTCGAATTCTATCAAAAATACACTCGGTAAAATAATTACACTCGGCAAAATAAATTTGCTGAGTGTCTGTCTTCAGCAAACTGTTGCTTTGCCGAGCCTCCTAGGTAAAGTTTGATTTGCCGAGTATTCCATATTAGACACAAAGGTATTTTACTAAATATCTACACGGACGGCCCCAGGCCTCAGCTCATGCAGAGCCGCCCCCCTTCCCCTCCCTCACGCCCTCAGGCCTCCAACGATCCGCACCCCCCACCCTCACGCCAGAGCCGCCCCGGCCCCCTCCCCTCCCTCCCTCACCGGCGGCGCCCCACCCCTCCCCTCCCTCACCGGCGGCGCCGCCCACCTCCCCTCCCTCTCCGCCGCCGCCCCCTCCCCGGATCCGGCGGCGGCGGGCTGTTGGTGGCGTCGGGCGTGGTGGCGTCGGCGGGCTGGTGGTGGTGGCGGCGGCGGTGGTGGTGGCGGCGGCGGTGGTGGTGGCGTCGGCGGGAGGCAAGGGTGGCGGCGGCGGCGTCCTCGCCGGAGACCGTTCCGGGGGCCATTTCGGCAAAGCTCGGGCATGAAGGCCGCCGTCAAAACCGACGCCAAGGAGGAGGACAGCTCCATCGACGCCACCAACGTCGTCGCCGAGACGACCGCGGCCGCCGAAGCCGCCGAGGACCAGAGCGTCGAGCAAGCGTCGGCGGGAGGCAAGGGTGGCGGCGGCCGGTGGTGGCGTGGTGGTGGGCGTCGGCGGTGTTTTTTTATTTTTTCCCAAAAAATGTTTGCCGACTAGGCAAAGTCGCAATGTGCCAGGGCCGCTCGGTAAAGTTCCTGAATCCCGTAGTGATACGTACTAACGTACAATCTTTAATTAGGCACCAGCAGATTGAACTACAGTCCTTCTCCTTGAAGGAAAGGGAAACGAAGTATCCCGAAAATAAACGACCTGGCCGCAATCCTAACGAACACTTGAACCCGCCCGCCCTACAAATAGACCAATACAGCTATTGCTCCTGCCCCGGTCTCTCTCTTTCGCTACCTCCGCTCGGGTTTTAGCTGGCCACCTCCGTCCCCCAAAACTTCTCTCGGCTCTAGCCCGTCCGTTTCGTCGTCCGCCCCAGCTGGCGAGTCCTCACAGCAGGTTCGTTCTCCAAGGTGTTTCTCGCGCCAAGCTAGGTAATTAGCTTCTTCCCAGATGAATCTGCCTCGCGATCAGGACGCGGGTGCTGTTTCTCCGGATCGATCGTTTCCCGGATGAATCTGCCTTGCGATCAGGGCGCGGATGCTGTTACTCCGGTTCGATCGTTTCTCGGATGAATCTGCCTCGCGATCAAGACACAGATATTGTTTCTCCGGTTGGATCGTTAGGTTCCTGGGTGTTAGATCCGTAGATTTTGACGTGGAATAATACTCGCTCTGCAACTTAGTGTTCTTTTTATCGACTCGCTGGATTTACTTCTTCTTAGATTCGGTACAGTGCACACGTGTTTTTCCTTTTCTCCAGCTGCACGATGCTGGGGTTTGCGTCGTCCCTATGAGAACAGGTTTCAGGACAAGTTCGTTAGGACTTCGATTCTCATGTGCAGTATGTGTTAGGTTTTATATCCGGTCATGGCACGGTCGGATTTATTTGGTCAGTATAAAAAGAGAAAGAGAAAAAAAATATGGCAAAGTTCAACCAGAAATTTTGACACGGGAGCTAGCAGATGGTTTCTATGTCTTGATCTATGCACTCGTGCAAGTCGTAGACAACTGAACTCTCTAATGATCTGATAGAGCACATCACAACGTGGACACGTTGCATGTACCGCATGCATGCTTTCTCTTTTTCGTTTTCTTGTTGGGAAAAAGGAAGCGACTGTAGGTTCCCTCGTGCAGTGAGGGAGAGCTCGGTCTTGAATTGGACTATGGTGTCTGTTTGGAAGCTAATGGTATTTTTGTGTCTCAAATAATGGTTTTGCAGTGACCTGCTGCTTCAGCCATGGCAGCGTCGGGCTGGCTGAGGGGGAAGGTTAAGGCCGTGCCCTCCGGCGACACCCTGGTAATCATGTCGATCGCAAAGGCTGATACGATCCCACTGGAAAAGTCGATCACCTTGTCATGCATCATCGCTCCGAGGCTGGTAAGATCTCCGGCCTGTACGTCCCATAGTCAGATTTCATGCATGTTTGCCCTTACTAGTTATTACATTGATTTGATGAGATGCTTTCTTTGTACATATAGGCACGGCGTCATGGAACGGACGAGCCGTTTGCCTGGGAAAGTAGAGAATTTCTGAGAAAGCTTTGCATTGGACAGGTCCCCTTACGTTATTTTATTAGTGAATAGTACATACATACTCTCATGGGTTTCCCTACAGCATCCAACATTTTTAACAACTAATATGAGTTCAAATTGGAAGCAGGAAATTAAATTTAAGATCGACTATGTACTTCCTGGATCAAGCCGTGAATTTGGCACGGTCTATCTTGGTGGTGACAAAAATATCGCAGGCCTGGTAGTTGCCCAGGGGTTCGCCAAGGTCTGTTACTTTGGTGAGGTTGCCATATTTTGTTTCATGTGTCATATTAATTCTAAATTTCTTTGGTCGTTGATCAGGTAAAAGAACAAGGTCATAAGGGTCATGTGAGTCCATATGTCACTGATTTGCTAAGATTGGAGGAGGTTGCTAAAGACCAAGGTTTAGGTCGTTGGAGTAAGGTTAGTATTAATCTCCATGGTTTCCAAATTATAGTTGCGTGATTAGAAAATACTTGTTGTTGTGTTCAAAATGTATCTCTTATTTTTTATCCATTTAGGAACATGGCGCTGCGGAGGCTTCAGTAAGAATTCTTCCATCATCGACCATGGGAGAAGCCGGCCCTTCTGATGTGAAGGGTTTTATTTCTGAGATGAAAGGGAAAGCTTTGGAGGCCATTGTTGAGCAAGTGCGTGATGGTAGCACTATCCGTGTCTGCTTGATCCCTAGCTTTCATTTTTTTCAGGTTTACGTTGCTGGTGTTCAGGTAACATATATATACCCCTTCCCTTTGTGCCTTTTTTGTACGACAAAATATTGATTCGACTCAAATCATAGGCTCCATCCATGGGAAGACGAACATCTATTCCAAGTGCAGTTGCTCAAACAGAAGTAACTAACAATGTTGATGTGAACGGTAAAGCATCTGAAGAAGCTCAAGCACCACTACTGGGTACATTACAGAAGGCTGTAGCATCTGCAGTTACTTATTCTGAAATTCCACCAGATAGGTTTGGTAAGGAGGCCAAGCACTTCACTGAGACAAAAGTTCTAAATAGAGAAGTAAGTTTGGCCTGTTTACATTGAGTTATTACATACGATACGATTTCCAGAGTTTAGTAATATTTTTCTAATAATAATTTTCTATTATAATTTTTGTAGGTGCGGGTTATACTGGAGGGAACAGACAGTTTTGATAACATGTTTGCTTCAGTGTATTATTCTGATGGAAATACTGCCAAGGACTTGGCGCTTGAGCTTGTAGAAAATGTACAGAATACAGATAACATGTCCTTTGAACAATTAAATTACAGCAATATTTCTGAATTTTTACTCATGAGCAGTTATTGTCATCTTTCTTATAGGGGTTGGCAAAGTATATGGAATGGAGCGCAAACATGCTTGGAGCTGAAACCAAAAGAAAGCTTAAGAATGCCGAACTTCAGGCTAAGAAGGAACAGCTAAGGATATGGACGGGATTTCAGCCACCTGTTACAAATACAACACCAATACACAATCAGAAATTCACAGGAAAAGTTAGTTCCGTTTGCCATGTTTTATAAAAAGTAGCACTGGAGTATTCAGTTCTTTTTGTATTTTTAAATTAAAGGTAGCATTAACATATTTCCATCAGAATTGGAACATTGGTTCCATACAAGGTTTATGCACTTAGAAACAAGAATACCATCCAATAATATAAAGCGTACTTTGATACAATATACTCGACATTATAAGTTTGACAAACAATAAGTCAAAATTCTATATGTTTTTAGTGTGAGACATTTCATTAATAGATCTGCAGTCTGAATATTTTAATATTTTGTAACAATTGACTATATCGTAAGAGAAATTAAAGGTCAAAATATACTCATCAAGACTTTTCTTTTGTGAAAATACACATGAAGGGAGTAAAGGAGTGTTTTTTCTAGTTTAATATCTCTGAAAGATTTCATGTATGCATAAAGAAGCAAATTCCAATCTTTGGCCTTCTATCACATATTATCATGGTCTAGGTGACTGGATGATGCTTGTGAAAGCTGTTGAGAAGTCACTGATGATGACTGCACAACAATTTGGGCACCAAGATTTGTATGTTAATAGATCGATTTAGTGCTGGGTAATTTTACTAATTGAGCACTGAGAAGCTAGCAGTGTCAGCCGTGTCATTTATGTTATGTTGCATGTGTGGAAAATTGATCCTACTGACTGACTGCTGTAACCTTGGTCTAGTGCATCAATTTGTAACAGTACGGGGTGTAATGTGTAACCAAAACAGTGAGTTTTTATTGGCATTTTAACTTCTGGTGGTACAAATGAATCGAAGATTTAATTTGTCTCTATTATCAACAATTGTGGTTAACAGATTATATAATCTTTTTCTAAGACTCATGTTAGTTGTTATACATGTTTAATTGCAGATAGCATCTGTTTAGTTAGCCATGCAATACAACTATGCATATCATCTATACACATGGTTTTAACTAATTGATATCATTTCAGGTCATAGAGGTGGTGAATGGTTACTGTATAGTTATTGCTGATGATATGGTGCTTGTTGGAAGTCCTTTGGCAGAGCGCCGTGTAAATATTTCGAGCATCAGACCTCCTAAGTTGGTTGATTCTTCTGGAGAAAGCAAAACTATTGAACATTTTGCTCGTGCAGCTAAGGAATTCTTGCGTACACGGCTAATTGGCAAACAGGTTCTTAGTGAATTATTATACTATAGTTTCTGTTCATAAATTGATAAAGAACATAGAAATTCAATTGATCTTAGCATTTGATTTTTTACAATGTTCAGGTTCATGTCTCAATGGAGTATTCTAGGAGAATCAATATTTCAAATGGACATGCTGCAGATAAAACCAACATAGTTGACACCAGAGTTTTGGATTATGGATCCGTTTTTCTACCCTCCCAGAGTGGTAGCCCCGGCAACCTATTTGGAGCCAATGTCGCTGAGCTCTTGCTTTCACGAGGATTTGCTGATATCACAAGACATCGAGACTATGAGGAGAGGTCACACCACTATGATGCACTATTGGCAGCATATTCGCGTGCTGAAAAAGCAAAGAAAGGATATCATGCTAAAAAGTATTATCCTGCGACTCATATGAATGATTTGACAACAGTAAGAATTTATTTTCACTCAAGAAGTCATTTGTGTAGCCATTCTTTCTTTCCCCTATTTAATTTTTTATTTCAACTTATCATACTTTTAGGTTCCTGCAAAGAAGGCTAGAGATTTTTTCCACTTGTTACAACGAAACAAAAGGCATTCCGCTGTTGTTGAGTACATTTTTAGTGGGCATCGCTTCAAACTAACAATACCTAATGAGACAAGCACCATTACCTTTTCATTCTCCTGTGTTCGGTGCCCTGGTAAAAATGAGCCCTACTCGGATGATGCCATTGCTCTAATGAGGAGAACGATACTCCAACATGATGTTGAGGTTTGCTGTTTTCTATTCATTTTTTCAATTTTAAGCTCTTTACATTTTTCTAAAAGATTAATGTTTATGTAGATTGAGATTGAAGCTGTGGATAGGACCGGGACATTCTTAGGTTCCTTATGGGAGTCCAAAAACAATATGGCTTATGTTCTTCTTGAAGCCGGCCTAGCCAAGCTTAGTTCATTTGGACTTGATAGAATCTCAGATGCTCAAACCCTCATAAGGGCAGAAAAATCCGCACAACAGAAGAAATTGAAGGTGATTTATTTTTTCTTTATAGTAGAAAATAAGGAAAATGTTAAGATAATTATAACAATTCTATTTCTATTTTCTAGGTGTGGGAGAACTACAATGAAGCAAAAGTGATTCCCCATGGATCGTTGATGGGACAAAATGGAAAAGAATCTTTCAAGGTTTGTCTACTCTAGAAAATGTCTGTTGTTAAACTTTGAGGCACACACAATACAAAATGTTGTAATTAATTTTGTTCACTTTTTAAGATTGTCGTAACTGAAGTCATTGGTGGTGGAAAGTTCTATGCCCATATAGTTGGTGATCGTCGCTTGGACAGCATTCAACAACAGCTTGCTTCTATGAAATTTAATGATATACCAGAAACTTTGATGGTTGCTAAAGATTTCCCAGATACTTTATCAAATACCTTGGAAGTTCAAGATCGACCAAGGCATTGTCCATCGAACACATCAGAAGTTCAAGCTGAGCCAAAGAATCATGTGGTTCCTCTTCCTTCTAGGTGGTCTAGTTTGTTTAAAGACAAAGTAGATACTTTGAAAGATGAAGTTCCATTAGATACTTCGAAAGCTGAAGATTTGTCATCTAATGGTCCATCTGATGCTGTTCCATTTAATCCAACCAAGGGAGATGTGGTACTAGCCCAATTCACTCTCGACAATTCATGGAATAGAGCTATGGTATGGTGAAATCAATCTTTTTTTACATTTATAAGAATAGAAAAAAATAATTCTTATATCCTTTTGTTTTACACGAATAGCAAAACATTAACAAAATATCTGTTATTTTTATTTCCCCCTAATAATCATACTCATGTATTCTTGTTTTTGTAGATTGTGAGTGAACATCAAGGACCCATGGAGAGGGAGTTTCTAGTATTTTATATAGACTATGGAAACCAAGAAATAGTTACTTACAGTCGCTTGAGACCTGCACATGCAAATCAATCTACTTCCTTGATTCCACCACTTGCGAAGTTATTCCGTCTTGCATTCATCGCAGTTCCTAACCTAAAAGATAACCTTGGTGAACAAGCTGCAAGGTATCTAAGCATGGTTTTGCTTGATAATGGGAAAGAGTTCAAAGCAACAATTGAAGAGCGTGCCACTGTGGAATCTAAGCAAGAAGGACAAGGTACTGGAGAAGTACTTGTTGTGACTTTGTTTGATGAGGATGCTGAGAGCAGCATCAATGCTGCAATGCTGGAGGTATGCATTTAACTACCACAATGGTCGGAACAACATATCACCTCCAACTATTAGCTATCTCTGCATATATAATGAATTTACAATATACTAGCCTACTATGTAATTCTTTACTAATACTAACCGTTACCTATTTGCTTATCTACAGAATGGCTTGGCTCAAATCGAGACACATAGATTGATCTCACGGGAGCGTAGGGCTGCTGTGAAAAATCTAGAAGAGTTCCAGGAGCATGCAAAGAAGGAGCGTCGTGGCATTTGGCGTCTTGAGGGTGTGGGTGTGCCAGATAAATCTGCAAAAGACAGCAATGCATGTGACATCAATGATGATGAGGATCTGCTAGCGCCAGCTCGAGCTCAGCCTCCTAGCAGGGGCTTTGACCTCATCGATCTCATTGCTTCCAAGTCCACCGGAACTCCGAAACCTAGTAGGGAACACGTCATGGGCGATTCATTGCCTTAATGTACGACAATGTACAATGAGATTTGTAATGGTTTTATGCGTGGCTTTTCTTATTTATGCTCGCTTATTAATATGGAGCTTTCAACGTTTTAAGATACATGTATAAATTGTCAATATACTTTTGCTCAATGCAATGCTAGAACGATATATGATGAATAAATGTTCCTAGAACTAGAAGCAAACTATCGGCAACGAGAGACTGGTCATGAGCCAGCTAGAGCTGAAGACTTGATCAATCTGAACACGCCTGGACCGATTGCTTAGGAGAACAGCCATCAGGCCATCTGAAGCAACATCCGGCCGATTTCACTGCTGTTTGTGTAGAGGGGCCGGAATGACATCCGATCGGAGCGACACTAGCCAGAGATTGCCACTCGCTGGCGACACTATCTAGGCCTGCAAAGAGGCCGGATCGACACACTACTACACGATCCCTCATCACCGCCGGCCTCAAATCCGGCATCACCGCCGGACTAAGAACGGCGGTGACGCCTATTAAAAAAATAAAAAAATTCCGGCGGCATCCTGCAGGCCGCGCCTCGTCCGGAAGGGAGAGGAAGGAGATGAAGAGGGAAGGGGAGAGGAGGACCGAGGCTTACCTCGCCGCGCACCGCCAGATCCCCGCGCGCCCGTGTCGCCACTCGCCGCCGCTCCCCTTCGCCGGACGCCGACGCGCCGTTGCTCCCCGTGCCTCGTGGGGCATCGCGCCTCCTAGCCCTGCTGGCCACAGCCGCCGCTCCCCGCCCCGCCGTCGCCCCTCACCAGCGGATCTATTCCAGTGAGGGGCGAGCGAAGGGGAGAGGAGAGGGCAGCGAGAGAGAGGGAGGACAGGGCGGCGGGAGAGGGAGAGAGAGAACGAGGGAGGAGAGGGCGGCGGGAGGGAGGAGAGGCCAAGAGAAGGGATTTTTTTTTATTTTTAACTTTTCTAAATTTAATTTTAAAAATAATCTCATCGAGGTTTATTTGCGGCGGGTAACCCTTTTACCCGCGCCAGACCGTGAGGCGCAGCAGGAAGCCTCCACCACGCCACATGCACTGGAGTGGCGAACCCCTGCCACGCTGGCGCGGCGCGGCGCCGAGCCAGGCGGGCGCTGACGTGGGCGGCGCTTGACGCGCCAGCCCACCTGGCGCGGCAGGGCTGCCGCGCCTAGACACGCGCGCCGACTCCTTCCTCCCTCCCTCCTTCCTTCTTCCTCCAAAACACCCGTGCCCGCGCTCCTTGCCGCCGCCGCCGCCTGCCACCCCACCCCAAATCCACCCAAAATCCGACGATTTCGGTGGGGGAAAGTTGAGAATTGGTGATCGCTTTGTGTGGAAGGTATCCCCTACTTTTTCCCTTGGTTTAGGGTTGCATTTGGTAAATCGGAGGATGTTTAGGTGACTTAGGGTTAGGTTGATGGTTTCAATTTTTGAATGAAATGCAATGTTGTTATGTATTAGATGATGCGTAGTTCAGACGCAATTGAGTCTCTGCCCGCGATATTGACGTGTAGAACTTGTTGAATGCTTCGATTTAGGCATATGTTCATCCAATTGTGTAGTGTAAATGACATGTGTATTTTTTGTTTGCAATATGTCCAATAAATATGTCCAATACGTTTAGTTTACAATATAGTTTATATGGTGAAGTGTTTGTATTTTGCAGATGGATTGTTTAATTTGTATGTTTGATGGTGGGATTGTATTTTGTTGGTATGCAATTGTGTAGTGAATGACATGGTGTACATGACATTTTATTGCAATATGTTCAATTAATTTATCTCATGTTTTTATTCCTTAATATAGTTGCTATAGTTGATATGGTTAAGTGTTTGTATTTTGTAGATGGAGTGTTTATATTTTTTACGTGCGTAAAGTTTATTTGTGTATTAATTTATTGGCACTTGATGTATAGGTGATATGACGTTGTTTGGTTGTGAATACAAGCGGCGTAGGTGGTATGTGCGTTACGTGGGCGAGTCCAATGCTGCTGGTCCCGTACCTCCTGCCCTTCCGGTACCTCTTTGTAGATGTGGCGTGGAAGCAGAGGTGAAACAATCAAGGCATCCAAAGATAGCCGGAAGAGCCTTCTATGTGTGCAAGTGGACTTTTGATCCAATGTCTGCCGCACCTTGTGATTTCTTTTAGTGGATCAATGGACCCGACAAATATGATCCTAGGATTCGCCTATTCCCATATCATAGCACAGAGTTTAAACCATACCATCAGTTTAGGCGTTGGGCTCCTCCTCTACCAAACCCACCTAGCATGACCGAGGAGGAGAAGCAGGAGGCTGCTTGTAGGTGTGTGAGGGATCCTCCCATGTGCAAGTGTGGTCGTGCTAAGCTTATGCATCCTAACTTAGGGGTTCCATCTAAGTTCACTCCATTCTTTCGATGCTCGCTAAAGACTCACGTAAGTTTATTATGAGAATGTTAGTATGACATGTAGCTAGCAGTGATAGTTTAATTGATATATGGTCACTTTTAATTGATATATGTCGTCACCGGTTTTTTGCAGGATGGGTGGTCGTTGTGTGCTTTCAATGAGTATATATATGGTCCAAAGACGATGTGGCCAATGGAGGAGCAAGTGCGGAAGTTCGAGAGTGGAAAGTCACCATGGCCATGTGTGTCCTCTCCTAGTTGTAAATGCAAGTGTGGTATATTGGCAACAGAAGGTGTGGTGCCTTCTGAACTTGGATATGTTTTTTTTTGGAAATGCACATGGCGATTACTGGGTGAGTAACTACTTGTCTCTTTTGTGTTATTGAGGTTGAAACTTGTTTCAAATTTGTAAGAATATGAAATTGTTATTGCAGGAGGGAAGGATATGTGATTGGGAAAAATTTTCTGGTCGTTGTGATTTGTTATTAAAGTTGGGTAATACATCGGAACCATGGAAGTCAAGAAAACAACAAGAACTGATAGAAAAGAATAGGAAGGAGTATGATGTGCCTATCCCTGACGGCGACTTGCTTTGGGGGGAAATATACCAAAAATCTGATTCATGAGACTGGAGTGGAGCCTGAAGGACTTTATGCGAGGAAAACTATTATTAAGTATTAGAGGCAGAACAGAACCAAGTATCCACCTCTAACTGAAAATGAGAAGAGAGAAAATAGGAGGAAGTTGCAGGAGGAGAGAGAGTTGGAGAAACAAACGTTGAGGGAGGAGAGAGATCGCTTAGGTTATGTGGTTGATCCGAATGCGAAATACTCTAAGGGTTCATGGGAAGAATATTTGCAGTAGGTTAGGGCAAGGAAGAGAAGGATTGAAATGGAAGAGTTACAAGAAAAGCGGAAGGGACACAGATGGAGACGATAAAGGCTCTTGTTGCCGATTTACCTGTTGGTAAGGTTAATGTCGATAAGAAAGGGAAGGGAGTTGTTATTGCCGGGGATGATGATGATGATGATGAGTTACTATATGAAGGTGACTCGGAGTAGATGAACGTGCTGATTTAACTGGATCATGTTTCTCTTTAGTTGTCAAAACTATGTTCATTTATGAGACAACTATATTTATGTTTATTGTGAGAACTACGATTACTTGTGAAAAATTATTTTCATTTGTGAGAGAACTATGTTTATTGTGACAATTATGATTATTTGTTAACAAAACATGTACTATGTTATTTGCATTGAGTGTGCGTGCATGGTTGCGGTCAATGTTTGCATTTTGATAGTATGTTACTTGGATATACTATTACAAGACTCGCTATTCTCGGTTGGAGTCCGAGGGGCGGCATTCTCGAAAAAGAATACAATAGATTAGAAAATGGATTAAATTCAAAATTTCCAATTTCGTAATGGGTTACAAATCAAATGTGAATGATCCGACCCCTCCCGTCAATTGGGAATAAAAGATGGGAGTGTCTACTGCTAACCCGGGTATTACTGTGTCCACAATCAACTAGGTAATTTGAACGTGGAGAACACCCTGTTTTGTGGAGAGAGAAAATTTAGGTGCTGCAAATATTTCTGTCACCTGAAAATTAAAAATTTAAAAAATCCCTCAAATGCAGGTGCTGCAAATATTTCTATCACCATGTTCTAAATGTGAGAAACTACTCAAATGCAAACATACAAATAAGATTTCAAAATTAAAAAATTGCAACTCATTTACATGATAAGATTAAACAAATTACATGCACTAAATTACTGCAAATTAATGAAATTCAAACTGTAAATGCTAAGTCGAATCCCCTCGCCTGCACACTACGAACTGAAGATGAAATGAACCAAACCTTGCCTACCCAACCGAGATTCAAATATAATAATGGGCGCGTTCCCAAAAATTGAATACCTGGACACAGATAGCTAGGTCCCCTAGAAAAGTCGAGAGAAAACAACAGGGACTAACCAAGCCATATCCAACTGATAGAAACGAAATCAATAGACCATCTAACGCCCACAAAATCGGGTGTTGGGTGCTCCTAAAACACCGGAGCAACATATAGCTTTCCCTAAAAGATCGACCATACAAAAAAAGAGTTAATTGGGAGAGTGGTGGTGGGAGGGCTGCGGCGCCACTCCGCCTGGCGCGTGAGTAGTTAGCTGCCACGCCAACGGTATAAAACTTTCAGTAGGTTTTGGGCATGTGGATGGGGGCTGCCGCGCCACTCCGCCTGGCGCGGCAGTAGTTAGCGTTCGCGCCAACTGCACATAACTTCCGGTAGGTTTCAACGGGTGGAAGGGACTATCGTGCGTCAGCCGCCTGGCGCGGCAGGGGTGATCTGCCGCGCCAACTGCATAGCACTTTCAGTAGGTTTCCGGCGTGTGGGTGGGGGCTGCCACGCCAGGAGTAGCGACGCGACAGATCACTCCTGCTGCGCCAAAAGCAGTGACGCGGCAGGGGTGAGCTGCCAAGCCAACTACATAGCACTTTCAGTAGGTTTTCGGCTTGTGGGGGGGCGGCCGCGCCAGGTGTAGCGGCGCAGCAGATCACTCCTGCCGCGCCAGGCGCAGTGGCGCGGCAGGGGTGAGGTGCCACGCCAACTGCGTAGAACTTTCAGTAGGTTTCGTGGGGTTGGGTGTTGCCGCGCCACTCCGTCTGGCGCGGCAGGAGCTTGCTGCCGCGCCAAATCAGGCCAACTTTTGAAAGCCTGCGCCCATTTATCCTTATCCTCTATTTCACCCTTCAACCATTCTTTTGCGTCATCGTTCAAGTCCTTCACTAGATCTTCTAACTTCTCACTAAATTCTCTCTCCGCATGAACCTTGCATAAAGTCTTCAATTTTTCAATCACGCGGTCGCTCTTCTGCCGACGCGACATGTTGGCAGCAAAGTACCTCGTGCACCACCTATGCACAAGCAGTGGAAAACCATCCATGTGGTCCTTCGCACAATTTAGGAGCCCATGGTGCCTATCTGATATCATACACACTTTCCATGAAGGTCCAAGTACATGTCACCGAACAAGTTTCATAAACCATGACCAACTCTCATTATTCTCACTCTCGGCCAAGGCAAAAGAAAGAGGCACAAGTTGCTGTTCTGGATCTACACCAACTACCATCATTAGTGTACCCTTATACTTTGTAGTCAAGAATGTACCGTCCACAAGTATCACAGGATGACAATGTTGAAATGCCTCACTACATTGAGGGAAGCACCAAAATTACCTTTGGAGTATATGCTTCAAAACTCCATTGTCAGGATGCATCATGCCACATGAGTCAACGAACCATTTAACCTCAGGATTGTAGTAGGCTATAACTGTGAGTACCCTAGGAACCATGCCATAAGACTCCTTCCGGTCCCCCCAAAGCAGGGCAATGGCGTGTTGCTTCGCCCGCCAAGCCTTTGAATACTTGACACGGTACCCACTAAAGGCGAAGATGGACTCCATGAGGGATGGCACCGAAGTCTCGTTGTCTTTACGGATACTGCCTAAGATACGCCACCCAAGGTACTTTGCTGTGCACTGGACGTGCACTCGCTTCGGCTGTGACGAATGACAAGTATGTGGTTGCACAACATTTAAAATTCTCCATTGTCCGGTGCTTGATATTAGCCGAGAACATACACGCCAATGGCATCCTTGCTTGCACATCACATTGTACCTTAAGTTCTTGTTAGAGTGAACTACGCTAAAAGGTCTATATAACCTCACTGCGTAGTCAGCCAAGAAAAACTTCAGCTCCTCAAGACTATTGAACTTCATTCCCTTCTTAATCACTGGACTCTCACTAAAGAGCATCCTTCGAAATTCACCATACTAGATTCACATATGGCTTTGTGGACCATACTGATGTCCTTATCATTGGGAACGGGTGGCAGTTCGACATAACGTTCTTTTAACAACCGCAACTCGTTCTGGGTGTAAGAGAAACATTCGTCCATACGACCAATTCCTTCTACATCATGCACGGTTGCGGTGTCGAACTGCGGTCCATCCTCTTCATATTCTATCTCCTCGTCCTCATTTTCATGCCCACCACTCTGAGATAGTGACTCCTCCTCTGCCTCGATACCTACTACCCCATCTTCCTCGAATTCACTACCATGGAACCCATAGAGACATTATCATCATCTATATTTGCTTCATCCCTCTTAAAAATGTTATTGGGAAAATCATCATTGGCAATAGCCAAGTCAAAAGCACATTCTATTTCACCTAACATGTGATGCAACATTTCTGACTCCTAGGTACCATTACGATTCACTACCACCACTTCCTTCCTCAAGATAACATTTGGGCCAGGCATACGAACAATTTCAACTATAACCTCCAAACATGCAACATTTGCTTCGTGAACTACATCCTTATAATGCTTCCAATTTGAATTGGATGCCAAGTTCATGAGAACATAATGAGCTCTAGCTTTCCCACAATTAAAACGACCTCTCAAACTCATCTCATCCACTCTACATCCATACTTTCTCATTGCACAATCAACTAAATTAGTAAAACTTGGAGGACCCTCGAAGAATTCAATTGACTCATTCATATTCTCTAACTCCCCATTTTGTTTCACAATACCACCATCAAAAAATTGAACTAAATGATCCATCTACAAAATACAAACATTTCACCATGTCATATACACTACACATTGCACATATTCGACATATCAACTCGACACATTCCACATATTGGACAAATTGCAAACAAAAAATATACATATCATGTACACTACACAATTGGATGAATATATACCTAAATCAAAACATTCAACAAGTTCTACACGTCAATATCGCGGGCAGAGACTCAATTGCGTCTGAACTACGCATCATCTAACACAAAATACCATTGCATTTCATTCAAAATTGAAATTATCAACCTAACCCTAAGTCACCTAAACATCCTCCGATCTACCAAATGCAATGGTAAAACACGAGAAAAAGTAGAGGGATACCTTCCACATGAAGCAGGGATCGATTTCCTCAACTTTCCCCCACCGAAATCGCCAGATTTTGGGTGAATTTGGGGGTGGGGTGGCGGGCGGCGGTGGCAAGGAGCTCGGGCATGGGTGTTTTGGAGGAAGAAGGAAGGAGGGAGGGAGGAAGAAGGAGCCAGCACGCATGTCTAGGTGGGGCGCTGCCGCGCCAGGCGGGCTGGCGCGTCAAGCGCCCGCCCACGTCAGCGCCTGTCTGGCCCGGTGCCGCGCCCGCGTGGTAGTGGTCCGCCGCGCCAATGCATGTGGCGCGGCAGAGGCTTCCTGCCACGCCTGGCGGTCAAGCGTGAGCAAAACTGTTACCTGCCGCAAATAAACTTCGGCTGAGGTTATTTTTAAAAATAAATTTAAAAAAGGTTAAAAATAAAAAAAAATCGCTTCTTCTCCCGTGAACGAGCAAGCAATAATCTCCATGAACTATCTTACTCATTTACAGCAATCAATAATCTCCACTTGCAAGCAACCGGCATGGTTGCATCTCTGCTTCCCCATCATATGACCATAGAACTCCTGCTCCTTTTCTCTAAAGATTGACACTACCACAAAGCCCAATAGCCCCAAGAAGAACAACACCACCACCAAATTTCTTTCTGCAGAAATAGCAACCACGTCGCCCGCAGGATGCACTACCATACGACCAGCAGAAGGGACAAGGGAGGACGGAGCACGCCACGGGCAGTGCAGCGCCACTGGCTTCACCGCGCAGGTGGCGCGGGGGTGGCCTAGCGACAGGGCAGGCACGCATGGCTACCAGCGACGGTGCAGGGGTGGCTTAGCAGAGGCGTGGGGGTGGCTTCAGCAGCGCGAGAAGAGGATTCGCTGGGGACGAGCAGTGGCGCGCGGGCAAGAAATGACGTAGCAGGGAGAAAAGGAGGAAAGGGGAGAGGGTATTGATTCACCTTTCTAAAGGGGATTAGGAGATGGTTTTCCTTAATTGAAAAAAAAAATATAGGAAAAGGGGATTGTTTTCTCAATCTGTTGGAGAAGGTTTTTTCTACCTCAATCCTCTTTATGGCTATTTATAGTTTACAAGGAAAGGGGATTAGTTTTCTCAATCTGTTGGAGTTGCTACAGCAGATTCCCTTCTCGCTTTCCCCTTTCCATCTCCTTACACGTGGGGCCTGCCTGTCAGGGGGCTAATTGATTTTTTCCTCACCCATCCTCTCATCTCCTTCCTATGGCAGCTTGGGCCCTACCCCTAGGTGATGAACGCCAGCGACGGCCTACAATCCGGCCATGGTCGGGGTGGAGCAGCGGTAGGCAGCATGGAGCAAGCTAGCCCGTCTGCATAAGGTAGGCCGGCGGCACTTGCGGGGCAGCATGAAGGGCCAAACGGGTGCAGAGGATAGGGCAAAGGGCGGCGCAGCCAGGATGGAGGAGGCCAGCCCTTCCGCGGCAGGGTAGGCCGGTAGTGCGCATGGCACGAGGACGCCTAGGACAACGGTAGCAACTAGCTGGGCACGGATGGCATGCGGATGCCACTGCGGTTGGTGGTGGCTAGCGGACGACTAGGTGGCTGGCGGTGGCGGACGTCGAGGGTGGCTAGCAGTGCACGGATGGCAGACGGGGCTGTGGACGGCGGGGGCGCGTGTGGACAGTGGACGAAGAGGTGGCCAGCGCGGACGGGGGATGGTGAGGTGGCTGGCAATGAACGACAGGGGCGCGTGCAAATGACGAGGCGACCAGCAGGCAGGTCAGGCGGCCAACGTTCCTCGCGCGCCTGTAGATCATGCGGTTAGAAAGGAGAAGTGAGCGAGGAGAAGGAAAGGGGGACGTGTGAATTCGTCTTTGTAAAGGGGAGAGGGAGGGGGGAAGGAGATGGAGAAAAAAACAAAAGAGAAAGGGGATCTGCTGGAGCTGGTTTTTCTCCCTTAAATATCTTTTATGGCTAAAAGGAGGAAAGAGGAAAGGGATCTGTTGGAGATGCTCTAAAGGTCAGCTTTAAATCGACACTAGCCCAAATTTGGTTAATAGTTTCTCCTTTCTCATTCACAATAACATAGAGGTGCCAATATTGGACAGCAAGATTGGAATTCCCAAACCAATGGTCCTCCCAGAATCTAACCCTGCTCCCGATTTTCCACTGCTAACCTATAGAGGCTGCCTATGCTACCAACATGACTCCTTTCCAAAAAAGGAGAGACATTTCGCATAGGGCAGCAAAAGAAGTTGGGATGTTCATTTCTATATTTTTTCTGAACAATTAGATCCCAAAGGACATTTTTATGGAGGTGATATATGTGGATCCACGAAGCTAAAATAGTAAAATACACATGTTCAGGGTTCTCAAATCTGGAATTACTAGATCCCAGAGTCTTTTTTGTGGGCATCATCTGCCAGAATTCAACAATGTGATATCTATGCCTCTCCTCTGCAGCTCACAAGGCCAAACCTTCTCATTTAGAGCCTGTTTGGCAGAGCTTCACGTAGCTCCAAATCCTCAAAAACAGCTCCGCTCTAGATTTTTTCAGCCAAAAGGTTTTAGATCTAGCAACTCCACCACAGATCTGCTCCACGAAGATGGTGGATCTACCCCCAGATCCATGGATTTGGTGGAGCACCTCAGGGGTGGCTCAACGAAATCAAATGTGGTGGAGTTGGAGAAAATTACCCACCACTACCACTCATTAGTGGAAAATGACTGGTTCGTTCTATTTCTTCTTTCTTCTTCTTCGTGCGAAACGCTGCCATCCTTCTCTTCCTCTGCTATGCCATCGTTCTTCTCTGCCCCGCCAGAGTGCCGCCCGCCCCTGCTCGCCCCTGCCCCCTGGAGCCCCGCTCGCCCTGCCCACCGGAGCCCCGCCCGCCCCGCCCGCCGGAGCCTCGCCCGCCCCCGCTCGCCCCGCCCGCTCCGCTCGCTCCGCCCGCGGGAGCCCTGCTCGCCCCGCCCGCCCCGCTCGCTCTGCCCGCCGGAGCCCCGCTCGCACCTGCCGCCGAAGTGCCGGAGATCCTCTACGACGCAGTGCCTCTACGACGACGAGGAGATGCTCACGGATTAGAGAGAGAGAGAGAGAGCAGCCGCCGGCGCGATGATGTGGAGCTTGGACTCCGACCGCGACGAGCCCGTGGTGCAGCAGCAGGAGCAGCCATCTACGCCTCCGCCGCCGCCTCCTACCTGCCGGCGTTGCCACCAGCGCGCCGCCGCCTGGTGCCGGGCCAACTGCCGCGCCATGAGCACCGGCGTGGTGGTAGCAGAGGAAGAGGAGCAGGAGCTTCCCGCGGAGGTGGAGGCAGTTGACGTGTGGCGTGGGCTACATCGCCGTCTCGCACGCGTCGCTAGCGCGCGGCGAGGCCCCACCCGCCGGAGCGCCACCCTGCCCCACCATTGTGGCCTCGCCCTGCCTCGCCAGCGTGCGTGAGGTCGCACTCGCCACGTGAGGAAGAAGATATTTTTTTTCTTTTTTTATTCTAATGCATGGGCCCAAATTGACAGTAAGACAAAGACAAGAGTGGAGCTATACCAAACGTTTCCTGAGATCTCAGATCCACGGTGGAGCAGCTCTATGGTGGAGCTAGCTGGATCTATGGATTTGGAGCTATTTTTTCCGAGCTGGAGTTCTGCCAAATAGACCCTTATGCTCATCCCCTCTCTCTCCTGGTTCTGCTCCCATGGAGTTTTCTTCACCATACCGTGGTCATTGAAGACACACCCTTGACGGTGCGGGTCATTTCCGATTGTTGAATACTACCTACAACTTGCTAAGGACGGACATGCACGTCAAACATCGATTTCCAAATTGCATCAATTTTCAAATTGCTTTGGTCTGGATCATGTCGGAACTCCACGTTACTGTACCATCTATCCTTTCTTCTCTCCTACATTTTTCTATTCTCGGTGGTCCACTGATCACAATGCTACACAGCAAGAAATCACCATCTCTCTAATTCTCATTGTCGCTAGTGTTAATCACTATGCCTCTGTGGCCGCATTAGGGGGATACTTAAACATGGTGGCTGGGCTAGGATCGAATTGTGTGGCTATGACACGACAGCACCGCCATGTTGGCATGTTGTCGTTGTTGTGTCCCAAATTTTGGACTGAAGCTCATGGCTTTCTAGATTGTAATCGCGTCTTAGCTCTGTAACTCTTCTTTTCTATCTTCTGATTACACATTTGTTCTCCATATTCTACTATCCGGCTAAACATCGTCATGACTAACCCATAGTTTTTCTCCATGGTAGTTATCACCCTCTTACGCATATGTGCCTCTTCTGATCTTAGGGCCTGTTTGGTAGGGCTTATTGGACGGCTTCTCGAACGGCTTCTGGAGAAGCCGTACCAAACGCCCTTCCAAAAAATGGCTTTTCTCGTGAAGAACCCGTGAAGCTGTTTTCCAATTTGTATTGGGGAGTAGAAGCCAGAAAAACCAGCTCCCCACGGCTTCCCCTCCATCCGCGCCCCCCATGTTACGAAACTACCCCTGAACTTCGCCAAAATAACAGCCAAATTGCCACCACTCCTTCCCGAACCGCTCCTCTCTCTCGTTCAGTCTTAGGATCTCACGCTCTCGTGGCGGCGGCGGTGGCGGCGGAATGGATGAGGGGGATGCGGCTCCAGTGGCTAGAAAATGGGCTCCGGCGGCTGAAAGAGGCAGATTCGGTGGTGGGCTTCAGGATGCAGCCAGCGGAGGGCCAGCAGTGCGCTGTTTGTGTCCGGCGGAGGGGCTGGCGGCGCCCCGTTCCTGTGGCTAGGATGCCCTCCTGGCCGCCACGATAGTGCCTCCCGGCGTGGTGGCGGGCGCATGGTCCGGACTCCCCGGTGCGCCTGGAGCCGCAGCAACCGCGGGGGCGGACAGTGGCCGGTGGTGTGCGGCACGACCGGGGCCTAGACGCGGTGTCACGGCACCGGAGGGGGTCGGGGTGGCAAGCAGGCGCGCAGTGGGTGGTCGGCGAGCGGCACGGCGCAGGGGGGCCGGGCGCGGTGGCGAGGTGGTGGCGAACGGGCGGACAGCGGCGTGCAGGGGCCTGGGCAGAGGCGCGCGCGGGGTGTCCGGGTCGTGGTGCTGAACGGTGCTAAGGAGCGGCCAGGGAGGGGGCTCGGGGCGCCGGGAGTGGTGCTGGGGGGCAGGGGGTCAGGCGCCAGGGGAGCCAAGGGCCGGTGGCGCTGGGAGTTAGGCGCGCAGGGGCTAGGAGGCAGCAGGCGTGCACCAGGGAGGAAAGAAGAAGAAGAAAGGAGAAGGAAGAAGAAAGAGAGGAAGAAAGAAAAGGGAAAAAGGGAGACCGGGAGAGGGAGAAAAATGAATGGAAGGATGTGGACCGGATTAAGGAAAAAGAAAAATTAAAGAGTAAAAATAATCCTTTTATTATTTCTTAAATAATAATCCTTTTATTTTTTAAATTTCTAATAAACTCAAATTTATAAACAAATGTTAAGTATGCCATTCATCTATTCAAACAATCCCTATAGTAAAGGACAACATTTGATTTATCACAGCCATTCCTAAAGACACAGGAGAGACTGTTTTGCCAAACTTCAGCTTCACCAGAGAAGCTACTTCACCGGAGCCGCCGCAGCCGTCCCGTTTCAACCATAGCCACAGTCCTACCAAACAGGATCTAAGCTACCGTGGGTAAGAATGAAAGCGGACAGAAAATATCCCGTTCCCGCCACCCGTTTTCCCATATTTACCCTATATTTTGAGCTATATAAAAACGAGGCGGTATAGATCGGTAACGACACGGAAAAAGAACCGGGATGATCCCGTTTTGGATTTATCCGGGATGGATCCAAGTATACTAAGGGCCTGTTTGGGAGCACTCCACTTCAGAAAAACCAGCTCCACTCCACCAGCTCCACACTTTCCTAGCTCCACTCCACCGACTTCAAAAAAAACATGGAGCTCCTGCACGTGTTTGGCTGATGGCAGTGCTCCAGCTCCAAAAACGTGAACACTTGTTGTGAATGGTCTATTTTACCCTTTGTTAACGGACCCACATGTCATACTCTTGTGTTTTCTCCTCTCTTCTTCCTCACTCTCCTCTCCTCTTCTCTTCTATGGGCACCTACCAGAAGAAGATGGACATGGACATGGACATGGACACGGGAGCTCGCCCCGGGCGGCGCGGCGGGCGGGCGACGGCGGCGCGTCGGGCGTCGGGCAGGCAACGCGTCGGGCGGCAGGCGGTGGTCGGCGCGCGGGCGGCACGGCGGCCGGCGGCTGGCGCGCGGGTGGGACGGGGCGGCGCGTCGGGCGGTGGGCGGCGGTCAGGCGGCGCGCCGGGCGGGACGGGGCGGCGGCCGGCGCGCGGGCGGCCTGGCGGGCGGCGGCCGGCCGGCGCGCGGGTAGGACGGGGCGGTGCGTCGGGCGGCGGGCGGCGCGTCGGGGCGCGGCGGGCGGCGGCCGGCGCGCGGGTGGAACGGGCAGCCGCCGGCGCGCGGGTGGAACGGGCAACGAGAGTTTTATGTTTCGCGAACCGGTACTGTGTAACGAGTGGCAATGGCGGGTAAATACCCACCAACTCCACGAGGAGATCTGTACAGGGGGTTTTTGGAGCACCTCTTGAGGTACTCCACAGAAAACGTGGATCTACCCCCCTGCTCCACCTTTTTCTTGGAGCCGGAGTTGCTGGAGCTAGACGCGTTTGGCTGCGAAATTTTTGGAGTTGGTGGAGTGGAGCAATTTTTTATGGAGTGGAGTGCTCCCAAACACCTCCTAACTTCCCGGCCCACGAGGCAGCAGGCCTGAGCAGCGTGCGTTAGAGCCTTAGAGGAGTCGACCGCGCACTGGAGCAGGCTCGCTTGCACCTTGCTGCCACTATCACTACTCGCTTGTCGCTTAGCGTTGCTATACTTTGCTAGCTTTCTAGCGGTGCTGGGCGGTGGCTGCTGTAGAAATCATCATGTCACCTGTTCTAGTTGTAGTGCTGCACTGCTTTTTTGCATGGTTGCGGGCGGCTCGGCTTTGGAATGTGGCATCATGCACGCATGACTGCAGGTGCAGACATACAATAGCTAGCTTAGCAATAGCATTGTAGCGTGAAGCAAGATGTAATTTCTTTAAAAAAAAAGAGAAAGAGGATAATGCCCTTGTGTTCCGATCCTCCCTTCAGTTCACTGATGGTCTCTTAGCATCTTAGCATGTTGATGCGTCATTGTTTTGAGTCAGACTTTGTATAGTGTGACAAGGCTTAAGTTCCTGATTCCCGGTTATTTTTGTTGTACTCCCGTCCATATTTGTTCAACCCGTATATCTCGGTTCCCGTCCCACATTCTTTGGCAAGCTGTGGAACAGGGTGGAGGTGCGTCGCAAATGCATTTGGAAGGTTGTGGATCTCGTCCAAACCCCATCAAACCGCATGGGAAAAAAAGAATTGATCCCCACCCCAGTCGTGGCTGGGAACAATCTCGCTTGCGCCGCCTTACCGGCTGCCGACGCTTGCCCCCTGCGCCAGGTAGCGTGTGAGCACAGATCCACTTCTTATCTAGGAATAAAGGGTGTAGGAGCAGCTACTATGTAAGAAAGTCACAAAGATCACATCATCATCGGAGGTACGGAATTAAAACGCGTCTCCAATAATATATAAGAGACGCGTGTATACTGAACGCGTCTCCAATATATTTGTTTTTAGAAAAACGCATCTCCAATGTTCGTACATAGATAACGCGGTTCCACGAAACGTGTCACCGATAATTCCAGGTCTTCCATCGCTGATGCGTCTTCACCTGCGTCTTAACCCACGTCTCACATATGGGAGTAGTGTCCGGACCCGTTTTTTTTCTCAAATCTGGTTGAAACCGGAATTCGCGTCCTCTCTCTGCTGTCTCCCTTTCTCTTCCTCATCCGCATCTACGAACCATGATGCTTAAGTCATGGATCGCTGCTTTGGAATTTTTTCAAGCCGTGGTAATCGGGCTTTTGTTCTTCTTGATCGTCAAGACTCTACTGGCATTTATCTGTAGGTAGCTGCTAGTCTTGTTCTGATCAGCAATAGCTATTTTTTTTATTGTGATAGAAATAGAACTATTTTCATTGTACTGTGATAGAAAGAGAACAAATTAACTGGCACAAGTTAATTTGTTTCACTTCTTTGATCCCCTCTACGTTTTCTGCAGAACTTTCATGATTGATTATGCAATTGGGGAAATTTCTGCTTCTGCCATTGATGCCTTTTGAAGACGTTATTGCTACTCCTGTATATATATTCATATATGTAAACACCGGTTCCTGAATTTTACCTAATAACACCATGCTATTGTCTGATGCAGCATGTTGTTACTTGACTGAAATTGTCTCATCACTTTTGCCATTACTGATTTAACTCAGTCTTACTAGGCAGTAGAATTTTTTATATCTAATGCACGTTTGTGATACAGGCAGGGTACGACTGGAAAGTACGACAGCGAGCTGAACCTGCAACCGCTGCTCAGCGACTGGTACCACAAGAGCACACACACCCCAGATGGTTGCCCTCTCTTCCAAGCCTTTCAAGTGGATCGGTGAGCCGCAGGCACAGTCCATGATTTAACATAATTTCTAAGTACGTGCTTGTTTGAAGCAGAATCTCTGTACTGAAACTCCTCAGTTCTGCCAAGGAAAAAGAAGGCATGCTAAGAATTTCCGATATCCATCGCAGTATTGATCTTGAAGAAATATGGAAGAAGACAACTTTCACAAGGCAAGTATCTTGTATTTCCATTGTCTAAAAAAATAACATGAACTATTCTTGTGTTTTCCATCTGCTACCCTTATATTCCACCTTAATGTTTCTACTCAACACGCATATGCCTGTAAATATGCACTGTTATATTTCATATTGCTTTCTTTTACTTGGTTGCCAAAAATACTTCAGAATAAATTACCCTTCCATTGCGTGTTCACTTTGATCTGGATTGGCTAAGTTCTTTTGGGGTAAGATCCATTGCACCATTCTGAATACAATTACCAGTACTTGGAACTGTAATCCATTGCAATTACTGTTGAATGTTGTTTGGCTGTTGTCTTAGGATTATTGAGGAGGTAGTTGCAGTTGGCTGTAATTTGACAGCATGATAGTACTGTTTATTATATTTTCCTAGTTGCTCTATCTAATCATGTACAATTAAACAAGAACTTGATTGCTAAATGGATGCCCAGACACGAGAGGCCATTACCTTGGTCGACCAGTATAATCTACCCGTTATAGTGTTCTTTCTTATATTGAGTGTACAGCTTCAGTTCTAAGTTCTAAAACCTAGAAGTATTTGCTCCTAGTAAGATCTAAGTTCTATATGTCCTTCGTGTGCTAGTAACCTTGGTTGAACAGATCTCTGGACATATATATTGATATAGACCCGTAGTGCAGTACTCGTTCGTATAGCTAGCAGGTCTCAATTGCTTTTTCTTACCGAAAGTGCCAGGATCGTTCTAACGAGAAAAAGATGGACGTAGTACTATCACAATTACTTCTACTTTCAGTTCTTCTTGTACAGATGCACACGCATGTGAGTACTATATTGATGATCCGATGTATCTCGTTTATATGAATTGGTTGCAGGCAATGCAAATCAAAGATGTCCCTAGATCTGGGTCTCTAGACCATGATATTTTTTTTAATTCATGATTGGAGACGCGGGTTTGCAAAACGTGTCTCTGGTGAGAAAGTCATTGGAGACGCGTTTTTCCAATCCGCATCTTCTATGAGGTTATTGAAGACGTGGGTTCTCAAATCTGCATCTGCAATAACCCTCATAGGAGACGCAG
Organism: Setaria viridis; assembly: GCF_005286985.2. NCBI lineage: Eukaryota > Viridiplantae > Streptophyta > Magnoliopsida > Poales > Poaceae > Setaria > Setaria viridis. The sequence continues at coordinate 14,039,717 of NC_048269.2, forward strand.
ATTTGCTAAAACACATCTCCAACATGTTTCATATCAGAGATGCAAATTTGGACACGTGAAAAACTCGCATCTCCTATGTGAATTGAGCTGCGTCTTCCCATAAAGCATTCTAACGTAATAGGCTATGGTTGCGAAGTTCAAGGCTTAGAGATGCAGTTGCTTGCCCCCGTGCACACGCCAAGGTTATTGTTTCTAAAGTTAATTCTTGTGTCCTACTTTTCCATTATGTACTGGGGGCTATAATGGTAGTCTTTTAAATGGTGACATAATAAGAATTCCTTTTAGCATTGTGATCAATATTGGGGATATGAAATGCTCTAAATAATCTGTCAAGAACACATAGAACATTTTGATAGACTATCAAACTTGGTACAACCTAATATAATCACATGACACGATTTAGCTGTCATTACTGACTATAGCCTTTGTCAGGTCCCGACCCAAAGGCACCATATATAAGAGGCAGCTTATAATGCTACCTGTCACTATTAGATCATTAGTGTTCAATTCATGTAGCGATCTTCAGTTAGCCATAAGCTAGCACAATCATGCGTAGCATGCTTACGCAACTAAAGCTCCAAACCAACACATGTGTGGATCGCTCATCACAATTGACACAAGAACACATATCAACCTGTGTTCTCACATTACTCTCGTTAAAAAAAAAGGGTAAGGTAGAACCTGAGGCACCCAATAAAACTTTTTCATAAAACATAATTTAGCTGCAAAACATAATTAAATCAAAGAACACAAGAGCACCCAATTGACACAAGCCACGTAAATGAGTAAAAATCAAAGGCCTAATTAAGTGAACGGACTAGATAACCTCAAAACAGAATTTCAAGATAGGTACTTTCAAATAAAACATATACTAGACTAAAAAAACATTTCAGGAGCATGGGAGCAGCGGCAACGATAGCAAACTTCTTTTAGCTGCAAACACATGGTCCCACATATAGTCAAATTACATAGCAAGCTGGAAGTTTATCCCCCGTTGTAACTGAATCACACATACAGTCAGCTCCAACATACACCCAAATTCAATGTCTGAGATAATTATTTGAGATACTTAACAAATGCTGTCGTAAATAGAACAGCCATTAGCCAGGAGGCTTCTTCTTTTAACTTCTTAGCAAATAATTACACTTACTGATCAATTTTTGCCAACTCCACCAAGATCGATGGCCGACAACACAAAGAGATAGCAAATTAAAGGAGAACACCAAGATCGATGGCGAGGGAGTAGCAGCAGTCCAACCCAAATGCCGGAAAATAAGCGAGCCTCGGCAACTCACCTGTGCATTCAACAACGAGACAGACATGACCGAGCCATGGATGGGTCAGCAGCGATAAAGCAAAATTAATGGATAGCGCAGCAAGCGATTCGCGGCGCAGAATACAGCACTTACCTAAGAAGTGCGCCCCTGACCAGTTTCTTCTTGTAGTAATGAGAGTGGCGCACCTCGAAGAGGGAGTGGTGGTGGCCTGCCTCCGGGCCATCCCACTCCAGCGCATCCCACACCTCCTTCTCCATCTCCACGGTCGGCTTCTTCTCTTGGCCACCAGTGGCGATGACGGTTGATAGCCGGTGCATGGCCCAGCAACCGCTGACCTTGACGGTGTGCAGCATGGGCGTCACCATCTTGACCACACATATCTGCTGCAGCAGCGGTAGGTCATGCAGGCGGATGGTGGTAAGCTTCGGGAACGTTGCACCGTAGGTGGCTATGTCCCTCCTCCGTCTGCTATATGTCATCTTCAGTACGAAGACGTGCCTCAACTCGCTGCAGTGGATGATGTTCAGGGTCTCCAAGCTCGGGAAGGAGTAGGTTCCATCAGCATGTAGCACGAACTCTAGTCTGGGGCAGGAGCGCAGGTGCAAGTGCCGAAGATTAACAAAGGAGCGATAGTCACCTCTATCCATCCAGTCAGGCTTACTGCTCTTGCACCAGATGTAGCGGGCCTTGGGCAGATCCGATGCCCAGAAAGTCTCCATTTGACTGAAACTGGTCGAGTCCGCAGAGAAGATGGTTTCCATGTTACTGCACCGTTCTACACGGCACCACCTAACGCGGGAATAATAGAAAATAAAATGCAAACTAGCACTCATGGAGACATCATGGACATGAAGGAACTCAGCATGGGATGCCATAATATCATGAAGTTTCTTTTGTGCTACTGCTAGTTCACTCTCCAGACTGTGGCTCCCTTGAGCGACCTCAATGTAGCGATTCACTGCTGATGCTGGAGGGAGAAGCTGCGGGAAATCTTGCATTGGGACGTCTCCCCCCACATCAGGGACATCCACGTATGGGATTGTTGGGACTACCTGAGGCCTCAAGTGGTGGCTGGGTTTGATCTTCTCCTTACAGGGTCCTTCAAATTGTAGGGCACCACCACTGTTGATGGATGAAGAGGTAAAATGGATGCTAAACTGAAAATCCTCACTCGGGGCTGTCATTCGGTTTTCTATTGGGAAGTAAAGGGAACGGACAAGCCTTGCATCCACTAGAACAGCATGCAGTCTAAAGGATTTCTTCTGGTCAAGGCCAAGGGATGGCCAAGGATGTCGGATTCCAGCTCGTGTATCAATGCACAGCAACTCTAAGTTAAAACACCTCTTGTTCCATATTATTGCACGAAGATTCTCACAACCTAGTAGAAACAGTCGCTTGAGCCCTGGGACCTGCACCACCATAGTTTCAAAGTTGAGCATCTTGATTGCAGTTCCAGAGAGGTCCAGTTCCACAAGGTTGGGAAGGCCACGCAAGAACAAATTTTCTAGTAGGGTGCAGCCTTCCAAGGAGATCTTGGAGGTTTTGGCTTGCTTCTCATCTGCAGAAGATGGACGCAAATTGCTGGGGGGTAACTCAACACATGGTATCCATTTCCTGGATGCTGGCCCATAACTATCAAAGCTGAAAGATATGAGAGAGGAAGGAAGAGCATCAGGGATAACAACAGTTTCCAATTCTTCACAACCATCAAGAACAAGCACCTTAAGACTACAAGCCTTTGATAGACTGGCTGGTAGAACTGTCACCCAAAGACTTCCAGACAAGTCAAGTATTTCCAACTTTGTCTTGTCCATAAAGGACGTGCTAATATCTGTTAATGTCTCACCTTGTGATTTGATTATTCTGAGCTTCTCAAGGTTCAGTAACCGTCCCTGCAGGTGAGTATTGTCCGGCCAGCATCTGCTTCCTTCTACATGTAGCTCCCTAAGGTTAATCATGAGCTCCAACTTCTCTTGAGAGAATATCTCATTCCAGACTGTGTAACGTAGATCCAACACATATAGACCACATAAAGTCGCCCATTCCTCACTGCTATGACTGGTGGTATCATCTGTGCAGTGATCCAATCCGAGGAACCTTAGGGCTTGGCACACAAAGAAAGGAGGTGATGCAAAACTGAAGGCACAATGACAGAGAACAAGCACACCAAGGTATCTGGCATTCGTGAACAAGCTAGCTGGTAAATTTGTTGGGGAATTTGGTGTTTCAAATGCCAGGAAGAAGGATGATGTCACTGCAGGTATTTCTCGCACACCGTGTGCTTCTAGATTCCTTGAGGTGACTGAAATCCAGCGGTAGGGTCCCTCCTCATAGCCCCAACCGCCCTCTTTCACAGCCCGCAAAAATGGCGGTCTACTTCCCAACATGACCCTTGGTAGCACCTCATCAAGCAAAGCATCATCACACTCCCATGTTATCTCACGACGCAATGAGTCACTGATTTCCTTTGCAGTGTCCTCTTTTATGATTCCATCGCATATCCAATAGTTTGAAGCTTGAGCAACCCAATCGTATTTGGTGATTCTATGAAAATTGTAGTGTAGGAAGAATTCGTAGAGGCAGCAATCTTTGACCATTGTATTTGCTGCGTTGATGCTTCGCAGAAATGGGTAACGAGCTACTATGGCAGCAACCTCACCATCCAGCACACTGTTAAACATTTGCCAGAGTCCGTGCCTGCAACCGTAGAAATGTTGGGTGTATCTAAATTTGTCTCTCATAGACATGCTCCTCCTAGAGTTTATGGTCAGAGACCTTCTCCTAAAGGTCCATATCATTGCATGGTTTCGGAATTCTGAAAATGGAGGAACACCCATGGTGGCCACGTCAATCTCCTCATCACTACCATTAAGAAAAAGGATCAAGAATTTGCTATCCTTCAGGGTTTCATAAATCATTGTAGCAACACCTCGTACCACATCCCTAGATCTTTGGTCCACTCCATCAAAGTCATCCTCCTCGTCCTGCTTATCCAGCAATGCCATTGTTTCATTGCCAAGTTTTATCTCCTCAGCAATGTCTCTCTGCATGGCTCTTCTACCATTCCATGCTGAGCAATCCAAATGAACTATTCGGTCAAACCATGTTTCTTCAGGAGGAGCCTTCAGACCATCAAGGACATTCTGGGCAACAGATCGAAGGACTGGTGCCGTCCCGAATCCATCCCAGCCATGAAAATAAATGACTTTTATACTTGAATTTCTACAAATTTTAGAAAGTAGGTCGCCCCTTGCTTCAGACTCGAGCGTTACCTAAAGTAGAAGAATTAGTATATATAGTAAGCAAATGAATGGAGGTCGTCTCGTTTTGTCGCAGCTTGTTTTATGAAAATGAATTAAGATATATCTGCGTCCATTTGTCAATCGGATACGGATGTTCGAATACAAATGTTGTTTCAATTCCTATTATTGTTTAACTGGTGAAACTTAAATTGCACAATATGTGTTTATATATATGCCCTGTATGCTACAGCTTTCAATAGTGAAGTATGAAAAGAATAGTCTGAAAGAAAGAAGTAAAATGTGAAAGAATAGTACCCATGGCCGCGGCCTCATGGTGACCAATATATATTCTCTGTACGCACAAGACCAAGCAAGAAAGCAGCAGCAAATTAACTGGCCTAACCCATGATCAGTTTCGCCACCACCTATGAGCATATATAGTAGCACAACAACCACATTAAGACAATCAACAGTGCACAGCAATCTTTTTTTTCTGCAGAGAACAAAATAACAGAAGGGGGCGACAACGCTGTAGCCTGTATTGCTGTAAGCAAGCAATATTGTTTTTTTCTAGTAAGTAGTGCTACATACCAGGTTGATAAATGTCGACCAACAAGGAGCTAAGAGCAACCGAGATCAAAGCAGATCTCGAAGACTCGAACCTGAAACTTCTGAAGGAGCACTCCTATCTGGGACTAGTAGGTATTCGTACTAAACCAAAGTAGAGAAGAACTGTGAGATGGACCTAAGAATATGGTTTTCCCTTGCCGCTGGGTTTTGGCCTTTCCGCCAAAGCATGATACCTTGATTCTTGATTATCACGAGCCCTTTCCCTCTTTATTCCCAATGGATGAAATTCACGTGCCTGCTAGCTTTATCCTTATAGAAGGTATTCGAGTCCCTCCCTGAGTGCACATTTCTTTCCAGTGGCAGAGCTAGAATCTTGCACCGCATTGTCTTATGGCAAAAGCTATCGTAACTAAATTGAACTTTATGGCTAAAAATCAGGTCATATAGATAATGGTTCCAATATAATAGATCAACATTCTATTACATCTTTTTTCTTGAAACCGATATCTCCATCCTTTTATTTCATCAATACTCTTAGTCAGAGCTAAGAACTAAACTCGGCCCATTTTAATTTATATAACATTGCCGCATGACAAGTATTATCTATATATACAATAGAGCATGAGTTTTCTATAACATATTATTACATACTATAAAAGCATGAGTGTCTTAGATAATGTTTTCCACCAATGCAAGAGATAACCACCTGCACCTGGCCCATTATTGCGTAGATTAGAGGGTGTGAAAGCAGGAAAGATTAGAGCAAAAAACATCCATCGGCATTCCGCTGTTTTTGTTTTGTAATCATCACCACACCAACCTGCTTACCCACCACGTACACAGGAACCCGGTCGCGACATTCCGTGCCTGGCTTACCAAATGATCATATGGGCACGAGATTTCCTAGTTCCTATTACGCAAACTGGATCTGCGTTGGCCTAAGGAACCCACGGGAAGCAATCAACAACAATTGATCCCATCATGAAGACCTTATTCGGATGCATAGAGGAGGTACGAAGTCAACCGATGCGTTGTTGTCGGCGATGACGGCTGTGGAGGGGCGGCTGCTGGCGACAACACCGACATGGCAGCCTACCGGTGGATCGACAGCAGGATCCCGCTTGGATCCTTGACCACTATGTATACCACTGCCACCAAGATCGGTGAGGGCTCCGTTGTGGTAGCTATAGGTTCCGGCCATGACGATTCTCATGCCTCTTCCATCCTAAGGAACCAAAATTCCACTACCTTAAGTCCCTCAACTTCCATTGCTAATTCTCATACCCCTTCCAAAATGGTTGTCAAATGAACGGTAAGGCTTTAAGGATTGGAAACCAAACAGCTCCAAAAAATTGATATCAATGTACTACCTTAACATAGCACGCCGATTGCCGATTAACATCTCTAAATATCTTTAACTCAAAGAGAACTTCTAGAATGTTACTGAATCAAATAGATATACAATTCCTAGAAGATAATATAGATATCATATAAAACTTTAGTTTCAAATATGTTTCTAGACAAAGATTTTATACATAAAAGACATTTACATTGCTACATAAAAATGATTGTGTATGTAGTTTAGCTATGGTCATATGAGAGCACTAGTTATTTGACAAGAACTATAGTGTGATCGATATTACATATGCATGGAAGCCAACTGACTAGTGACTTTCTCATCATTGAATTCTAGGAAGTGGCACAACATTTATTGAGATATATTGTAACCCATGTGAACAGAGAGTGGACTCAGAAAAACAATGAACTCGCACAACATGCAAAGCTCATATTATGCGTTGTCGAGACTGTGTGCTGCTATATGTTAGAATTAATATTAACTTTTTAAATTTTGAGTAAACTTGAATATAAACTCAGTTTTCATTTTTTTTCAGTGTTTGAGCAAAAATGCAGTACAAGTAGAGCAAGGTGCAAAAGTTTATTGCCTCATAATATACAAGTTTGCGAGCTCATAGATAATGTATAAATTGTAACATGTTTCATAGAACTATCTTACAAAGGTTGTGCCACTGTAAACGACAATGACGGCCCCAAGATGAGGAATCTAACAAGAAGATGCACTACGGGAAACAGAAACATGGCCGAGTGCCAGGGGCACTCGGCGAAGGGCTAAAAACACTCGGTGAACCGTTTGCCGAGTGTAACACTCGACAAACGGCACACGGCAAATTCTGAGTCGGCAAACACCGATTTGCCGAGTGTTTTGTGTCGCGCACTCGGCAAAGACTTTGCCGAGTGGCCACAAAACACTCGGCAACATTTTTTGCGAAAAATTAAAAAAAAAATAACCTCCGGCCAGCCACCACCACCGGCCGGCCGCTACGCACCGCCGCCGCCTCGACCCGCCGCCGCCGCCGCCTTGACCCGCCGCCTCAACCCGCCGCCGCCGCCTCGACCCGCCGCCGCCACCACCTCGACCCGGCGACGCCGCCTTGACCCGCCGCCTCAACCCGCCGCCGCCGCCTCGACCCGCCGCCGCCGCCGCCTCGACCCGCCGCTGCCACCGCCGCCGCCCAGCAGCCGGGGAAGAAAGGAGAGCGCCAGATCTGCTGCGGCTTACCTGGGGACGTGGAAGAGGCAGGCGTGGATGAGGTGGCCCGTGACGGACGCCGCCGCCGCCGCCGCCCCGCGGCCAGATCCAAAGCCGCCGCCTCGGTCGCCACGCCGCGCCGCCGCCCCGGTCGCCACGACCCGCCGCCGAGAGGGCACCGGATCTGGCCGCGGAAGAAAGGGGAGCTAGGGGCGCCAGATCCAGCCGGGGGAGGGAGAGGGGAGGGGAGGGGAGGGGAGGGAAGGGAAGGGGAGGAGGAGTGGAGGATGTGCGCCGGGGGAGGGAGGGCCGCCGGGGGAGGGAGCTAGGGGAGGAGGAGGGGGCGGCGTGAGGGGAGGCCAGGGGGAGGAGGGGGGCACGGGTGGAGGGGCGGGGGCGGCGTGAGGAAGAAGCGCGGGGGGGGGGGGGGGGGCGGGGGGCGTGGCCGGGTGGGTGGTGTTTGTGGGCCGGGCCGGAAAGGTTCGCCGAGTGTCCTAGGTGGGCACTCGGTAAAGTTTTTCTTTGCCGAGTGTCCACCGTAGGACACTCGGCAAAGTTTTTTAAAAAAAAATTTAAAAATATCCAACCGTTTTAAAAAAATACCAAATTTTCACACGAAATAAGATATGTTCTCTACTGACTATACAAAAAATTTTGTAGTCAAACCGAACTCGACCGTCACTTCGACTCTAAATTTTATCGAATCCTTCTCAAAGTTACTATTCTTCTTCTGATATGCTTCGGTTTGTAATCATCGTACATGATGAAATGTGCAAATCCTTCCCAATTTTTTTCCACAGCTTCCACGTATTATATCATCACATAACTACAAATCTCATGATTTTCAGACTTTGCTTGTTTTTTTTACAATTTAAAAATACTACCGCCACACGTTCATTGTCATGTTTCCTGAACAAGATGTTCGAAATTTCTTTTCATTTCATGGGTCAGGTCTCAAATTGAGCCAAATAACATGAATATCATTTTTCTACTCATTTTTTTCCATAATTTGAATCACTTGCAGTTCAAATTTGACTTATACAAAAAATTTCCTTGAAATGCAATTAATTAAATAAATATAGCAAATAAATCCAAAAATATACCAAATTTTAACATGGAGTACCACGTGTTGTATATGGGGAGTAGAAAAAATTTCAAGGTGAAAAGAGGAAAAAAAATTATTTTTTTGCCGAGTGTCAAAAAAACACTCGGCAAACTACCCTCTTTGCCGGGTGTCTTTTTTGACACTCGGCAAAGAGGGTAGTTTGCCGAGTGTTTTTTGTTTGACACTCGGCAAAGCCCCGATTTGCCGAGTGTATTTTTTTTGCCGAGTGTTTTTAGCTTGGCACTCGGCGAAGAGCTTGTTTGCCGAGTGCTCGAAAAAAAACACTCGGCAAAAAAAATACACTCGGCAATTTGTAGCTTTCCCGTAGTGATGAGATGCATAGCTCTCGTTGTTTGCTGGCATTGTTCTTGTACACTTTTAATACTCATACACTAGTAGAGAATTGGCTTTCCATGCGCCCCCTTTTATTTATTTATTTTTTTTGATGAAACAGGAGAGGAGTGACCCCTGCTGGTTATATATTATATATTAAAAAGAACAAGCAAGAAAGGTGACAATCGGTTCAAGAAACAAAGAAAGAAAGAAAAAAGATCATATAGATTACAGAGTACGGTCTAGCCATTCTATCATCAATTGCTTCCAATCCTCTTTTACGCGGAGCATAACCTGCGTAAACACAACTTTGAATCTTGACATAGCACTATGAACCGATGGATTGATGCCCTGAAAAATGTAATCATTCCTTTCCATCCAAATACACCAGCACATGAGAATAATGACCTCCATGAAGAATTTTACTTGCAGTTGAATTCTGAAGCTATTTAGGATACTATAGGGCTCTTGTGACAAATCTGTAAACAGACTAATATTAATCCAACATTCTTGCGCAAAGGGACATTCCAAGATAAGGTGAAATAAAGTTTCTTCTATGTCATGCATGCATAAGACACAGGAGTAAGAAGGCAACTCCATATGCTTCCTTCGAAGAACATTCCGAGTACTCAATCTGTCTTTAAGTAGTAACCAGAAAAAGAACTTGTGTTTGCTTTGGCATTTTGATTTCCAAAGCCACTGAAAGACTGGATGAACATACTGTTGGCCCATTAGTGTCCGATATGCTTTGGAAGAGGAGAAGTGCTGATTGCCCCAAATATATGTCCATCCATCATTTGTGGAGGTAAGATCCAAATCATAAGCCAATTGTAGCAATTGATTCATGGCCAGTGGAGTGAGGGGCAGGGTGAAGAGATGTTGTAAATTTGTTAGCACATATGCCTGCCTGACAGATATATCATCTTTTCTAGTAAAAGAGTATAGTTGAGGGTATTCTTGTGCAGGAATCTTATTGTTCCACAGGTCATGCCAAAGTAAACATGTTGACCCATTGCCCACTGTTACTGTCGCTAAACCTTTGAATTTATCAATAAGTTTGACAATGTCACGCCACCAAAAAGAACCTTTTCTTATTCGTCCTGGAAGCCTGCCAGTAGCATAGTATTTCTCCCAAATCAGATGAACCCATGGAATATCTGCATGATTGAAGAATTTGTGTAGATATTTCAAAAGTAGAGCTTCATTTTGTGTTCTCAGATTCAAAACACCAAGACCACCCACTTTCTTTGGCCGACAGACCAAGTCCCAGGCAGCTTTAGGTGGTTGCCTATTATTGATATCAGATTTTTGCCATAGACAACACTTTCTATATTTATCCACCTGTTTGTACACCGTCTTATGCAACAAGAAAGTGCACATATGAAACATGGGCATAGCTGTAAAAATCGAGTTTGTTAACTGAAGTCTTCCTGCATCTGATAAGAAATTGGATGTGGCTACTAATCGTCTCTCACATCTGGATACCATTGGAAGAAATTTTTCAATCCTAGGTTTAGTGAGACCCAAAGGTAACCCAAGGTAAGTAAAAGGCAAACCACCTGTAGCACAGCCAAATGTTTGTGATAAGAGCTGCAATCTATCTTCTGGAACATTTATAGGCACCATCATGGATTTAGAGAAATTTACTTTAAGGCCAGTGGACACTGCAAAATTTTGCAGAAGCTGTTTCAAGTGTAGGATCTAAATGAGACAGCCCTCCATAACAATTAGAGTATCATCAGCATACTGGAGGATGGGGAAATCCTGACTGTATGTCAAAGGGATAGGGAGTTGTAAGTGACCTTGCTCTTTTGAAAAATTCAGAATAGACTGCAGAAGATCTGCTCCCAATACAAACAGAAGAGGAGATAAGGGATCCCCCTGACGAACTTCTCGTTTACAACTGAATCTTTTGCCAGGAACACCATTAAGTAGGATGGAAGATGTGCCTGAACCAAATATCTGCTCCATCCAGTGAATCCATTTGCTTCCAAAACTTTTCTGTTGCATGATTGAGAGCATAGCTTTATGTTCGATTTTGTCAAAGGCCTTCTCAAAGTCAAGTTTAAGTATGATGATCTCCCTTCTGGATTGATGGCATAGGTGAAGGTACTCAAAGGCCCAGGCTAGGCAGTCTTGTATGGTTCTTGTTTTAATGAAACCATATTGATTGGCATGAACAAGTGATTGTAAAACCTTTTGTAGCCTGTTAGCCAAAAGCTTTGTTATAATCTTCATGGATGTATTCAGGAGAGAAATTGGCCTGTAATCTGTGACTTTTGCTGCTCCATCAGTTTTAGCTAGTAGAGTGATATATGATCCATTTATGCTTCGTAAACAAACATGGCCAGAATAAAATGCATCACACAGAGAATAGAAATCCTGTTTTATTATGGGCCAGCAGCTCTTTATGAAATTGGTATTAAACCCATCCGGACCAGGTGCCTTGTCATTTGGTAGATTATTGATTACAAAGTCAATCTCGTCATGAGAAAAAGGTTCCTCAAGATGGCTCAAATTGGCAGAGGGTTCTATGAGCTCATGCAAGTCAAAGGTCATGGAACTATATTCAGAGGTTCCTAATCTTTCCTTTAAAGCTTCCCATAGAATGGACTCCTTTACTTGATGATGGTACTGTGGGATTCCAGATGTGTCCTCTAGGGACCTAATATAGCTTTTTCGATGCCTGATGGTTGCATTAGCATGGAAAAATTTTGTAGACTCATCCCCAAACTTAACCCACTTAATGGATCCTCTCTGTTTCCAGTATATATTTTGCTGTTTCAGTAGGGCTTGCAAATGTTCCTGTAGAAGAACTTTGAAATTCCATTCCATGAGAGTTAAATCCCTGCATTCTTCAATCAGTTCCATGAAAAATAAGGCCAGCTTCACATTTGAGATCAGACCCTTGAGGCTTGACAGTTGAGAATTCCATGCTCTTAGAACCCTTCTGAGGTTTTTGAATTTTTGGGTGATTACTTTAGCTTTATCAGATTCTTGAACCGGCACTGACCATCCATGTGAGACAACATCCATGAATTGATCATGTTCTAGCCAATAATTCTCAAACCTGAAAATATTACCCTTTGGAATATCTGTCCTGACATGAATGACACAAGGTGAATGATCTGACGTTTCCATCACCAAGGAATAGGCCATTGTGTTTGGGTGAGTAAGAGTCCAAGAGGCAGAAGTAAAGAACCAGTCTAACCGCTCTAACAGAGGTACCTGTTGCTTGTTGGTCCAGGTGTATTGTTTGGATTTTAGAGGAATTTCCACTAGCCCCAAAGTGTTAATGGCGTCATTGAACATGAACATGTCATTGTAATTACCACCTGGTTTATTCCTATTAGATGGATCCCGAATGAGATTAAAATCCCCCAGTACTAACCAGTCATAGTCATCAGGCATTTGAATGTGTTTGAACCAATGAATGAAATCTAGTCTCCCTTCACCAGTACATGGGCCATAAATGTTTGTAAGGACCCATTCCCAATCAGAAAAGTGTGAAAAAAGCTTAACTGAGATAGCAAATTGGTTCATGAAAATAAGTTCCCCATAAAAGACCGATGATTTCCAGATAATTGCAATTCCACCAGAGGCCCCTTGGGACGGTAAAAACTCGTACTATCAAAGGCTCGTGGATAGAACTTCTTAATAAATAACAAATCTAGCGATTCCCTCTTTGTTTCTTGGATGCAAATGATATCACAATTGCTGTCAGAAATTTTATCTTTGACCGAATACCACTTCTTATCTGAATTTATACCCCTTACATTCCAACACAAAATCTTGCAATCTCGTTTGTTATGAGAAAAGTTCATCAAAATATATAGAGATAGAGAAACATCCCCAGTACTGCAAAGGTATCATCAGTACAAGGACACAAAAAGTGAAACTGGACCAATAACAAATGGGTCCCCCACAGATAACATAGTATATGAAGTTTGTTTCTTCCTAACAAAATGAAAGACATAGCCATCTGATGAGAAGCACTATTTTTTAGGCTTTTTCTTCTGATCTTTTGTAGCACCATCATCTTCTGCACTTTTGTCAGATTTTTTCTTCAAAGCCTTCCTTCCACCAGGGGGGGCTATAGTCTTCTTCTTTTTATTGAGGCCTGCTACTGAAAGCTTTGAGGGCTCAATCCGGCAGAATGACTCTCCAAGGTTGCGAATGACTGATTGGGATAAGAAAGGGGGTTGAGCAGAGCATCCAATGCAACTCTTATCCTTGCACCCAGAATTTTTGAAGCCATTATTGTGCTTTGCTGTTCTTGTACTCCTCCTCAGGTCTTCATCAGACAGATTGGTACCTGCTTCATCCTGTGTTAATTTGGCCATTATATTGGCCTGCTGCAACAAAGACTTAGACCATGGGCCAGCAGAAGATGCCACCTTCTTGATTAACCCCTGGACAGGTGTAGCAGGTGAAGCTGACTGTGTGGTGTTGGGAGAAACTGCAGCATTATTTTCCACCGAAGTTAATGAAATAGCCGAAGAACTTGGCAGATTTGAATTTTCAACCCCTTCAAATAAAATTTCTTTTCCTTTATCATCTTTTGTCTTGTGCTCTGTCATTGAAGCTGAGCAATCAGGCACTTCTGTGTTGGGGCATTTGGGTGGGATGGAGAATTGTAGAACCTGATCATACTCAAGATACTTCAGAGCTGGGGAAGATAAAAACTCCTTGGCCCACCCAAAATTACTGGGATTCATCAACTGTGCCATAAAGAAGGATGCCCAGGATATAGGTATCTCTACCTTGGGTTCATCTGATCCAGAAGAGAAATTTTTTGCCCACTGCCTATAAAAATCAGCACCCAGATTAGGCTGTAAAAGAGCTTCCATCTGGGCAAAAACAGGATCCTGATCAGGCTGAATAAATTCCACATAACCAAGCTGCATGACATCATTGTGGCCTTCCTCTTGATGAACATCATGATCCTGATTAATGTCCATGAGATCATTTTCATTTATCTCATCTTGCACCATATGTATGGGTTGACCATTAGCCTGAGGAATAAACACTTCTACTTGTGCAGGCTCCACATGTGCAATCTGTGCAGCCACCTGCTGAATTGGAACTATCTCATTATCAGAGTTGTCTGAGCCATCAATAACCTGATATCATCCTCTGCCTGAGGGTCTTCCACTGGAGCATCATGTGGCTGCTCATTATTCTCAATGCCCCCCAAATCATCATCAATAGCCATATTCAAATCAATATTAAGGAGGCCTGGAGCATTATCATCAGGTGCATTGTTGACAGGAATGGGTGCAGGAAGGGCCTGAATAATAGGGACATCTGGGACTTCCTGGGCTTCTTGAGGACCAATGAAAGGCCCATCCCCTTCTGCTTCTGGCCCAACTGGCCAGAGGCCCCATTGTGGAGCCTGCTCCTGATTAACTGGCTGAATATGCACATTAGGATTAGGAGCTGCATTAGCTGAGGGCTGACCATAGCCGAAGAAGTCAAATAAGGTCGGCTCCACATCATCTGGCGGCTGTCCCTCATCCGCAGGTCCCCCACCTAACATCCTGTACTGTAAGATTTCACACTGAGCAGTCCATGAATTCCCTTCAAAGTCCTCCCCCTCTGAACAGACTAGAAACCATGGAATTTCAGATAAATCAACAACCCGAATTTTAGCAACAATTCTAGCTAAATTATTCGGATCCTCTTCCCAAACCAGGAGCCTCCCAAATTCAGCCACAGCTTTCTCTAAATCTGCTTTTGTCCAGTAATCAATATTAAACCCAAGAATCATGATCCAGACTTCACAGTTCATAGTGATAAGCCGATTGTTCCAACCCTTATTATGATCCGAAAAAGAGATTCTATAATGACCATATTCATGAGGCCCTCCTCCAATCAGAAAATCTTTTTCATGAACAAAGTGAAAACGAACATATGCTTGACCATATGGACATGGTTGGATAGAATGAACCCCCATACGACAGCGATTCCTCAAAAAATCATCCAGCATTTCCCTTATAGATTGAAAAGATACCTGCTGTTGAGGTAGAGGCTCGATGGTTGCTATCGCCACATCACTTTGATTCCTCCGTGGCCCTCCAAGAATAACCCTGGACATTGGCTTGCGGAAGCCTACCAACTGTCGCTGACATCCCCGAGGGAGGAAGGGGGTGGGATCCACAAATCTATACGCCATGAGAGGCAAAGGCGGATGCTTCAGCAGCTCCTCCTGGCACAATGCCGGATCACTCGAGGGGAGGGAGATGCCGGAAAGCTTGGAGCAGCCAGGAAGAGGAGAAACCGAGGGGTGATGCGGATCGCTGCTGCTACCAGGTTCTTGTGGCGGAGAAGCACTAGGCAGGTGCGATGACGGCGAGCGAAGCATGGAAGTTGGAGCGACAGCACCGGAGAGTACGCTCGGGGGAGAGAGTTGCCAAAAAATTGTTTCATCTTGGTTAAAGCCAGATGCACCAAGCAGAGACTTACCCAGTTGTTGAAAGCTTCCAACGACTGGCCCCTTCCCTGTCGAAGGTCCACTTGTCATGGTGGAGGAAGAATGAAACCACCTGTGAGGATTAACTTTGTCCCAATCGGTTGAAAGCACTTGAGAGGAGAAAGCCATAGCACCCGAGAGCCCAAGGAAGCGCGGCGGGTATCTGCATGAGTGGGCAACATGGCCCAAGCGAAAACAAAGGCTGCACCTCACAGACCTGTGGCATAGGGCCCGTGAATGTTGATTAGAAAAACACCTTGAGCAAGACATCCGGCCCACCAAAGAAGGCAAAGGACATGAAGTGGCCTGTGGATGCGGCAGAAAACTTGGGCCTCCTGAGCGCTGAGATGAAGTTGGCATTGATGCTCCTAAATTGAGCCCCAAATCAAGGCCTGAATTGACGGGATTTGAAACAACCGTGTTCTTCGTTAAACGATTTGAAAAAACCGTGTTCTTCACTGAACGTTGTTGATCCCTGATCCAGGAAGGCTCCAGGCGAGTAAACACTGATTGATGCCTTCGCTGAGTGAATCGAGAAGAACCAGCAGCCATCGAAGATGAGCTAATAGGGATTGAATTTGATCCAGACAAAGGAGGAAAGCCAGGAAATCTGGATTTCTTTGGAGCCACAGTCGTCCATTCTGATGAAGAACCTTGAGCTGTTGAAAGAACATTCCTTGCAAAAGAAATCCCCCGATCGTTGCAAAGGTGAAAAGCCACTTTAAAAATGCCACACTGATAAACACCCAATTGATAGACCAAGAGGCCAACATCCTTGGAGGAAACACAAAACTTGTAAATCCAATCCTCCAGCTCAGAAACTTCAAAGAGAGAAGAAGAACCACCCAGGACCGATTGCAAAAGGAAGCTAACATTCTCCTCGGTCAACTTAATCTTTGATCTTGTGAAGGTTGCCAAAAGCCAAAAGAAAGAACCTGAAGAGGAGGTGACCGACACTTGTGATCCAAGGAGTGATCGTACCTTTGATGAAAATTGTAGGCCAGGACGCAAGTCCACTGACGAAAAATCCATGGAGAAGGTCACCCAGAGAGTGGCCACAAAGGCAGAGGAGGCAGAAGAACACCAGAGAGCAGGAGAGAATCAGCAGAGGTGAAGGAGAGCACCAGTGATCAGAAGATCACCGGCGAGGACGCTCCGCCGCCCGGCCATCGCCCTTCCATAGCGAGGCTCTCTCGCCGCTCAGTTCCACCCTTGCCAGGCCACTGGTTCATTGAAGGCAAGTTTGGATGCAACAGTGTCGTCGTTGGAGCTCGAATTTCTTCTTTGTCGACGGCTTCTTGTTCCGCGCCCCCTTTTATCCCGGTTTAAAGTTGGCCCGGGACAAAAGGTTCACCAACCGGGACTAAAACTCGGTCACTGGTGGGGGACTCACCAACCGGGACCTTTTATCCCGGTTGCAAAGGCTAGTGGGGAAAAAGACTCTGAGAGGCTTTTTATCCCGGTTTGAAAGACCAACCGGGATAAAAGACCCCCCCTTTTATCCCGGTTGGTAACACCAACCGGGATAAAAGGGTCAAGAGCCTTTTATCCCGGTTTGTAATACCAACCGGGATAAAAGGGGGTCATTTATCCCGGTTGGTCTTTCAAACCGGGATAAAAGGGTCCCCAACGAGGTGACTGGGAGGTGACTGGGAGGTGACTAGAAGGGGATTAAATCCTCGAACCCTTTTATCCCGGTTGGAAACACCAACCGGGATAAAAGGGGGTCTTTTATCCCGGTTATCCCGGTTGGTGTTTCCAACCGGGATAAAAGGGTCCCCCACGAGTTAATACAAAAGGATAGCATCCCCTACATAGTCAGATGTGGTGTGTAGGTGGGTTGGCAAGGAAGCTACGCGCGAGGCTGGAGGTTGTGGGTTCGAATCCCACGAACCGCGCACGCGCATATCTCGCGTGATAAAAGGGGGCCTTTTGTCCCGGTTGAGTGACCCGGGATAAAAGACCCCCTTTTTGTCCCGGTTGGTTTATCCCGGATGGATTTTTGGGATCTTTGCACCCTACCAACCGGGACTAAAGCCCAAATCTCTACTAGTGATAGGAATACTCAAGGAACACATAGGCAAGTCAGTGTTGTTCTGGTTGTGCTCCTATGTCAACCTATTCTCTCATGAACATACTGCCTTCCACCTCTCCAGCCAGCTCCAGTTGCCATTGCATTTCTGGAAATTCTAATGCTTGAGTGAAGAACCATGGCGGCGACTACTGGACAGAGAGACAACCAATTGTTCAAGTCATTGATTCAAGTCCAATGCCTACTCCATGGGCACCATATTGAGGTACCTCACCCTTTTCTTCCGATAGACTTGTTCACTGTTAGATGTGATCAGGTTCAGCAAAGGGGCCGAGCTGTGCGGACGCCCTGGGCCTCCAAAACAAAGGGGCCCATCCCAATAAGTAGTATACTCCAGTAGGCAGGGGACTGTATGTAGATTGTATTTGGGCAAGGCCTAAAGAACGAGCGCCGCAGAGCAAGCCACAAGCCACGTAACGCAAGTCCCCCTGCTGAACCAGCAAAGCGAATCGCCAATTCGCTTGCCCTCTCTGCCCGAGCTGCGCGCGTGCGACTTGTCGAGTCGGACTCCTCTTCTCCTCGCGGCGTGATGCCCTGATCCGATCGCACGAGCGACGCGCCGAAACGGTGGAAAACTTCGTTTTCCCGATGCTGACGAACTTGCTGAGTTTATGATGTTAGTTTTGGATCCACTTTAAGTGTTTATAATTTTTAGATTATAAGTGCATTTCATGTGTATATTGTTGCTGATAACCATTATTTGTATATTCATATTAAGGGCCTCGTTTTTTAATCTCGATCAGGGCCACGAAAACCTCAGGACCGGGCCTGCTTGGCTCTTACCATCTATCTGCAGACTGCAGCTGCCATAATCGAGAGTTCGAAGCCACGTGTTTGTCACTACCTAACCTACCTCGTTTAAACCCGCCTTATTTTTAGACCCTTCAATAACTTTGGCGAAAACAATGGCCATCAATCGCGTCACCACTGATACCATTCATCGCACATCGCTAGAGTAGTAGCTTGCAGCTCATGGGACTGAGGTTGCAGTCAAAGTTGGCAACTCGATCTGATGCATCACCAGATCGATGTGTGTCTGCATCACTGCATGCCCAGAGCATGTGCGATCAAAAGTTGGACTCCGAGGAGTAACCAGGTTCGCGTGTTATTGTTTTATTAGTTGCTGCAGACGTCACTGGCACGGAGACAATCCAAAGCGTTGGGACGATTCTGTATGATCAATTGTACAACGACACTCTAGATCCACTCGCTCGTTTACACTGCTCCAAAATATAAGGCTATCTTAGTTTTATTTGAAGTTAATAACTTCTATAACCTCGACTAAATTTATAGAGAATACTAAATAAATAAACTACTGAAAACATATTCTACAATGGATTTGACCGCATATATGCATGTTGGTGCCTTTTTGGGTAAATTTGATTAAAGAGCTAAGAAAAATTAACTTATTGCGAAATTAAAATGGCCTATATTTTAAGCGGAAGGCGTGTGTAGATTAATCAAGGTTTTAATCCCAATCGTGACAAAAAAAAAATACAAGCCACGTACATCACCAGGTAAAACAAATTTATAAAGAAGACTGGTCCTTTTGCAAGTAGAACATCCGACAAGAAGACCGGTCCTTTTGCAAGTAGAGCATCCGACAACTAAATGTCGTGATCCATGAAAAAAAGTTTGGACACATATATATTTCCGTATTACTATGTAGAATAGCATTCCTTTATACAAGTTCGGGTCTATTTGGATCCCATAGCTAATGGATGAAAGTGCTAAAGTTTAGCACCTTTATGTAATGGAGGGCTAAACTTTAGCCCACCCTTAAAAAGGTGCAAAAGCATTAGCTGGTGGGAAGAAGCTAATGGGTGCTAATGCTTGTGAAAAGATAAAAGGAGAGAGAGAAAAAAGGGAGGAGACGAGGAGATAAAGGGCAAAAATTATATTTCATAAATTTTAGCTCTATCCATTAGCTAGAGTGTGTTTGGTTACATGGTTTAGATCTAGCCTGGTTAAGATCTAGCCTGGCTCAGCTAGTACGCCTGATTCGGGCGTACTAGTGTAGCCTGGCTTAGGTGCTTTTTTGCATTGCGCTGGCCTGGCTATGTACTCTAGACAGGCAACCAAACAATCACAAGCTGCATTAGACTAGCCTGGTCAGGGACTTAGCCAGGCAACCTATATCTCCAAACAAAAGTGCTACTTTAAATAGGCTAAATTTTAGCACTTGCTAAACTTTAGTAATAGCACATCCAAACATGCCCTACATTTGATAATTAAAGATCCAATAATCTCAAAGGTGGATCCCAGTGCATTGGAAGAGTACTTTGGCCACCTATTTACGAGTGCTGGTGCCCCGTACATTTCGTCGGAGTAAGAACTTTTATAGCCATTGGAAATGTATAAAGAGTTATGTGTTTATTGGCATTTTGTGGATGGGAACCAATATGGTTTATACTCCATCTGTCCTTTTGACTTTTCTAGATACATAATTGTTGCTACGCACTTAGATATATATATATATTATGTCTAGGTACATAGAAAAATTAAAACGAATATGGGATGGAAGGATCGGAATACGTCATAAAAAATATTGAGTTGTGGAAATACAACTTTTCTTGTGGAAACCAACAAAGTTGTGCCAACATCGTTCT
Organism: Setaria viridis; assembly: GCF_005286985.2. Taxonomy (NCBI): domain Eukaryota; kingdom Viridiplantae; phylum Streptophyta; class Magnoliopsida; order Poales; family Poaceae; genus Setaria; species Setaria viridis. Next base: position 14,059,965 of record NC_048269.2, read on the forward strand.
ATTTTAAACCATATTATTACAGTGAGTCGCAGCGATTCATTTTAATTTTTAAAGATGAATCCAAGAGAAATTAAAGTTTGAGTCAAAAGTAACTTTTTTTCAAGAAAAACTGTTTGGCTTTTATAAATTAAACAAAGTGATATTTACAGAAGACTTGCAATAATTACACGGAGGTAGAGGTAGACGAAAGAATAAAACTATCGACTCTAGCCACTGAGAAACAACCGGTCGAAAGTTATCTCTAACTCTATGTAGCTGGAGGATAACTTGAACCTCGCAATCCAAAGCCTGGTTGTGACACCTTTAAAAATCTTGTTATTCGTGGTATTCCAAATTTTCCTTGCTGCAATGATGAAAATCTCCATAAAGAATGGTCAGGAAGCCGCTTGCCTTTGCTAACACAATTTGCTCATGCCCATTGGCCCAGTAGATCCAAAGCTTTTGCCAGCAAGCTACGGCCAAACAAAGAACAAGTGGCTAATGTCTTCCTCAACTGCCGCTCTTCCACTGCACAGGACGCAAATTGTTACCAGGTTGGATGTTTAAACGATCCACCGAGAGAACTCAGGACATGTACTTCCTCTGTCCCAAAATACCAATAGTAATTGGAGATGGAGGGAGTATATGCTAAGGGTATATATGCATTTGGTTACATTTCTCTTTCCACCTTTGAATAATTGAATTCACTACCTCGTACCATGAACTGCAAAAAGGTGCCACATGCAGTTTCGTCGTCAAGCCAGTTGCAAAAATATAGTACTAACCAATGAATGCTAAAAAAATCAGTATGAATGATTCCAAATACGATGCAACAAACATTCTTTAAATATACAAGAAACTCGAACCCAAATATACATATATGTATCTCCTTTTTTAATCTGTCTTAGACCCTTTAATTACTTTGGCAAATTAAAAACAAATAGCAGTCGATCGCGTGTCACCGATAGCTTATTAGCTCACCCATCGCTACCGAGAGTTGCTGTTGGGCTGATGAGGTTGCAGTCAAAGTTGGCATCTCTGCTGCGTCACCAGATATGTCTGCATGCCGAGAGCGTGAGCACCCAAAAGTCTTGGACTCCGAGGCGTAAGGTTCATGAGTCATCATATGGCACAAGAAGACCTCGAATTGTGCGGATTTGTTTTAGTTGCCGCACATGTCACGGCCACGGAATCAGTCAAAAGCATTTGGACTTTGGACGATTCTTTGACCAATTGTACAAAGACACGCTAGATCCTCTAGTTCGTTTTCATATACTACCTAGTACTTGCACTCTTTTAAAAAATAGGTGGTTCTAATTTCATTCTAAATCAAATTTATTAAATTTTGGCTGAGTTTAGAGAAGATATATTAATATCTACAATACTAAATAAATACAAAGTGATGCACTCCTTTAAATATTTGGTTAAAACTAGAGAAACTTAACTTGAGAAGGATTGTGTATATATCAATTAACACAAGGTTTTGATCCCAACTACGATAAAATGCAAGCCATGTATATCACCAGGAAAAACACATGTATCCAGAAGACCGGCGCTTTCGTAAGAAGAGCATCCGACACCTAAATGTCCTGATCATGGGAAAACTTTGGTATTTACAAGTGTTGACGTAAAATTAGAACTTCAGACTTCTGCGTTGAACAACACGGAGGATATGTGAGATCTGCTTAACTCCACCACAGGCTCCAAATCGGCTCGCGAGTGGTGCAAGGCATGCCAGTCAATTTAACTTGAAAATTGATAGGGTTAACATTAAATTCTTGAGCCGATCGGCGGCGAAGCCTTTCGAACTCATGCGTATGCGTTCTTGGAATAAACACCACAGCAGATAGGTTCTCAATATAATCATGTGGTGTAAATAAATGAAAGTGTCAGATTTAGTGACCGGCAGTCCACCAGGAGGTTACCCAAGTGGTAGATTTGTAGGCGGCAAAGATCGTAAGATCAAGAACTCGAATGATAACACAGGGACGCAAGGTTTAGATAGGTTCGGGCCTTCGGAGAGTAATACCCTATGTCCTGTATTTTGGTGGATTGTATTGCTGATCGCAAGTGCAAAGAGTTAACGTGCCCTCGGGGGATGCCCCTGGCCACCTTATATAGACTGACGACCTAGGGTTACAAACAGATAGGACCTAATCCTAGTCGGTTGTTACAAGGAAATCAATCTAAGTCGGTTTACAATATGTATCCCGCAATATCCGAGTGGAATCTGTTTTGCTCGGCTCCAAGCTTGTGTTCTACACGTCTTTATACCTTGCCCGCCCGCCATGGTCGGGCAGGACCCAGTTGTCAGGCCGGCCATTATCCTGTAGGGACCCGTGGGTACCCTTATCTCTCAAGCCCCCGAGTAATGTGGAGTCGAACAGGATCCTGACAGATGCACAACGAAGCTTGTAATGTACTCGGCTAAAGTTGTGGTTTCATCATAGGGATGGAGAGGCTACGCAGTGCTCAAAAAATAAAGAGATATTGAAGCGTCCACTAGCGTATGATCAAATACGCGTGGCTATGCAACTACCGAGCTTTGGGATGTCTGGCATCCTGTAGATCAAAGGGAAGCACGTGGAGGGTGTCGTAAGATGCACTTCATATGGAGTAGCCCCCAAGAATTTAAGCGATTCAAGTAATCAGTTCAATGATCGAAAATTTATGCAGTAGTTGTATTGTAATATTTCAAAATATGGTTCCCAGTGCCCGAGCGCAAGGACTGGCAGGGTCAAGGAGGCACGCCGACCTGAAATAAGCGCCCAGCCTCTAAGCGCGAGGACTGATAGAGCCAACGAGGCACAACGACCTCAAATAGGCACCCAGCCCCCAAGCACTAGGACTAGCAAAGCCAAGGAGTCATGCCGACCTGAAATAGGTGCATAACCCCCGAGCACAAGGACTGGCAGAGCCAAGGAGGCACGCCGTGAGACTTAATGGAAAACTCGTAGATTTCGTCCACTGCGTGTGCCGTAACATGAGGCCCATGGATTCCATGGCTAGGTTTACGCTGTCAACACCTTCAAAAGCCGAAGGGGCGTGGTTTCCTTTTCATTTCCATTCCTCTCACCCTGAAACGCCGCGGCCGCCAACGCTATTGCCACCGCGCCTGAGAACCCTAGGTTGCGCCGTCGTGCCCTCGAGCTGCATCCATCACCTCTCGCCCGGTGGCAGTAGCCACCGCCACCACGCTGCCATTTCCCGCTTTTTGCGAACCAAGATGCCCGCCTACATCCGATCTGCGTCTCAGGGAATGCAGGCACCAGACGTGTCCACCTACTGGGTGAAGTCTGTGATGACTGAGGAGTGGATCCAAGCTCTGGTCAACCGCGGCCTGCTTGGACCCAAGGCCCTCCTGGACTGGAAGGCGACCGCGGGCCAGGAATTCCCCAGCGAGGGTAAGACCGAGGCTATCATCTTCAAAGCGTTCTTCAAGCGGGGATTTAGGATCCCAGCTGGAGATTTCTTCCGTGGGTTGCTTAACTACTACAAGATCGAGTTAGTGCATCTCAACCCTAACTCCATCTTGGACATTGTCATTTTTGTCCATTTCTGCGAAGCATTTCTCAGAACCCCCCCCCCCAATCTCTAGCTCTACTTGTATCAATTGAAAGTGGTGACAATGAAGGGGAAAACAAGAGTAATTAGCGGCTGTGGATTTTCGCTGCAACCAAAAAGCGTCACCGAATATTTTGATATGCAACAGAAGGATACGAACAAGGGGTGGTACAAGGAGTGGTCCATCCTCACCAACCAGAAACATGTGCTGCCACCCCTCCTCGAATTCACACTCGTGACAAGGCTGGAGGGGTTGAACCAGCCGACCTCCAAGGAGATGGTCCAGGTGAAACAGCTGCTGAAGGAGATCGCCGACCTGAAGGCATGTGGGCTATGAGCATCTATTTTTACCGAAGGTTAACGCAACCTATCAAGGATAGGGTCCACTCGGCGTACGAGTACTCGGGTCCATTGGATCGAAGCTGGTAGGTACAACGGAAGGTTACCCAGGGGGAGGTCGCCAGTCGGGTGTCCGAATTCTTTTACGGCGTCATCAAGAACAAACGCTACCCCAAAGCCTATTTCCTCAAGAGGCCGGCCGACCAGGTAAGATCTTGACTCCATCATTTAATTGTCCTGTTTTGGATCATCAATTTAGGATTCCTTGTAAACTTGCTCTTTAACCTTAATCCTATTCTTTTCACATATGAAGTTGCTCATTTATATCTTGTTTCAGTTCAGTTGTAGATTGTTATTGTTCTGTTTCATGAATGGATCTGGTTGTATATTTTCGTATTGACCGTCTTTGATAGGTTTAAAATAGCAACAGTAGCAAGTTGAATTGTCTTTTTCTACTGATTCCTGTTAAAATTGTCTCTGTTTTGTTTGCTCTATACCTACCCTATTTTCTTCTTTGTTAGTAGCTTCAACAATCATTATTCTTCAGATATTTAGCAACTGGATTTCATTCTGTTATTAGAAAATGACTTCAATATAGTTTATTATCTATATGATATATGTTTGTACTATGTTTTGTCTTACTCTTTGATTTAATATAGGGCATTGATCATGCTTTGTGTTTTATTCAATTTTTCATTGTGTCTGACCATCACTATCTAGCCTACAAAGTTTCATTGATGATCTTGCACATATGAAGTTGCTCATTTATATTTTACATTACTAAGAATATTTTACATTACTTTCTTAGTATTCTTACTTTAAACAGTGGGATGTAACTCCTTCGAACTGCATATGTAATTTTTTCATAATGCATATGTAATTTTTATGGGTTCCGAATATGGTATTTTTCTGCTAGATCTGATGTGTCTTGTTTGATTTGTTTTTATATGTCAATACTTTTTTGTATTTAATTCTTTATGTATTAAATCTTGTTGCTGTTTATATTAAATTTGGGTGAGCAATCCTTGTTTCACTCAAATTTTAGTACCCAGATTTTGTGGGTGATTTGGCTGCCGAAATCACCGGTGTGAAGGCAGCCAACAAATCACCTAGATTTTTTATTCTACATAGATTTGGGTGATTTGTCTACCCAAATCACTCAGGCGATGAGAGCCCTCAAATTACTCGAGTGATGGATAGACAGACCCAAAATCATCAGTACGAATGAATCCAATATATGATGCAAAACACTTTCTTTTTATTATACAATTATTATACAATAAACTAGAGATATTTGCATTAACAGCACAAGCACATTAACTCGGTAACTTTGAGCCCAAAAGAACCCAAACTTAACTGAAGTGCTTTTACATCATCACTCGAACTGCATCCAAGGGATGTATACACCACAAATCTCGTCTTCAGTACATATTGTAATGATCAAAAGCGCTATATATCCAATTCAAATCACAAAGATTTGATATCTTGCCAGCGCCAGCCGCCAAGCAACAAGAGGCCATCAAGACAGGGCGACGTTTAGCTAGTGTTGGGTGTTCAAGCCAGGAGCGAGCACCTCGTCGATGAGCCTGTCCAGGTTGCGGATGGACCTTCCGCCCGGCCTCGCCGCGGCCACGGCGCTCTCCCTGAGCTCCGTCACGCGGCGGTGCATCTCCTTCCCCTTCTCCCCCTCCATGGCCTCCCGTATGAGCGCCTCCACCTCGCCGCGCCTGACGTCGTCGCCGATCTCCATCCCGATGCCCCACTCGGTGCGCTTGAACCGGCAGTTGGTCTGCTGCTCCGCGAAGAATGGCCAGCACACCATGGGCACGCCGCCGCAGATGCTCTCCAGCGTGGAGTTCCACCCCGAGTGCGTCAGGAACACCCCCACCGCCTCGTGCTCCAGCACCGCCGCCTGCGGGCACCACGTCGACAGCATGCTCCGGCCCTCCGTCGCCGCCGCGAACCCCGCCGGCAGCCCGGCGCCGCCGGAGTCGCCGCCGCCCTTGACGAGGTCCGGGCGCACGTTCCAGAGGAAGGCATAGCCGGTGTTGGCGAGGCCCCACGCGAACTCCGCCAGCTGCTCGGCGGACATCACCGTGATGCTCCCGAAGTTGACGTACACGACGGAGCGCGGCGGGCGGCCGTCGAGCCACCGGAGCGGCGCGTCCTGCTCCTTCCACAGGTTGGAGCCCATGGCGGCGACGGGGCTGTCCCGTGGCACGGTGTTCCGCGCTGCAAGCGGGAGCGGGCCCACGGTGTAGACGGGCGGGAGGAGTTTTGACATGGCGTCAAGCAGCGGCGCGTCGAGCTCGTCGAAGGTGTTGATGACCACCGCCGACGCCTGCGACATGCCGGCGGTCTCGTGGATGAAGAAGTTGAGCATGACGTCGTCCGGGTCGGTGGTGCGGACGAAGCTTGGGAAGTCGCGGAGGCGCAGGTCGGCCGGCGCGGCGGGGACCCAGTCGATGACGGTGTCGAGGTAGCCGTCGGTTAGCTGGGCCTCGTCCCGGAGCGGGACGAGGCCGCGGTCGACGAGATGGCGGTAGTGGTAGTAGGTGATGAAGCCGCAGGCGCTGGCGGTCCAGAGCGTGGCGCAGCGGAGCCCCAGCTCCCGCGCGGCGCGGAGCGCGAACGTCATGGTGCTGTCGGCGACGACGCAGGTGACGGCGGGGCGGCCGTCGCGCTCGGCCTCGTCGTTGAGCCTGGCGACGAGGTCCTTGAACCGCGGGAAGCAGGTGGTCATGGTGGAGTGGCAGAGCGCCGGGACGTCCTGGGTGGCGTCGGCGTCGCAGGGCGGGAGGCCGTCGTCGATGGCGGCGAAGCGGAACCCCGGCGCGCCGTCGAGCGCGGCCGGACCCCGCGCGCGCAGGTGGCGGCGGTGGTTGAACTCGTTGTTGACGAAGGTGACGTGGAAGCCCCGCGCGTGGAGGAGCTTGGCCAGCTGCAGCATCGGCGTCACGTGGCCCTGCGCCGGGTACGGGATCATCACCGCGTGTGGCGGCTGGAGCTGGCGCCCCTCCCCCTCCGCCGGCGGCAACGACCCCATGGCTTGCTCGGACCGGTACGGTGGCGCGCGCGGAAGCTGTTGCTGGAACTGGTGGAGTGGCTACGTTGGTCGTGTTCCACTTGCACTTGAGCTCCTGCCGCCGTTTGCTATACACGGAGTATGTATATATATCTTGTGTTGGCGAGAGAGGTGTTGGTGGGCGTGGTGGATCGCCGGGGATCGGGTGGCGCCGATGCGGTCTGCGCGGCGAGATCGATGGTGATCCGTGCATTACTGTACGAACCATATCTCATCAATCAGTGAGCAGAGCACGCGGCGCGCGAGAGATTCGTGGCCGTGCGGTGGTGCACGCACGCCGCGCAGCTGCGACGATTTTTTTATTGTTGGCGTACGGCGTGTGATTTGTTGGGATCGCGATCGATTCGTACATCTGGGATCTTCAATCAAAGGTTGGGCAGGGCATGGTGTGGTCCATGCTTGTTGCTCTTCCTTTTTCTATTTGCACGTAAAACAAAAACCAGGGTGCGTTGGGATTCTTCGCTTTAATTTGATCCCATATCATGGCCGGCCAAGTACACTTCATGGTACAGGTTATTAGTGGTAATCTCGCAAGTTGGTAGTGTTGAGAGACAAGCGAGAGGGACAAGCGAGAGGGAAAGATCTGTATTTATTCAACTGGAGAGACAAGCGAGAGGGACAAGCGAGAGGGAAAGATCTGTATTTATTCAACTGGAGTTTGTACAATATATACATAGAGAGGGAGCGTCAAGAACGGACATGTGCGTCAATTCCCGAGCGCCGGTGATGTCGGTTCGTGGGAACCGCTTGATGGATGAGATCACCATTGATCTCAATGTTTTTGTAACACTCCTCCTTAATCGAATCCAGCTTTGATCACCCTCCAATTGAATTATTATTCCTTCAAGATATATGTTAAGAAATCTTAGAAATATATATGTAGATAGATATATCAAGTAAAACTCCTCAAAACCCGATGGAAAAATAAGGAGAATAATCATGATATATAAATGTTCCTTTGGATCCTTGTCCGTGAAGCTCATAGTGTAGTCCAAAGAATTATATGCTTATAATCACCATTGTTAAAAACCTTCGTGGGGAAAAATAAATGATGAAGCATATAGCTTATGTTGATATTACCTCATTAAAAACTTTGGATGAGAAATCTGAAGGGGAAAACTCATACAAAGAAAAGAGTGTAATATGATGGCATAACAAGTTATTTTATCAGAGAGAGATACTCCCCCTGATTCTTGCAAGTCTTTTTTTTTTGAAAGCGATTCTTGCAAGTCTTTGAGTTGTCTCATACCAATCCCCTCAACACATTTTTAGAATGAAGAGTATGGTAAAGACTTTGTGAATAAATCAGCAAGATTGTCACAAGACTTTGTCTGCAAGATGTTTATGTCCAAATTTTGCTGAAGCTCATGAGGATAAAACAATTTAGGAGCAATATGTTTGGTAATATTGCTCTTAATATAACCTGTTTCCATCTGAACAACACAAGCAGCATTATCTTCGTAGATAATGGTTGGTGATTCGAGGGAACCAGCTGTAACAACTCTACCTAAATTAAGTGCTTTTAAATATAAACCAGTGGTTAATCACTAAGTAAAAGAAGTGAAATGGCCATTTTAACCCTAAGAAGCTCTTTTTGGAGTTTAAAATAAAACTTGAGATTTTATATACAAACTTAAAATTCTTCCCAAATAAGAGTTGTAAAACATTTAATTTTAAACAACTTTTGTTAAAGGAACTTTAACTAATTCGGAGTGAGACGAAGTCAAAAACAGCAATCAAAATCAGAGTACTAAAGAACCCTATAAACCTCCAAAGTCCTGGAATTCAAATTTTCATCCAACTTTGCAAGCTGTTATCTCACGATTACATATCTAAACCCAAGTCAGGCTCTTAATAAAAGTTGTAGTCTCTCGAGTGTGTTCCAAATTTGTTACACTGACCCAGGTCCAAATCGAACTAGAACCTGTTCAAAATCTTGGTCAAAGTTGGGTAAAACAGTCAACTCAGCCCCTGAGCCCCACAACGCTAAGTCTGAAAAACTGCTCAGAGTGCACCTCTTGGCGAGGGCGTTCCTCCAAATTTCTGAACTAAACTCAAGAAATACCCTAAATAGAAGTTGAAGTCCTCAGTTTGTAGAGCAACTCCTTCAATAACACTGTGGTCTAATTCAACTTGGAAGCTGCCCTAAAATTGACTCAAACATGGCTAAGTTTCTGAAATCCCACCTCTCCGGCCAATTTGACTAAGTCTGGATTTCCAGATTTTTGGCCAACTTTAGCACGAGATATCTCCAAATCCTTTCACAATCTAAACCAGCACCTTAAACCAAGTTTGAACTACGTCCAGAGTTGAACAAGTTTGCTTAAAAGAGTTTTGAAAGTTGAGTTACAAAATCTTGAGGAAGGAGCTCCCAAAGCTGGTCGGGCTTACTGCCCCAAGGGGCCTCGACGCCCGCGCGCCGCATGCCGCGTGGCTGCCGGCCACCGGCGGCTCGCCGGCGCCCTATCACTGGCGAGACAGCGACAGGGCGAGGGCCATGGCGCCCAACCCGCGCCTGCGACAGGACGGGGCGAACGCCGAGCTAGCCAACCGCCGGCCGCGCGCGTGCCCTTCCTCCTGCCGCGTTTCTGCTCCGCCCAACCGCGCTTCACCCACCCGCCGGAGAAGCTGCCACGCCGACGACGCCCCGCGCCTCCGCCCGCTCGCCCAACCCCCGCGGTAGCCCTCCGCTTCGCCCGCCCGACAGACCGGAGGCCTCAGACATGCATCGCCCGAGGCCAATCGCGGCCGGAGACCACCCGGAGCTCCGCCTCCCCTGCCTAATGGCGCCGCTGGCCAATGGCCACCTCGCCTGCGCACCCGCCGCTCCCAGCCTTATCCTTCCTCCATCAAAGCCCCGCCTCGACCCTTCGCTCCACCTCTGCCCTATAAAAGGGTCACCCTCACCGTCAACGCCACCCTTTGCCACCGCCCACAACCACGCCACCACTTCCTCCTCTGCGCCGCCGCTAAGCTCCCATGGAGCTCACACCTCCGCGCCACCCCGCACTCCGGCGACTTTGCCGCCCGCTTCGCCACCCCCCCGCGCACGTCGCCGAGCAGCCCGTGGCCTCCCCGACGCCGCCGGTGTGCCGGAACGCCGCCTGCACCGCCGCCAACCGAGCTCTGTCGCCGCCGCCACGTTTCGATCCCCGCCGGCCATCTCTGTCGCCCCAACCCCGCCAAACCGAGCTCAGGTGAGCCCCCGCACCCCTCCGGCCACTTGTGGCCCCATCCCCGCCGGCGAACCGCCGGGGATTTCCTCGCAGCCGCGCGCGCCCCGGGGACGACATTGCGTCTCCCCCGTTCTTTCCAGGGGCCTGGGCGCAAAACTTAGGGACCTCTGCATAGTTAAACCATAGACCCAGGGGCTAACTTGCAAGTTTACCACGGCTTTTCTTTTAAATAATAGCCAGAAATATGGTTGAACTTTGGAAATGCCCAGTAAAACGTAGAAAAATCATAAAAATACCAAACCACTTTTGTTGGAATCCTTGCTCTGTCTAGTTCCCAAGAAAAATAAGTTTGCTCATGTTACTGTTGTAAATAATATCCTATGCTTTTAATCATGATTTAGGCCTTTTAAATCCTAATTAATAGAAGAAAAGTGGGGAAAATGTGAAACCAACTCTGTGATGCTTGTTTCTATGTGAGGAAGCTCAGAAAAATGGTTAGGGCCCTGGTCTAGCACTTTAAGTCACTATTTTAACTTTAAATTGGGAATCTAAGTTTAAATCTTCCTTTTTGCATAAGTTTTGATCCAGAGCTCAAAAAAATGTGAAACTAGTTGGTTTAATTTTTTTTTGCTGTGTAGTTTGCAGGAAAAATATAAGTTGTTGTGCAAATCAGAAAGAAAAACACCTTCCTTGTTAAGCATGTTTTATTAAAAGGAAAATAGAGTAAATAGTTATCCTTCTCCAAAAATTATGAAAAATTCACCAAAGCTCCTGTAACATGCCCTTAAGACACTGGTTAAGTTTCACCCTCTGTTGCACAGTAACTTTGAAGATAGAAAAAGTTAAGCTCATATTACCTTTAATAACAAAATGCATGTAATTTCTTTTTAAGTCATCCTATGGCCCCCAAAATTTTACGATAACCTAGTGATGGCTTAAGTGAGGTGCTGTAATTTTATCAGTGCCTTTAGCTACTGTTTGGATCTGAAGTCATTTTGGTTAATTAATCAACCTAAAGGAATAAAAGAAAAGCACAAATCCTAATACGATAAATAAGTGAAAATTGAAGGAGGTACATAAAAACATTCAGAAGTAAGTAACTATCCTAATACACCCGAACCACCCAAACACGACCTTTCACTCTCTTTATGCAACTCTAAGTGCAAGAAAACTATATATGTACACAATCGCCATCCAACTCGAACTCAAGTTTAAACCGACCACATTCGTTTGAAGTTGCATGAAAGTTGAACCTCATCAAAGTGAATGTGGCTGTTGCAACTCCTTGTCTTAAGCCATGCCTTGTGTCGTTGAATAAACGCGCGAGTCCAACTAAACTTTTGCATGTGCATGTCGTATAGAAGCAAATCTCGCCGACGGAACCTACGAGCTCCACCCGGCACCGGAGGAAGACCCCGTTGCGGAGCTTCACCACTTGGAAGGCGAGCCCGAACCGGATCAAGACCCCGAGGACCCGCTAACTTTTCCTGAAGGCAAGCCCCGGTGCATGGATCCCCTGTTTTACTTTATGCAAATTGTGGATGCTTATGTTTGCGCATTTACATGTGTAGGAGTTGATTGAAACCGTAGATGCATGAACTTAGTACCTTGTTTGAATACTAGTTGCTAAAGTCGAGTAGTTGCAATGCTTAATAGGTTTCGGTAAAAGTCGAGTGATTTCCTGTCACTCGCGAGTTATAGGAGTTGAATGTTTATTTATCTTGCAACTACAAGGACGACGGACGGGGTCGGGCTTATGTTCGATACTTGGTGGTTTTCCCCATCTGTCTAAAGGAAATTGATCCAAGGTCGAAACGTGTCGGCATTCGTGATCAAGTGTTTGAAAGTACTAATCTCATACCTAGTATGGGATGGGGAAGCCTAACTGGGACGTGGCTTATACTCCTGCTGTCCTTGGAGGTTCCCATGGTGCATCATGTGGGTGCAGTGGCGGCCACAGTACGGCAGAGGCCGGGACTGTGGAGCATTGCACGTCAAAGGCAGTTTGGCCCTGACATGTGCCTAAGGTATCGATAGGGACGGCTGACAAATCAAGCGACCCTTCGTGGTGCGCGGATGTCGTGAGATTAGGTTCGCCATGCATGGTTAATAAATTCGAGTCGATTCGTCTGCCTCTCACAGTTTGGGACTACTTGATCGCTATTCTGCACTGAGTAGTGATGGAATATGATGATGAGATTAAGTCGATGCTTGTTCTTTAATTACTTGGAAACCATGCTTGCTTAGTATGAGTTGCTAATCTAGACTGGATAAAGAACGTAGAACTTGAGCTAAAATATTGAAAGTAAGGACCAACTTTAGACGCTTTTGGCAAAGCAAACCCAGAGCCAGAAAGCCTTGCATGTCTCGATCTTGGTAAATACAGTTTACCCGACGGGTCAGTCTTGCTGAGTATTAGTTGCTTAGCCTTGTTGTGGCTTAATCTTTTCAGGTGATGTCAATAGTTTGGTTGTTGGTACCACTTGGCCTACCCAGCTCCCTCCGGGCTGGACAGTCAAGTGGGATCCCTCCTCGGACGGTGAGGGCAGGGATTTTTGATGTCATGATCGTCTTCGTCGTGATGTCATGTATTGACGTTTAGCTTCCGCTTGTTTTATCCGACTTTTCGAACCTTGCACCTTGTTTGGATTTCAGAAACTCTGATGTAATAATTTGTGGGACTAAGTGAATGTGATGGAATGTTGTAATCTATGTGCTACTCACCTTCGTGTGAGCGATGCTTCTCGATCCTGTTTAAGTGGTTCATCGGATGAAATCCGACGGTCGACCAGGCTGACTTGCTTAAAGTGCATAATCGCGTGTCAGGCGACTTCAATGCATTTTAGTCAGGTTAATTTGGGCGGTTCTGCCACACCAATACCACAAGACGTAAGTATGTGGTTTACCATTCTACGAAGCCGTACACACTCATGTGATGCTTCAAATAATGCAATTATTTCAGAATGGTTAGTGGATGTAGCTATCAAAGTCTGTTTGGAAGACTTCCATGAAATAGCAGTTCCACCTTGCAAGAAAACGAATCATGTTTGCGATCTGGCATTGTGGGGATCAGATAAGTAGCCAGCATCGGTATATCCAATCAAAGCGGATCATTATTCCCCTTGAAGAAGAGGCCAAGATCTTTTGTGCTATTGAGATATCGAAAGATATTCTTAACTCCAGCCCAATGGCGTTTGGTAGGAGCATTGCTATATCTTGCTAGTAAGATACATAAGCGCACCAACAGCACTAAGATATGGGAATCCAGGTTCCAATATCTCTTCTCCATCTTCCCTTGGTCTAAATGGGTCTTTCTCTACGTCTAGAGATCTGACCACCATGGGAGTTTTAGATGGATATGACTTATCCATATTGAATTTCTCCAATATCTTTTGGGTATATGCACTTTGGTGCACAAAGGATTTCTGAAGGTAAATGCTCAAGTTGTAGACCTAAGCAAAATTTGGTTTGACCCAAATCCTTCATTTCAAACTCTATCTTTAAATGATGACGTGCTCCATCAATATCTAGTTCATTGCCAATGATATTAAGATCATCAACATAGATGGAGATAATGCAAAATCCTATGGGGGATTTTTAAATGAAGATGCACGGGCAATCACCATTTTTTGTGTATCCCTTCTATAGGAGAAATTGACTTAATCGGTTGTACCACATCTTGCCCAATTATTTTAAGCCATAAAGTGACTTCTGCAACTTGACGTGATACATGTTGCGATTTGCCTTAGGATTCGGTACATTGATTCCGTCGGGAACCTTCATCTATATATCAAAATCCAGTGACCCATAGTGGTATGCGGTCACTACGTCCATCAACTGCATAGATAGATGATTTTGTACTACCAATGATATTAAATATCGGAAAGTTATTACATTCATGACTGGAGAGTAAGTCTCATTGAAATCAATGCCAGGTCTTTGCATAAAACCCTGTGCTACAAGCCTTGCTTTATATATCACCACCTCATTATTTTTATTCCGTTTCCGAACAAAAACCCACTTGTATCCCACAGGAGAGATACCATGATGGTAGGCATTGCAGCCAAGAATACTTCTCTTTTGTAAAGTGAGGCTAACTCCGCTCAATTGCATCCTTCCATTTGTTCCAATCCGAGCACTTTTGGCACTCTATGATGGATTTAGGATCTGGATTAGGTTGAAGGCATTCAGCAATTTTCTCGGAGAAATATGAGTCCACAATTGTAGCTTTTCTATCAAAAGTCTACCCAGTCTCAACATAGTTGATGGCAATTTCATGTACCCTTATAGACTCATCGTGACTTCCCGAAACGATGTCTAGGGTCTTCCGATGTCCCAGTCTTAGAAATGTGCACCAACGAGCTAGGTCGCGGAACATCACAATCCACTTGATACGAAGTATCCATTGGTGTCCGTCAACTGAAGGTTGACTTCCATTCACCATCTTTCTTTGCTTGCTAGCATTAGAATCTCGCTTGGTAGCCATACTTCTCCCTCTCTTATTGTTGAGTGGGAGTTGAGTGGTTTGGTGCTAGAAGGTCGGAAGGAGAAGTGTGATTTTATTTGGTAACTCCACTCTTTCTGGTGCATTCCGAGCGGGAATGAAAGATTTAGTGACACCTTTGTAATTAATGAATGCATCTGGCAAATCATTTGCAATTTTTTGCAAATGTATGATTTTCTGAACATGTACTTCAAATTCTGTAGTATGTGGATCAGAGGCTGGAATACCTTGAGCATTCCAATCAATTTCCTAGCATTCTTTCTGGTACTTGAAGTTTCCCCCTAATGCCAGGAAACAATCCTCATCAAAGATAGAATCAGCATACCGGGCAGTAAATAGATCTTCCGTTAGGGGTTCTAAATACTTAATGATTGACGAAGATTGAAATCCCATGTAGGTCCCCACTTTCCTATGTGGGCCCATAGTGGTACGCTGAGGTGGTGAGATCGGGATGTACACAGGACATTCGAACTTACGCAAATGGGAAATACTTGGAGGATTTCCACGTACTAACTGGATTGGGGAAGTATCATGATATGCAATTGGTCGTAGTTGGACAAGGTCGGCAGCGTGCAGTACTGCATGACCCCAACACGACGTAGGCAATTTGCAATTCATTAGCAAAGGTCTTGCAATGAGCTTGACCCTTTTGATCAATGACTCAGCCAAACCATTCTGGGTATGGACATATGGAATAGAGTGCTGAACTTGAATTCCCAATGCCATACAATAATCATCGAAAGAATGAGAGGTGAATTCTGCAGCATTGCCCATATGGATTGATTGAATCTTATGTTCAGAAAAATTTGGCTTCAACCTTATGAGTTGAGACATTATTTTGGCAAATGCATGGTTGCGTGTCGAAAGCAGACACACGTATGACCATCGAGTAGATGCGTCAATCAATACCATGAAATACCTAAATATTCCAGAAGTTGGTACAATCGGACTACAAATATCTCTTTCAAGGAATTTAAGTGGTTCAGCCTTGATTTTGAGAGGAGACGGCCTCAAAATCAATTTCCCAGTGGCACATGTAGTGCACACAAAATCGGAGGATTTGGGAAACTTTGCAGTGAGTAAATTATGACCAATAGAATTGCCGATAAGGGTGCCCAAGTCGATCATGCCAGGTGTGGAATGGATCGGCATTCAGAAAAATTACCTTATATGCAACATGTGCAATGGACTTAATGTATGTATAGTACAACCCAGACGAGAGTGATGGAATTCTTTCGCATGTGCGTTTACCATATCCATTTTGTTTAGTCAAGAGATGAAATTCTTCTTGATTGTCCTCATGGGTTTCAACATGAATCCTATTTCGATGGATATCTCTAAAACTTAGTAGGGTACGAGTTGAATTGGGATACAGGAGTGCATCCTCAATTGTAATTTGTGTACCCATGGGGAGTATAATAGTGGCTCGTCCAGACCCAACTATTACTGCATCGCGTCCAGTAATGGTCAAAACTTTTCCATCTCTCTTCTTAAGAGTCTGAAAATATTTGAGCTCCCGAAGTATAGAGTTTGTGGTACAATTATCCACAAGGCATAATTCCTCCTCTGTTGAGTTGACATCATGAGACATCTATAGTGAAACAAGAAATACTAGTTAAGAATTCTTTATTCAACATATAGATATACATAAAATTATTGAACATCTCATATAGAGTATGACATTACAATACATAAGAGTTTGTACGACTCAAAGTACATGAGTTCGTACATCTCAACTAACTATCAATTATTACAACTGGAATTATTGAGGAGTTTTGTACAACTCATACAATGAGTTTGTACATCTCTACTTATTACAACATCAACACATGACAAATATAGAACATCAACAACTGACTCGAGATAATATGATTGATGGTAGATCAATCCTTCAAGTGGATCAGAACACTAAGATTACTCTAAATCTCCAAGTGGATCCTTCGAGAAGTACTCGATGAGCATGCCATCCATAGGATTTTCTTCTGGAAGAGTGAGCATGCTAGTAGTTGCAACAGGGTTCACTTGATGAAGAGTAAGGTTGTTCTGCGGTTCAGTAGTAGCCTACTGAGAACTTCCAACCTCCGGTGTAGCCTCAGAAAGATTGAAGTGAGCTTCATATCTTGGCATGTCAAACTTTGGCTTCTTAAGGGATTTTTGATATAGAAGAACAAGATGTGGTGGGCAACAGCACTCTTTAGCAACATGATTATTGCTACCACATCTGTTACAGAGCTTGTGGCTATTGCCACAAGATGGTGGTGCCTTTCCCTTTCCTTTTCCACTCTTATGGAATTTACACTTAATATTGAATTTGCATTTACCAGCCAAATTCCTGGAGAAGTTATTCCCCTTGAATTCCTTCTTATTATCAGCATTATTATGAACATTGTAGTGCACCTCAGGCAAAGGAGCAGAAGGCGCTGATGAGCATTATTTAAACGAAGCTCATGATGTTTTTCTGCCTGAGACAATGTATCAATAAGATGAGAATATTGCTGGAAGTTGCTTGAGCGGTATTGCTGGTGCAATATCCAGTCCTCTGGAAGCATAGTAGATAGAGTTTTCTCTATCTTTTCTGCATATGTTGGCTCTTTCTCGCAAAACTTCAACTTGGAGCAAATGCTATGAACAGCATGATTGTAGTCTACAATGGTTTTGAAGTCTTGCATATGAAGGTGATTCCACTCATGATTGGCTGAAGGCCAAATGAGTTCCTTTTGCTGTTCATAACGCTCTTTAAGAGCCTTCCATAAAGCAAGTGGGTATCTTTCCATTAGATACTCTTGTTTGAGATCTTTATCGATGTAGAGAATGAGAAGAAAAAGAGCAGAAAATTTCTTCTTGTCTGTAATGGGGGGAGCCCTATCAACAGGCTCTTGCATAGCCTCAACAATCCCACGAGAAGCAAAGTTAATTTTGATGTCCGAAGCCCAATTTGGGTAGTTGTGCCCATCAAGGGCGAGTTCATCAAACTCTTTATTTGCCATGTCCCTACAATTATGGCCATGGATTACAATTAATTTAAGGAGATAAATTAAGAATCACAATAGTGATGTTGTAAGCTCAAATGCAAAATAAGAAATCACATATGATATGAGGGAAATGTAGGTGGAAGACCGTACATTTAGAGTTAATATTCTAAGAATTAGTAAGCACATTATAGATAATCTCCAAATTAATGGAGTAGATCTCCTACTAGTGGGCAAGTAGCTTGCTGCCTAAAAGCATGGTCTCTGGGCTGATATGTTCAAAAGGAAACATACCGTAGCCAATGCCTAGGTCTCCACTACTCTATACTTGACTAATTATCAAAATCAAACTTAAATATCCTCACATATTCACTTGGGAGAGCATGTATGGGCAATCATCTGAAAGATGTAGACCTCTTAGCGATGGGCAAGAAACTTGCTGTCTAAAAACACGGTCTCAGGGCAACTAAATTCTATAAAAGAACTTACCATAGGCTGCGCAGCCGGTGCCTAGGTCTCCATCACCCTATGCTCCAATCCCAACAGAAAAGTATGTAATTTTCTTTGCATGAGATCCAGTATAATTAAGTGCAACTTAATTAAAGGATGTGCTAAGTTAAAATGCAATATTTGAAAGAAAATTGCAAATTAAAACAAAGCAATAAGTAGAGTATGTCTTAGAAAATGCGAAGGCATAAATACTAAAACATATGAAGTAATTCATAAAACATGATCTGAATTGCATAAAGGACAATACAGACATGTATGTACAATTACAGGCAACATCAGGGGTCTAAACAGTAAAGTACATAGACACATAACACTAATGAACTGTTAAGATAGAATTATTATCTTGCACAGGGACTAGAATGTAAAATTCTGCTGAAAATCAAAAGTTAAAAGATAACTGTAGTGACGGGCTGAGACAATTTCCAATTCAGCCCGTCACCTCCTTCGGCCCGTGGTAGCCTTTGCAAGACTGTTGAGGCCCGTCTGCCACTTGGGTCGTCAGTCCGGCCCATGAGCCCGCCATATCCGCCGCGTATAAAGTGGTGAGAGGTAGCAGTTAGGGTTTGGAACCCTACCCGCCGGCTACCTCTGCCATGGCCACAGCATCGCCGCCGCTGACTGCCCTCGCTACAGCGGATCCGTGCGGCCCTCAGGCCCCGCGTCGGAGGAGGAAGCGGCGCTGCCACCCACGCCGTTGGGGAGATGGCGATGTCCGGTAGGGATGAGTCCTGGCCGGTGATTGGCCGCCACGGAGGCGTGGCGACAGTCAGAGTCCACAGCCGCAGCGCTCAGGCCGCGGAAGAAAGAGGCCGGCTGCTAGCAGCGCTCAGTGATGGTGCCCGCGGTGGAGCCGGATCCTGACAGCATCGGGTAGGAGAGTAGCGGCGACGGCGACTAGCGACGGGGGAAGGAGCCCGTGGAGGTAGCTCCAACTCGATCTCCATGGGTTCTTCCTCCGGCGACGCGGCGGCAACGGCAGCCTACATTGGAGCCGGCGGCGACTCCAAGGCCAGAGGCGCGAAGCACTCCGCCTGATGCAAAGGCACGACTGCGGTCCATCCATGGATGATGCAGAAGTGCACGTTCTGCACCTAGACGCAGCGTGGTGGGTCGACGGCCGGCGGTGGCACACTCGGTCCAGCACCGGCGCACAGCCTCGCTCCGTCCGCGCGGTAGTTGAAGCTTCAGCGGCCACCGACGCTCATGCGCGTGCCGCGACAGCGGCGTGCAGCGCGGGGGCCAAGGGGAGCTGCAACCATGGCATTCCAAGCGAGGAGGCCACGGCGCACACCGCCAGGCATCATGCCCTGACGGACAGTCAGGGAGCGGCGGATCGAGCGGTTAACGATGTGCTGGAGACAGCGAGCGCGAAGGTGGCGAAGCAGATGAAGGATGGAATCAACAAGGGCATCAATGGTAGGCATTGTTGTACCTTCAACCGCTAGAGGCCACTGCCTCCTTGTTTTTCCCGAACTCCAACTTCTTCTTCCGGATTGCTTTTCTCTCGGAGCAGTGCTGATAACATATTGGAAGTAATGTAGAATGAGAGACAAAAGAGAGGGAAAGATATGTATTCATTCAACTGGAGTTTGGACAATATATACATAGTGAGGGGGCATCAGGAACGGACGCGCGACACAACCATCGCGTCGGTTCCCGAGCGCCGGTGATGTCGGTTCTTGGGAACCGCTTGATGGATTAGATCACCGTTGATCTCAATGTTTTGTAACAGGTAGGTGCAATGCAAGCTTCCAGATCGAGGCCGTTCTTGCAAAATGCTAATTGGTTCTCCGAGCCTCTTTGTGGCTTTGTGGGGCCATGTGCAGTAACATCTCGCATGCAGCTGGTCACCATGCTGCATCCTTGGATGTACTTGCATGTCACGATCCCCGGACGTAGAAGTGTAGAACAAGTGGAGAAGGTAGAAAGAGACGCGGCCGTGCAGTGTGTGGTGGCTGTAAATCGGCACCGGGTAGCCACAGCTAAGCTGTGCTGTACTGCACTCTCCCGCAACGCACCAAACAGACCCCCATCTCCTGCGTCTCTTGTCTCGCGGTTGTTTTCGCTTGTCGCTGCCGCGTTGGCCGCGCCGGTGCCGGTGCTGTTACGGCGCACGACCATGTATACCCTGCGGTGAAAATTGCATGCCATGCCATCGGAATAAATAAACCTCCTGAAAAATGTCATTTCTTGTATGCTGCGACGAAGACATTTGAGGGAGCTTCGGTGTTGACGCCACAAAAATTATCAAGACAATTAAGGGGTAAGGGGTGTTTGATACCACACGCTAAAGTTTAACACATGTCACATCGGATGTTTGATACTAATTAGGAGCATTAAACATAGGCTAATTACAAAACTAATTCACAGATGGAGTCTAATTTGCGTGACAAATCTATTAAGCCTAATTAGTCCATAATTTGACAATGTGGTGCTACAATAATTATTTGCTAATGATGGATTAATTAGGCTTAATAGATTCATCTCGCGAATTAGCCCAGGGGTTCTACAATTAGTTTTATAATTAGTTCATGTTTAGTCCTCTTAATTAGCATCTGAATATCCAATGTGATATGCTAAAGTTTAGCACCTAGTATTCAAACACCCCCTCAAGAACGGGAAAGATATATATTAATCAATTCCTTCTCCTTTGTACAACCGGTCTTTTTTTCTCCTTTCTTTCTCTGCCGTAGACTGAGTAGTTCAGGAGCTTCGACGATAGGTTGCACAAGCTATTATTGTTTGAGCAAGTACATTGCTTACCTCAGCAGTCTCGTAGATCGTCTCATGCAGTGTTGATTTTTGCGATGTGGAGGAGAGATGGTGAGGAGAGAGAACGAGATTGTTGTTTCGCGAAACAACCATCTCATAGGCTAGATTTTAGGATTATAAGATGACTACTTCACCATTGTACGAGTTGTGGTTGCCATGCAACTTATAATTTTTCTTTTTTTCATACCCATATTAAGGAAATAGAATTACTATAAGACAACTTAAAAAGATAAATCATTGTACGGATTGATTGTCAAGTCGTATTAAGGTTACATGTCAATGCATGAGATCGTCTATTAGATGACACCAATGTACTTACGCTTAGAGTTTTTGAGGTTTGGGGTTGGAGTGTCAGGATTTGGGTTCCGGCAAGTTTTCCACCCATGCTGAGCTTAGTGGGAATGCCGGGGAGGCGGCCGGTGATGAGGATGTCAATAGGCGGGGTAGTGGAGGAACAACTGGAGAGAGCAGGTTGGGACGGGAGCGTCAAGTCAATAATCCTAAAGAGATCGAGTTAGGCCCTGTTTGGCATGGCTCCAGCTCTGGATGGAGCTGCTCCACTCCAGAACTCCAGGTGGAGTCAGCTCCACTCCAGAACTCCAGAATAAAATGGGGTGTTTGGCTAGATGGGTGCTCTCAGCTCCAAAAAAATCAATTTTCAGTGTGGATTGCCATTGTTACCCCCAATTTAGGTCCCACTTGTCATTCTCTCCATCCCCATCTCCTTCTTCCTCAGAAAGGCTGCCCGGCAACCACGACACACCGTTCCCTCCTCTTTTTTTTCCTTGCCCCGGCGCTCCCGTCGCCTCGCAGGAGCAAGCAAGCAGCTCACCGGCGGAGGGGCTTCGGCGGACGGGTGAACTGGCGGCTGGCGGAGGGGCTTCGGCGGACGGGCGCGAAGGCCGGCGGGGGATCTTCGGCGGCGGGGCAAACGGGCGGCCGGCGGAGGGGCTTCGGCGGACGGGCGCGAATGCCGGCGGCGGGCCTTCGGCGGAGCGGCGCGAAGGCCGGCGATGGGGTCCTGCTGCCGGCGGCCGGGGGCTACAGCCCGCGACGGGGGCCTGCGGCGACAGGGCCCTGCGACCGGCGGGGGGGTCTCCGGGTGGCTGGCGGCGGGCCCTGCGGCCGGCGACGGGGGGCTGCTGCCGGCGCTGGGGGGCTGCTGCCGGCGGGGGGGGGGGGGCTCCGGCGACAGGAGCCTGCGGCCGGCGGGGGGTCCTGCGCCAGGCGGCAGCCGGCGTTGGGGCTCCTGCTGCAGGCGGCGGCCGGCGGCGGGCCTCGTGCAGATCGAGCGGGAGGCGGAGGAAGGAGGCCGGGCTGGGGTAGGAGACCGGCGGCGGGGCTGGGCCGGCCACCAGCGGGGCTGGTCCGGCCGGCAGCGGAGGTGGACGGCGGCCGCCGGTCTGCCTGGCGGCAGCAGCAGAAACATCGGGACGGAGGGAGGCGCAGGATGAGGAGACGGAGGGAGGCGCGGGATGAGGAAAATGAGATGCGCGGGGTGACTGGAGAATAGAATGTTTTTTTCCATAACTAGTGGCATTGGTGGGTAATTACCCACCAACTCCACGAGGAGGTTCAAAAGAGGGGGTTTTGGAGCAGCAAAAGAGGTGCTCCAAAACTCCACCCCCATTTGTACTACAGCTCCATGGAGTTTTGGAGTTGGGGTGTTTGGCTATTTTTTTTCCTGGAGTTGTGGAGTGGAGCTGTGCCAAACAGGGCTTTAGTGTGTTACTGGTAGAGAAGGAGAAAGAAGAGCGAGAAAGAAAACGATTTGACGGTTCAAATGTAAAAGAAAAAAAAACACTAAGACATAAAACTACCCTTTATGTAAAACTCAAACTTTTTTTAAAAAAAACACATTAGCGATGCTGTGAGCCCGTCTCCCTCCCTCTCGCGCGCCGTTTCTCGTGTGATCGACTTGCCTACATGGAGCTAGGCAGCTAGCGTACCGCGTGCGCCGCTGGCTTCCGGACGGCCATGTCGCCGTCGTCACTACTCGTGGCATATACGCATGCCGAGATGGATTCGGTTGGATCGTGTGACCGCCGGACAGCCGGAGTCAATGCTTAGTCCAAGCACGAGCGCCGCAGCGCATGCACCCGCGTTTAAAAAAAAAAAACTGTGCAGGTAATCATGCACCGTCACTGTCATCATGTGGTCGTGGCTGCTAGCTGCTGTCCAGCTGCGGCAGGTTACGTTGGCTGGTTCGTGCTTTGTTGCTAGTAGTTGCTACGTGCCGTCGGTAGAAAATGCATGGTCGATCAGGGCAGTGACTTTGACACAATCACACAACGCAACTCGCCTTGTCGGGTTGCTGGCAGTGCGCGAGGTGTAGAACAAAAAATATCACCTGCTTGCTCCACTACTGTCATGATGGGCCGGCGCACTCGACCCTGCCTGGGCTGGCTAGATCGGTAGAGATGGATTGGTGGGCTGGGCTGGGCTATGACAAGTAGAGATGGATTGGTCCAAAGGCCCCCCACCGGCGCCGCCCAGCTTCTTCCGTTCCTCCTCCTTCCCAAGCCAACCGCGGCAGGCTCGCCTCCCCCCCCCGCGCCGCCGGCAGCAGCACCGACCACCGCGATCCACCAGGTACTCGTCCTTCCCACCAACTCTTCCCTCCCCCCGTCGGCGCCCTCATCATCCCCGTGGTTGCCGCTTGCTTCCCTCTCCCGTTTGATGACCCCCCCCCCCCCCCCCCCGGCTTGCTTCTTGCTTGGATGGATTGCTAAGTTCCTGTTCCGCGGGATGTACCCAGTCGCCGTCACTCCTCCCAAGCCCTAACCAAAAATCCATCCCCCCCTTCCCGCTGGCGGCGGCCACCCCGGCGAGCCGGCGTCCCCCCGCCTACCTTGCCCCGGAGCCCGACTCCACCGGCGAGCCCTCCCCTCCCCGCCGACGAGCGCGCCCCTACCCCCTACCGCCGGGAGCGCGCGCGTCCGCTGCGCATCCTCGCGCCGTCGGGTAAGGAAACCCTAGCCCGTCCTTGCTCGTGCGTTCCCGTTCGATTCCGCTCATGTGTGGGTGTTTCCGGCGCCGTGATCCCGCGACTCCGAGGCAGGACACCACGGATGGGTGCCCCCAATCCGTCCCGTCCCGTCGCGGATTCGCCTGCTGCGTTGCGGGGGGTAGGTGTTGCGTCTGAAATGCGAATTCTGTGCAGTGTTCGGGTTGGGTTCAGCCGGAGGCCCCCCTCCCCTTGGCCGTAGGTGTTCGTTGGAGGAACCCTAGGTCGGGGCTGAGGCGTAGGGCCGTGTGTACAAGCTGCCTTCGACCTGGATGGTGATGTCAAATGGGAAAATTGCTCAATTCCCTTGTCTTGTAGATGATGATTGCCCCTAGGGTTCATGGGCATGCACTGTCGGTCGAGAATCTCGAGATGTAGGTGTTTCTCCAGGGTGTTTGGGTGGCTATCTGGAGCAGGGACGTGCTTATTAGATCCAGGATTCCGATTCCTCAGCAGCGCTTGCGCCAGATTTGGAGCCGCCTCGTGTGGCGGAAGCCGTTGCAAAGAAACTGAAAGTTTTGTTGCTCTTCCAGCTATGGGCCACGCCCATGCTCACGTGTGCCATCTGTTTTTGAGTTTCCTTGCAGCGTTATTGTAGTGGTTACCTTGGAAATCTGTAACACGCTTGGTTCATTTAAAGGTTAGTGATTAGTGACTACGTAGATGGGGGATATTTTGAAGGAAATTGCAGGACAAGTTGCAGATATTGTAAGCTGTTATTTTATAATATGCCCCCTTTTAGGAATGTTTGTTACGATACTCGAAGAACTGGCATGAATTGTCATTTGAATATCTCAGCCACATAATTATCATTTGAATATCTCAGCCACATAATTATCATTTGAATATCTCAGCCACAACGTGATTAGTTATTATGCTTTTGATGCATGCTCATAACATGAATGTTATTCGGGTAATATGTTTTAAAGCTTTCGATACATATGGGGCTGTTGTCTTTTACATGATTATTAAGTTCATCAATGCCACAAAGCATTATGTTATGTAATTGCACTCATTAAACATTGTTTTGTACTACCATTCTTACAGAGGCATGCGTAGGCTTCGATATTTGGTCATTTAAGGGGGTCTGGTTTTGAGCTACCGTAGGCTTCGATAGAGTTTTCAAAGAATTTTGTTTTGGCTGCTGCATTTCGGCGACTTCCTTCAGATGTGATTTGTCAATGAAGTTAGTTAGCTCGTCCTTGTGTTTTTTCCTCTTAATTTCAACCAGTGTATATCCTTACTGTATTGGTAGGTACTGATTTTTTTTAGTCTTAAACTACTTGTCTTTCTCCAAGCTCAAAAGCATCCGTCTGTGTGTGTTCTTTCTGATTATGCTCAGGTCCTAATATAGCTGTACTTTCAAAACGTCATAAACTACGTATGCAACTTGGGGGGAGGTTATGGTGTTATGAAACATTAGTCCCTTTGTTTATGTATTCAATATTTACTTTTCGCGCAATATTTGGATTCCATTTTTTTACTACAAAAGCTCAAGGATATGAAAATATTTATTGTTCACAAAAGAAAACTTGCAGACCTATCCCAGCAAAAGCTTTCGTTCTGCATGGATAAATCCTTTGCTGATTTAGTAATAATTGAGAATTTCAAGTACAAAATGCATCATTTAGGCTGCAGTCTTCAAGCAGTTCCTGATATTGCATTTACCTCTAGGTTGTATTATTGTTCATTAATAATGGAGCTTTATCATAGATGTCTGGCAAAATTACTATGAAATAATTTATTATTTTTCTGTCATTCTCATTCGAAGTATGTTACAACTTTGTATTGCTCAGTCATCTTAACAAGGTCTCGTATTGAAAGAAACAGTATAGTATCTCCTTTTTTTCTCAAAATTACCACTCAGTCTTCTACAGACATATCATCAATAATTTATATGTTCAGGAGCTTGTGATTCAGTAATTTATTGCTCCTTCCTTAGTCAAATGGAATGCAATAACCTTTTGCATTTTCTCACTATGCTCTGTGTGTTTGAATGCCTTGCTTGCTATATCTACTTTATCTGACAGAACAAAAAAGTTGTGCAAATGAAAAACAGTAAAAAGGAGAACTTAGAGGATCAGTCTATTGTAGTTAAGTGGGAAACCTAGTTTTGACGTTACAGGTTTAATCTTAGGCTTGATAAAACACTCAACGCACCAAAATGACTGCAGTTGACGAAGTTGGAAATCTGGTGATGCCTAGCTGTACGTAGATTTCTTATCTGATACAAACATATTAGTGTACAGACTAGTTAAACAGAATCATTCATGACTACAGGTGACTTGTGGCAAGCAAAATGGCTTTCTCATCGGTTTTCAGGAGAGTGAATGTCAAAGAGCTGATCTCAAATGCTTCAGTGTATGCTAGCGCAGCAGGTGATAACATATGTGCAGCTAGTGTAACTTTGTACTTTTCTTCTATTCTGAACAATTATTTTATCTGCTGAGATATGCCTGATTCCAGAATCTTCTGGAGCAATGAGCTTGGTGTTTAGACGCTGGGCCACCAAGAAGACTGCTGGATCAACAAAAAATGGCCGTGACTCCAATCCCAAGTATTTGGGTGTCAAGAAGTTTGGTGGAGAGGTACACCCTTTTGTATACATACGACGTCTATTAAGTTTTACTCCATAATTGCATCAAAGTTGCTACTATTTGGAGCCTTTAGGTACCATAATACTGACACTCAATTTCGGAATAACTTTCGTACACAGGAATTGATCTGATGCTATTAGTCTGTTAACTGACGGCGTGCATTTGTGTTAATTTTCCAGAAAGTGGAACCAGGAAACATCATTGTCCGCCAACGAGGAACGCGTTTCCACCCTGGGAACTACGTCGGCATGGGCAAGGATCACACTCTCTTCTGCCTGAAGGAAGGCCACGTACGATTCGAGCGCAACAAGCTCACTGGCAGGAAATGGGTTCATGTTGAGCCTGTGGCTGGTCATGTGCTCCACCCTGTCTACGTCAATGGCTCGACTACTGCAGCTGACCTGGATGCACAGTTGTAGCGGCCATGCAGTTGCTTATGCTTGTCATCATCACCACCAAGTGCCTATTATTACACATTGCAACTTGTTCCAGTAAAGATGCTTGCGAGTAAGAAATGCTGCTATACGTAGTTTCAGTGAGGACTGAGGAGCAGAGAATTTCAGCTTGCTTAATGTTCCTTTTTATTTTTATTTTTAGGGCAGTGTTCCTTTTCAATATCAATTACTTTGGGAAGCAATGTTGGTTTTGTAGTTCCATGTCTGTTGAAATAATGTTGATGACTTATGGACTGAAATTTTAACATTTGGTGCATGTTTGGAACCACGAGTGTTCGACTAGAGTTCAAACCACAAGGTGCTAGCCATTTTCTTTAGGAAATTCTTTGATCACATTGTTTCTATAAAGCCAAAATAAGAAAGGCCTCTAAAATAGGAAGTCCATATTTGTGCCCTTTTGGAATCCATGAATTTAATCCATGAGAAAACTGTAATCCCCAAGGGATTGTGCAATCTCTATGCTTGTCTTCCCCTCGGTCCCTTCCTCTCCCACAGACTTGGACCCTAGCACACGTGGAAAATAGATTGGAAATTCCACCGTAACACGCACGTGGGTTCTGGGTTCTGGGTTCTGGTAGAGCAAGATCCCTTCTAGGATCATGAGGAACTAAGATATTCTGGTAGATTTTCCTCCGTCGGTATATAAAAAACAGATTTGCTCCTTGTCAACCGGTTGAAATGTTGATTATCTATCAATCGACGCTATCAATAGAAGGATGCGGGCCAACAAGAATACACATGCTCTACAGCTTATCGATGCAGAGACGTTGGATTTCGATCCTAAGGTTGAAACAGGTGATTGATAGAAAAGCAAAATATCAATCAGTTGACAAGGAGACAGATTCTAATATTAAATGGACATGGGACAAAGGCTATGATTGAGCTTTTTTTTTTCTTGAGTGCCTTAGCACCTTTCGATTAAGCACAATCTCGATGAAGCCAAACACAGCTTGACCATCACAAGAGCACAAAAGGATCAAAGAAAGAGAAACACTGCAGAAACACAACAACAACAACCACGCAACTCGAAGCAACAAAGAGGAAGCACACTCGAACCCACAAACCTAGGCACAACCACTCTCCTGAACCTACCAAAAGATACAACCTTGACAAGGGTGCTAAAGGTCTCAGAACTGCAATGGTGGCAAAGCATCCACCCAAACACCAGGATCACGGCGGCAAAGCATCCACCCGAGCACAACCACGGTGGTAAAGCATCCACCCAACCAGCACGGCCACGGTGGCAAAGCATCCGCCCGAAGCAACCAACAACAGCGGGAAAGCATTCGCCTGGAGCAACCAATGACGGCGGCAAAGCATCCGCTAGAGAAGAGAGGGCAGCAAAGCATCCGCCAGACGACGAGGATCTAAGCAACCCGGGGTTTGGTGGATGAATCAAAACGAAGGCAGACGCAGAAGAAGACACTTCCCATGGAGAACAGACGACCACCACGAGGACCCTGACTAGCCGAAGACGACTGGGGGCGATGTTCAGCAACGATCCCTGCAGTGACGGCAGCAAGAACCCGCTGAGCTTCCAAGACGACGCCTCAAGGGAGGGAGCGACGCCACTGGCACCGTCGTCGTCCGACCAACACGGTCAAGGCTTTCACCTAGAAGCTCGCCGTAGGTGAGGAAAAGGAGGAAAGAATGACGCCTTCAAGAAGGGAAGCGGCGCCCGGGGGCGTCGCCATCATTTGACCCGCAAGCAGGCACAAGGCTTTCGCCTACACCCCGTTCCCTCCCCAGAAATCGTCGCCGCCACCAGGAGCATGGGACCGCCGGGCGTGAAGGAGCTGAAGAATGCTGCCACATAGTCAGTTGCTCGGTCCCCCCGTCGACGGAAGATGGCGTAGCCACCAGAGAGGTTGGGGGGTGACGCGAGCTACCACCCGGCCGGTCACGCGGCGGCGGTGCAGGTGACCACTCGGCCAGTCACGACAGACCGAACAGCCGGGGAGGGATGCGGCCACCCTCGCCGCCCGCCCACCGGCCGGCAGCAGCGGAAGGGGCAGCAAGAGGAGGGACACGGGTCCGGCCGCCGGGAGGGCGGTAGCCTCCCAGGCGCGGTCTCCTGTCCTCCGGACGACAAAATGGGGAGAACGCGGTGGTCATCATCGGGGAAGGGACCCCACGCTAGGGATGTGTAGATCTAGACTTAGGGGAGGTGGATCTGCCAGCAGCGGCTGGCGGCCAGCGACCGGCGACGCCTAGGGTTTGCAGAGTGGGAGTTAAGAGGGAGAGAGGAGGAGGGAAGAGGAGGGAGAAAGCGCGACGCGGGGGCTGGCTTTGGCGGCGCCGCCGCCGGTGGTGGCAGCGGCGGGAGTCAGGCGGGTGGGCGGGTTGCTGGTGTGAGAGAGCGAGGTTGTACCGGCGGATCTGATCTGCTGCTCAATTGGAGTTCAGATAAAAAATCTATGATTGAGCTTGACCTTGAGTTGTATCCATCCTAAAATCTAACTAGGCTGCTCCTTTTACTTTAGGAAGGTCTTCATGGAAGAAGATATCATTTGGAATTACCAACCGTGCCTACTTAAAATGTCATTGTTCCTAAGGATGGCAATGGAGGCAAAACCCTTGCAGGACGAGAGGACACCCTCGTGCACACCATGTAGAGAAAGTTACTCCATACCAATCCTTGTACCTGCACGCAAGATTTTGTATCTCGTACTGGAACTCACATTGGTAATTGGTACATAATATGTTCTTGAGATAATTAATCAGTCATGAGTAGAACAGAGAGTAATTTAACAATGCTACATAATCTTATCTAATCATGAAACATTATAAAATTTTATTCTTTTCTGCTATTTAATATCCTATACATAGATCCCTACTTGCCATTACTATTTTTCAAGTTGGTATTAGGTAGTGATCGTAGGTTCAGCGTAACTTCGTGACCCAACCATAACGGGACAAAATTTCTATCTTAAGAGTCGAACTCAAAGGAGAGAAGAAGGACTACACCTACTCCCTTGCATGTGGGTTGATATGGTGGTAATGAACGTTATTGCTCCATTTGTCATTTTAGCATATGGATACGTTGTTCGTTAGAGGAGCGTGTGATCCGTGGTGTCGTTTTTCTTCTCCTAACACCCGATGACCTGGCACCAGTACCTCATGTCTAGGCCAGCAAGGCAAGCCTTTGCCACCGTCCATCCCCTCTTCCCCCACCTCTCATCTAGCTAGCGGCCTCCGCGCGCATGCCTACCGCCACTTGCTCCGCTAACCGTTGGACCTCACATGCTTCCGCAACCACGTCCCTTTGTAGCTGGAGTTCACCAGAACCTTCAAAACCCTAATCCCCATTATCTCCCCTACAACCTCTAACTTGTGCCGGCTTGTCCACCTCCGCGTAGCATCATGTCGTGCGTACTCCTTTATGCATGATGATATATTTTCTTATATTATACCACTCAAATACTATTTTAAGTTAGGGGGTGTTTGGATACGAGGTACTAAACTTTAGAAGGGTCACATCGGATGTTCGGACGCTAATTAGGAGGACTAAACATGAGCTAATTATAAAACTAACTGCAGAACCCCTATACTAATTCACGAGATGAATCTATTAAGCCTAATTAATCCATCATTAGCAAATGGGTACTGTAGCACCATATTGTCAAATCATGGACTAATTAGGCTTAATAGATTCCTCTCGCGAATTAGACTCTATCTGTGTAATTAGTTTTATAATTATACTATATTTAATACTTCTAATTAGTATCTAAACATTTGACGTGACAGGTACTAAAGTTTAGAAGTGTGTTGCCAAACAGACCCTTAGGTATACTACATCAATCATCTCTCTAAGTCTCCGCTCAATGCTCTATCCTTAGATGTATACTATCACGTTACATATGTCTAACGCGTATATTTAGTCCTCTCGTATTATTAGTAAAAACATTTGCATTCTGACTTGCTCCCGTGTCGTGTGGGATTTGGAAGCCATCGAACGAGTAGAACCTTCGCGCCCTGGACGCGGGCGCGTGGCGCCGCTGGATCCGGATGAACGGTGGATGCGCGGGGCGCACCCATCCGCCCGTCCCTCCCCTGCCCATAACACTCCTTCCCCACCCAGTCGCCGTCACTCCTCCCAAGCCCTAACCAAAAATCCATTCCCCGCTGGCGGCGGCCACCCCCGACGAGCCGGCGTCCCCCCGCCTGCCTTGCCCCGGAGCCCGACTCCGCCGGCGAGCCCTCCCCTCCCCGCCGACGAGCGCGCCCCGCCCCTCCGCCCGTGGACGCTTCCCTACCCCCTACCGCCGGGAGCGCGCATCCTCGCGCCGTCGGGTAAGGAAACCCTAGCCCGTCCTTGCTCGTGCGTTCCCGTTCGATTCCGCTCATGTGGGGGTGTTTCCGGCGCCGTGATCCCGCGAATCCGAGGCGGAACACCACGGATGGGTGCCCCCAATCCGCCCCGTCCCGTCGCGGATTCGCCTGCTGCGTTGCGGGGGTAGGTGTTGCGTCTGAAATGCGAATTCTGTGCGGTGTTCGGGTTGGGTTCTGCCGGAGGCCCCCCTCCCCTTGGCCGTAGGTGTTCGTTGGAGGAACCCTAGGTCGGGGCTGAGGCGTAGGGTCGTGTGTACAAGCTGCCTTCGACCTGGATGGTGATGTCAAATGGGAAAAGTGCTCAATTCCCTTTGTCTTGTAGATGATGATTGCCCCTAGGGTTCATGGGCATGCACTTTCGGTCGAGAATCTCGAGATGTAGGTGTTTCTCCAGGGTGTTTGGGTGGCTATCTGGAGCAGGGACGTGCTTATTAGATCCAGGATTCCGATTCCTCAGCAGCGCGTGCGCCAGATTCGGAGCCGCCTCGTGTGGCGGAAGCCGTTGCAAAGAAACTGAAAGTTTTGTCGCTCTTCCAGCTATCGGCCACGCCCATGCTCACGTGTGCCATCTGTTTTTGAGTTTCCTTGCAGCGTTATAGTAGCGGTTACGATGGAAATCTGTAGCACGTTTGGTTCATTTAAAGGTTAGTGATTAGTGACTACGTAGATGGGGGATCTTTTTAAGGAAACTGCAGGACAAGTTGCAGATATTGTAAGCTGTTATTTATAATATGCCCCCTTTTAGGAATGTTTGTTACGACACTCGAATAATTGGTATGAATTGTCATTTGAATATCCCAGCCGCATAATTATCATTTGAATATCTCAGCTACAACGTGATTAGTTAATATGCTTTTGATGCATGCTCATAACATGAATGTTATACGGGTAATATGTTTTAAAGCTTTCGATACATATGGGGCTGTTGTCTTTTACATGATTATTAAGTTCATCAATGCCACAAAGCATTATATTATGTAATTGCACTCATTAAACATTGTTTTGTTCTACCATTCTTACAGAGCCATGCTGTTTCAACCATGGTTTTTGATATTTGTCGAGTCAATGATCCGAGTGCTGCGTCCCAATGTTCCGTATTATTATGTATGTGCCTTTGTTGAGAGGATTCTATGTCTAATTATTCAAAAAATTAGATTGATACGAGACCAATCATATGGATACTGATTCATGGTTTCATAATCCACTTAGGGCCTGGTAGGATGAAGTAAATTCCTAAGGATTTGGATCCTGATTCCCTGTCCAGACTGACCTGTGACAGTTGATATGCTTTTGAGATTGCAAGTTTGGACTAGGAAGTTATCTGCTTGTTTACTTTTAAAAAGGAGTGTCTTTTTACAGTGTTTTTGGGACCATGATTGCTTCTTATGACAATAGCTAATCAATGATTGTCGAAATTTCTTGCAAGCATCTCTCTTAGGGAAGAAACTCTTTATCATAAGCACTGACAATTTCACATTCTGTATTATTGCTCCATCCTTTTTATCTGTACAGTTTTTGCCTTGTTTTCAAATAATTTTCTTTATGCTTAAACTTTTTGTAACATTAACTTATGTTAGTAATCCTGTAATCTTCTCCTCTCTTAGGGAAGAAACTCTTTATCATAACCACTGACAATTTCACATTCTGTATTATTGCTCCATCCTTTTTATCTGTACAGTTTTTGCCTTGTTTGAAATAATTTTCATTATGCTTACACTTTTGTAACATTATCTTATGTTAGTAATCCTGTAATCTTCTCAAATGATTTCAGTTGACTAACTTTGGTCAACTTTCTTTCTGCAGTTGCCTAGGTTAATGCTAGCTTCTTGAAGAAGATGGCTGATAATGGTAACGCAAAAGGGGGATCTGGAACATATACAATCAATCTAGATAACTTCAGTAAGCGGCTGAAGGTATTCTATGACCATTGGAAGGAACACAAGTCTGATCTTTGGGGTTCTTCTGATGCTATTGCCATTGCTACCCCGCCTCCTTCTGAGGATCTTCGCTATTTGAAATCCTCAGCTCTGGATATCTGGTTGCTTGGATATGAATTTCCAGAAACAATAATTGTCTTCATGCACAAGCAAATACATGTCTTGTGCAGTCAGAAGAAAGCAAATCTGATTGGGACCCTCAAGAAGGCTGCAAATGAGGCTGTTGGTGCTGACATTGTCTTGCATGTGAAATCTAAGAATGGGGATGGTGCTGACTTGATGGATGACATAGTGCAGGCTGTTCGCAATCAGTCTAAATCAGGCAATCCAATTGTTGGGCACATTGCAAAAGAGGCACCTGAGGGTAAGCTTCTTGAAACATGGGCAGACAAGTTATCTGGGTCATCTATACAACTTACAGATGTGACAAATGGCTTCTCTGAGCTTTTCTCTGTGAAGGACTCCACAGAGATCACTTGTGTGAAGAAGGCTGCTTACTTAACTACTTCTGTACTCAGAAATTTTGTGGTTCCAAGGTTGGAGAAAGTTATTGATGAGGAGAAGAAAGTCTCACACTCCTCATTGATGGATGACACGGAAAAGGTCATTCTTGACCCTCTCAAAGTAAAGGTGAAGTTGAAGTCTGATAATGTTGATATTTGCTATCCGCCAGTCTTTCAGAGTGGGGGGAAGTACGATCTCAAGCCTGGCGCCTCTAGCAATGATGACTATCTCTATTATGATTCAGCAAGTGTTATCATCTGTGCACTTGGGTCCAAATATTCAAGCTATTGTTCAAATGTTGCCCGGACATATCTGATAGATGCTATCCCTACGCAGAGTAAAGCATATGAGACCCTTCTGAAAGCTCATGAAGCTGCTATAGAGGCAGTGAAACCAGGCAATCAGATGAGTGCGGTTTATCAAGCTGCAGTGAAGGTGATTGAGAGAGATGCTCCTGAACTACTTCCCAATTTAACAAAGTCAGCTGGAACTGGAATAGGCCTTGAATTCCGAGAATCTGGCTTAAATCTGAATGCCAAGAATGATCGTCGGATAAAACAGGGAATGATTTTTAATATTTCTCTTGGTTTGCATAATGTCCAGGCAGAAACCACCAGTGAAAAGACAAAGCAGTTTTCACTGTTGTTAGCTGATACAGTCTTAGTAACTGAAAAAGGAAATGAGATCTTGACAGCACCTTGCTCCAAGGCTGTTAAGGATGTTGCCTATTCATTCAATGAAGATGAGGAGGATGTTCCTGTGGCAAAGGTGGTGTCAAAGCCTGTTGACGTCGTGCCAACCAAGGCAACTCTCAGGTCGGACAACCAGGAGATGTCCAAGGAAGAACAAAGGAGACAGCACCAGGCTGAACTTGCTCGTCAAAAGAATGAAGAGACTGCTAGAAGGCTTGCTGGGGGTGGTTCTGGTTCTGGTGAAGGACGTGGTCCTGCAAGGGCTTCAAATGAGCTTGTTGCATACAAGAATGTTAATGATGTTCCATTTGTGAGAGAGTTGGTGATACAAGTGGATCAGAAGAATGAAGCTGTCCTCTTACCTATTTATGGCAGCATGGTACCTTTCCATGTTTCTACTGTGAAGAGTGTGACAAGCCACCAGGACAACCGTACCTGCACTATCCGCATCTTCTTCAATGTGCCTGGCATGCCGTTCTCAAATGATAGCAAGCTGAATTCTCAAGGTGCCATCTACTTGAAAGAAATTACATTTCGCTCGAAAGACCCACGGCATAGCAGTGAAGTTGTTCAGCAGATCAAAACGTTGAGGAGGCAAGTTGCATCAAGGGAGTCAGAGAGAGCTGAAAGGGCAACCCTTGTTACTCAGGAGAAGCTTCAGGTGGGAAACAACAGAATGAAGATGATGAGACTTTCTGATGTGTGGATACGACCTGCATTTGGTGGCCGTGGGAGGAAGCTCACAGGAAATCTTGAGGCACATTTCAATGGTTTCAGATATTCTACTTCAAGGGCTGATGAGCGTGTGGACATCATGTATGGTAATATAAAGCATGCCTTTTTCCAGCCTGCAGAGAAAGAAATGATTACTCTCCTTCATTTCCATTTGCACAACCATATCATGGTTGGAAACAAGAAGACAAAGGATGTCCAGTTTTATGTTGAAGTGATGGATGTTGTACAGACTCTTGGTGGCAGTAGGAGATCAGCGCTTGATCCTGATGAGATTGAAGAAGAGCAACGTGAGAGGGATCGGAAGAACAGAATAAACATGGATTTCCAGAACTTTGTGAACAAGGTTAATGATCACTGGTCACAGCCACAGTTCAAGGGGCTCGATCTGGAGTTTGATGTCCCATTGAGAGAGCTTGGGTTTCATGGGGTTCCTTATAAGGCTTCTGCTTTTATAATTCCAACTTCTACTTGTTTGGTGGAGCTGATTGAGACCCCCTTCCTTGTGGTGAGCCTGAGTGAGATAGAGATCGTTAACCTGGAGAGGGTGGGCTTTGGAACAAAGAACTTTGACATGGCTATTGTGTTCAAGGACTTCAAGAAGGATGTTCTCCGCATAGATTCCATCCCTTCGACATCTCTCGATGCAATAAAGGAGTGGCTGGACACAACTGACCTGAAGTACTATGAGAGCAGGCTGAATCTGAACTGGCGTCCGATCCTGAAAACTATCATTGATGATCCTCAGAAGTTCATTGATGACGGTGGCTGGGAGTTCCTGAACATGGAGGCGAGCGACTCCGAGACAGAGGAGACAGAGGAGTCAGACCAGGGTTATGAGCCTTCTGATGCTGAGCCTGAGTCCGAGTCAGAGGATGATGACTCTGACAGCGAGTCCTTGGTGGAATCTGATGATGATGATGAAGAGTCCGATGATGACTCAGAGGAGGAGAAGGGCAAGACCTGGGAGGAGCTGGAGCGCGAGGCAAGTAACGCAGACCGTGAACACGGCGCTGAGTCAGACAGCGAGGAGGAGCGGAGGCGCCGCAAGGCGAAGAGCTTTGGCAAGTCACGTGCACCGGAGCGCAGCAGCTTCAAGGGAGGTCCGCCATCCAAGAAGCCGAAGTTCAGGTGAACGGTGCCTGCCAGTTGCTACGGTGGCGTGGCGTGGCTGCTTCGTGAACCTCCTTTGTTTGAGGAGGCATGTCTGTAGGAGTGTCTTTTGTTATCTTTAGATTATCTTGGTACTATCTATCTCTGCAGTAGCTTAGTCCATTTAGGTAAAAAATGACAGCTGAACTCTGGTTAACTTGGATCATAGTGGATGACATGAACATTAAACTTGCTTGCGTCATTGGGGAAAGCAGATCCGAGTTGATCGATTGGTGTAATATCCTCATTGATGTAATGTTTTCCTGGTAGTAGGCTCCAGCTTGTATAATATTTTTTTGTGCTTGCAGTTCAACCTTTTTGGTACATTATCCCTACATGGCAGTGCTGGTCTAATGGAGTTTTGTTGGAAGCAGCAGCATTTGAATTTCCCATGCTCTTTTGTTGGGGGTTTCATCTTGGTTGAACAAGCCGTGCGTTTTTCTGGATTCTGTGTGCATCAGTGCAACCTGGAAGTGTTTTTCAGCTGCTTCGATGAGCGTGCAATTTTCAAGGGAACCTGTGAGGTGCTGTTCGAAGGGGCAACTGGGCAAGCATTTGAATTTCACAATTCGCACGAAGATTGTTTGAGTATATCATCTCCTGAACTGAGGGGACATATCTCAGTCGTTACCCATGCAAACAGTATCTTTTGATTTCGTGTACATTTTGCACTGAGCCATTGCATCATAAATTTTCGAGGAAGAAAAAGGAACCTATGGCATGCATCTGAATCGGACCGCGTTTTTCCAGGAGAGAGGAAATGGGCCTGCAAGTTTTCTGCTGCAACGCCGACCGGATCAGTTCAGAACTTCTCTCCTGCCAGCCAGCGACTGTAGAACGCGAGCGACTCCTTGGGCTTGTACTCGGGGACAGCGTGCCCGGCTCCCTGAAATGTTGCCACTGCCACGTTAAAAGATTCAAACCAGGTTTGCAAGAGAATTCACGAGTTCGGCCCATGGAAAATTCGTTGACATCCTCATTCAGGTTAGGAAAATTCAATACTGAACCATTGAATTTGAGTTGAAATGGTACGCAACAAAATACTAGTCTGAAATGCCAAATGTATAGGAGGGGATGGAACTGTACCTTTATTGTGAGGAAGGTGAGATTGTGATCATAACCTTCCGCATATCTGCAAATGGTACAATTTAAGTTGGGATCAAACTTTAGGGAATGTTGATTCCTCCAAAAAAGTGAAGCCAATGAAAATAAGTCCAAACAGACATATTCTTTTCAATTGTTTCCAACTCAAGGAGAGCTAGCTTTGGTGAAACTTTTAACATGCACCTAAGTATCTTTAATCAACAAATTATTCCTGAAGTCTCACGACTCATGGCCACTATTCATTGACTTTTTGTTCTGCAGGGCCAAGTTGCTGGAGAACTTTTAAATGTCACTGGTTATTCATATACTGTAGGATCTTTTTATTCCAAGGCAACAAGGCAAAGAAAGGATTGAGAACACCATACCCAGCGACTTGATCTCCAAAGTACCATGGCCGCCATCTATCGACAACTTGGTATCCTATTGACCGCACCCATGCTTCAGTTCCAGGGAAAGGGATGCACAGATCATGGTCTCCACTGCAACATAAAGCCCACACATTGTGAGATATAGTCTTATAAGTTATTGGATGTGTTTCTATTATATCATTTGTCAGTTTCTCTAAGGCGTATGCTTCAGTGTTCACCATTAGCTTATAGGTTGTTAAATCAGAAGCTTCACCTTAAAAAGCCCTATCATATAGGATCACATTTTGGTGCTGAAGGAATGCTACTAGGCCAACTATCCTTAGTGGTACATTGCTGTTGTGAAATATTACAGTGAAATTTAGTAGTACCGAGCATTCAACAATATGTGGTATTTTTACTTTTTATTACAATCACCTCATTTGGTTTGAGGTGAAATTAGAAACTCAATAGATAAAACATGAGACTTGTGCTCAGTTCAAATTAAATATGAATTCTCCTTTGGTTGGCTTATACTCAATTCCTAACCAGAGAAGATTTCGCCAACAACCAACCAAAACTATTCCACTGTAGCCCCCAATTTGTTTGCTCTTTGTTTGAAATTTTAAATTACTCATAGTTAACATTCCTGAAAGATGAATTAACTGGTTCTGTACCTGTAAATTAACACGCGGTATCCAAGGGCTGTAAACTTTTTATGATAGCTCACCATTGTTCCTGTATCATGCGTGTAGTCTATTCTTGCTGTATACAGTTCCCATGACCCAATTAAGCTTTTCTAATGTGTCGAATTTGTTGACACAATTCCCCAAAGAAGAGCAGGTTAGTACTGACTTTAAGGGTTACTTTCAAATGGAACTTCTAATTCCTTACACACCATCGTACCGGTTTGGCATGAATTGCTGCTCTGACATCTTCATCATCCAGCCATGCAGTAGCAAGTTCATCACTCTACAAGTACAAGCAAATCTCAATTGGAATGAAAAAAGGGCCCAATAATAGTTGTCCAAAGATCAACTAAGAACCAAAGTTGTGCAAAATTCATGACAAATACAATCAACCATACTGACTGCCATATAGAAGAAATTAGCAACTAAGATAGTGGAAGCCTGAAAAATGTTGTGATCTTATTGACAATTGAACTACTGCTATTTGAAGCAGAACTAGAGTACCAATTGTAAGCTTCGCTTTATGCAGGAGGAAAATGAGACACAGTGACAGTAGCACCGACGTCATCCTAATTTTCATACCGTGCATGGAAGTGATCTACCACCAAGCCCTGGCCACATCGGAACGTGTCCACCCCTCAGAGCAAGACGGAGGGGCCATGAACGCCCTGCCATACGCTTCCTCACTGGAAATGGTCTGTTGGTCTCTCCCAGCCTTCTAAAGCTCAACGGCAAGCTGCTGTTAGCGAATTCTACCTGTTGGATTTCAGGATGATGGTAGCAAGGTGCAAGGATATTGTACTTGTTCAGGTCTTTCAGTTCCTGCAGATACAAGAAATGGATCCTCACTACAGAGCCCACGAGATGGCACATATGTGGTCGACATTAGTACATTACCCAGTGAACTCTTTCTATCTTCTCTTGGCACAGGTTGTCTACGTCGCCAAAGAACGTACCATGGCAACTAGCTTTGACATCCTGAAAGCAAAGCATATCGTGTCGTTTTTAGTTTGCTATGTGGTCAGAAATGAAACTACCAGTGGCGCCAATATACCTGCATCTGCATCTTTGGACTTTGGTCATCCTTTACCAAGATGATCACAAAGGTAGATTCTACTCTAAGTAATAGTTCTTGGAAATGAAAGTAGATTTAGAGTTGAATCACCGACCTCGAACATGTCAGTTGAGATGAGGCCCATCCCATGTGCAAATGGCACAAAGGAATTGAAGTCATAGTCGACATCAGTGAATCCATTGCCAATCAGATAGCCCTGAATAGATATTGTAAACTCTTGTTTGTAACTCATTCATAAATTTGCTGCATACAGGTGTGCAATGGAAACAACACAATGAGTCTGAAGGAAAGGAATAACCTTGAAACTGATTCTTGGCTCCACTCCTTTCTCTATCCCTGTTAGCATATAAGCATAAGAGATGTAAAACTTTGGGTGATCTTAGTTATATGCCCAGTACGTACGTGCTCTGTACCTTTATGAGTCAGTGGCAACCTTTGACAACTTCATCAGCAAGTGTTGGAATATAAACCCCCGCGTAGGATTCCCCGGAAATATAGAATGGGTTCGACTGAAACTCTGGGTATATTTCAAACCACTGCAGCAGTACGTTAATCAGCATCGTGTTGCACACACAAAGTGCCTGATAGATGGCAAAGCTACAACTAGAGTCACTGAAGCAGAGCACCTTCAGAAGGAACTTGTGTGCATCAGCTGCAGTTTTCAGGTCGCCTGTTGTATAGTCCGATTTGTTCAACGAGTACGACATCCCGACACCAGCAGGAGAGTCCAGGTACATGATGTTCGAGACCTATTCAATTAGAAATTTGTCAGAATTGGCCACAAAATTAAGTGCACCTACTCATGAGAAGTATAACATGTGAAAATTGTGAACCTATACTTTTGCCAAAAGGTATATAAACAAGTATTACTAGAAGATGTATCAAGAAACGGCAGAAATGTGCAACCAAGCAAGTATTGGTGGTGCCTTTTGGTAAAGCTACGGTTTAGGACGAAGATTCCAACAAACAACAATAATCACTTTGTTTATAAAACGAGTATAACAATGTTTGTCATGCACCTACTCAGGACAAAAGGTGCACCCAACTCCTATGGTAGAATGAAGAAATCAGGGGAGTAGGCTCTGGAGAAGTTAAAAGAAAGGCGTTGCAGCAGCAGCAGCTTTACCTTGGACCAGCTGTAGGGGTTGAGCTGCAGCCTGGGCAGGCCGCCGGGCTTGGTCCCGGGCTCGAAGTTGAAGGGCCCGTTCTCGTAGACGAAGCCGTCGAAGCTGGAGCATCCGGGCCCGCCGTTGAGCCAGAGCACGACGGCGTCGGCGGCCGGGTCGCGCTCGGAGAGAGCCAGGTAGTAGAAGAGGCTCCGCCCGCTGGCCTCGTCCACCGTCACGTACCTGCAACGCGCACGAACGGCAAGAGCACAGGATCGTCAAGAGCCAGCAGCTGAAACTAACTGATGATCGGGTCGATGGCGGCATGGGAGATGAGATTAGTATTTGAATTTGATGATTACCCGGAGTAGTGGTTGGAGGGGAAGTCGCCGTGGAATCCGGGGAGGCCGGTGACGAGGTGCTCCTCGGGCGCGGCGGCGGCGGGCGTGCGGAGGAGCGCCGCTGCCCCGAGGAAGAAGAGGAGAGGGAAGGGGGAGGCCATGGAGAAGACGTGCTCGCTCTTGGCAGCGCCGGAAGCAGCTCGGCCTCTCGGCGGCAAAGGTGGGAGGCAGAGGAGAGGAGGCACAGCCAAATAAGCAGTAGCGACGGGTGCTCTCGCAGTCGCAGTCGCAGTCGCAGTCTCGTTCGTTGGTGACGGAGTGAGCGACGGCTCCACGGATTTGGTGAGGTTGGGACCCACTGGGCAGCGGGATGGGTCCCACGTGTCAGGTGATGTTGGATTAGAATCATGTGGAGAGGATGCGGTTGGTTGGATTTCCTATATAAACTACTTATTATTATTAGTCTCCTATTTCTTTTTTTATACATATACAAATGGAGCTTTAAGTTAAAATTCACAGGATAATAGTTGACATCATATAAAAAGTATATTATTAATTTTCATCATTACTTTTTATAATTATATAATTTATTAGTTTTTTAGGCGAATCAGCATGGAGTCCTCTACCTTATTTATATATATATATATATACACACATATATATATGAACATAAAAATTGGTTTATATATAGGCGGATTACATAGGCAGTAAGCACAAAAGTAGAAAAGAGGATCATAAGAGACTACTCAGCCAAATACTAATCTTGTCACGAAGGACTGGTTTAACTCTTAGAGTGACTAGTTTCATTTCCTTATCAAAGGTACTTCTCCACGCTATAAAGGACAGTGAAGCATTATAAAAAATTATACTGTTTCTGTGGCACCAGATATATAATTTATTATTATATATACCATCCTATCAAAATAAGGGAGAAAAAAAATCATAACATATTCTAAAACATGATATAATGCATACTATTGTCATGCAATATTTAACTTAAAACTTTAATTTTGCGTGTGGAGAAAAAAATAAATTGAACAAATTGACATAATTATGAGAGTAAATTGAACTAAAAAATAATCTAGGCGATATTCAAACTTTAACCATACCTTTTTTTGAAGTATTTGGGGGGAGTAATTTGGATTTTTCATAAAAAGGACAAAAAAACATTTGTGTCCATGTAAATTATTCTTTTTAGATAGTAGAATATTAAATTACAGCCATTAGGAATTAAATCATGATCAATGGAATCATACCCTTAAGCCTCCACCACCACATTAAGAGGTGGAGATTTCCCCAAAATAATTTATTTAGCTGTGCATGAAGGGAATTACAATGGGGAGAATTGATGCCACGGCAGGGCTGATGCTACAGAAACCCTACTTTCTTATTGGATCTGCCAGCAATTGCTCTGAGCCGTTTCACCAAATAAGCAACAATTTTCGATGAGCAAAATCAACAAGGCACGCATCGGACACCTCTATTATCCAAAAAAAAAATTGATGGCTAGTAAAATCTGCAATGATCCTGGTTTTCTTAGAACTTCTCTCCTGCCAGCCAGCGACTGTAGAACGCGAACGCCTCCTTGGGCTTGTACTCGGGGACAGCATGCCCGGCTCCCTGAAATGTTGCCACCACCATGTGAAAAACAAAAATGTTTAAACTGCATTGCAAGAGATAATTTACCGAGGTTGAGATCTCATCCAGGCAAGGTCGTAATTTAAATAACTAGCCGCCAAATTTTAGTTAAAAATGGTATTCAGGAAAACAAGGTTCATATGTCAAATTCATTTTCATATGCGAGGAGAGCTAAAGGAACTAGAGTTTCTTACCTTTATAGTGAGGAAGGTGAGATTGTGATCATATCCTTGCGTATATCTGCAATGGTACAAATTAAATTAGGACCAAACTTCAGGGAATTATGATTCCACCAAAAGACGTTCATCAGAGTTAATTCCCAAACATTTTCTTTTACGAGGAAAGGCTAGTCATTACTCAGTAGTGCAACTTTAACAACAAACATTTTTAATCACAAATTGCATTTAAAAGGTATTTTTTGAATTCTGCAGGTGGTGAGGTTTCATCGACTTGTATTTTAAAAGAAGGATTGCCAAGAACAGGAAATGACATTTAAATTATTCCAATAATTCCTACATGTATTTAGAAGATCTTGTGATTAATTTGATGGCAACCATGCGAGAAAAGGAAAGAGGACACCATACCCGGCAACTTGGCCTCCAAAGTACCATGGCCGCCATCTATCAACAGTTTGATAGCCTATTGATTTTACCCATGCTTCAGTTCCAGGATAAGGAATACACAGGTCATGGTCTCCGCTACAACACGAACACATGGCGCAGATAAACATTGTCACATATATTGGTAGCAAGTTGTATTGCTCTGTGCAAATGAACCAAGAGTTACTGTGCCAACTTAAAGGTTATTATGCATTCATCTTGTTAGGTATATGTTTACAGCACTACTAGCCTTCAGGATGTTACAAGAACGATATTCATAAACCAGTAAATAGTTACTGCCTCCAAAGCAAGCACAATAGTATACTGAACCCAAATTTATGAGGTACATGGAACCTTTAATACAAACAAATAGCAGAAAGGATCACATTTCTAATGCTAAATGGATGTTTACCTTTTTTTTTGGGTAAAATGGATGTTTACTATGCCATGTATTATGTAACTATGCCGAGTATTTATATTAGCACTTAGTTCCCGATGAAATTATGTTTCCATAAAATTTTTACATTCACCTCCTTTGCGTTGAATTGAAAATTCTAAATTCAACAAATAAAATCTGAAACCATTACTTCTTGTTTTCCACTCCAAATGTGAAATCTTCAGGATATCGAGAGTATGCTCCAGTCCTAATGGAGAGTCGCCCTTGCTACATAAACTCTATAAACTACTCATATTTGACATTCCCAAATGACTGGATTAATTGGCTCTGTACCTGTAAATTAGAACGCGATATCCCAAGGCTGTGAATTTCTTGTGATAGAGCACCATTGTTCCAGTATCGTGAGTGAAGTCTATTCTTGCGGTATACAGTTCCCATGATCCAATTAGGCTTTTCTGATCGACGTGCCATTTTACATGAATTAGTTTTCCACAAAGAAGAGAAGATTAGTGCTGACTTTAGGGTTAACTCAATTCGGAATTTTTACTCATTTTCCCATACTATATGTCATACCGATTTGGCATGAATTGCAGCTCGGACGCCTTCGTCATCAAGCCACGTAGTAGCAATTTCATCATTCTACAAGTACAAGCAAATGTCAAATGGAACAAAAACGAGGGCCAAAAACAGTTTCCAAAGATGAACTACAAGTACCATAACTCAAGAAAAATAAAAAAGAAACACAATCAACTGTGACTACTGTCATATGAATGGAATTTTTCAGAGCAATTGGTTTCAGAGTTT
Organism: Setaria viridis; assembly: GCF_005286985.2. NCBI lineage: Eukaryota > Viridiplantae > Streptophyta > Magnoliopsida > Poales > Poaceae > Setaria > Setaria viridis. Next base: position 14,104,368 of record NC_048269.2, read on the forward strand.
CTTCTTGCATTTGACGAAAAATATGACGGCATCACGGCCATGTTTGCGTACCGTGCAGGGAAGTGATCTACCACCAAGGCCTGGCCACATCGGAACGTGCCCATCCTTCAGAGCAAGACGGAGTGGCCATGAACGCCCAGCCATACGCTTCCTAACCGGTAATGGCCTGTCGGTCTCTCCCAGCCTTCTAAAGCTCAACGGCAAGCTGCTGTTGGCGAACTCTACCTCTTGGATGTCAGGACGATGGTAGCAAGGTTCAAGGATGTTGTACTTGTTCAGATCTTTCAGTTCCTGCAAATGACCCCAAAAGAAAAAAAGAGGAAAGAACCTTGAAACCATCAAGAGCTAGCGTGCATGTGCTGTAGATTTTTATGTTCAAGGCCAGAGATATTACCCAGTGCACACTATCAATCTTCTCTTGGCACTTACTATCGACGTTGCCCCAGAATGTACCGTGACAAGTGGCTTTGACGTCCTGAAACAATTAAAGCATATCGCGGGCAAATTTTATTTTCAAATCTGATTAGTATGTAAATCTCAGCGGTTGTAGGGTAGATTCTACTATAAGAGTGTAGTGAAAAGTATTAGCATAAGAGCTGAACCACAGACCTCATACATGTCATTTGAGATGAGGCCCATTCCATGCGCAAATGGCACAAAGGAATTGAAATCATAGTCTACATCAGTTCCTGGATTGCCAATGAGATAGCCCTGAACAAATTTTGTAAGCTCCTGACTGTAAGTCACACATAAAGGATTTACCGTGCACCGTAGTACAATGGAAATGGCAATTAAATGTATAACCTTGAAATTAATTCTTGGCTTCACACCTTTCTGGATACCTGTCATGACATGAACATGAAGGTAAGACTTTGTATGATCTTAGATATTTTTGTGAAATACCTCTTTGCTAGTCACAATTCTAACCTTTAACAACTTCATCGGTGATTGTGGGGATATAAACCCCTGCGTATGACTCCCCGGAAATGTAGAACGGGTTCGACTGAAACTCAGGGTATAACTCGAACCACTGCAACAACATTACTGCATAAAATGAGACACCAGGTTCTGCAGATGAATTGGCTGATATATGGTAGTAGAGTTCTAGTTAAGCAGATCAGACCTTCAAAAGGAACTTGTGCGCATCGGCTGCGGTTTTGAGGTCACCTGTCGTGTAATCCGACTTGTTCAAGGAGTAGGACATCCCCACACCAGCTGGAGAGTCGAGGTACATGATGTTTGAGACCTATTCCCATGATCGATTGGATTGGCAAACGGAGGGAACTCAGGTAGTGAAAGATCAAATAGCAGATTAATTAGCCACCAAAATCAACTGCGAAACTTATTTCCTTATTTATTTAATCATTCGAAGGGAGACACATTTTCCAAACAACACATTGTATTTTCTCGAAGACATCAACACATGTATTAGAAGATGCAACTGCTAGTGGCATACATGTGCAAATATCCTCCCTCCAGGGGGAAAAAACTTTGTAATTAAATCCACAGTATCTTGTTATATCACTATCTTCATCGTCATCATCGTTAACTGTGCTTAAGTAGGATATATGAATTATAGGGTGCGCAGGTCCTGATGATGACATCAAGAAACAACGAATTAATCTTAAAGAATAATCTGCAGAACCACTACACTTTGTTGAACCAAGAAATTAAACCATCAGGGAGTTGAATTGCAGGCAGTTCATACCAAGATCCATGAGAATGAGATTGGTTACCACTATACTCCGTACCTTTGACCAGCTGTAGGGGTTGAGTCTCAGCTTGGGCAGGCCACCGGGCTTGGTCCCGGGCTCGAAGTTGAAGGGCCCGTTCCCGTAGACGAAGCCGTCGAAGCTGGAGCATCCCGGCCCGCCGTTGAGCCAGAGCACGACGGGGTCGGCGGCCGGGTCGCGCTCGGAGAGCGCCAGGTAGTAGAAGAGGCTCCGCTCGCTGGCCTCGTCCACCGTCACGTACCTGCACACACGAAGCGCGCCCAAGAACATGATCAGCAATCAATCAAGAAAGATACAGAAGCGACGGCGATCGCCGGCAGCGCCATGAATCTGGACAAGCAAGTGGTCACCCACCCGGCGTAGTGCTTGGAGGGGAAGTTGGCGCCATGGAAGCCGGGGACGCCGGTGACGAGGTGCTCCTCGGGCGCGGCGGCGGCGGGCGGGCAGAGGAGCGAGGCCACGGCGACGACGAGGAGGAGCAGGAAGAAGAAAGGAGACGAGGCCATTGGTTTGGGGGCGATGGCTGACTAGCAGCTCGGACGGAGTAGCTAGTGGCAGCAGTTGGGGGCCAACATCATTCGTCGTTACAAATTTTGTATCGTTGGGACCGGATCCCGGCTCGTGCCGTAGGTGGTTTTCCAGCTTTTTAAGCAAGAAGGCTGTGCGATTTGCAGATCGCAGCATTCAGCATCTCGTGCTGCTTGTGCTCACTTTTTGAATTTCAAAAAAAATAAAAAACTCCACGTCGTTGCTTCACTTTTTGACAAACAGCGAAGGGAAAAGACAAAGATCACTACACATACATGCCATTTCTCACTAGTACATATATAGCTACACGCATATGTTATTTGTTTTAAGAAATTTTTGTGAAGCTTGTAATACACAAGTCTCGTTGTTGTGGGATTTCCTGGTATTTATTTATTAAAATTAAGAAATAGATTTGCAGCGTCAAAAGATTTACTACCTAGTCTTTCGGATGGTAAATAGGGATGTACATGTGTTCCATTATAGGGGTGAGTGGGCGTGCATGCTTACGAGTGTCTTCGTTACATCTGTACTGTGTGATGTAAAAAAAATTCTTGGCTTCAATCGGGGAAGCGCAGGTGAGCTTTGGTTACACAGTAGCAATATGGCAACTGGTTAGCGGATGGCAGATTTGAATTCTGCCGTCGCGGGTTTCTTTTGTTTTTTATATATATATATATATGCTGTCACCGCTAGCAACATCAAGGGGATCCGCGCGCAGCACGTGCAAAGTGAGATGAACAAAGAGCAGCAGTGAAGTAGAAACCCAAGGGTGTTAGAATCCTGATTCAGATCAATTCTATTAGAATCATACGATAGCCGGAAAGATCTTGCACTACTCCAAACATAAATAATACTTTTGGTGGCCAAAATAATAAAACTACCAAAAAAATGTGATTCTTGACGGCTCGGCGAAACCACTAGTGAAATGTGCAATTTTCATGGCCGTTGGATTAAACCGCCACACGAGTATGCAATTTGCTTGGGGGTTAACTATATATATAAATCATCAAGCAAATATGCAATTTTTTTTGGTAGTTGGTGGCAAAGAAAATACTTGTTAAGTACTAGTTTCATTCCGTCAAGAAAATACTTGTTAAATATGCAATTTTCTTAGTGTTGTGTAATCAAATAAGGGAGGTAAACTTTTCTAGTGTTATATAGAGAATCAAAATTTGTTTCGATGTCATATAAGGAATTCTCTCTATGTGTTTAAGTGTTTATGCCTTGTTAAGTTCGCTAAGATGTACATCATAAATAAATTACACTTCAACTTGTTATGTTTACTTAAACTCATATCACACAAACTTGTTTAACTCGCTTACACAACACTTAAACATATACCACACCTAAACTTGTTCACTTAAAAATAAGTGATACTAAAATATTTGTATAGTATATAATATATTTCCTCTATCCCATGAAAAATGTAATTATGATGCTTGAAAGTTTTTCAGAAAAGAGTGCAATGCTAAGAATTGGACCGTAACTATCTAACTAATTAAGTGGTTAATTTTGATTTGCATGTCAAAATTAATACTTAGTCCTGATTTTAGCAAGTTTGGTTAGTTACATTCAACCAACAAATCTATGTGAAAAAAACTAGATTGCACTCCGGAATGGAGGGAATAGTTCTATTTCTAATCTTTAATGGTACCTAAATTGTATTTTAAAAAATCTAAAATTTGGCAAGGGACCAAGCTATGTTCTAATGTGGCAATAAAATTTGTCTGATTTCTTGGCAGGTGATGCAAAAATATGACACTCAATAATTTGTATACTAATATTAAATTGACAATAATATCATATACTAAAACTGGATGGAGTGTGTATCCTATTTGATTAGCTGCAACAATACTAAAAATGATATTTGTTGTGATTATTTACCAGATTATAATTGAGAATGATTATTTCATCAGGGAACAGAATGATATTTGTTGTGATTATTTACCATATTATAATTGAGAATGATTATTTCATCAGGAACAGGGGCTGTTGAGGTTTGGGGTCCATTTAATTCGCTCCCGAGGGGAATTAAATTTGGACCCATTGGATGTTGCTCACGTGCTCTAACTACTTCATTAAATATCCTTTTGCAAAACTATGTTACGCCTGCATATTAATAATTTCTTACAGCCTCTTTTTGTTCAGCCCCCCCCCCCCCCCCCCCCCCCCCCCCACGTCAGATCCATGCATGTGGTATTGTGTATATATAGCAAAAGACCCTCAAATTCTGTAGTTTGTACAGTAGTCGCCTTGCGGACACTAGTCAACATTGCTAACACAAAATATACAAAAATATTGAAGCTCCAAATCATTAGTAACTACACTAACTATAACACAAGACTTACAGAACAAAACTTGCTTATGCATCCAACCAGAATGGTTTGTAGCTACATCAACGGAAATACACTACAAGACATGGACAAAGAAAACTGTAACATAAACAAACCATCACCTAACAGAAAACTTCTTATCTCTGCGAAAACTAAAAGAATATATTACAAAATAAGGGAGAAACTTCATCCCATGCATGGATCTGAGCAGCTCATCCATCAATAGCTGGTACATTATTACTACTATGACTATTATTACTATGCATTGGCCACACTAAACTCGATGAATCCTGTACAGAAAAAAGAAAGCTGCAGTCCTACCCATACCGTCATGCAGAATACAGCATGAAATAACTTTCCCCAATTCGCCAACAAAACTTGGCACTGATCTTGGCTTCACCTCCAATGTACGCAAACTCACAACACAACTGAACAACTGTCCAGCAAAACTGGCACCACCCCAGTTGATAAGTAACCTCAATCTTTTGTGCTCTCGTTCACAACTGAAGTAGGCTTTGGCAAAATTGGCACAGTGACAGACCCAGAGACGGCATCAAGAACAGACCACTCTTCGTCCGCTACCAATGCAGTAACAAGGTTTGCAGGAACCGCAGTGCTTGATTTAACAGTTAATGAGTGCATACTGCTGCTCGCTTCTATGTTCGTCGAATCTTTGGTTCCAGAACTGGAGGATGCACTTGCTGCTTCTGTATTCAGGAAGAGACAGACAGCAGCACAGTCATCGGTTTTTGATGTGGGGTACCGCGTCCTCCATGCTCTCTGAGCTGATTCAACAAGAAACCGGGCTGCTGAGACCCGTGAAGGAGCATTGCTGATGATGCTAACAACTTCATCATTGGAAAGTACATCCCATACCTACATTCAGCGAAGAAACCCAGACAATGATATAGCAAAAATCTTCAGAGCTCTTAACAATATCTAATTCTATAAATATACAGAAATCAATATGTTTATGTAAATTTGTTCTCACCCCATCAGTCGCCAACACAACAAATTCATCCTTCTCAGTGATGCAGTGGTATGAAACATCAGGCATTGAAATAATACCATAATTCTTTAGACAGAAGTCTCCAAACGATCTTGCCATGGCCAATCCTGGCGAGTTGAATGTCGGAAGCCACACACGTGCAACATTGGGCTCATCTGGAAGAGAAAATACCCTACCCCTTCGTTGCTTGATTCTTTCTGCTTCACCTGTAAATGATTCAATTGGCTTTGTTTCAGACAATAGCTAGAAATCATAGCACCAAAATTACTTCATGCTAACAAAGGAAAATAATAGAAGGGAACAGCCATTTGATGTGCTCTTTCACCATCATTTGGCATGAAAGCATAATCTGACTATTGCCCAGATGCAATTGACATATCAACACAAGAAGTTTACGGAATACAGTTTATAGAAACATTTGCTTTTCAGAGTATGCACGAGCATTATAGCCTTGGAAGGATATTTATAAAAAAGGACTCCACTGAATGATATGTCTTAATACACCACAATATTGAAAGGAACCTTCAAATTCTTTCAATGCACTTAGTTAAAACTATAGTGCATTCAAAAACAGAAAATCTATACTATGGGCTAGGCAAATCAAAATTAAGCTTGTGTGAAGATGAGGCAGATGCAGAAGTACTTTTACTGAAGTAAAATGCCTGCTAGACGCAATTACCAAAATTTTTTCTTTTATATTACTGCAATAATTATCAGTTTTTTTTATCTTATTATACCTCTGAGCACAAATGGTTAAAAGAAAAACGAATATTAGTATACCAGCATCTAAAAATTAAATATGTCATGTATGAATCACTCTTGCGAGATGATGCATTCCAAAGGATCAGATTCAAAAATTATACTACACCGCTGTTTCAGGTAATGAAAATTATTCCCATTCCAGACAATCATAGAAAGGTATCATATTGGCAGAGAAACATATAATCTCATGATTGATCTAAACCAAAATAGAATGGAGAAGATAATCAAGCGCATAATATCTTTTCAGCTATACCAACAATTTTTTTGGATATTTGTCCTGCAAGAAGATCTCAATTTAAAGTAATTTACAAAGGTATTTTGGTCTCAAATTCTACAGCATTGAATGCTAAAAGTAAGGTAATCTTAAGATTAAATGCACAGATGATCACTATAAACTCCCTCAGGAAACAGAAGGAAAAAGTAAAAATATATCATTTCACCTAGTTATGAGAACTGCAGCAGTTTAACAACAAATACAACCTGATCTCAACAAGCTCCTTTCGCAGGTATATCATGAAGTAGTTTTCTTAAAAGGTTACAGGCGTATGCACCTATTTCAGAAGCTTCACTGACATACACAACTGAATCACTCACTAAACTTGTTACACGGTCACAAGACAGTTAAATATTTTTCAGAATTGAGAAAACTTAATGTCAGAAGGCAAAAGAATGATAGTGATGTCACACTCCTTGTAATTAGGAAACATATAAGTATGAATTGCTTAGCACTAAACAACGGAAGAAGAAATCCATCATCATATAGTAGACTTCCAAAGTAACACACTAGGTACAGAATCATACTTGGAATGCTAGGTTTGAGGTCCACCGTCAACTGAACAGCAACTAGTTGATTATCTTCGTCTCTAGTACCCAAGACAGCTCTAGAATCCCCCAAGTTACAAATTATAAGATTTTGTCCCTGTAGAAACAGCAAGATAAATGGGTTGGAGCTTAAAAAAGATGCAGCTGCAGCTTTTCAATAAAGAAAGGACATTAGACATCATAAAAAGATTCAGTATTGACCAACAAAATAGGTGTAGTTCTACCTGCTTGAATACTGTAACTGCTGTTGTTCCACTGAACGCACAATCAATATTTCTGTGTAATTTCAGATCCCTGTCCATAACATAGAATGCCCGCAAGAATGAAGCTCTCAATGCTGGGAAAAATTCTGGGTGCTCGCCATTCTCCTCATTTTCAAGGGAAGCGTCAGTGTCTTCAACCCTGTGTGGAGTAGTACCTCCTGTAGTAGTCCCATTCCTTCCTAAATTTGCACTCAACTTTACAGGGAGAAGGTCTCTGACCCTCTTGGCAACCAAATGCCCATTTGGTCCATGGCCGTCAAAAACACCACAAAACACGGTGTCATGTTTTGAACCAAAATTCTGCAAGTGAAAAGCAAGCATTATTCTTGGAACCAACTATATAATACCAGAAAGGGCATCCTCAACATGGAAATCAAGACTGCACAATCATTCTAGGTGCAGTTTACAATTAAGCCAATTAAGAATTAGAAAATGATCACTCCATAGCCATCACCACATAGACTTAGAAAGTCTAGGTTCAGGAAGAAGTTGATGAAAAATGACCAAGCATATGACATGCTATAATCATATGACCTCTTTTGCCTCATTAAAGCAGGGGCTGAGAATGAAAATGTTGAAATGACTACACTCTTGTTTCCCACAATGGACATCAATTTCAAATGGCAATGCATGCAAAGATTTATTTTGCCAGCTGCATCATTAACATGTTTCAGCCCACAAGGTAAGCTGGCAGTCAGCCAGCCACAGCAACAAATGACAGCACTATTTAGAATTCAGTGAACTGTGTAGAAGATTCTAATGAAATCTAAGTCAGAAAGAAATAAGGACAACTTATGTGGCATCTACAGATAGATAGCCAAAATCAGTGAACCATGAAGAAGATTCTAGCGAAACCTAAATCTAAACAGACAAGATCATCTTATGTGGCATAATACATGTCGATAACCAAATAATAACTTAATAAAATATAAGGAAATGGCACGTCCCATCAGTAAATCCAACAAGTACATCAAGCAGATAAGACTGTCCATAAACAGAAATACTAAGGATAAGGATGAGGATCAAGTGGAGCCCCTTACTGCTTCCAGGTTTCTCCATCTGGAGAGCAATTATTAAGCACTGATTAAATTACTAAGTAAACCACCCTCGATCGGCAACGTCCAATGGCGATCCATGTGAAGCTCGGTAAGGGGAGACGAATCGAACTGGTATTCTAATCCAGATGTAGGGGGGTTCGGGCAGGCATTCTAGGACGTCATGACACATGTACGTCCCGTGTCAAAGTTAAAATCTTTCGTTGTCGGGGCCAGCTCAAGCATACCTAAAAACTCCTATTTAAAAAATAGCGTAAAAGCCAGACACTTCTGCTATTGCACGTTAACATCACATCTGGCCAAAGCAGAGCTCAACAAACCATGAACATGTTTCGTTTTCGTCGTATCAGAAACCTGCTTCTAGAGCGTCCGCGTTACGAGCTTCACATCACGCGGAGGAATCGGATGAAAAAGGTGTAGATGGTGGGAGATAAAAACAATTTCTTTACTGGGCATCTTTACTGCGCAAGAGGAAATGGTGGTTGTGGGTGTTACCTCCCAAACGACCATGGCGTCCTGGTTGACGCCCTTCTTTCCCTGCATGGTGTAGAGCGACGCCGCGGCGGAGGCGGAGGCGCCGTTCCCCGCGATGCGGCCCGGGGGCGCGGGCTCGGCGGCCCCCGAGCGGCGGCCCTCGGCGGACGACGCGGAGGCCGCGCCGCGGGGCCGGCGGCGCCGGATCGAGCGCACGGCCCACTTGTACTGCGCGGGCGCCGGTGCGACGGCGGTGACGCTGACGCCCAGCGCCGCGAGCAGGCACTCGAGGAGCTCGACGCAGCAGCTGCCGCCGCCGCCGCCGCCGCCGGAGGCCTCGGCAGACGGGGTCGGCCCGGCCTCCGCGAAGCGCGCGGCGACGGCGACCGCCAGCAGCCTCTGCTGCGCCTGCGACTGCTCGCCGCATCCCGCGCGCCGGCGGCCGCCGCCCACGCCGCCCGCGGCGCCTGCCCTTCTCCCCGCCGTGACCGCCACCATCGCAAGCCGCAGCCAAGAAACTCTCGAGTGGAGGCTCCCTGCAATCCTGCTCCTGCGAGGCTCTCGGAAACAATCAGATCATGGCCGGGCTGGCCCCCCGGGTAGGATCTTGGAAAGGGGGGTTGAGACCGCGAGGGAGGTGGAGGTGGACGTGGCCGCGAGGGAGGGAGCGCGCGAGGGACGCGGTCGTGGCGGGGGCGAAGGAAAGGGGTGGAATGGTCAAGCGCAGTTGTTTATTGGCCGCCGATATTATTGTGCGCTGTGCGGCCGCGACGGCGAAAGCGAGCCGAGCCCGAGCGAAGCAACAGTGGCAGCTACGGGACGAGCTCGTGCCGCCCGCGTCGCCGTGTGGTGGAGAACTGGTGGGCCTCCGAGGCCGGGCGCTGCGGACCAGGAGAGAAGCGGAGGAGAGGAGAGGAGAGGATCTCCCCCTGCTCGCCTCGTCGTCCCTGGAGGAAAGCGACGGGACGCAACGGGAGGCCAGGGGAAAACGTTGGTGGTTTGCTTGGGACGGCGACGGACTGGACGGGGCCACGGGGGGCGGTGGGAATGATGGGCGGGGGATCAGCGTCGGCGGCAGATTACCTGCAGCGTCGCAGCTGGCGGTGGGGGCCGCTCGTCGGTCGTGTGCGTGCCTGGACCCTGGAGCGGTGGCGCCGGCGACTTTGGATGCGTGCGCGGCGCACGGAAAAGAAACGGGCCGTGCACTCTGTCTTCTCTGGCACACTTTCACAGCATTTCACGGATCTCTTAGGGCGTGATTGGTTGGTCAGACGTCTCAGGCCTGGCTGAACATCAGAGCCAGGCCAGCCACAGCCAGGTCTGGTGTGTGCAGCATGCGCATGAGCCAGGTGCGGAAGGAATGCTGATCGGTTGCATATAACGCCATATTTGCTTCCCTCCAAACTCCCAACTTTGACACTATGCAAAAAGAAGATTCCCCATTACATCAAACTTGCGGTACATGCATGGAGTACTAAATGTAGACGAAATAAAAAACTAATTGCACAGTTTTGTTGTACTTTGCGAGACGAATCTTTTAAACCTAATTAGTCAATATTTGAACAATAATTCACAAATACAAACGAAACGCTACAGTTGCGCATTTATGGCAAAATGCCAATTTTGCCTATCCCAAATTGGGAACTAAACGAGGCCTAAATTCTATCGCTGCTAGTTACTGACGCAACGCTCTGGGACGTCCTAGTTACTGACACAATACTCTGGGACGTCCTTCGCATGCACTCGCTGGCAGGAAACCAATATGCATTCATCCGATCACGTCCTTATTTACGGAGGAAAACGGTTTCCGAGGAAGCAACGGTTAGCAGTAGAATTATCGGGTCGCATCGAGTGGCTACACAATCATCATTGGGCCCACATATACATGCCAAGTTGTAATGTTCATCATGATACATCTGACACTGGCATGGTGACAATGCAACGGTAACTACGGATTAATGACACTTACGAATAGCAAAAATGACACATAGAAAGTTAGTGGATCTTACGAGCAACTAGATCACACGCGATCTAACATGCTCATCTGTTGCAAGCAAGATAAGATAACTACAATTTAATTCGAACACACTTAGTAGTGTCTAGGGCAAGTGGTGGATGGTAGTGAATTGCTAGCGGCAAATTTGAACAACCTTATCACCTCCTAACTCATACATGCTACTAGTCACGACATTTCACGGATCTAGGGAAAAAACCGTGTCGGTGTTTAGATCCGGCAACCTACCGAGGGGTGCCTAAGGTAGTGTTTTGGTTGGTGGAGCTCGTCGGGATCAGGAACTTGAAGGTAAACGCAGACACACGATTTAGATAGGTTCGGGCTGCAAGATTGCGTAATACTCTACGTCTTGTGTGTTGGTTGGATTGAATTGCTTTGGAGAGGGTTCCTGCCTCACCTTATATAGTCGGGGGCAGGGTTACAAGCCGGTTGGTTACAAGAGAACTAGTCGGATACGACTAGATGAGCCCTACTCTATTACAACGAGTACTTTCCTAATCCTCGACTAGTTCCTGCCTTTCCATGTAGACTATACCATCCTGCGCCATGGTCTCCATGTTAGATGCATCTCGGTGTCCAGCCCCATATTTGGGACTATCCAAACCTTTTGATGGGCCCATAGATGATGTACGACAAGTTCCCGAGTACTTTTTAGTCAAATGTAGCAGCTCCGAGTACTTTTGTAGACTTCACCTACTACTTTTGGTGCTCTTCGAGTACTTCATCTGGTTGAATCTTCAAAGGTGCCCAAAAGCTGCCATGCGGTTAGAATGTGCTCAAGCCTTATTTAGCTTGTTCTCATGGTCTTCAACCTTGAATTTTGTATGGAAGTGCGACGAAAGTCACACTCCATATAAAGTAGCTCTCGAGCCATAGGTTGAATCGAAGAATCATGATGAGGATCAATCTGTAATTTGCATCACTTTCTCCTTAAAACCTGGAGAATTTTTTTTTGTCGATGGACATGTGGCACACAGCCCTCGAGCCTTTGGCCGACTAGTTTGGTAGGTATAAGGGTCAAACTTAGTCAACGTGACCATCTCTTGGAATATCAAATTCTCTTTCCGAAATAAAAGTAACCACCAATCAGGTCTTCTGAATTTTGGGGATTCTTTAAATCAAAGACTATTCACTTGCACAGTTTTTACTGTGCCACTGTTATAAATAACGGAGGAAGTTTATCTCTTCCATTTTACCCTTGCCATTTACCGCCGCCCTCCATCCCTCCTAGCCCCCGAGCGTATGCGACTGAAGACGCTTGTGACATCAAGGATGGGGAGGAAGACCGCTGCATCCAAGCCCGCCGATGGCGAAAAGAAAAAGAAATCCGGCAAGAAGAAGGAGATCCAACTGCCGGCGCCAAAGTACGGCAAGACCAATCAGAACGTACCGCCTAACGTCGTGTGTGCCTAGAAGGAGTTGAAGGCCCTTGAGGATGAGATCAAGGCCCTTGTCGCTGCAAAGCTAATGCAAGACCATTGCTTTATTCAATGGAGATCCGCCTTCGGAAATGCCTGCCCATTGGAATCATATCTGAACGAGACGGTAACCTATCTACACTTCATTGAGCGAGGACTTGGATTACCAAACTGCGATTTCTTCCGTGGACTCCTTGATTACTACAAGTTGGAGTTAGTCCATCTGAATCCCAATGGCATCTTTCACACCACTATCTTTGTCCATTTTTGCGAAGTTTTTCTAGGAATTAGGCCTCACTTTCAGTTGTTTTGGAAGTTTTTCCGTGCCAAGCCGTAGCCTTCAAGGAATCACACCCTCTTAGCTGGAGGCGCCGGGATTTAGTTGTAAGATACCGTGAGCAGCCAGTATTTGGATTACGAACTGATAGACTCCAATGCCGGGTGGAAAGAAAAATGGTGCTATATTGGCAACCATGATCCAAAACTACCCAAACTAACAGGACACCATCCCTCCTGAAACAACCAGTGGCTTGATGAGCCAAAGCATGGTGATTGCCTGCAATTACGTAAGATGATTGGCAGAATTGCCAAGTTGAAATAGGAAGGGCTTACTGGAATTGGAGTAGCCTTTAGCTTTATGAAGCGTCGCATCCAACCGCAGCAACAGCGATGCCACTATGGCTATGAGTATACTGGTCTTAATGATCCATCTAGATTCTCTCCAGAAGAAATCAGCACGGATGAAATCATGGCTAGGCTCAAACGGATGTTCAAGAAAGTGGGTGGGATCCCAACGTTTGTACGGGAATTCAGCGCTTCACACCCGCCAAAGCCTGTAAGTATCCGTGGCTGTAGCCCCCGAGTACCTATTTGAAGTTTACTAATCTACTGACTTGTCAGGAAGATGTCACCTTATATTTCTCCACTCCTCCTCCTCTCGGATTTGAAGATGCTTGTGAATCTGCTCCTCGTATGTTTACGCAGGAAGTTATAAGGGGTGATGACCAAGAAGATGCTTGTGAATCTGCTCCTCTAGTGACACTAGTTCCGATGCCGCGGAGCGATATGAAGTCAAAGTCCGGCCTTCTGCAAAAGCTAGATCTTCCTCCGGGTTGAGGAAACTCTCAGCTACAGATGAGCTCGAAGCCACGATCCCTCTGCCGCCGAAGAAAAAACGGACTGTTATTGCGAAAAGGGTCATCAAGAAGTCTGTTTCCGCAAAGGATGTGCCTCCTAAGGTAATTATCTATGAGGAAGGACAAGATCCTAATTATCATGTACTCCCAAGGGATGTGTCCAATGTCACCATCGTGTCTACTTTGGATGACACTGGTGGTCTGCAAGTACTCGAGCCGGCGACAGATGCTGAAAAGGAAGCTGCTTTGGCTGCTCAAGATAGATCGCCGATCACTGAAGAAGTGATCAATGTTGAAGATGATCCGGAGCCTACTGTTGTTGTTGATAGCAACAAAACAGAGCTAATGGTGGACCCCACCGATGAAACAACAACTCGAACAACCTAGGAAATAGCTAAGGCTAGCAAGGATCGTACTGTCTGTTGGGATACGAGGTAGGCTACACTAGCGCAAATCAAAATTTTCTACCGCGTATAACCAGGAAGAACTGCCGTATAAGGATCACGGGATTACCACTCGACGCACTACTGGTGCGGAAGATGTAGATATGCGTCGGTGCAGTGAAGACAATCACGTAGTCGTACGTAGTCGATCACGTGCAGCAGCTCCTCAGCAGCTCGTCCACGTGCACAGCAAGATCGCCTCCGGTACCGCGGCTCGTCGTCGGCTCGTCGTGGCTCGTCGGCGGCTCGTCCGCGGCTCGTCCAAGTGCTGCAGGCGCAACACCTCCAAGGTATCCACACGTGCAGGGAGGAAGCGTCGCAAGCCGGATTGCTAGATCCGCGAGTTGCAACAGGCGAGGGCGTGGGAGGCGCGGCAAGAGTGTTCAGCCAAAAGGTGTAAACCCTAGGGCGCTCCCACCCCTCTATTTATAGAGGTTCCTGATGGGCCTCTGGATCCGAGGCCCATTATTACTCCTAAAGCTAATCCAACTCGGATCAGATCCGAATTGGGCTTCCAGCCCCTTAAGTGTGTGACCCTATGGGTTCGGATACGTATAGACATGGCCCGAGTACTCCTCCTCGGCCCAATAGTCGGTAGCGGCCTCTAGCAAGACGTGCCAACTCCTATACGCACACGAAGATCATATCAGACGAACCATCACAATATAATATACATGCTATTCCCTTTGCCTCATGATATTTGGTCTAGCTTCAAGCTGACCGCTCTTTCTCGATCCTGTGATTCGGAATCCCTTTGTAGGTTAACTCTTAACCGTACGTAGCATGGCCATGCATTTTCGGATCCGATCACTCGAGGGGCCCAGAGATATCACTCTCAATCAGAGAGGGGCAAATCCCATCTTGATTGACCATGTCTCATAGCATGCTTCTTGACAAACCCGAAAGCTACCTTTATAACTACCCTGTTACGGCGTAGCGTTTGATAGCCCCTAAGTAGGTCGATCCACATCTAGAATACATGCGACAATCTCAGGTCTAAGGACAAAGCGTATATATTGTTTAAAGAGAGAACTACTTCTCGTGTTGGGTCAGTCCTAACACATGTCTCCACATGTGTCCACATTATTAGTTCAACATCTCCATGTCCATGACTTGTGAAACATAGTCATCAACTAATACATGTGCTAGTCTAATATTCATGTGTGTCCTTACATGAACTCCGACTAGGGACAACTTTAGAATAACCATACAAGTAAAGAGTTTCACATACAATTCACATAATTGCAAATCAATTCAAGTAGCCTTTAATGGATATTCAATGAACACAATATACAAATCATGGATACAAATGGAATATCATCATCTCTATGATTGCCTCTAGGGCATACCTCCAACAGTCTCCCACTTGCACTAGAGTCAATCTAGAAGGTACCTAATACCCATAGCTCTTACATGCGCATCATGCTTAGCCTGCGGGAGTGGTTTTGTCAACGGATCAGAAATGTTCAGATCCGTGTGTATTTTGCATATCTTGATCTCACCCCGGTTAATGAAGTCTCGAATGAGATG
Source organism: Setaria viridis (assembly GCF_005286985.2). NCBI lineage: Eukaryota > Viridiplantae > Streptophyta > Magnoliopsida > Poales > Poaceae > Setaria > Setaria viridis. The sequence continues at coordinate 14,119,888 of NC_048269.2, forward strand.
AAATCGCCGCATTACGTGTTTGTTCTTCTGGTGGTTCCTTGGCTCCTTTGCTTGTGCAATTGCCCCATTGTTATCACAGTAGAGATTCAATGGGCTGGACGCATTCGGGAACACACCAAGCTCAATGAGGAAATTCCTAATCCAAACACCTTCCTTCGCGGCTTCCGAAGCCGCGATGTACTCGGCTTCCGTCGTAGAATCGGCCACCGTCTCCTGCTTGGAACTCTTCCAACTAACAGCACCACCATTCAGTGTGAACACAAATCCTGATTGTGACTTTGAATCATCTCTGTCGGTTTGGAAACTAGCATCGGTGTAACCTGTTACAACGAGCTCCTCCTGACCTCCATAGATGAGGAACATATCTTTAGTCCTTCTCAAGTACTTAAGAATGTTTTTCACCGCTGTCCAGTGACTCTCACCTGGATCAGATTGGTGTCTGCTTGTCATACTTAGCGCATATGAAACATCTGGGCGAGTACTTATCATTGCATACATGATAGATCCAATAGCCGAGGCATATGGTACTCTACTCATGCGATCCCGCTCATCAGCAGTCGAAGGACACTGAGTCTTACTGAGATGTATGCCATGTGACATAGGCAAGAACCCTTTCTTTGCCTCTTTCATGCTGAACCGCTTCAACACTTTGTCAATATAAGTATCTTGGCTCAAACCTATAAGCCTTCTCGATCTATCTCTATAGATCTTAATGCCCAGAATATATGCCGCTTCCCCTAAGTCCTTCATCGAAAAACTATTTTTCAGTGAAGTCTTTACGGACTCAAGCATAGGAATGTTATTTCCAATCAGTAATATGTCATCCACATATAAGATTAGAAATACTACAGAGCTCCCACTAACCTTCTTGTAAACACAAGACTCTTCTTCGTTCTTGGTGAAGTCAAACCCTTTGACCACTTCATCAAAACGAATGTTCCAACTCCTAGATGCTTGCTTCAATCCATAAATGGATCTCTGAAGCTTGCATACCTTTCCAGCATTTTTCGGATCGACAAAACCCTCGGGCTGTGTCATATACACGTCCTCAGCTAGTTTTCCATTCAGGAAAGCTGTCTTGACATCCATCTGCCATATCTCATAATCGAAATATGCAGCTATAGCTAGAATAATCCGAATGGACTTAAGCATCACTACGGGCGAGAAGGTCTCGTCGTAGTCAACTCCTTGAACTTGTCGAAAACCTTTTGCGACAAGTCGTGCTTTATAGATGTGAATATTTCCATCCATGTCCTTTTTCTTCTTATAGATCCACTTGCACTCTATGGCTTTAACACCATCAGGCGGGTCAACCAAGTTCCAAACTTGATTGTCTCCCATGGACTCTATTTCGGATTGCATGGCACTCTGCCATTTTTCGGAGTCTGGGTCCATCATTGCTTCTGCATATGTCGCAGGCTCATCATTGTCCAACAATAATATTTCTCGCATTTCGCGGAGCCTTGCTGACCTTCGTGGTTGTGGCGGTGCTTCTCTTGCCATGGGTATCTCAACTTGTTCTGCTACGTTAGCATCACTCATTGATTCTTGCCCGATTGGCTCATCTTGAACTTCTTCAAGATGCACTGTCTTTCCACTCTTTTCTCCTTTGAGAAACTCTTTCTCTAGGAAAACCCCGTTCCGAGCGACAAACACTTTGCCTTCTGATCGGTTGTAGAAATAATATCCCAAAGTTTCCTTTGGATATCCCACGAAAATGCACTTATCCGACTTGGGTGTGATCTTGTCCGACTGAAGTCGCTTGACAAACACTTCACATCCCCAAATCTTTAGAAAAGACAGACTAGGAACCTTTCCAGTCCATATCTCATATGGTGTCTTAACTACGGATTTAGATGGTACCCTATTTAGTGTGAAAGCTGCTGTTTCTAGAGCGTATCCCCAAAATGACAACGGTAGGTCCGACTGGCTCATCATTGATCGAACCATGTCTAACAAAGTTCGATTACGTCGCTCGGACACACCGTTTCTCTGAGGTGTTCCAGGCGGCGTAAGTTGTGGAACAATTCCGCAATTCTTTAGATGATTGCTAAACTCGTGGCTCAAATACTCGCCTCCACGATCAGATCGTAAGGCCTTAATTTTCTTGCCACGCTGATTTTCAACTTCATTCTGAAATTCCTTGAACTTTTCAAAGGTTTCAGACTTGTGCCTCATCAAGTAGACATAGCCATATCTACTAAAATCATCAGTGAAAGTTATGAAGTATTGGAATCCTCCTCTAGCCGTCGTGCTCATTGGTCCGCATACATCACTATGTACGAGTTCCAACAAGTCTACTGCTCTCTCAGGAAATCCTGTGAAAGGCGTCTTGGTCATCTTGCCTAGCAAGCAAGCCTCACATGTCTCGTATGATTCAAAATCAAACGAAGTTAGAAGTCCATCAGAATGAAGCTTCTTCATGCGCTTTTCACTTATATGACCCAAACGACAATGCCACAAGTAGGTAGGACTCAAATCATTAGGCCGAGGCCTTTTAGCACTTACATTACAGACAGGTGAACCATCAAGATTTAAAACAAACAATCCATTCACAATGGGTGCAAAAGCCATAAACATATTATTCTTAGAGATCACACAACCATTGTTTTCACTCGCAAATGAATAACCATCCTTCATCAAGCATGAAGGAGACAAAATGTTTCGACTTAAACTAGGAACAAAATAACAATTATTCAACTCCATAATAAATCCTGACGGGAGGTGGAGTTGCATCGTCCCGACGGTCAAAGCAGCAACTCTTGCATTATTGCCCACGCGGAAATCAACTTCTCCTCTTTCCACGCTTCTACTTCTTATCATTCCCTGCATCGAATTGCAAATATGAGCAACCGATCCGGTATCAAATACCCAAGAATTAATAACTGTATCAGCGAGAAATATGTTGTCTATAACATTAACAACAAGCGTACCTGAGGTAGAAGTACTCTTACTTCCGCCGTTCTTCAACGAAGCTAGGTACTGCTTGCAGTTTCTCTTCCAGTGACCAAGTTCATGACAGTAAAAGCACTCTTTATCTGGAGCAGGTCCAGGTCCAGCTTTAACCTTGGGCGGTGGGTTTGGCTTGGATGTTCCAGCCTTGCCCTTCTTCTTCCAAGAATTGCCCTTCTTTTTAAAGCTGGGCTTGTTCTGTATCGCCATCACATGGCTGGTACTAGCGCTTTTCTTGATGTCAGCCTCTGCTGTCTTGAGCATACCACACAGCTCATTCAATCCCTTCTCCGTCCCATGCATATGGTAGTTCGAGATGAAGTTCCCATAGCTAGGCGGAAGAGAGGAAAGAATGAAATCAGTGGCCAACTCTTGGCCCAGTGGGAAGCCTAGCTTCTCCAACCGTTGAGTGTAACCAACCATCTTGATTACGTGTGGTCCTACTGCTGCGCCTTCTGCTAGCTTGCTCTCAACAAAGGCCTTAGACACATTGAACCTTTCAGTCCTGGCCTGTGTTTGGAACATGTCTCTAAGCGCCACGATCATATCGTGCGCCTCATGGTTTGTTTCGAACTGCATTTGCAGCTCGGGTTCCATGCAAGCAAGCATAAGGCAGCTTACTTCAAGGTTAGCATCACATGCTTTCTTGTAAGCATTCTTAGCAGCAGCGGGTGCATCCTCAGCAGGTTCTTCTGGTAGTGGGTTGTCTAGAACATCTTCCTTTTTCTCAGCCCTGAGAACAATTCTCAGGTTGCGGATCCAATCCGAGTAGTTTGTTCCATTCAACTTGTCCTTCTCAAGGACCGAACGCAAAGCAAACGATGTGGTGGTGTTGCTAGGTGCCATTTAATCTACAACAAAAGTAATGCAAAATACACTAAGACAAACGTATCCATGATAGAGCAAATTACATTAAACTATTTTAACAGAATCTACTCCCACTAAAATCAATATCCCTCTATTGAAACTTAGTGATTCAGGATCCACAACTAACAAGTCTACTAGTGAGCTTTAGCATCACCGCTAGCAAACGAGGTAGATCGGTAAGCAACTTTTGCTAATCATATCACATATGACTCCTGTTGTTGGGTGACATCTCTATGTCTCGGCGCCCAACCTTTATGCCCCAAGGTCCTTAACCGTTAAGATGACCTCGTTAAGCAAACCAACCCTTATGCGTGTAAGTGTCCGACACAAACCCATCTAGTCAAGGAAAACTAGTGGCACCCTAATTTCATAGACCCACCACTAATTGTACAAGACATGGGACGGTGCAAGTTTTAGTTGGGAGGGCATACTAACTTAAAATTTGCGAGGGATCGTTCTACTTCTAACATCACAGCATGCAGAAAGTAAAACATAAACAGAATAGCATTCACACAGCTTGTGACACAGTATGGCCCGTTTTCATATGGTGATCTCCATCTCCATAGAACCTGTTCACCATGGTGATCTCCATCTCCATGTTCCATGTGCGCCATCCTCCTGGTGATGAGTCCTCCAAGAACTAGAGCATGCTATTACGCCTAATAGCTAGTAAAGAATCTAGTAATGAAGATTACATAGTTGCTTGGATCATCACAGATTGGTACGCAGACCATTAAATACAATAAAGTGACAACACATATGGCTCCTGCCGTGTTGCCGTACGCGCGACACGCAGGTCACGAATTAGTTACACACATGCATCACATACACAAGGGGGCCATACTGATCACAAGATACATCCTGCAAAAGAGAGTTAGGCGTCCTAACGTTCCAAACTTCAGAGGCCCGAAACTCCATCATCCAAGCCGAATTTGGCAAATCTAATTTCGCCGAAAACGGCGAAGCGGTTGAAATTCACGTGTAACTTTTTCTGTAGATCAATTTTCGTATAGAAATCGCCCCGATCCGAGATCATACCGAAAAGATACGGCTGATTTACCGAAGCATGCGCATACGGCAAAATCCCGACCCCGGCAGTAGATCCCATCTACCATTGCACATCTAATGCGCCTGGCGTATGACCCTGGATCTCGATTCGACCAATCATATTGATCTTCCCTCACTGCAACTGGATTTACGTGTATCACTTAACTCCGATGGCGGAAACCGACCGGTAGGAGGATGTCGTTACACTACCATTGCAGCAAGGGCACGAAACCAGGACATAGATCAAACAGAAAACTCGCATATCTCCATATGCACACATCCCGAATCCAAAACTAAGCAGCTAAGGCTCTTGATACCACTGTTGGGATACGAGGTAGGCTACACTAGCGCAAATCAAAATTTTCTACCGCGTATAACCAGGAAGAACTGCCGTATAAGGATCACGGGATTACCACTCGACGCACTACTGGTGCGGAAGATGTAGATATGCGTCGGTGCAGTGAAGACGATCACGTAGTCGTACGTAGTCGATCACGTGCAGCAGCTCCTCAGCAGCTCGTCCACGTGCACAGCAAGATCGCCTCCGGTACCGCGGCTCGTCGTCGGCTCGTCGTGGCTCGTCGGCGGCTCGTCCGCGGCTCGTCCAAGTGCTGCAGGCGCAACACCTCCAAGGTATCCACACGTGCAGGGAGGAAGCGTCGCAAGCCGGATTGCTAGATCCGCGAGTTGCAACAGGCGAGGGCGTGGGAGGCGCGGCAAGAGTGTTCAGCCAAAAGGTGTAAACCCTAGGGCGCTCCCACCCCTCTATTTATAGAGGTTCCTGATGGGCCTCTGGATCCGAGGCCCATTATTACTCCTAAACCTAATCCAACTCGGATCAGATCCGAATTGGGCTTCCAGCCCCTTAAGTGTGTGACCCTATGGGTTCGGATACGTATAGACATGGCCCGAGTACTCCTCCTCGGCCCAATAGTTGGTAGCGGCCTCTAGCAAGACGTGCCAACTCCTATACGCACACGAAGATCATATCAGACGAACCATCACAATATAATATACATGCTATTCCCTTTGCCTCACGATATTTGGTCTAGCTTCAAGCTGACCGCTCTTTCTCGATCCTGTGATTCGGAATCCCTTTGTAGGTTAACTCTTAACCGTACGTAGCATGGCCATGCATTTTCGGATCCGATCACTTGAGGGGCCCAGAGATATCACTCTCAATCAGAGAGGGGCAAATCCCATCTTGATTGACCATGTCTCATAGCATGCTTCTTGACAAACCCGAAAGCTACCTTTATAACTACCCTGTTACGGCGTAGCGTTTGATAGCCCCTAAGTAGGTCGATCCACATCTAGAATACATGCGACAATCTCAGGTTTAAGGACAAAGCGTATATATTGTTTAAAGAGAGAACTACTTCTCGTGTTGGGTCAGTCCTAACACATGTCTCCACATGTGTCCACATTATTAGTTCAACATCTCCATGTCCATGACTTGTGAAACATAGTCATCAACTAATACATGTGCTAGTCTAATATTCATGTGTGTCCTTACATGAACTCCGACTAGGGACAACTTTAGAATAACCATACAAGTAAAGAGTTTCACATACAATTCACATAATTGCAAATCAATTCAAGTAGCCTTTAATGGATATTCAATGAACACAATATACAAATCATGGATACAAATGGAATATCATCATCTCTATGATTGCCTCTAGGGCATACCTCCAACACTGTCAGCGTCCAAGCCACACCAAAGGCACCACCTCAAGCCATCAAACCTTTGCGGCTTACAGGAGAGCCCACTTTGAAATTGAGGAGGTCTACAAGGTAAGTCTTGATTATCCATCGAGTACTTATTGTAACCCAAAATTGGCTTTCTACCTAATAAACAATGTATCTTGTTCAGGAAATCCTCGAATGTTGATCTGTCAGGGCCTAGCTCCTTAAATTCAGCTGATGGCGATGGCTACTCAACTCAAGACGTTGCTCTTGCCCAGGCAGTCCTTCCACCGTAGGAGCAAACTGTGGAGAAGCCGTCTACTCCGAGGGCTACATCCGCTGTGGCAGCCCTTATGCATGAGGTGTTGACATCTACGACAGATGTTGTGCCGCCAGCCCCCGAGCAACAAGTACCCGAAGAGGTGGCGACTGCTGTTAATGATACGACTACTCTTGTGGCTCTCAATGTGGCCACTATTGTAGCCCTTGAGCCAGCAGTGGAGGTCGAAGCGGCCATGGCTCTAGAGACGATGGCCACACATGTATCTTCTGAGCCTGGTCCATCGGCTAATTTTACCATGGTTCCACAAGGCGCAGCTGACGTGGAAGCTGAAGCGGATCCTTTGTTAGCCAGAAGGATACGTCTTGAGGAAGTCCGATTGGTCGACGATCCACTGCTGTACATGGACATGGTGGCAGGGATGATGGAGATGCACCACCGTATCAGCAATTATGCAGAGGTACGCCTTTTCTAACCTGATCTGGTGTTATATGACTTGTAACAAGTAGTCGTGTGGTAATCTGAGTACTTATCTTGTGATGTAGGATGTTATCAAACACTCCCACCGTAAGTCTTAGATTCTTGAAGGCTATGGGGGCATAGTAATTTGTGTTGAGGCCCTTGAGAAAGAACTTGCCAAGGAGAGGGAGTACTCCTCCCGACTACTAATGAAGTATGATGGAGCTGCCGCTGAGTATCGAAACCGCATCTTGCAACTTGAAGAAGAGAAAGACTGCCTCAGCGGATGCAACAAGTCCTTGAACTAGCGGATCAAAGGTAATTGTTACCCTTGCTGCTTTCCAAGTATTTATTCTGCCTGTGATACTGACCCTCTGTCCTCCTAATGTGCAGAGCTTGAGAAGTTAAATAAAGAACTCTAGGAAAAAGCCATCAATTGGACCAATACTTTTTATCGTGTGACGGACCAGCATGACCAACTTGTCTTGCAAGTTGAGAAGTTGGAGCATAACCTGGAGAAGGAGAAGAAAATGCACGAGGATGGTGAAATTGACCTGGTTACTACCATGAAGACCATCAAAGATCGCGAGGCTGAGGTGAAAACTACCACATTCACCCTGTATAAGATTTGTGAGGCTGCCCAGCCGATTGTGGATATGATCGACCCCCAATTGAAGGTGTAGAGCCTCGTCCGCTAGTTCAATGCTTGTAATATATTTTAAATCTTTGCGTAATTATTTTTTTGCTTTGCGACTTGTTATTTTTAGTGCCTCTCATAATTAATCCTGATGTTTGATCGTTCAATTAATGTGAGTGTCTGCGCACAAGGCTTCTTTTGTGATGAGGTGTTTGATCGTTCAATTAATGTGAGTGTCTGCGCACAAGGCTTCTTTTGTGAACCTCATCAGATGCACAATGTACAGTACTTAGGATGCATTTCCTTCTGTGGAGCATGAGTACTCAAGCTATCTGGATAGTATACCACTGGGCGAGTAGTCTCTTCAGAATTTTGACAACTAGAGCCTATCTTTACAGCCTCTCTGAGTTGTGTTGATGTTATGCTCTGTAAAACCTGGAATTGTAGACTTGTTATTACAAGCTGCTACTGGATAGATTTGTCTGATAAGTATTCGTTCAGGTAGTTGATTAACTCCTGAGGTGCTGTTGACTTACTTTTAATAGTCACAAAGGGACATGTTTGTCTGACAAGTTGAATAACTCATGAAGTGTACTGCAAACTTGCTTTGCAAGCCGCGGTGGAGCAAAAATAAGTAGTCGAATTGTATCAAAAACATACTTTGCTTTATTGAATTATAAATACAACTAAGGTCGATGGCTGATTACATAAATTGAAAATCTAATTTATGGATAAAAGCAACATAGGCGCTCGATATTCCATGAGTTGTCGACATCTTCACCAGAGAGATATTGGAGCCTATACGACCCAGGCCCAGTGACCTTGGAGACGACGAACGGCCCCTCCCATGGTGAATTTAGCTTGTGCAGCCCTTGGTGTCTTGGATACGTTTTAGGACCATATCACCTACATTGAACGAATGTTCTTTGACATTGCGATCATGATAGCAGCAAATCCCCTCAAGGTACCTTGCGGACTGGACGAGTGCTGCACAACAAGCTTCTTCAAGGCTATCTAGATCCAGACGCCTTGTTTCTTTTGCTGCGCCTTCCTCATACTGCTCGACTGTTGGACATTTCCACATAACATTGGAAGGCAGGATAGCTTCTAACCTGTAGACCAGGAAGTACAGCGATTGTCCCGTAGGCATGCACGACTGGGTGCGGAGCTCCTAGAGGACATTGGGTAGTTCTTTAAGCCACTTGCCTCCTTTGGTGTTTGATATGTCGTGCAATCTTTTCTTGAGGGCATCCAGAACCATCCCGTTGGCTCGCTCAACCTAACCGTTGGCCCGCGGGTGAGCTACGGAGACGTACCGAACATCAATCCCACTATTCTCGTAGGATTCCCAAAACTCATGGTTGTTGAAGTTGGAGTCCAGGTCTGTGATGATGCGATTGGGGAAGCCATAGCGGTGGACAATCTTGTCGAGGAAGTCGAGTACTCTGTCTGCTTCGGGACAAGTTACTGGCTTCACCTCGATCCACTTGGTAAACTTGTCAACTACCACCAGTACTCGATTGAATCCTCCAGGCATCGGGGGCAGTGGGCCGATCATGTCGAGCCCCCGGCATGCAAAGAGTTAAGAGGGTGGTACAGTGCTCAGCTTGTAGGCAAATACATATTGTTGTTTGGCGAAGAATTAGCACCCTTGACATCGGTGGACTAGTTCCTCAGCGTCAGGGAGAGCTGTAGGCCAATAGAACCCTAATCTGAAAGTTTTCCCACGATTTTTCGTGAGGACGCGTCATTCCCGCAGATGCCTTTATGGATCTCCTCCAGTATGTCCTTGTCATCTTGATGTGAGACGCACTTCATGAGCACTCCTGATGATGAGCCTCTCCTGTATAGCTTGTCTCCAACTAGAACGTAGTTCTTGCTGCGCCATGAGACTTGTTCTGCTTCCTTCTTTTTTCCGGAGGCAGCTTGTGCTCTTTGATGTAGTCGATGAAGGGTGTTGTCTAGTCTACGTCGATCATCAGAACCTCCCGATCTTGTTCTACAAGACCTTGATCAGTGGTTGGTGAAGGCGCCGGCTTCGTTATGGATGGCTTGTGTAGTTCATGGACAAAGACCCTTGCTGGTACTTGGGCTCAAGTGGATCCGAGCTTTGATAGGACATTCGCAGCGATATTGTTGTCACAGACTACATGGTGAAACTTCAGACCGGAGAATTTGTTCTTCAGCTTGCGTACTTCGAGGTAGTATGAGTCCATTTCTTCCTTATGATGATCCCACTCGTCGTTGACTTGATTGTTGACCACCAGTGAGTCATCGTAGACCAACAATCACTTGATTCCTAGCGAGACTGCCAGGCGGAGCCTGTGCAGAAGCGCTTCGTATTTAGCTTCATTTTTGGACACTTCGCAGAAGATTTGTAGGACGTATTTGAGTTGTTCGCCTTTGGAGGATATCAAGAGTACTCCTGCACCTGCGCCTTCAAGATTGAGGGACCCATCGAAGTACATGACCCAATGCTCTGGATGCTCGACTGGTGTTGGTAGTTTAATTTCCCGTCATTCTATTATAAAATCGACTAGGGCTCGGAACTTGATTGCAGTCACAGTCCTTGACTTGAATTCCATGGACAAGGCTCTGAGTTCTACCGCCCACTTTGATATTCTGCCTATGGCGTCTTGATTGTGGTGAATTTATCCAAGAGGGAAATCTATGACGACGGAGATCTTGTGCTCGTAGAAGTAGTGTCTTAGCTTCCACGAGGTGAGTAGTATTGTGTATAGCAATTTCTGGACAGGCGGATATCTGGTCTTGGAATCTGATAGCACCTCACTAACGAAGTAGACGGGCTGCTGAACTTTAAATACATGGCCTGGTTCTTGCCTCTCAACCACGATTGCCGTGCTAACAACATGGATAGTCGCATTGATGTAAAGCAGTAAGTCTTCATTGGGGGTTGGCGCCTGAGGACTGGTGGCTTGGATAGGAAGTCCTTCAATTGTTGTAGGGCTTGATTTTCCTCCTCAGTCCACTAGAACTTATCTTGCCGCTTGAGTAGTTTGAAAAAGGGTAAATCCCATTCTCCAAGCCTTGAGATGAATCTGTTGAGGGCCACCATGCATCCAGTCAGCTTCTGGACATCCTTGATGCCTGATGGAGCATGCATATTGGTGATGGAGGAGATCATATCTGGATTCATCTCAATTCCTCAGTGATTGATGATGAAACCGAGTAGTTTCCCAGATGGCACGCCAAAGTCGCACTTTGTTGGGTTCAGCTTCCAGTGGAACTCTCGCAGGCTAGCGAAGGTTTCTTCCAAGTCAACGATCAAGTTGTCGGGATTTCTGTTCTTTATGACCACGTCATCCACATACACTTTGACATTGCGGTGCAGCTATTTCTTGAAGCACTCCTGGATTGCCCGTTGGTAAGTAGCACCTACGTTCTTCAACCCAAACAACAATTTCGTGTAGCAGAAAGCTCCGTATGAGGTGATGAATGCAGTCTTGATCTAGTCTTCTTTCTTAAGAGCTATCTGGTGGTACCCTGAGTATCAATCGAGGAAGCAGAGGAGGGCGCATCCGGCTGTGGAGTCGATGACTTGATCAATCCTAGGGAGCCCGAAGGGGTCCTTTGGATAGTGCTTGTTGAGTTCTGTGTAGTCAACATCCGTCCTCTATTCATTTTTGTTTTTCTTTCGCACCAGGACTGGATTGGCCAACCACTCTGGATGATAGACTTCTTTTATGAAGCCTGCTGTGAGTAGTTTAGCCAGCTCTTTCTTGATGGCATCCCTTTTGTCTTGGGTGAACCGGCATAGGCGTTGCCTCTTTGGTTTAGCTTTTGGGTTCATGTTGAGTGAGTGCTCGATCAGCTCCTAGGGTACCCTCGGCATGTCCGCTGACTTCCACGCAAAGATGTCTCGGTTGGCCCGGAGGAAACTAACGAGTGCGCTTTCCTATTTAGGATCCAGCCCTGTATCGATCAGGGCTATCTTGGAGCTACCACCAGTCTCAAGGTCAATGGCCTTGACGTCGACATCAATTTCCAGCTTGACCTTGGTTACCTCCGACTTCTGTTTTGGAATCTTGAGTTCTGACTGGGACAACTTCTTAGATGCAGCAAAGACTTTCATCATCGAGTTAGGTACTTGAGTAGTCGCTGCTAACTCCATGATTTTGTGTCGCAATCGTACGACCTCTTCAAGTCCCCGCGCAGGGAGAGTACTCCCTTAGATCCCGACATCTTGAGTACTAGGTACACGCAATGCGGGATAGTGTGATATGATGTTTCAAAATCCTCTACTTCAAAATGGATGTACTCTGTTTGGTAGTGTTCTTTAGTTTTGAAGGTAACTGGTAAAACCACATATCCAAGGTGTACAGCCGCGTTGCCTAGAAAGATCCCGTAGAATGGAGCATTCATCGGGGTGAGCATATTGGTGATGTCGAGGCCCATCTTCTTTAGAGTCTTGGCAAATAGTACATTGAGTCTGCTACCACCATCAATGAGTATTTTGGTGAGCCTGGAGCCAGTGACTACTAGGTCCAGTACGAGGGGATAGCATCATGGATCTGAGAAACTAGTCCATTATTGGTTCTTTATAGAGAAGGTGACTGGAACCTTGGACCATTTAAGGAACGCTGGCACCACGGGTTCAATGGACATCATCTCTAGTAGAGTGAGCTTCTGGGACCACTTTGTGACGACCGGACCCTAATCTTCCGGGTTAACCTTAATCATAGCCCTGATCATCTGCCTTGTTTTGCCGCGCCTGAGTGCTCAGCCTTCCGCCCGGTTCCGACCCCTGAGACCCGACCCCTCCCCGCTTCGCTCCAATCCCGACCCCGGCAGACTCAGCTCACCATCGGATCCTTCTAAGTCTTCCTCAAACGTCCGTTCTATCCGCCCGGTGGACCCGCGAGATCTTTTTCCCCCAGATCTTCCGCGACAGGCGCACTTGAGTTGCATGCCCGCCTCAGAGTCTCCCTGCCGCGTGGCTCATCTTCTCCGACGCCCGCCGCTCAGTTTTGTCTCTGGCTCGCGACCGAATGGATCCTCGCGCCCCCTTCCCCAATGGTGGCGGAAGCCCCTCTGCAACCTTTCTGCGGCGCCTCGCCTCCCGCGCCCATCATCATACCGCTAGATCCCGGCCGCAGAGCCCGATGTCGCCCGTCTTTTCCGTCACTTCGAGCTCAGTCGCGCCGCCTGGTCCCCGCTACACGACGATTCCTCCATCACCAACCCTGGCCACGGCAGCGACAGCTCCTTTCCCCCGCCCTGCCAGAAGCCGCCCGACAATCTGTTGCTCCGCGCTCGCCCACGCGCCCGCGGCTGCATGTCTTTTCACCTGTGCGCCCTCGATTCTAGCGCCGTTAAACCGGTCGCTTCTATCAAATCTTCCGCACGACGACGCCCGCCTCTGCTAAATCTCAACCACCGGCATACCCGCTCCTGCGCCGCCCTGACGCCAGAACCCAATGACCGCTGGCGTCATCCCCGAGTCCTACACCACCGCCCTCTTTGCTCAATCGCCGCCCCGGCAGAGCACTCCATTGCTTCTCCCCGGCCTTCGCGCCGCTCCCCTTCTCTCTCCCGCGCCGCTTCCCTTCCCCGTTCCAGCAGCTATATAAAGGAATGCGCAAGCCTGCCGGAGTTCCCTCCGCCATTGTTGCCTTCAGCCTTTCTCTTGCTCCCTGCTCAAGCTCCTAGCACCACACCCTAAAGTTCTTGAGGAACTCTCCTCTCAGCTCCCCTCCGTTTTCTCCAAGCCACCCAGCCGCTTGCTCCTCCGTGCTGTGTAAAAGCTCACTTGTGACCCACAAGCAGCACCGCCGCCGGAGCACTGCCGGTCTTAGCCGTTGTTCAAAGCCTTAGTCCCTCCGCCCAAGTCTGCTTCTTCCCGACCCCAAGCCTTCCTTGTAGAAAGAAGGTAAGCTGCCGACCCTAGTCCGCTTCGCCCGACCCCTCTTATCCGCCCAACCCGGGTTCCGTCTCGCCCGACCCTATCTGTTCCACCGACCCTTATCCGCCTCGCCCGAGGGCTCGGCTGTGATCTTTTCTTCAACCCGAGGGTGTATGTGTAAAACTTAGGAACCCTTCAGCGCTCATGTCGGAGGATCCCTAGTATACCACATCCTCTAGTTCAAGGATCAGATCATAAGTTCCTTTCCGACCCTTTGCCTCTTGATCTTCACCAGCTCTCTTGAACCTCCCCACCCTCCTGCTCTTTGTCGCGAGTTTCTGGGCTCAGGCGAGCAAGTGTTGCTGTTGAAATAACCGTCTATGCTAACTCTTGCATTGCATTCGTGTAGAGCTACGCCTCTCCGACGGCTTCTACGAGCTACACCCGACGCCAGAAGACGACGCTGTAGCTGAGCTCCTGGCCGCTGAAGCCGAAGTCGCCCCCGAAGTCGAGCAGTTCTCTTCCTCTTTGCTCAAAGGCAAGCCCCGGTTGCATGAAAACCCTGCGTTGTTTTCCAAACTTGCGCATGCCTTCTGTAACATGTTTGTGCATTTACGTATAGGAGTTGTTTGAAACCCTAGATGCATGACTTAGTTATCCCCATGATCTGAGCACTAGCTGTTGGACCGAGTAGTTGCCTTGCTTAACTAGAAGGCGGTAAAAGCCGAGTGATTTCCTGTCACTCGCGAGTTGTAGGAGTTGCATGTCTACCTTTCTGTTATAACTATAAGGACGATGGACGGGGCAGGGTTTTGGTAACTCTTTGGTGGACGGATGGTTACCACGTCTGTCTATGAAAACTTGCTAAGGCCCGACAGTGGTGGTGTTCGTGATCAAGTGTTTGAAAGTACTAGCCTCATACTTAGTATGGGCTGAGGAAGTCTAGTACCGGATTGAACCTAGACGTGAGCGGTCGCCCCATTGTTCTTGGAACGGAGTTTCCCCTGCTGGATGTCGCACGTGGTGGCATGCGTGGTCACAGAACGGCAGAGGCCGGGTCTGTGGAACCTTGCACCAAAGGAAATGGGCCTGACACGGGTTAGGGGATTGATGGGGAAGGCCGACACAGGAAGCGACCTCCGGGTACGTGGATGTCGTGAGGCTAGGTTCACCATGCATGGTTTAAGAATTCGAATCGATTCGTCTGCCTCTCACAGTTTGAGATTGCTTGATCGCTATGTCACCCTGAGTAAAAGAGGAATCTGATAATGACATGGTTTTGTTGATATACATACCTTGTTTGGCTCTATGATTGCTTAGAATAGGTTGCAAAACCTAGACTGGTTAAATAACTTAGAATCGGAACTAAAACTTTAAAATAGGGTTTTACTTAGTGCTTTTGGCAAGCAAACCCCTCAGCCAGAAAGCCCTGCATGTCTAGAAGTGTGGAGTAGTTTTACTCCTATCGGTTAAGTCTTGTTGAGCTTAGTAGCTCAGCCCTGTTGTGGCTCCTGTTTTTCAGGTGAAGTTGCTGCCCCCGACCCCTCTCTTGCGGGCGCTTGGCCGCCCCAGCTCCCGCCGGGCTGGACGGTCGAGTGGGATCCCTCCTCGGACGGCGAGGAGAGGGATCAGTGATGTCCCGGCTGGCCTCACCAGGACATCCGACCCCGACGATTGCTTCCGCTAGTGTTTTACCTTCTGTGGTTTTCCGAAAGCTTGTAAAACTCTGATGTTATTTCGCAACTAAAACCAGTGATTAATTTGTTAACATGGGTGGACTTGTTGTATTCTGTGGAACCGCTCACCTTCGTGTGAGTCTGCTAAATCGGTCCTGTTCAAGTGGTTAAATCGGAGGAAAATCCGACGGCACTTCGTGTTTACTCGGCTTAGGCATGAGCGTCGCACATCAGGCGGCTAAAACATGTCTAACCCGGGAGATCCGAAGTGGATCCGCCACACACTTAGTAGCAGTTTCCGGGGTTCCGCGGAAGATGACGTTGATGGTGTTGGACGGGTTCTGGAACTTGCCATTTTCTCCATCGTCTTAGTTTTCCTTGGTATTTCCCTTGTCTTTGGTGCCAGATGGCTCTGGAAGGTCTTTCGTGACTCTATGTAGACTCAAACAATCCAACACGGAGTGCTTGTGGTACGGGTGCCATGGGCACTACTTTTTCAGGAGCTCATTAAACGAGGGCCTATCTAGGTTCTTGCCACCACTTTTCTTGGATGACTGCTGGACTGCCGCGACAGTGTTGTCTGGCTTGCGCTTGCAGTTTTGACTTGTTGAGCAGTTATTTCGTTTGTCATTGTTGGGGCGATCGTTGCGGTTCTTGTCGTTTCATTGGCCTTGCTCTGGTCGTTGTTGTTCTGGCCCTCATTGCGGTTGGACTCGAACCTTTTGATCTCCCTATCTTCTTCATCTGACCATGTCTATGCCATAATCTTGAGGGATTTGACATTAGCGGGGCATCTTCTGCTAAAATCTTGGAAGACGCAGCGATCGCGAAGGCCGTTCTAGAAGCAATCGATGACGTCGTGCTCCGTAACGTCCACAATTGTGGCTTTCTTGTCGCAGAAGCATCGTAAGTAGCTCCGCAGGGTCTCACCTTCTTATTGCTTGACCTGGGACAAGTTGATCCTGGTAAGTTACCAGGACGTTGTATTGCCCCCACATAGTTGTTGGTGAACGCCACCTTGAGATCTTGCCATGAGTCAACGGAGTTCTTCTCCAGCAATTCGAGCCAGATGAGTGGCACCACCTCCATACAGATGGGGAAGTAGATGACTTTGGTGTCGTTGTTT
This sequence comes from Setaria viridis, assembly GCF_005286985.2. NCBI lineage: Eukaryota > Viridiplantae > Streptophyta > Magnoliopsida > Poales > Poaceae > Setaria > Setaria viridis. The sequence continues at coordinate 14,136,484 of NC_048269.2, forward strand.
TTGCCAGCTGATGATACTGGCAGCGAGTAGCACCGGAGCCATTGTACCTGGTCTTGCTTGCTGTCGTACTTGGTGATACCCGAAGGTTTGAAGTTCTCGGGTAGAATTGTCCTCCTCACCCATCTGGAGAAGGCGGGGAAGCCGTCAGTGTCATCCCCAGGGTGTTCGACTTCTTAATCACACTCATGGCGCCATCCCTCAATAATAGTACGGGCGTTGCGTCTGGCATTGATCTTGCTATGGAAGTCTCCCACTAGGCGTTCAGGCTCTGGGTCGCCCCCATGGTGGCCATGGCCTCTCGAGGGTCATGCCCGACTACCTTCAGCTCCAGCTTGGCTTGGTCTGGCACCTCCAAGTTGACTTGTTCTGGCGCCTCCAACATGGCTTGGTTTGTGCGGAGGGCCTCTATGGCTACTACCATGTTGGCTTCGCTGAGATGCGGAGCATTGGACTGACTGTATTGGATTCTGCTGATCGAGTTGTTTGTACGCGAGTTCCACCAATTCAGCTAACTGTCTGGTGAACTTGTTCTGGAGCATGGCATGGGTAAGATCGATTGACGCGATGGTAGCCAGAGGAGTACGGTGGTGACGCGTTTGAACTTCTTCAAAGGCGTTATCCAGGTTCCGGATAGGTAGATCTGCTACAAGGTGGCGGCGATGGCGCTCTACTTTTGTGGCATTTCTTGCTCGTCATCGAGTTCTTTGAGCTTTGGTTTCTTCTCTGACAACATCGATGGTTCGCTCATCTTGCGAGGCGTCATATGGGTGACATTCATGGCATGGGTTCCTATCCTGTTGCTCTTCTTCATCTTCGTTGCCGGCGGGAGTGACGACGGTGAAAAGTTCTTGCCCCGTAGAGTAGCTTCCCGAGCTTGAAGTGATGACCTCTGTAGTGCCGCCCTCTTCGTAGATGGGCGACAAAGGAGCTCCCTCCTAGTACGGGAGAGTGTCGAGGTAGGCGATGAGGCGCGAATCATCATCCTTGGCAAGAGCGGGTGGCTTCATATTGGGTCAGTAGACGAATCTGCCTTGCGGAGTTGATGTCATTACCAGACCCTGTTGCGGACCTGATAAAGGAGTCTCCTCATCCGGATCCGAGTAGTAGTCGAGGTCCTCGATCTCATCCATTTCGGATTGTGATATGGACATGGCCACCTGGTAGACAGTGGCCGAGTTACAGAGTCCGAACGGGAATTAACTTTGGGAGTAGTCCGACTCGCACAATGGCTTGTGTGCCAGCTCGTGCAAGTCAATCCGACCGGCAGGAGAAGTCGAGTTGTACTCGGACTCGCCCCCCAGCCTCTAACGAGGTCAGAAATTGAAAATTCGCCAAAATTCTTGATGAGATCTTCCAGAGCTTTGTGTTGGAGCTCCATGGTTGGCTGCTTCTTCTCCAAGGCTGGCGCAATGTGGCGGTGGAAACTTCCGGCACCATCTGCGATGCAAACCCAGGAGCCAAAGATGAATGTCGCGCCTGCTTCAAACGCGACGATTGGCTTAATGTTGACTTGTGCCATCGAGTTCGCAAGTGGATTCTCGGCGAGAGCCCTACCTGGCGCGCCAGCAGTCAATGTTTAGACTCGGCAACCTACCCAGAGGGGTTCCCGAGGTAGTGTTTTGGTTGGTGAGGCTCGTCGAGATCAGGAACTCGAAGGTAAACACAGAAACACGATTTAGGTAGGTTCGGGCCGCAAGATTGCGTAATACCCTATGTCCTATGTGTTAGTTGGATTGAATTATTTTGAAGAAGGTTCCTGCCTCGCCTTATATAGTCGGGGGCAGAGTTATGTCGGTTGGTTATAAGAGAACTAGTCGGATATGACTAGAGGAGCCCTACTCTATTACAACGAGTACTTTCCTGATCCTCGACTAGTTTCTACCTTTCCATGTAGACTACACCATCCTACGTCATGGTCTCCATGTCTGATGTGTCTCGGTGTCCAGACTTATATTTGGAACTGTCCAAACTTTCCGATGGACCATAGATGTATGCACAACCAACCGTTCCTTTTTTTCCGAAAATGGCAACATATAGTCATGAGGTCTATCCGAGCACTGCAACATCGTGCTCACGGGTAGACGTGCCTTGCGTCACGACAAATCGGTGGGTGGTGATGGGTTGTTAGCAACGGTTAGCAGTAGAATTGTCGGGTAGCACACAATCATTAGACCCCTATATATACACGCAAAGTTATAATGCTCAACGTTGATACACCTGAGACTAGCATCGTGACAATGCAGTAGTACCTACGGATTGATGGCACTTACGAATAGCAAAATGACACAGAAAACTAGCGGATCTTACAAGCAAAACTAGATCTCACGAGATCTAACATGCTCATTTGTTGCAGGGTTCAAGATACGATAGCTACAATTTAATTCGAGCACACTTAGTAGTGTCTAAGACAAAGTGGTGGATGGTAGTTGGTTGCTAGCGGCAAATTTGTACAACCATATCACTTCGTAATTTATACACATGCTATACTAGTCACAAAAGCCCCCGTGCTATACCAACGGCTAGTTGAGTAAACATAAAGAGGATAGAGATCACATCAGAGACTTACGTATACATACAAACTATAGAGACCATTAAACATACTCTCTTATCTCTAGCAATAAACCAATAGCCGGTGCTAGCTTGCTTGTCGTAGTGACTAATATAATTGGTACAAATAAGAGGCAATGGACATCGTGACCGCAAATAGGATCACTATATATATGAGTCATGCATCCTCGCAAGTTATACGGTCCAAAGAAATATGTACCACAACCGAATTGCATAAATGATACAAGAGGCTCGAGCTTCATGCTTGGTCACAAGGTCCAGCAAGTTATAACAACCACCAACTAAATAGCGTGCCTTGTTCCACAACAAATGTTAGCAAATAAAATTATCATGTAATATATGTGATATAGTGGCAACAGATCATGAGGCTCGTATATGCACACAAAGTTATCAAGTCTAACATGATATACATGAGGTTGTTTCTGGTCTAACAATGTAGTGGTCGGTGTGAATTGATGGCACTCGCTGGAAGTAAAATTACTGGCTCATAAGCTATATTGGATCTCAAGTAAAACTAGATTGTATTATGTTTATTGTTTAACATGCTCACAAGTTGCACGGTTGAATGGGCTACTATACAACTGCAAATTTGTTGGCACACAAGTATTGGTGTTGTGACAAAGTGGCAAATTGAAACGAAGTTGCTAGCAATGAAAATTTGCACAACCATATCACCTTGTAATGATGCAACGACAACTACTAGTAGAATGTGAATAGGGATCACATCGAGACAAACCTATGCAACAAAGTGATATATATGATCCATAAAATTTACATGCTTGTATACGTAGAAGTAACTATACAAGGTTGCTAGCCGTTTTGACAAATAGAACTGCTAGCAAATAAAATACAATGTATCTCATGTACGTGCAAACTAGGGTCACTCCAAGAGTTGTGTGGTACAAGGTCCATGTTGGATACCTATGTGGTGTATGATGATAAAGAGGAGTGGATAACATGTTGTTGGTAACAATTAAGGTATAATCACCAGAGTTTCATATCCATACATTGTTACAAGCCACAAGGTCAAATATGCTACAAACTTACTTGGTGATTGTTCAGTGGGTGGGCTAAGCAGTTGGTGGTGACAGGTTTCTAAAAAATGGCATACATTTTAGTTTTAGTTAGTAGGATACACTAACCTTGTGTACAGTCATTTCAAAATTCAGGCATGATCATAAGGGTTCATAAGACTACAACTGCAACTCAATATGTGGAAGAGTAACATGATGGCAAAATTAGTTAATGGTGGGTACATAAGTGATATATATGATTAGAAAAATATAGTGCGTTGTAAATCACACTTGCAACAGAGTTACTTGAGATACACGAGTTACATGCATGGTTAGTCATAGGGTTTGGGTGGAAACAACCATGACTTGCATGGTGGGCACACTACAAGAAATCTTCCGGCCTATGACGAACCAAAAAATATTATAAAAGCATTTTTTGTGTCATAAACCATGATTTATGACGCTCGAGTGATGAAAACCTTTCATTATTAGTCGATCATCATAAACCGTGACCAGTGACGTTCCTTATTTCACTTGCGTCACTAAGATTATGACACCTACGAATCGTCAAATAAAAACGTCATAAATTGGATCCTACTGTTTTGCCACGATTAACAGAATCTGATGTGGCATCTAATGTAACAAATTGTTTCGTCATCAAATGAATTTGGCCCATTTGTTGTTGGGTCGAGCCCAAAATTGTTCCCACAGGCCAAAATTGTTCCCACAGGCAATGTTATTCACATAGCCCAAAATTGATTTCGGTATGCCCATTTGTTATTAGATCGAGCCCAAATTTGTTCCCACAAGCTAATATTGTTCAGATAGCCAAAAATTGATTCCGGTATGCCCATTATTTGTTGGGTCGAGCCTAAACGTTGTGCAAATTGTTTGCGGCCCTTTTAGTCCTAATTTATGAATGAAATTAACTTTTGGCCAATTATATGTGGGATAAGCCCACTTTTGGCCCAAGTCTAACAAATAATTGATTTCATCTGAATTCCGATCCGGTTGGCAAAATAATAAACAGAACACACATATTTATGTATACAAGAAAACAAATTATTGTTCTCCATCGAGACAACCACTACCATATTGTTCACTTATATCACAAACTATTACAAGATAACTGTCTCACAATGAACAGAGATTAACAAAACTGCATCCAGGTCATAATCTCAAGAGGTTAGCAGTTGATGAAGGAGTGCTTTAGTATCTTGTGTTACCTTCTTCAAGTTTTCAATCTTGGCTGACTGCAATTTGAGAGTTGATTCTGATTCTTCTATCTTCTTTTTAAGATAGCTATCTCTTGCTGGGGAGCAACAAACCATTGTTGAAGTTGTACCCCATCCTGTTTGTCAGCGTCAACTTGTTCCTCATTAACACTATCGCATAAGGATTTGGTAGAATTTGAGTACTACGCTGACGCACCACGTTCTTGTTTTGCAAGAAACACCATTGATGTGAGAACTTCCAGCTAGCAATAGTGGATCCGAAGTCAGATTGTGATCTTGTAATTGATTTAAACAAAGGAAAGAAGGAAGGTTAATAATCATCATGTGTTTAGTTTGTTACCCTGGAGCTGGACTGAAAAGGAGCGACTACAGATGTTGACCCTCTAGCCGGCTGAAATAGGATATAGTCAAACTTCAATTGATGCATTTGTTTATGTATAAATTAAGAGCGGACAAATAAACAAGCACAAAAACATGTGGCAAAGGTTGAGATCATTCGCAAACTGAAACAATTTCATCTATTAAGTTCTACAAACCACATAAACAATTTTACTTGGCACAAAAATAATTATTGAAAAAGGTGAAAGACAAAGGGGATCTGCTGGAGCAGTAATTTTTCACCAACTCGACTAATTGGGTACATCAGATCCACATTCGCCAATCTAACTACTATAGGAAAAGCCAAAGAGCATGGGAAAACAATCTAATAATTTCATCGATTAAGTTCTACAAAGATAAAGGAGGTCTGGTGGAGAAGTAATTTTATACCAACTCTCGCCATAGGGTATAGCAGATCCACATTCCCCAAACCAACTACAATATTGAAAGTCAAAGAGCATAGGGAAGTAATCTAATAATTGAATTTAGCAATACGGGGAGGAGACCACTAACCTGACAAACATGGAGAGAAGGAGGTGCCGAATGCCACCTTGATGGAGCAATCCAGGCATGCGCCGCTTCCTCAATCTTCTTCGCACGTACCAGAGCACGACAGCCACCGGTGGCAGCCTCGGGGAAGCCGATGGAGCGACGACATCGAACCATCTCACAGCTTCAAGCCCATCACCAAGGAAAGCTCGCCGCTTGTCATTAGCGTAGCCCACCGAAAGTCGCTTAGGCAGCCCGTTGCCTATCAAGTTTGATGCTGCCAAGACCACGCTTGTTGCCGCCGCCGCAGATCTACTAGGACTATTCAGTGGGAAGAGGAGAGGGGGCTAATTTTGGAATTACCAGGCGGGATATGGGAGGCTTGGATCCCCTCTTTTATTTATATTACTATATATAACGGGGGAGGACTCGGAGGAGGAGCAGGGAATTCAAAATTTCAGATCCCGCCTTTGTGCTCGGTAGCGGGAGACGGAACTTTTTGAAAACTGTCATGAGACCTGGGACACTGGCATGTTGGACCACTTGGGACTCGGACCTAAGCTTCAGTGACCTTACGGAAATGAGCGGTTCCAGAAGGGAGTCCAGGATAGTCCGTGGCATCATGGCATTGATGAGCACTCCATGGATTATTCTCCTTTGTAGATTTATGTCTGTAGGAAGATCCGACTATTGCATTCCAAATGTGCTTCAGTGCAACAAATTAATTTACAGTTTTGACTGTTTACAAGATAAAATACACTTCAATAAAACATTAAAACTACAGTGGATCCGGGTAGTGGCCTCATAATCTCTACTCGATGGTCATAGCTGAAAGCATGCGGATCTTCTTGATAACTTCGGGATGGTGGTAACATACGAACACAAAATCCTTTGTGAGTATTCCATGCGGCAAGATTAGCGCTATGAGAGGCATGCACTTCTCCTGCAATTGTGTGCAATTAGTCTCAAATGCCCATCATAGAAATGTGGTCACAATTTCCACGCACACCATGTCCCACAACTTTGATGCACGGTGCAACTTCAACCATTCGACGCAGTACATGTTGGCGAGTGAGAGGAACACGGGCCAGGCATTGACAAGGGTGTCCCATAAATCAGCCTCCTGACGGAGTGATCCTTCGCAGGCGTATTTGATCAATAACGAGAAGCCATCAAGGTTAGCTTCTTTAATTGAAATAATTTCTGACTTTGACTCCACCCCGCTGCCATAGTACAATGCCTCCATCGCACAAGATAGTGCCGCCACATTGGCCCATCTCACTCAAATCACCCGGCCGCCTATGTCAAAGACAACGTCCACAGGGGCTTGGGCTACAATTGTTGTGCAAATGCTTCTGCCCACTAATGGAGGTGGAATTTCAATGCAGTCATCCTCTAATATTGTAATAGTTCAGGATATGTTTATGCGATCGGAATGGTCCAACACGCGCTCAATCTCATGATGCCCCACGAGGCAGTTAAAGCCTTGTTCTAGATTCCCATTCCTGAATTAAAGTTCCTTTTATATCTTGAACTCGAAACATATCATCATAATCGGTTGGGTCTCAAGCCACCGCATTGAACAAGACTCGTAGCTAGGAGCAAGAATTCACAGGGTTGGCCATGCGAGTGTATATGTGAGGATGTGTATTCATAGCAAAGAGAAACCTAACTTTTGCGTGTTGTTCATCAGACCGAGGATGACGGAAATTCCTTCTGGTCCTGTTGGTAGGTACCACAGATCATGAATACCCGTAGGATAGCAACATATCCTCCATTGATGGCCTCCGATCATGAATGTACTAGATTCCTTGTACTGCCCAATAGTTCCTTCTACTTTTGCTTCCGTGCTTGAGACTGAGAAGTTGACTCGCAACGAAGGGAACATGTTATTGTGTAATGCCATCACGGCAAATGACAATGATCGACTCGTGGATACACTGCCTCTTATATGTGGGAGTGTGCCGTTCCGAAACAGCCATTCGTGATCATCCGTTACCAGTCTTGAATGGACACATCCCTACAATGTGCGGATAAGCATGTTGTTCCAACAGTGGCAGTCATGAACGTCTGTTACTAGTCTTTAATGGCCTATTCTAAAATGCCTTTTCAGTCTTGATTCCCGACCTTTGGCGGCATTTGGTCTACCATATTCCGCCTAGGCCTTGTTGCATTGGCCAGTTCATGTTTTGCTGGCTCTGCTGGCATGTGGGAATCATTTAGTGCGAATCTATGCCCTTGGCAGGCCTTTTTCAGCCATGCACCACACATGAGTTGGACTAGTCATGACATCTTGCACTGTGCATCAAACAACGTAAGGACTATCCGACCTTATCGATTTATGCAACATGCCAACAATTATTCTCTTTTTCCAGATGCAGTTGATGCTTATAACTATCTTAAATGAACGGTGGCAACATATTTATTATATTAAACTCATGGTCAAAAGGGAGCCTATCAATCAATCACTCATAATCTCGCATGAGTTGTTTCGCAAGAATGTCTTATGTTGTGTGCCGGACATTCCAACGAAATGTACACATGGACATGTCGGGCTTATCCCATGACACCCATCGTGCACACATGTATATGATGTGCAAAACTGAAGATTCCGACCTAGATTCATGGCAAGCTTAGGCCTGAATATATTCTAAGCATCTCACATTTTTCATTGCAACTTTGAACTGCCACACCGAGCTCACGTGCCCGCTGTAGTGCTCAATAAATAGGTAGGTGCACAGTGTTCTTGCAAGACAACGCCTACACTCATCAGTTCCCCATCTTGCATTGTTCGATTGGAGGTATGCAAGGTCCTTTTCTTGTCTATCTCATTTTCTATATGCATGGTATTGATATGGTCAGTATTGTAAGCGTATGGTGCCTTTATTCTTCATTTGTGTATGTAGTGGAGAATGACCGGACATGGAAGAGATGGAGCATGGAACTTGGAGAAGTCAGAGAAGAGGGAGCAGCCTGCCCCCATGGCACCTCAGCAGCACCCGGTTCTGATGGCACCTCCTCTTCAGCCGTTGGCATCGGCACCTTAGCAGCACCCTGTTCGCATGGCACCTCCGACTCAGTCGCTGGCAACGGCACCTCAAGATCAGTTGAACCTCATAGCACCACCTTTTTATGTGCAACCCAGGCCACCACCTCTGCTGCTGCCCGTTGAAATGCCACCTTCGCAGCCAGTCCTCATCGAACCAGATAAATCGTATGAGCTAAAATGGTCTGTGTTGGCTTGGCTTCAGCAGTCCGGGGTCGATCGTGTTCGTCTCCATGACATGTTTGTCTGCCCTTTCTACCAGATTGTGTTGACACAAAATCTGGACCTTAGGCTTCTGCATTGAACAATACGGAGGACCTGGGAGATCTTCTTAACTCCAGTGCAGGCTCCAAATCAGCTTATGAGTGGTGCAAGCTGTGCTAGTCAATTTGACCTGAAAATTGACAAGGTAAACATTAAATTCCTGAGCCGATTGGCGGTGAAGCCTCTCGAACTCATGGGTAGGCATTCTTGGAATAAACACCACAACATATAGATATTTAATATAAGCATGTGGTGTAAATAAATGAAACATTAATGGCATGTGCCATTGGCTATGTCAGCCGACGGACTAAGATAAAGCAGTGTAACACAATAGCCATAAAAGGGGAGCCCTTGTTAACCACGCGCTTATTAGATAAGCTAACAGATTTAGCCAATATCTTGATAAGTGTATTGAACTCAGACAAGGTAACACGAGTAAGAGGGTATTGGCATCAATCTACTAACTTAAAAGATTAGAACATAGCAACAAGGACCAACCGGTGCTGACTGTACACAAGCCAGATACATTATCAGATCTTAATTAATATCTTGATAAGTGTATTTAACTTAGACAAGGCAACACAAATGAGACAGCATTAACCTTGATCTGACAATGTAAAAGACTAGAGCACAATCACCAAAGACCTCTTACCTACCGCTTACAAGCCTATTAAGGTAACAAAGTCTAATCAATGTCATGACCGTGTAATTGAACTTAGACAAGGTAACACGATGAGAGGGCATTAACTTTGATCCATTAATCTTTACAGATAGGCTCGCAGCAGAAAGGCCTCATATGCGCCCCTATTTGCTCAATGATGCCATCATGCTTCCGTGAGATTCGGATAAGACCCGACCGAAGCATCAGCTCTCAATGGTAGCACACTGACGTTAGAGGCCTGACGGTTAGTAATACGAGGGGTAGGGGTAAAGATCTATTGGACTTAGCATATATAAAGCAGTGAAAGCATGTAGAGTCTACCAGCCGATACAATCTGATAATTGTGAATGTTAAAACAAGGTAAGGGAGTCGATGAAGACAACCTAACCAGATCTAAGCCGTTCGATAACTTGAGCAATGTCAAAAACAAGCAGAATATTGGACAAAGTCTAGAATGTTCTACTTGCAATCTAAGATAACTCGATAACTAGCCACACAATAATATTAGAATATAATACTTAACTTAGAAACTTCTAATAGAGGTCGTAATGATCGGGTGACGGTACTTACAAGCTCGCCCGAGATCGAAGCCAATGCAGCCCTGGGTGCAGAAGAAACTCGTCGAATCTACTCTACTCCTACTCCTAGGGTTTTGGTGGCATGGCACCGAAAGGTTGAATTGATTGATTGATGGTTATTTCTTACAAGGCTCACAGGTTTATACTTATACCCTGGAGCAAGCTAAAATCCTAGTTGATCACGACATGACTATTACAGCTATTTCTAAAAACTCTAAAGATAAATCTCCACACTCTCCCTTATTTGGTGGAGTCGATTCTGCTTCGGACTGTGCCCGCCTGGTCTTCCATCAGTTTCCAAAATTGTGGTCAGCAGTGGTTAGTCTTGGTCAACACGGCTTCATCAGCGGCCCTTTTCTCTCCTTCATCAGCTATCAGAACCTTATCCGCAGCGGTTGACTCTGGTCAAAAACCGGTGTCAACACATTCCCCCCAATTTTGGAATATAATATTATATTCCAAAATTCTCTTCTCTTGTCAGCATCTTCACAGGTCCCGACCCGATAGCCTTCCAAAATTAAAAGAGTCATTGCCGCAATTATAATCCCTTCTCCCGGATTTTTATGATTACATCCTCCCCATTTTTCGGGATCCACCCTAAAGAAATTATTATATAACCACTCAAATCCCCTTCATCTTCTTCACGAAGCCGACAAAAGCTTTTCATCACCACAGCCAAAAAATCAAATCTTTCCCCTTCACGTGCCTTGCAGCCACTGTCAAGCTCTAGTTCAAGTCGCTTTAGATCATCAATGGGACAGTGTCTTCCATTCCACAGGTATCAAGTATCTTCACTATCTTCTATTTTTTAGATCCGATTTGGTTAATGTGTATTGAATCCTCACTTCGATTCGTGCCTCCTTTATAGGAACTTAGGAACAATCTTTTTATCCCCATAGTAGAAACTGAAGCAACTTACTTCCTAGGTCTAATGGGTAGTGAGGATCCGATAGAATTTATAAACGCTAAAACTCAGAGGGTCCCTTCAAGCATGCCACCATGAATCTGTCAGATTGGAAAGGCACCTTTCGCTCATGGCCAAGCAAAATCTCTGGCTAGAGAAACTAGTAACTTCGCATGGCCAACGAGAAAAAAGTAAATTGGGAAGACTCCTGAATTGGCCATTGCATTAGGCTTTCTACAGCTGAAACAGATAAGAACGAGCCTCTGCTGGCAGCCGTCGCATACTTTTGGTCTGACGCCCTGAATGCCTTTCTGTTTGGTCATGGCCCAATGTCTCCAAGCTTGCTCAATGTGTTCATGCTAGCAGGGCTGGACGTCACCACTCCAATTGATCCCTTTAGTATAAAAACCAAACCATGTTATAAAGTTAAGTCAAAAATATGAATGGATGGTCTGGTTGTATCAACTCATATAGGAAGACAATTGGCATAATTACTGATGAAGAGCACAACCTTTTCCCGAACATGTTGCTAGAAAGATTTGTTTTTTGCAGATCCACCATAGGCCCTACAGCAAACATGCTGGTCTTCACAGAACAATTAGCTCAGAATAAGAAACTCCCTCTTGGAAAATTTCTACTTGCATCTGTATATCGCTTAATGCATCTCATAGTAACCAAACTAAGGTCCGGTGAAATTGTTGGTACCGGCAGCCCATGGTGGTTCGTACAGCTTTCGCTCACTGTTCATATTGCCAAGGTCTAAGGAATAAACCTCCAAGCATGCACTTTCCCCAATAACTATGCTGAAGGGGAAGAAGAATCCTAGCACCGATGTGAATCTTATAGAGCAGCATCATCAAGTGTTGTAGGTTGTTCTTTATCGGCATCAGAAATCTCCCAGAAGTTCAAGCTTTTCTACTCCAAATTTCAAGAAAACACTTTAATTTGGTGTGCCTACGCACATATTGATCAATTCAACCTCCTAGAAGATTCTATCTTTTTGAAGGCAAGGTCAAAGAATAGCTCTCATTGGCCTTCAAATCATCTGTAGCTCCTTACATTCTTCTAGTTGGTTTTGCTAATGGCCGATCTTATAAGCCTTCTTATGAGTTCTATTACCCTTCGGTCTTTGCTCGCCAAATTGGATTCGACCAAGTCTCTATTGGCCTATATTTTGTTGATAAAATAAAAGCAATTGACCTGGTCACCAATGACTCAGAGTATGTTGCTTTCACTGTGCTGACTTCTCCACTGCCTACCTCTGATTTGCCAAGTTGGAACGGCACTGAAGTATCATTTGAACCTTTCAACCAATGGTGGAATGAATGGAAGAGCCACATGATGAACCGTGCAGTGGCACATTATTGCAAGAGGCTATTCCCTGACTATGCACCATCTGAAGGAGAGGTAATCACTTGCACATGTCATTCTATATTCCTCCTCCTTTCCTTTATTCCATCATAACATTTCATTTTTCTTCTTCAGGAAATTGACACTGATGCCCCTCTTGTGAGCCTGAGTGGCAAGCCAATCACTAATGGCCCTCCTACTGCAGAACCAATCTTAGGAGTCGATGCCCCCCAAGTGTCTGATTTGCCCAAGGCTCCTGCAATAGGCAAACGCAAGCCACCGTCCAAGCTACTGAGCAAGAGGAAAAAGAAGACCATCACGTAGCCAATTGGATCTCCATCAGCTTTAAGGTATAATAGCTATTTCTCTCTTGTTTATCTATCTTATGTTTCTACAAACACCCTGAATATGATCGGCCACAGCAAGCAAATTCACCACTTCCTGATATCCAAGAACCTGTAATCGATAGAACTCCAAAAGAATCAGCAGCAACTCAGGAAGAAACACACCTTCAATTGGAGAAAATGGTCTCATCGGTACAATAATACTAATTTTGGTTTATAATTTTCTCCTTGTTTTGCACTAATGAATTCTTTCAACTAACTATTAATGGGAACATCAGCGCCAGCATTGGCATCAGCTCCTCCATTGAACATAGAAATCCCAGAAGATCAACCTGCGCCAAGCCGACAGCAATCACCGACCCAAGAAATCCCTTTGGTAATATCTTAGTCGATCCATGCAATCCAATGCTTCTGTGTTAACATATTCTAACACATGCTTATTTGCAGGATGAACTATCAGCTGAAGAAAAGACTGCTCAGCCAGAAACATCTCCATCAGCTCCACAATCCCTATGAATCACAGCTAATGAGGAAGACCCTGAATGTGGCATTCAACAACAAGAAATCCCTATTCAGGTATGTAAATTGTCTGAATTCTTGTTCTAACCACTTTCTCCACAGGCTGCCAATTCCTCAATGTCAGACCTCTTCTCATTTAGCATAGAAGAATTCGCAGATGAGGAGGATACTGGCACAAGACATTCAATGCAGAACCATCCAGATATCAGGGATCAGCTACCGCATTTCTGCAATTGCTGCGTCAAGACACATTTGTGCTGCTAGAAAATGCTGAGCCGATCCAAAGGTTATTCAGGCATATCAGGACCCACTTGATCGAAAAATTAATGGCATCATTGACTCCTGCAGCCTTCATTGAATCGCATTATTCCGAAGTCCAAAGAGCCAAAAAGCGCATAGCCCACAGACAAGCTAATCACCAAGCCAATGTTCAATTGGACTCTGTCAAGTTGAAGGCCAAAGAATTGAAACAATAAATTGACAACCTTAATGCCTCTCTCTCCTCAGATGCGTAGAGTCTAAAGGCCTTGGAGATTGAAAGAGACCAACTAATGCTTGAACTTGACCGGGTGAACAAAGCAATAGCAGAAGCTCAAGGCTGGCTCAATGATTATCCTACTACAATCCAGGAGAAGAAGAAAGAGGTTGCTGCCTCCAGCAACCAAGCACGTCATCAGCATCAGCAAGTCAATGATATCCCAGGCTCTAACGAAGAAGACATGCAGCTGATAGTCGATGTTGACCAGATCCACCTACGTGCGGTAGAGGCCATTGAAAAGGTCTTGTAAAGAACAATAAATTATGCTTTAATTTCTATCCTCAACTTGTGCACACTTATTTCACCCCTTGAAAGCGACCTTTCAATGCCACCTTTACTTTTCTTGACCGGATGCAATGAATCATATTTACCACTCTAGGCCAGGCTAAACCCTATGAGAATACTAATACTCTAGTGATCCGTGAAAGCTGATATATTCCCGCCATCACAATTCACAAGTTTTCTGTACCGCCTCAGCTGCACTCTAGCAATCCTATAAATAGGCTACCAGCGTTAGCACTTTCATCACCAAGAACCATGGCTCAAAGAATAGGACTTGTAAGTTGGAAGTCCATAATATTTGAAGCCCTTAGAATATCCATGAGCACCATATGCTAGAAGAATTCTCATGAAATAGACTAGGATACTCCTTCCCTCCACAGTCTCTTTTGTGAAGCCAGAGGTCACGATGCAAGAAGAATCCTCATGATGTACCTCCATTACCATCTCCAACGAGCTTCTCGAAGATGCCAGAACAGAAGGACTCCACCCTTCATTAAACTTGTGCTTCCTCTTGTATTTTCCTTTGTATTTTTTGCTCTAAAGATGATATCCCAAGATATCGGCTATCTTAAAGACGATTACTACAATCATCGACTTTTGTAATCCACTAGTATTAAAAAGTTCAGACAACAAAGCTTATCAATGTAACTTGTATCAGCAATACTTTCCACTCCAAATCAAGATATCATTTATTTATATATTTTTTGTGCTAAAGGCGATATAAATAGATATCGGCTATCTAAGGCGATGAGTTGCTCATCGGCTTTTACATAATGTCAGCTTTGACTTACTGCCTGTGAATATTACAATTTGATGAGTCAACCGACGGACATGTTTTCATCTATGCTTCCTCATCATCTGCTTGACCCATCTGGAACAAAAAACTTCTAGCATCCATGAATTCAACTTCCTCCCAGACTCTTCTAAACAAGTAGCGCACTTTGTCAGACTCCTAGAAAGGAACATCGGATGTAGCGATGATAGCAGTTTCATCAGCCGGCACGATTTCCACCATATCTCCATCCCATTGAATAAGCAGCTGATGCATTGTGGATGGAATACAGCAATTTCCATGAATCCAATCTCGACACAGAAGAAGATTGTATGAACCCTTGTCATCGATGATGAAAAAGGTAGTAAGCAAGGTTTTGCTACCAATTGTCAATTCGACGTTCAGGACCCCTTTGGCTTCTGATCTCTTCCCCACAAAGTCATTCAGGACCATGTTTGTCTTAATCAAATCTTCTGGAGTCTTGCCAAGTTTGTGGTAAGTAACGTACGGCATAATGTTGACAGCAGCACCACCATAAACCAGCATCTTGGACATCGGTCGACCATCAACATGTCCCTTCATATATAAAGGCTTCAAGTGTCGATGTTTTTCCACCTCCAGTTTATCAAATATAGCTTGCTAGGCAGGTAGGACCAACTGCGCAACCTCCTCTTCATCACGATGATAAATCCCAAACTCAGCAGGCAATATAAAAACCATATTAATTTCAAATGATACCTCTTTGCCTTTGTCTGATTGCTTGACATGCCACTCCTAGTGCTGCTCCTTGTAGTGTAAGCATTGAACCCTTCTTCTCTGAGTCTTGGTCAAACCTTCTAGACACCAACATTCTCTAGGAATCAAATTCTCTTGTTTTGTAGTCAACAGTGGTCAGTCTTGGTCAACGTGGCTTCATCAGCAGCCCTTTTCTCTCTCCTTCATCGGATGTCAAAACCTTATCCACAGCAGTTGACTCTGGTCAAAAATTGGTGTCAACAGATTGGTCACAGGCAATGGACCATTCGTGACCTCATATTCCATGCGCATATCATCGCCATTTCACCTGTGTGGGTGTGGGATACTAGGGCGAGGCATTGTGCTTTAGAGGAGTATCTGCGCTAGGATGGTCGTTTTGCTAAATTTCGTGCTGTTGCAGGGTTGCCATGAGCCCATGATGGTAGTAGTATGTCGGTGCACAACTTGTATGCCTATGTTTGTCATGCTTCGTTCATTAGAGTGTGGCAATGTACCGATAGTGGATGTATGCCTATGTATCCTTCTTTCCTATGTTAGAGTGCGTCGTTGTACTTGTACCG
Source organism: Setaria viridis (assembly GCF_005286985.2). Taxonomy (NCBI): domain Eukaryota; kingdom Viridiplantae; phylum Streptophyta; class Magnoliopsida; order Poales; family Poaceae; genus Setaria; species Setaria viridis. The sequence continues at coordinate 14,152,741 of NC_048269.2, forward strand.
ACAGAGGATCTATGCCTATGTTTGCATTTGTGTTGTTTATAATAAGAATGGTCAGAGTGTGTCGTTTGTACCTGTTAGAGTGTGGCCTTGTACTGGCAGTGGATCTATGCCTATATTTGCATTTATTTCGTTTGTAATAAGAATGGTCATGTTTATCAATGTTCTAAGACACAATGTTGCATTTGTGATTGATATGTTGACGTGGCCCAAGATATCTTCTTCTAACAAGTGCGAAATCTTTAGTGAGGAAGGGGGAAAGTCCGTTTCCCTAATTGTTAACAGATCGGATATGATAGCATAAGCAATTGGCCTTCTTAGTCTCACAACAGTTGTGTAAAGCATCCACAAGGGAAAAAAACTTTTGTGAGGAAGGGGGAAGTCCGTTGCTCTGTTCTTGAGCTGACCGGATGAAAGTGCAAGAAATAGGCCTTCTTGGTCTCAAAATAGTTGTGTAAAGGTACAATAAAGGGAAAAGTCCGTTATTTAGTTTTTGAACAGACCGGATGAAATTGTTACCAATAATAATGCTACTTAATTAAGCCCATCTTACTAGCAAAGGAAAACTGCATCGCAACGGGATCTAAATCCAAGATGACAACAAAATGTTACCACTACAAATACTACCACTAATTCTTCTTCTTCTACTACTACTAACTCTTCTTATTCTTCTACCATTAATTCTTCTACTTCTTCTACCACTAATTCTTCTTCTTCTTCTTGCACAACTAATTCTTCTTCTTCTACTACTACTACTACTAGTGCTACTGCTACTACTTCTTCTACTAGTACCACTAATTGAGGTGCCGCTTCTTGGTCGATGGTGTGTCCCGAGCCTTGATGCAGCTACCTGACGATGAGGCCATCCCTCCGTTGCCGCCGCCCGTGGAAGATCGCGGACCTCCTTAGACACCACCCACAGATGAGGCCATCCCTCCATTGCCACCGCCCGCGGATGATAGTGCCGCTCCATGGCTGACAGTCGAGGACCATTACGAAGGTCCATGGCCACCACTCGATAAGGATGGTAAATATCGACTGCCGCCGACCGACGAGGATGGTGGCGGTACCTTCCTGCCTCCTCGGGCTCCACGCATGAGGGCGGTGGTGCCCCAACGAGTGATGGTGCTTCCACACTCCTGACCACAGCCACCTCTGGTTGACTTGCAGATGGTGCGACATCGGACATTCACCTGATCGGCGATTTCGATTTGTTCCACCAACTCTGAATCATTAGAGGATGTGTCCACCGGCGCTCGATGAGACAATGAATCGCTTAGCTCCGAATTTGTTAGCTCTGGAGTGTTCTCCTCTTCATCAGACGATGTGACAAACGTCGTTGCTTTAGGAGACGATGGCACCATGGGGAGAGGAAGAGGCACGCTACCAAACTGGGATTTTTTTTGTTGGTTGTAAGAATGAAGAAGTAGCTTACTCGACAAGGGAAGAGAACGGGATAATAATATAATTTGACGCTGCCCTTATTGATAACTGACCCCCCGCAAAGTAATGTAAAATCATAAAGCGGTCCTCCAATCTCTCCATGAGTGCCACATCATCACGCTATTTCCAATACATTAATTTCATTTCATGGTTTTTTTAGAGGTGGGTTCATTAGTGATAGAAATACATTATTTCATTCCACGCATTCAAATACATAATTTCTTTTCAAATACATACAAACCATAGCATTTAAACAAGCAATACATACATAGGAAGGTCCGATTTGTTAAACAGTAGTTAAAAAAGATGACCCGGTGAACAAGAATAGACAGCTGCAGTTGTTAGTATTGTTACTCAGGAAGGTCCTTTCTGCAAAATATCAATACACCAGAACTTCACCAACCAGTTCCACTCCCTCATTATTACTCTGTCTTGGAACTGCAATCTCTGCCTCGTCCATAACTTCCCCCTTCTATATCTATTACGATTTCTTCATTGTTCTCCATCTACCTTCTTCTTTGACTATCCAGTCAATCTCTCCTCAAACATGGGTCCTTCCTAGGCAAATCTTATGCCAGATCTTGTTGTGAGCATCGCCAATAAGATCAGTGATGCAAGAGATTTCATCAGGTTCAAAGCAATCTGTAAGAGTTGGAACTGCACTCGTTCAGGCGAGACATACCTGTTTGACCCTTGGATTCTGAAATCCAAACATATCGGTGAATCTGGAGCAGTGACATTCGCATCCATCGTGGATTACCGGATTTTTGAGGTCTCATTTCCAGCATTAGCTGGGAAAAGGCATAGGCTGATTGGTTGCGGTGGATCTGGATGCCTTGTTGCTGTAGATGATAGAGATGAGAGCATCATGTTCCTATTGAATCCTTTGTCTCATCGGGAGCACATTATCCTTCCTCTACTTCTAGCATGGTGTCGTATGGGTTCTCTTGATGCTTGTATCTTGGGCTTGGAAACACCTACTGGCGCAGAGTCTTTTCTTGTGTTAACCAATTTGTGGCCTCTGAAATCTACTCCAGCACTAGGGTCATTGCCCATATGCATCTGGCATTTGGGAAGCCAATTCGATTGGACTACCATTCCCTCAGAAGATTTCTGGTGCAGTTCTCCTGAACACATGAAGATCTACTTGGGGCATCATCTTCCAGCACCTCCTCAAGCCGTTGGACTCTGGTTATCATGGGTTCTTGGCATGAGCAACTCTTCTCTACTCCAAGGTCAAGACTGATTGTTCTTTGTTGTTCGGAAGAAGATGATGCACAGCTCCTGGAGCTGGGACATCAATGAGAGAGATGTTGAGGTGGTGGAATTTACTCTGCATTCATTCATCAGTGACATTTGGCAGCCTATTCCCTGTGAGACAACTCCAGAGTTCCAGAATAAGATCATCCTATTTGGACCTGAAAAGTGCATTGTTGTACAAGAGCATGCCATTTGTGGATTGTCTAACCTGAAGGGAAATAACATTTACTTCCTAGAACATGATCGGCATGACGAAGAGTCGCAATACTTGCTCTACCAGCAGGGACTAAGAAATGTGGCAGGGGTCAACAACAATCCTGCGATCCGCATTATGCAGGTTCCTGGGAGCTGGATTTGGTCACGAGGAACATGGATGTTGCCTAGCTATGAGTAGATCAGTGATCTTTCATTTTGTAACAGTTGTGTCGCCTGTTGTATTATCAGACCACACATTTGTATATATAGTACCAATATCTATATTAAAAGTGTTCCTCAATTATGCAGCGTATCTGAATTTTGAATGGTAAATATGCTAGAATCAAATTGAAACTATATTAAACAAAAGTGGCATAATCAGATGGCATGTCATAGCCATTCATCACTACAAAGTGCACAACAGCAATAAGCAGCAAACATCACAGCAGCAATAAGTTTCGTAAGATGGCATGTCATAGCCATTCATCATTACTAGTTCATAATAATCGTCAATAGCTATAATTGGCCTGATGAGTGATATTATGCCTTTAATCGTCCCTAATGAGTGACCTTATTTATATTTGACCTACAGCATCGATTACTTGACCCTCATCACCACATTGGTGGTGTGTTCCAGGTGTCCCTTCACCTTTTGCAGCTCAGCGGCAGTCTCTTGAAGCTCCATGTTAGCCTTTGCGCATTCTTCCTTCCACATCCTTGCTTCAATTTCAACTTTTAGATTTATGTTACCATTTCCCATTTTTAGGTGAGGCATCAATGCATCGTGTCTAATTTTCTTCCTCATGTTCATCAGCTCAAGGGTGGTCTCCCGGAGTATCACTTCACCTTATGCAGCTCATAGATTGTGTCATTGAGCTCCTTCCTAGCAATTCTCCATTCTTCTTCAGCTTTTTCCTTCCTCTTCATCAGCTTCACCATAATAGCTTTAGTCATAGCATCCCATTCAGGATCAACCCACTTAAACGCCATGCATTTCTCCCCTTCAAGTTGCAGACACCAATTACGTTCATAAAATTTGCCATTTACAACACTAACATCAAGAGTACAAGGTTTATTAGAATTGAAATAAGTTATAGTTTACCTCGCAGCAGGATGTATACCGGTGCCCAGGGTTGTCAAATGTCCAATCATACCTCACATGGAGAGCATACCCATGCTCGCAGTTGTTTTCAAGATCCACAACGGCAACATCGCGGTCAGGAGACCCCAATCTGTTGCTACCAATGACTCCAAGCACCTCTAGAAGCTAGTAAAATACAAGAATGTATCAATCCATAATACGATCCAAATTAAAAACTAACTGCATACATCTAGTATGTTCAACCCAGATCCCCAAATCCAGAAATCCCCTTCCCTAGGACGATAAGGGAAAGTAGCGGCACAAACCAGTGGATTGACTTGACCTAACCTCCTCCCGTCGCCGCTAGGATCATGCGCCATTCCTGTCGTGGGCCGTTGCAGATTTGCGTAGCGAAGCTAGCTCAAGTCTTTGTCACAGCCAACAGGAGCATGGTGTCGGCGAGTTTCTTGCAGTAGCGTACGCCGTGTCTCAGTGCTAGTGCTGTCTCGGCACTTTCAAGAGGTCACAGGTTCGAGCCTTGCTATGAACACTCATTTCTTTTAATTTTTCTTCCCTTTTTTCATCTCAGACTAACATAACTTATCAAAACTTCTGCCATCAACTCATCTGAAACTTACATGTGGGACCCGGTTGGGGTAATGAATTCCCTTTCGATCGGTAACAGGTTCAACCCAGGGGAGGAGCACGTTTTTCATTTTATTTTACCACCCTATTTATCAAATTAAACTTACATGTGGGATCCTGGTTGGTTTATGACATTTTCGCGGACCTTATATCATCACAAACCACCATGAAACAGCGAGTGATGTTCTCTTTTTGGCTTGGGTGGCAACTTTTATGACGTTCCGTAACTTTGTCACTAAATTTGCTCGGATGTGAAACTTTATGACATTTTCAGCTAGAAACGTCATAGATCTATGACGAGAACAAATGTGTCATAAAATTTTCATCATAAATTAACACATTTCTTGTAGTGGTACATGAGGCAGCAACATTGTTACTAAATAGACCTGAAACTTGCACTCAATCGTAATAAAAAAGGGTTGTGTGAATATCGAGATTGTTGCATGATGAGAACACACTAGGTATGGTCGTGTCCATAATTCTTTTATATTGAATAACATATTTTTTTATAAAAAGCAAAATACTTTCATCTATAAGCAAAATAATCATGTATTCAGAATTCATTCCCTTCTGTAACCGTTTAGTCGTGGGGCAATAAAATATGATGATGTGTAGTTTTTGACAATGTCTTGTACCACATTTGCAAATTGAATTTATGTATGACAACTAAATATAGGCAGACCTATGAGTTTTGGACAAACCGAGAATGAAAAGATTAAACCATAGGACGGATTTTTTAAAAAATATTTATGGAGCATCAAAGCAATATTATGTGCATTTGAGACTATGCCTAAGGCCAACCTCAAGAGAATAATGATTCTTAATTCTTTCTGAACATTTCTTCTGGTAAATTAGCACAAAGTTATGTTTGAATTTGTAAAATAGGATTTTGAAAGGTTCTTCACTTACGCAAGGGACAACAGGTACGTTAACATATTTTTTTATCATCTGTCTCAGACAGACTATTATGTACTATATATGTAATGCCAGAAATTTTGGAAGGTTTCAAATTAACAAACTGTAGAGAATTAGGAGTTGACAAGGACAAGGTCGCATACATCCTAGCATGCCATCCGGTTTTTCAACCTGAGCTATAGGGTTTCCAACGCCATCATTCAACAGATATAGCTTTTTTAATTCTCTAAAGAAACGTCAATACATTATTGTATCACAAATGGTATGAAGAAAGGTTGTACTGAACCACGCTTTATTTCCCCTACGAAAGTTAAAACAATAATATTGTATTGCACCAGTCATTATATTCGGTAATATACTACTCCCTTCGTCTTTCTTCAAATCTATATGTTGATGTTTGGAATAAGTTTTTAAACTAATTAATTTATCAGTCATAAATATTACTCCGTCCATCCTAAATAATAAGTCATTCTGATTTTTTAATATTCATAGCTTTTATTATGCACATAGATATATACTATGTTTAGATATATAACTAAATCTATGAAATTAGAAAAATTAAAATGACATATAATTTGCAACGGAGAGAGTATATATTTAAAGACAGAGAAAGTGAGGAAAACGGGGGGAGATAGAGGCTGAAATAAAGTTTCAAGTACTGGAAGCATGTCACTCGTGTAGTGTCAGCTGGTAAATTGTTTTTTCTTTTCTGAAATTTTGGACAAAGAGAAATTACCACTAGCCCAGCAAGTAAAAGGTAAACCATGCAAAATCGCTGGTTTTTAAGCTCCTCTCAATCATCTGACGGATAAAGGTTATTATGCATTATAATATGTTATAATTTTTGGGAGATTAAAAGAAAATTTAGAGAATTATGAGACAAGTAATCTAGCTACAGAACGAGTTCAATGGACATTCCAAGACCCGGGTTTTCAAAACTTGTAAGGTCTCTTCCCATGTATTCAACAGATACCACTTTTCCTTTAACTCCAAAGAAATTTCAGAACATTACTAGATCAAAAACAGCAGAGAAGAAGTTCATACTATACAAAAGAGAAAAAATATATTTGACATATACAACTTTCCCTATGGGAAATTTAAATTGCGTGCAGCCATATTTCCCACCTCAGCATTACACTAGTCACATAAAGGCTCACTGTATAGTGTACAATGTTTCTGTTTTCAATATTTTCCGTGGTCAGACAACACAATCTAAGGCCCTATCTTTCCTTTTCTTTCGTGAAAAGAATCCGAATCGAAAGCATTTCCATCTGTGTTCGTGTTGTACAATACTGTTAGCATATTAAATAGCTGCATACAAGTATTACCAACAACAGAACCAGGGAGTTGTGCCACTGGAATCTCCATCCGGAGGATTCGATATCATGTGAATTGACAGTATGTGTTGCGCCCGTCTTGTCGTCCTTAACTTTAATGCTCGATGAACCTGAAATTACAAGCACATGAACAGGAAATAATAGGCAACACATGAGTACTATTTTTAGAAATTCAGATGAAATTGTCTTTAACCAGAAAAAGAAATAAAAAATAAAAAAGGAAATAACTGTAGATGAAGTTTTGTCCAAAACCACAAAGGTAATGCCAGTTGACGGGTTAGGAGAATATAAATTATCATATGCTGAGCTCATGGTTCCCAGTTTCATGCAATATATGTTGGAAATAATCAAGATTTCTAAAAAGAGAACAGCAAACTACAGCTGCAAGCTATTATAAAATGAACTAAGAAAGAGCAGGTTTTAACGTGCTAGCACTTACAGTTGTAGTCAGTCCACCCGATGACTTGATTTTCCAAGTCATAGACAACCAACTTGTTTGAAAGAACAAGATCTGGAAGAAAACAGACAATAGCATAAAAAAGACAACACTTAAAACAAAAAGGATTTGCTAGTGCAGTGCAGTGCAATGCTGACCTCCCATAAGCACAATGTCCTTTCCATCTTTTGATTGTGATCCACCATTTTGGAATCCCACGCAGTATACGTCATTCTGCTCCAACGAAAGAAAAATGTGGATCATAAGATTCATGACCACATACTTTTCATGAAGCACTCAGAATCACTGTCATTTCAAACAATTGTTCTGCTAGAATCCAAAATATCAAAAATAGATTTTTATTAACAATCTACTGGCAGTAACTCTTAACTATATGTCTGTCTTCTACTGTAGAATATGCAGCATAGAGGCTTTACTAATTTACTGAACAGAAGTTTAAATGTCATGTACCCATTCAAACAAAGGCTAGAGAAATAATTTATATTCCTGAAAGAGGAGCTTCCAGCTACAAACATTTAGAAAATGTATATACATATACAAAGAAAGGTCGGCCAATTTTTATTTATATAAGCAGGCGGCATGCAGGTGTCATCCATTCTCGCAATATAAATGTGTGATATTGTCCTTTCCCCTTCTCTACATCGTGGATGAATTTCAACATTAAATTTTTAAGTGCACATAAAGCTAGATGTGCTATATGTGTACTTGTATTTTGCTTTGGTTGTACTCTTATGTGACCACTTTACTAATTTTGAAGCAAAGTACTAACGGGTTATGATCATGGTCAATTGTGTAATTCCACAGTTTGGGAAATTACCACCGTACCATTAGTGATGTTGCACTTTGCTGACATTCCATCTAGTGTCTCAATGACATGTAGGGACCAGGTTCCCAGCTGTCATTTGACATAGCTCGATAGCATTTTGGCAAAGCAGGTTTCACTAGTGATATTTCGGCAATCTTTCTTTAGTTTAATATGATATCTTGATCCAAAAGAATATATCTCTTGAATTAAACAAAATTATTTCTCATCAAGGACAAACAGACGCGATATTCAGAACCTATCGGAAAGAACAAACCAGCCTGGAGGTTTGATATAGAGTGCTTTAGAAACTTTTGGAGACGGAAATCCTGATAAAGAAACGATGCAACTAAAAAAGGATGGAATAATGTAGTGCTGAAATTTGTTTGTGCCACTAGCTGCCTCATATATTCTTACAGACTTAATTTAGTTATTGACATTTCATATTTGTACCAATGACGAATGTGATATTATTATTATGAAAGGTGTGTTTTAACCATTCATCTTGTGCTTTACACAAAAGGGGAGAAAGGCATATAAGGGCACTGAAGCCACATTAAAACAAGTGCTTTAAGTTATAATATACTGAAGCAATGCCAATGGGCGAATAAAACTTTATCTTGAAAGAATATACCGCCAGGAGAGAAATGTCACGTTACCCCATTTGCGAAAAAGTACTCATGTGGATACACATGCAGTGCAAGATCGTCCTCAAAATGGAAAGTGATAGTTGGGAATCCATCATCTACACTGCAGGGAAATGAAAACAACAGTTAAAATAATAATCATAGCAAGAGAAAATTATCCACAGACTGGTGATTCCTGTTTGCATCAGTTCAAATGAAAACAGAGCAAGTATAAAGAAAGGAGGTTGTCCATTCATGAAAGAAGTGTGGGAGGGCATTATTGATATCAGAATTTCAATATCATGACTATGTCATCATATAAGAATGCAGCATCGAAAAAATAATTAATAATTGGTATTCATCCAACTGTAGTTATATTGTGTGTAAAGTGTACCTTCCAGAGTATTGGAAACACAGAAAATCTTGAACATTATGGAATGTTATATCCTGATGCTTGTTAAATACCTACAATTAGTTGAGAAATATAGTATGTAAATAATACACATCATCCTCCATCACAAGGGGGGATAAGGCACGGGATTCTTGTCATACCGCAAGCATGACTTCTTTGAAAACCAATTCTGGAAGGTATGTCAAGGTTGTACCACTGTCGATTATGGTACCCTTTTTCTCTCCTGTTTCAAAAACATGAGCTGGGAGCTGTAATGTAGTACCACCAACATCGATTGACTTAAGGTTCACATTGTAGTGCGGCCTGGAAGGTAAAATTATGACAGGCTATGAGCAAGATATAAATGAAGTGAAACAGCCAGCTGCACTGCATTGAACATCAAGTAGGACTAAGCACTATGTGACAAAAACTGTGCACTCATATAAAGTTTGTAATAATACCATTGATAGACTTTTAAGGATTTAAACTCCCAAAAAAAACGATCATGTGTTCAAAGAGGCCATGAGCAAATAAAAATAAAAATAAACAACAGGAAGGATCACTAGCACAATGGCATTGGTGAAACATCTGCTTGTAGAATGACATGAATGCAAGTGATACCAGTTTAGCACATTTGTCTAACAAGCAGGCAGATCTTCTGATAACATATATCTTTCTTTTCTTCGTACATGCTATATTATCACATTTTATTCCATACTTAATTTATGTCCAGTTCTCATATCAATTTTTTTCTTGTTAGTTGGATACTAAGCAAACTGCCTAATCCATGATTGTCATTGGGTCAGCAGTCCGCACCCACATCAAGCTCTTGGACACCAGTTAATCAAGAAGGTTAACATTTTAACATTTTTAATCATGCGGAGCGAACAGTGTGTGTACACTATCTTGTAAGGTTTCTTGTGAAATAGTAATGCATCAGCTCTCCATCATTTCATAGAACAAGTATGATAGGACTGGGGCGATTCCTTTTCTTCTATTTTGCTTGGTTTCATGTTTAAATCCTAGCAAGCACATATAATATTTTTTCAGAATCTATATCCATCCGAACCCTTAGAAATGTCTTTAACCACTCAAATTACAAATCAGTAGATTTCCAAAAACATGCTTCATTTCCCCTTGGGACTGACTGACTACAATGTAATACCACAGTATACCTTGATGCTGCATATTAATGATGGATCAAATAATGTTATATGGGAATAAGTTCAAAGGCAGCTTTTTGTTACTGGGATCTCCGGATGGAACAGGATCTGGAGCATTCAATTATTTTGTTGGGGGATAGGATGGAACAGCAAGATCAGTGGATACGACATATGGGAATGTTCCATTGAAATGTTGAGCAATGAGATTCAACTTCCACACCACAACAGCGCATAAAATTCTCTAATCATAAAGTAATTGTAGTCGGTCTTGTAATAAAAGATTAAAGTTGTGGTTAAACTAAATTAATGATGATCATTCTTTATTTGTCAAGCATATGATGACCATAAACATAAAAGATACCATTCACATAACTATCCGAAACATGCCATGTTGCAGCCACTATTTCAAAGGACAGCTGAATGGCCCATGTATAGGGCCTGATCCTACAATAAGCCACCTAGGCATCACAGCCGTCTAGCCTCTAGAGACTTATCGCCAGCAATAGCATAGCACGCCTGAGAGAGCTAGGAGGGATGGTGTCGCCTAGTGCCTAGGCTGCCTAGGAACCCCTGCCACATGATATGTGTCATATTGTCACCTCATAGAAATAAAGAATTTGCACAACCCAATACAGGATAAACCAACCCATTTGTATTATCCCATTAATATACAACTCCATCCTCTAACCAATGCCTGATTCCTTTGTTTGCAAACACTTGGTCACTTTGGACTGCCACCTTATTAATCACTCCCTCTATCCATCAAAACTTGTCGTCTTGGACATACATCCAGCCAAAATTGGAAACTTCTCCTAGCAATACATTTCTAAATATTTGAACTGGAAGCATGCATAAATGTATGTTTGTCTTGAAAAAAAAGCTTTCATAGTATATAATTGTATTGGGTTTCTAAACATATTATAGTAAAAAACACTTGGTCAAAGTTGTGTTTTGAAACGTCATGTTTTCATGACCGCACAATGTATCCCCACTTCCTATCGTCCATGATGGGTGCAAGTTAAATTAGATCACCGGTTTGGGCCATATTGTAAAAAGAATGATTATAAGTAATTGTGAATAGGTCAGGAGTGGTGGATATTCCATAAGAACCTCTCCAACAGCATATGTAAAACTGGTGATCTAAAATTAGTTTTAGGTATAGGAGAGAGAAGGTTTCGAGATCATTTTTGTGCTCCTCTCCAACAGCATACCTAAACTGGGATACCTATAAAGTTCTCTGAGAATACTCTTAGATTGTAGGGGATTTCGTAAAAAGGCCAAGACACATAAAAATTACTGAAAATTACATGTTTTAATCAGGGGCTTTTTGCAAAAGGTCATGTCCACGGCAAAATTCCCTTTCTTCGTCTCGTTCGATCTCGCGCCGCCGTTCTTCCTCCGCGCATCATCGCCCCCGCCTCCTCCTCCCCTGCGCCCACCCCCTCCTGCCCTCCCCACGCCCGGTCACCGAATCAACGCCGGCCGTGCTCCTACGCTGCCCTCTGCTTGAATCAGCGCCGGCCCCTGCTCCTCCTCTGCGAATCGACGTCACGCACCTGCTCCTCCGCCGCCCTCCATTCCAAATCTCAGTCGTGCCCCTGCTCCTCCACCCCCAAATCAACGCCGGCCCTTGCTCGTCCACCTTCCCTTGTACCGAATCGATGTAGGGCGGCTCACGGAGGTCGGGGCGGTGCTCCAGCGGTGAGGCGGCAGGCACTGCCGGTGGGTTCGGCGAGCGGGGACGGTCCTTGAGCTCACCTGCCCAGCGGAGCTTGCCCGCCCAGCAGAGCACGCCTGCACCCGCGGCGAGGCTCATTCTTGGCGATTTTGGCGGCGGCAGGATTCGCTAGGGCGGCGCGACGGCGGGATTCGTCCCGAGTAGCCGGCGGCAGGAGGCAGGGAGGAGCCCTCGTCGGTGCGCCTCTGCGCACTCAAGGGGTGCGGCCGCGCGGGAGGGGCAGCGGGTGGCCAGCGGCGAGGTCTGCAGCGGGTTCCGGCGAGCTGCACCCCTCGAGCGCCGGCGGCGAGGTCTACAACGGTGGCGGGTCGGGCGTGGAAACTTCCCCGCGCAGGTCGTTGGGCTCTCGCGCGCGAGGAGAAACAATATAGCAATCCAGTCTTTGGTCGGTATATTGGCATATAGATAAATTTAAGCCATAGCCCAAAAAATTTAGGGATAGCAATCCATGTAGCAAAGCTGTTAGAGCAGTTTTTTTTGCTGTTTTTTATCCTAGCAGTTTTTAGGGATAGCAATCCATTTTACATAAGCTGTTGGAGGTGCTTTAATTGATCAAGATATGCTATTTAAGTTTGAGGAAACAAGACAGTGTCATCATGGTTAAAATCTGGACTCAGTGCCTCAGTCACAAATAAAAAACAACAACGAATAAAAAATAGTCATTAATTGAAAATGGTGGTAGTATGGCACAAATATGTACAGGCATGATACTTATTTTACATAAACTTATAAAGAGGCATGAAACTTCTCCTTGAAGTCCAACAGGAGCTTTCAGTTAGGCAAAATAACAGTGATTATCCATTTTGTATTGTATCATATACAGAAGCAACGAGATGGTATCCTACCAATAAAAACATAGCACATGGTGCAAATAATGTCCTATCACATCTTTTAGGCCTTTAACGCAGAACTGTGGCGTCACTTTTATGTCTCTTTATACACAAGTGTGATAAACCAAGTCCTGAAGCAAGTTTTACTAACTGAACATTAGCTAAAAGAAAATATCAACGTAGAAGACAATTCCAGAAAGGTTCACCATGAGTGTAATGCAACAAAGATAATAATTAGTACGACAAGGTTAAGATACATACATGTCGGCTACCAACGGTGTTGTTTTTACTTTTGGCTGCACCACGTTCCCAATAGCAAAAATTCCACCTCCTTTTATGGTATCCAAGCAATGAGCAAATACCTTCTTAACTTTACCAGCAGCAGCTAGCTGTGATAGCATCGATGTATTTGCCTGGCCAAAACCAATAATTCCGTCAAGGGCCTGGTTTGAAGTTCCCAAATCCCCACCTTGCTGAGCACCACACCTACGAAGGAAAGGAGAATCATTTATCCCCACTGAAGTTTTCAGCACAATCAGCACATGTTAATGATTTGACCCTGTCTCCTACTCAGTTCCTCTATTGCAATCTTATTAACAAAAAAACGCGTGATTAATATAGTAAACACAGCAGCAGAGTCCTTGATACCTAACTTTTCAATGAAGTAGCAGCACAAACACACGGCCAGGATAAAGGGCAAAGTATACAGCTTGTATACTGAGCATAAAAAAGTCAAGCTCATGCCAATAGAGGAATATTAGCTAGCTTTGTGGCAATGACCAAGAATCATGGTAGAGCAACTTCAGCAGACCCTCTAAACAGCCCCCTATACCAAGTTTAGAGGGTCAAGTAAAAAAACACACTCCAACAGATCCTCTACTTGTCTCCCTATATTGTCTCCCTATTTTGGGGAAGCCTCCAAATTTCCCCCTCCACCCTCCATTCCTAAGGGTCTCTAGGAAGCTCTCTATCCATGGGACTATTGCTAGAGTTGGAAGCATTTTTATGGCCCTCAAGAAGTAGAGAGAACCTCCATTTGACCTTTGGGAGTTTTGATTTAAGAGCTATTGCTGGAGTTGCTCAACGTAATAAAATGTACATATCCTACCTACAGGGATTGCCACACAATGGAAGTGGATATATAGGAATAGTTGCACATTGTTACCTTTATATACACATCATTTAATTTGTGAAATTATTCAGCATATACATCTAATGTTGAGTACATTTCCAACATCTTTGTGCTGCCGAACGTTAGCTCATATGAAAACAGTTGTCACTCAACAAACCGAAATGACGACTCACCCGAACGTGACGCTGCCATTGCCACGCTGCGTCTGCCCGTCCCCAGTCACCTGATCGAACTGCAGCGAATCGGTGACGAAGAACCCTGTCGTCGAGCTGCCATCGCCGTACATGACTCTGTACTCGCAGGGGACACTGGCGCTGCAACCCGGCAGCTTGCCCCCATGGGCGGCCAAGCAGAATCCCTGCTCGCACGACACCGAGCTCCCGCTGGAGGACGCCTTGGGGTCGTAGAGCGTCAAGTCAAACTGCACAGGAACGCCCACACCACATGTCACACATCGAAGCGAACAGGTAAATCTGCAATTGAGAATTTGAGACCCGGGAAAAGGGAGCGGAAGTGGGAAATGGTTAGGTACCCCGAGTCCGCTCTTGCGGGGGCATCGTTCGCAGGAGATGCAGTTGACCCAGAGGATGTCGCTGCCGGTGTCGACCTGCACGTAGTAGCGCTTGGGCGGCGTCCCGAGCTTGATCTCCGTGAAGTAGAGCCTGCGCGCCCATCCCATCCCGATTAATAATCCCCACAGCCAAATCAAGCACCCACCGCGGGATCTCCACAAAATAAGCTAGCGAGCTAGCTGTACGTACCCGGTGTCGGTGGGGAGGCCGAGGCCGCCGAGCGGGACGTCGGCGGCCGCGAGGAGGCGGCCGTGGCGGCGGCCGTCGTGGGCGCGGAGGGCGGTGATGTTGCCGCCTCCGGCGGGGAACTTGCGGCGCACCTGGAAGACGCCGGTGGCCGCGGGGCCGGGGTCGGAGCTGGCCGCCGCTGCCAGAAGCAGCGGCGGCAGCGCGAGCGCGGCGAGGAGGAGGGCGGCGCGCGGAGCCATGGGTTGTTGCTATCCCTTGGCAAGGCAAATGCCGATTCGGAACCGCCCTGCGCGCAGCAGCGAACGACGACTGCGGGCGGCGGGTATTATTCGTGGAGCGCCCTCCTCCGCGGCTCCTCGTCCCTCCCCGCGGCCTCGGAGGCTCAGCTTGGGAGGCATTTGTGTGCGGGGGAGGGGCAAGCAAGGCACCGGAAAACGGGGAGGAGGAGGGGACGGGGAAGCTGGAGGAGGGGGAAAGCGGGGCGGCCGCGCTGGGGACGGAGGATGGGGGCGGGCGGGCAAATCGCCCCGCTCTTCGCGGCCCCAGCCACTGACCACCAACGTTTCTTTCCTATTTCTACCTCTAGCACCGGTCTACTCCTTCCTCGTACACTACCAGAGTAGAATAGCGATTACTCCCCCGGTCTTTTATTTATGGCGTTTGTATTGCCATATACCTCCTGCGTCGCAAATCGTAGGGCGTTTTAGTTGTTTATTCATAGATATTATTATATATTTGGACATATATTATATCTAAATGTATAATAATATTTATGGATCTAGAAAAATCAAAACGACTTATAATTTGAAATGGAGGGTGTAACAAACAACATATATTAAAAATTAAAGAGGAGCAGTTCCAAAAGTTGAGGCCTCCTCGAAACGAAGGAAAGACAAACAAAAATTATAGGATTCTTGTTCCTATAAATTTAATTCCTGTAGCAGCTTTTGGTTGGAATGAGTTGCATGATTCCTTTTCCTTTTGATTTCATAGGAAACCATAGGAGAAAAAAATCCACTCAAACCTTATTTGAAATTTCCTGTGCACAAGGAACGAGGATAAGCAGAAGGTAAACGATGTCTAATCAAAGCATGCACTTGTCATTTGTGCCTAATCAAAGCATACCAAATTGATTAATCAAAATTTGCACCTAAAGTTCCTTTAGAATTCCTGTGTTCTTCCTGCACCATCCAAACACCTTACCCTACACAATTCCTATGGTTTTGATTCCTTTGTTTTGCATATGCATTCCTATCCTATTCCTACATTTTTCTTATTCATATGTCTTTTCATTCGCTTGTTGGAACAAAGGAGGCCTGAGTTCTCTTATGCATGAAAGATCAAAGAGAATCATGGGAGGTTAAGTTGAATATGCAAAACAGATCAGATGTTGAATTGAAGGTTAAGTTTTTTTTAAGGTTGAAGGTTTTAAAATCTAATAGTCATATTCTTGTTGAAAGCTCTTCTTTTTACATGGGAGGCATTATTCTTCTAGCTTAGAAGTTCAACTATTGAGATTTCAAGCTCATAAAATAGATTTTGCAATCTAACATTCCTCGAAGCTCCAAGCGCCTATCCTAGAGCTTACGAAATCTTAGACCACGTTAGAATGGAGAAGTAAAAGAATGTACATATTTGGAACACTGGACTTTTAAGAAAATTTGGAGTTGCCCTTTCCTATGGAAGTGTCTGCTTCCATTTGGAACACAGGACTGCCATCATCCGTTCATGAGGAAAGGAACCGGCACATGTACGTTTTACATAAAGATAAATCTTCACTACAACTCAAGGGAAAGAATGTTTCATTATCTCTCCTATTCCTTGTATGTGTTGTTGATAATTAGCATGGAAACCCGTAAAAAACTCATGGTAGGGGCATGTTGCTTATATAATTAAATTTAAGTACATCACTATCCTTGTTTTGCAGTATAATGCAGCGAATCAGCTCTGAAATGGAATCATGTGATCCAAACACCCATTTATTCTATTCCTGTATTTTGGAATTCTATAGTTTTTCACATTTCATTATATGGAATTCCTACACTACTTTTATTTTCCATTCCTGCATTCTAAACAGACCTTACGGAGGATTCAGTTTATATAGAAAATTCTTCTATAAGAGCCTTTCGATAAAGGATTGAATCATATCCTACCAATTCTTTCATGGGAATTTGGATGAAAACAAGCATGAGATCCAACATCATGTTTTCTTTCCTTTGTATCTTAGGGCCTGTTTGGTGTCCTCCACCGGTGTGAGCCAGGCTCACCGCATGCACCCTCCTTTAGTTTGGTTGCCTGGTCGACCCCTCGAGCCAGGCCCTGTGCGTGCAAAATGCCCCCCGCGGCCAGGCTCCACGGATACGAGGTGAGTGGCCGTTTCCGCCGGGCCTAGCTCCCGTGGTGCAGCGGCGGGCGCACGGGAGGTGAAAAGTTGGTCGACGGGAGCTCGCGCCATTTCGCTAGGGTTACCTCCCCCTTTCGCGCCACTCACCGCAGATATATCCCCCTCCCCGCTGCCTCCACTCCCCATCGATCACCATTCGTCTTCTTCGCTGGATCTGAGGTGCTCCCCTCTCCTCTCTTCCTCTTGTTTTCATCGATTCACGTTGTATTGATCCCCTCCCTCCTTCGTTGCTTCCTAGGTGTTCTGGATCTAAGTTCTTGCGGAGGTAATCTGGTTCGCCTCCCCCTCCTGCACCCGTGTTCTTGATCTCGTAACCCTAGATGCATCTCTCACTATTTCTTGTTCAAATTGATGCAGGGACCTCAGATCTGTGTTCCCCGCTTGGTTCTAAGGTATGAATCCATGTTCTTGCTTAGGGTTCTTTTTCCTGTTTATTTGTGTCATTTTCCTAAGGTATGAATCCATGTTGCTTAGGGTTCTAAGGTATGAATCCATGTTGTTGGTGCCAGGTTGCATATCTGCTGTCCGTTGTTTGTTTGTCTGCATCATTGTTTGGGTGCTTGCCATCCTCGTTCAGTATAAGCAATCTTCCCCTCCCTTCTCCACCTTTTCTGATGAATGCGGGTACTGTCGATGCTGATTGTGTGCGCTACAGATCTGACAATGCTATTTTTTTCTAAGCTTATGTCTAAGTTAATGATGTTTTCTCTTTTAATCTGAGCATATGTCCATGCCAATGCTGATGCTTGTTTAAATCTGAGCACTTGTTCAATGCCAATGATGTTGTCTCATTATACCTTTAAATCTGAGCATTTGTTGAATGGCAATAATGTTTCTTTCATTAAACCTGAGCAGTTTTATTGTTGTCACTGTTTTGTTGCTTTGTTAGTCATGGCAATTGTCTTGCTTGCTTAGATGGCTTTGGAGGACCAGCAACGCTTGCTGATTGCCCGAGTTGCTGCTCTTATCACGGCTATGTATGCATTCTTGTTCAACATGATAAGAATGCAACATAGTTCAAGGCCTCATATCAGTTATGGCCCTTTGAGCACCATGGATGAGGAACACCAAAAGAACTTGGACAAAATTTACAACTGTAATGATATAAAGTGTGTTGCTATGCTTCGCATGAGTAAAGCACCTTTTTTTAACTATGCAACTTGCTTAGGGAAAGGAATTTGCTGATAATAGCCTTCATAGTAGTGTTGAAAAGCAAGTAGCAATGTTTCTCCATATTGTTGGCCACAACCAACGCTTTAGAGTTATTCACCAAAACTTGAGGAGGTCAATAGAAACAGTGCATAGATATTTCAAGGAGGTCTTGTATGCTATTGGGGAACTTAGGCAAGACATGATTAGAGCTCCATATAATGAGACACCACTTAAGATAAGCAATAGCCCAAGATGGTACCCATACTTCAAGGTAATAAATTTGTCATGTAGTTTGTAGGTTATTGCTGCATACTTGGGTGCATATCATGTAACAAGCATCTATTGGGTTTTCATGTAGGACTGTGTTGGGGCAATAGATGGGACTCATGTGTATACTAGAGTGCCAGCCAAGATGCAAGCAACATTTAGGGGAAAGAAGCATTACCCCACACAAAATGTACTTGCTGCTGTTGACTTTGATCCGAAATTTACTTATGTCTTAGCTAGTTGGGAGGGGTTTGCTCATGATGCTACTATTCTTGCTGATGCACTAGAGAGGGAGGATGGGTTAAGGGTTCCACCAGGTAATTAGCTGAATTAGGTACCTAAATAAAATCTGTAACTTCATAACAATAGACTTAATGCATTTCTATACTTGTTATAAGAAAATTCTACTTAGTAGATGCTGGATATGCTTGTCGTCCTGGATTCTTTCCTCCTTATCGTGGCACTAGGTACCATCTGAAAGAGTATGGTGGTAGGAACTACCCAACCAACCCAAGGGAGTTGTTTAATTTGAGGCATTCAAGTCTTAGAGTTTCTGTTGAAAGGGCTTTTGGTGCTTTGAAGAATCGTTTTCGCATCATTGATAATAAACTATTTCATCCCTACAAGACACAAGTGAATTTAGTACTTGCTTGCTGCATATTGCATAATTGGATACTTGGGCATGGGGTTGATGAGGTAGTTCCTGCTGAGTTCTCTTAGGTGCCCCACAACAATGCAAGTCCTGGACATGGGGTCCAGATGGATGACAATGTTGTTTGGGCTCAAACTAGGGATGAATGGGCTAATCACATGTGGTCCAATAGGGGTAACTCTCACATCTAATATGTATCTGTTTTGTATTCTATCTATATTGAACAATGTTGTTTATTTCTAAACTGAGGCATTGAACAATTGCAATGATAATTTTACTTATTTCATTACACAATATAGCTAAGGCATTGGACATGTGCAATGATGTTACACCAATTTTGATACTACACTAGAACTGAGGCTTGAGATATTTGCAGTGATGATTTTTTTATTCCTTGATACTTCTTTTGAACTAAGGCTTAAGATAGTGCAGTGATGAATTTTTATTCCTATTTTCTTCTTAAGTGCAAAGCATTTTGATGACATAGATCAGATGACATATGCAATGATGTTTCACCAATTATTCATTCATGTTTCTGAGTGGGGGTGTGGCAACTGGAAATAGGAATGGCTGAGGAGATGATTGCTGAGATCCTTGCTGCTGATGAGCTTGTGTTCTCTGGTGGGGCTGTTGGGGCTGATGGGTCTGTTGGGGCTGTTCATGGTGGTGCTCAGCAGAGACCTGCTATGAGGTGGACAGATGTGATGTCTGGATTTATTCTTCGCCGCATGTGCCAGCTGATTTCAACTGGTGTCAGGACTGATAAAGGATTCAAAGAAGTCCACCTCAACCGGGTTGCCAAGGCTCTTCATGAGTTCAGTGGCAATGAAGTCACTAGCACACAGGTGTATAACCACTTGAGGAAGTGGAGGCTGAGGTGGGTTAGAATCTTAAAGTTGAGAGAGCTGAGTGGAGCTTTGTGGGATGGGGACAATTCCATGATTGTACTTGAGGAGGAGCACTACAATGGCCACATTAAGGTATGTACTTTGAAGCTATTTTCTTTCTTCAATGTTTAGCATTTAAAGTTTCTAACTTTAATTGGTGTAATGGCAGGCACACCTCAAAGATGCTGAGTACCTGAACAAGCCAATTCATCATTACCAGGAGATGATGGTCATCTTTGGTAATGGTCCTATGGGATCAAATGAGACTCTTGGTAGTCCTTCTGACTTTGCTGAGAGCTCACTGAAGCATGAGTTGCTTGAGGATCTTAAGAGTGGCAAGATTGAGGCAGCTTATGTATCCAAGTCAGAACTAGCTGTTGGAAGCAAGAGAAAGATGTCCATGCTGTCAGAGGAGGATGTCCTTGTGTTCACTAGCATGACTGATGCAGTGAACAATGTGTGCAGATGTTATACGTTCTACCAAGATTGAGGATTCCCACCCTGACTTGTATGGTGCACTCATGTAGATGCCAGGGTTTAGTGAGGAAGCTCTAATGGTTGCATATGGTCACCTGCTTGACAATAAGGCCCAAGGATCTGCTTTTGTGAAGATGTCTGACTCTCACTGTGTTCTTTGGCTGAGGACCTACTTGGTCAAAAACTACTACATGTGAGGGCCTATGCATGGTGGTTGAGCTGGTCTTTTGTGCAGTGATACTTTGTTGGATGATCTGGTGTAGTTGTGGCTTCTTTTGTGCACTGTTGGCTGATCTGGTGGTCTTTTGTGTAGCTGACATGACCCTGCATTCTTTTGGGCAGTTGACTTGATCCTATCTCCTAACTATATGGCTAACTCTAGCATATAGTTAATGACTTAGATTGTCTTTCTATGAACTCATGTTATTATGTTGTTGTGAGACCTTAAACTGAGCATGTGTCTATTCTGCCTATTCTGTCTGTTTGAGCACATGTCCATGCCAATGATGATATGCTTCTTTTTCCTGATTCCTTGCTGTTGATATGCTTTTTGTTCCTGATTCCTTGCTCATGATATGCTTCCTGGTTCTTCTTGTTCAACTAATATGAATTGATATGCTTTTTGATATGCTGTCTGTTCCTGATCCTGTCTGTTCCTGATCCTATCTATCTGAGCACATATCCATGCCAATTGATATATTTTTTGAACATGAATTCATATGATGTGGTCCTTTCTAATCTTATGGTGTGGTCCTTTCTATCATATGCATCTTTATATTTATATACTTTACTAATATTTTATGAATTGTAGACATCTATGGCCTGGTATGTTGTTCATGTTGGCTGACAACCTGGAGTTTACTCCAATTGGGTTGATGCCCATGCTCAGGTCAGTGGCTACAAGGGTGCTTGCCACAAAAAGTACAAGTCAGGTGAAGAAACATTTGCAGCCTTCTATGGACGTCAAAACAGAGAGGTGAAACCAACTCCATCACATGAACCTGTTGCACCTGATTCGAAGAAGATGGAATTATGGAATGTTAAAGATGTAATAATAGTTGTTCAGTTTTTAATTATTGCCTTTTTAGTTTGCAAGTTGATGTAATGTCGATCACGTTTGCAAGTTGTTGTAATTTTAGTTATGATTACCTCCTTGTGCTGGACAAGGTGGTGGTATTCTTACCACTGCATGCAGGAGGTAACCTCAACTTGTTGCATGCAGCTAACCAAACACAGTCCCCTGCATCTAGTTTTTCAAATTTGGAGTACATCCGGGCAACCAAACACCGTCTCTGACGAGCCTGGCTCATTGCATGTAGTCAACCAAACACAACCTCTTGCATGCGCTTGACCTAGCTCTAAGGAGCCTGGCTGGCTGGTACAAGCCAGGCTACCCTCGTCCAGGCAACCAAACAGACCCTTAGAATTCCTATGTTCTTCTGTGCACCATACAAACACATGTTTTCTAACTTTCTATGTTTTAGATTCCTATACGATTTTAATGGTTTATGTATTCCAAATCATGTGCTTTTTTCTATTCCCGTGTTTTGAAAATTCTGTGGTCCAAAGAAGCAATGAAAAAAGATGTATGGGGAGATAAGTATGGTGATGCCCTTAACCACCAAAATGTATGAGATGAGCTAGTTGGTGGTAATGGATAAGATTGTAGGATCTAGGATACCGACTAGAGGAAGGTGAATAGGCGGTTTCAACTAAAATAAAAACATTAAATAAATTTAGTTATAACACAAGATAATTTCTAATTCTACTCTTTCTAAACTAGGTGAGGGTTTGCAACCTAGAGTGACAATTCAAATCTAGAAATGTAAATGCTAAAAGTAAATTGCAATAATGAAATTGAGCAAGAAAATAACCGAACACAAGAGACGAATTTTATCTCGTGGTATCGATGACTTGGCGGTCAACCGGTCACTCCTAAATTCCTAATCCACGTTGAGGTGGATTCAAAGTTCCAACCGTCCTCTATCAAGAATCTCCTTGATGTATGAGTTGGCTTGGATCAATGAACCATTCCACACCTCGATTCCACTAGAGTTGTTTTTAACCGTCCGGCGAGGTGAGCTCAAGAGCCTCTCAGAAGAACAATTGGGGCTCCTTCACAATATTCTTGAAGGGCTCAACAGTTTCACAACCTCCAAGCTGTTTAAGAGGTAGCAACCTCCAAGAGTAACAAGTCGATGATGCTTGCTTGAAGACTCCTAGTACCACAAAGCTTAAACTCTTGATATAATGCACTAGGATGCTCTTAATCTCATAAGAATGCAACCTCTAAGAAAAATGAATGAGTGAGAGAATAAGGATGGCTCAAATATGTCAAGAATGCTTACTAAAGTGCAAAGACACCCAACCCACGGCTGAGCATGAGGTATATATAGAGCCACCCTTGAATTCTAGCTATTACATTTAATATTCGTCGAAACCGGGGTTTCGCGAACTGTTCACCTTTACTAGACCTGACCGCCCGCTGTTACAACCCAACGGTTATTTCCATAATAAATACATGTTAGAACTATCCATTACAGGTCAGGCAGACCTCCGCCCTTATAGGACTAGACCGTCCGTTGTTCATCATGACCAAACACATAGAACCAAAATGGTTCTATCTCACTTTTCAAAATCGTGCGGCAGACCATCCGGCGATCAGTTCACGCCCGCACACAAAATCAGGGAACTTTCATGATTATCGCGGACTGTCCGCCCCAGGGGGTCGGACCATCGATTCATATTCATGCTCCACACAAAACCAAGATTGGTTCTGTCAATAACAATGGCAAACTATTTTCCCAACAGGGGCGGATCGTCCTCTGCTGCTTCTTTGAACTTTGCTAGAATCACAAGTTGTTTATGTAAAACTCAAAGGTTAGCTGGCAGACTGTCTGCCTACCACGGTCGGAATGTCCATCGTTCACTTTTTCTGCTCGACAGAATAAACTCAAATTTGGCTAAGTCAATGAACAATCCTCCTATACAAGGTGGATTGTCCACCGTACCCTACGCATTAGCCATTTTCAAAACACATTTTGTCATCTTTCTTTCCACTTTTTCAAACGATACTAACCTTAATGCATGTAATGCAATTATTTGAGTAAAGTGTCACTATATAATTGTCAAAGCAAATGGACATTGACCCCTCATGATAGTATGACTATCTAGCCTATTAATTCGGTCAATTATTATCCTCTATAAGCACCTTTTAACCAGTAAAATAGAAAAGCACTACCATATACCTTGAGCTCTCCAAAGTGAATTCATCCAAGTTATCCTCATAGCATCCTTTGAAGCTCAATTCATATCGGAGACTAACCTATACTTATATCTCCAATGAAATTGTTAGTCCATAAATATTATTATTAATTACCAAAATCCAAATTAGGGGCTTATATGCTTTCAAAGATGGGTGTCTATCGAGATTTCTGTTGGATTACCACAAAACTGCACTCAGCTATTTTGTGGCTGTCAGACTTTTTTTTATAACATATTGTGTTTACATTGTTATAAACATATTGTGTTTACATTCTTATGTCACATTCTTGTGTCACGCTAGATTAGCTTTTGAGTATTGCATCAATTCTGTACCAAATTTCTAAAGCTTTGAAACTATGCTACCATTGTTTGGAAGTTGATGATACAACCTGTAGTCCAGTTTGGATGGATTTTTCAACTTTCCACTTACTTAGGACTCTTTATGTTTTGACTAAAAAATTGACATATGCAACTCGAGATTCCAGTCCAACCTACAATTGAGCACGCACAAAGGCACAAGAGATTTAGCAACTTGAGGTTTTGTTGGAGGATCAAGACTTCAAGAGGCATGGGAAATAACACGGTTGCAAATGGCACCCTACAGAGCAAATGGTGAATTGCGTCGTAGGCACGTACATGTTCTTACTCCATTTTGAGTCCCCTCATAGTCACGATCCGATCTGGACTCATTCCGAATCCTACACCCTCACATATCACTAGTGACCAGTTCATATTACCCCACTGGTATTGTTGGCACTGTCCGGTCACCTCACCAACGACTTTCCTATTATCTCGCACGCTGAGTTGGGTACCTCACTAACGACTTTCCTATTATCTCGCGTGCCGAGTCGGGTACCTTGCTAATGACTTTTCTATTATCTAGCGCGTCGAGTCCGGTACAAAATGAGGAATCAGGACTTGGATGTGGATGTGGACAAGCCCGGTGTGATCACACTACCAAGGACATGTCTATTGGTACATGATGAAGCACTTCCTCATGTTGGTCTTGCACTTACTCGTTTCTATGGCCATGAGTCCACGACCACGAATCTTCATCACGCTGACTTATCCATGTATTGGTCTCTTTCATCAGTCTAGAGGTCAAGACAAGGATACTACTCTACAATTATCTTATTAATGTTGTTGAAGATCTCTTCATGTCGAGGAACATGCTGCATTTGAAAAACTTCTAAGTATGGTATCTCTCAGCTTTTTTATGTGCACATAGCTTTTTTATGTGTACATAGCAAGTTACATGACTTGTACACATTGTACCTGGAGTGCCTATTCATACAGTATGTAATAATGTAAGGTCCTGTTTGTTTGAGCTTTTGCTTCTGGGTTTTTGGCTAGAAAGCTAGCTTTCTAAAAGCTGGCTTTTTGGTTGCTGACCTTTTGCTACTAGGTTTTATAATAAATATTTTATCTTTTCAGCACATCAAAAGCTAGGAAAAATTCCTCTCAATCAGCTTTCTAGCTTTCAGTTCATTTCCTCAGAAATTAGCTTTCCAATATTTTAAAAATTAGTCCAACAGCTGGACTGTTTGTTTATGCTTTTCAACTTCTCGCTGCGAAAGCTGAAACAAACGGGGCGAAAGCTGAAACAAACGGGGCTTAATAATGTGGCTGCTGACTAGTCCTCGAACCTGGGGAAGCGCTTGCTACCGGGGCGCGGGGTTGCGGCGCAAAAGCCCTGGACTAAACAAACCCTAGCGTTAAGATACCAACCCCCGGTTGATCTCGCCCCCCACCTTTTCCCTGCTTGGCTGCCTCGCGCACGCCCGCACGCACGCGTCTCGCCTCCCGAAGTCTCCGCGAGGCAGGCCATCCCAGGAGGGCAGGCACCAGGACTCCCCCCACTTCCCCCACCCCTACTCCACCCGCGCGCCGTCTTCGCAGCAGCAGCGGCGGCGGCGGAGGCCTCGCCCGAGGAGCCCGTAGCTAGCTCGAGGGCCCCGCCCCGCCCCGAGCCATCCCGGCGGCCGCGCGCTCGCATCCGCCGGCGGCGTTCGCGGTCGTCCCGCCAGCCAACCGCCGCCACCGCCGCCGCCACGATGGATCTGCCGAGCCTGGTCGTCGTGCTGCGCGCGGCGCTCAGCCACGCGCCCGAGGAGCGCAAGGCCGCCGAGGCCAGCCTCGAGCAGGTGAGCCGACCGCCCCGCCCCGGATCGCGCGCTACTCCTCCCTGTCCTGCCGCTCCTGCAGCTGCAGCCGCTACTGTTTGATTTGACATCCACCGGTCTGTCGCGCTCGTGTCGGGGCGTTATCGGGGCTAGGATTGACCTTTGGATTGGATTGGGATTGTGGCTCGTTTGGATTTAGCTGCTGAACCAAGCTTAATTGAATGATCATAGCTATTACAGACTTTTATTTCTCGTTGGATTGCGTTGCCATGTCTTTGTGTGATCTGTTCTGCTTTACCCTGTCGAATTGGATCATTTCCAATCAATAAAGGGTTCTTAAGGATTGCTTCCACTCTGTATTAGTTGGATTCAGATGTGTCCATGCTGGATGTTCAAAAGTTCAGCATTATTGCTCTGCCAGATCATGGAACACCTCAAAAGTTGGTGGCCTAGCTGCCTGTTCAATAGAATAGACTGGTGTTTTAATCAATGGAATAACGGACCAATTTCTTTTTAATGTCCTTGGATTTACTGGTTGGGAGCTGATTGTCCACTCTCTTTCTTAAATAAATAGACCAAGTGTCTGATGTCATCCTTCCCTTTTAGCTGTTTCTTTGCAGATGCAAACAGAGGCAACCTTTTCTTAAAGATAGTTTCTGAGTCAACCTGGGTGCATCAATGAGCTATGCAATACAGTTGGATTTGTTCGATCCGTAGCACTGCATTTATTGAAAAGAGTTCATTTAAACATTATGGCACTGAAATGAAAAATCTTATAAGAACAATTCAATGCCTTGATCGTTTTTCTGAAGGTTGTGACTCCCGTTGCTTTTTATGAAATAAACGCCTCTACCCACTTATCTTCTTAACTTTATATTGGAGCTTTAAGTTTGGTCACGTTTTGTTGTTATAAAATGCCTATACGGAGTCAGTCTAACTTCTGAAGTTCATATATGATCTGCAGTCCCATTCTAGTGTTGAACCCATAATTTGTTATGCTAAAACCAGCAGTATAAGATTAAATAGTAGCAATGGAGGATTCAATTGCACAGTCAAATTGATAAGGCGACCACCGTTTGAATTTCCATGAGGATTCTGTAAGAAACTTAGGTTGCACTGCTGTTTAATTGATACTTACTGCCTCATTTGTCCTGTTTTTCCAAAGATCATGCTGGTGCCATGCTTAGTTATCTTATTTCAGAATCTTGTATTGACATTCTACAATTCCTGCAGCTCCAGTACACTCCACAACATTTGGTGAGATTATTGCAAATCATTGTAGATGGAAACTGTGACATGGCCGTGAGACAGGTTGCAAGTATTCATTTCAAGAACTTTGTTGCGAAAAACTGGTCCCCTGTTGATCCTGGTATGTGAAAGTCAGTAGTTGTGCACCATTTCTTATGTGTCTTGTTAACTTATGCCCTTTTCTCTTCCTGTAGAAGAAAAGCACAAAATACCAGAAACTGACAAGTCCATGGTCCGTGAGAATATACTGGGCTTTGTCACACAACTGCCTCCACTGCTAAGGTATATAACTTTCTCACAGTCCGCCTATCCCTTTTCTTAATGAATAGTGTTTCATTGTGATCCTTCGGTAACTTTGTATTAGCAAAGCAGTGAAAGCACATTTGTATATAGCCATTTCATTTTATCGGGCAATCCAACTGGACTGTAGTTTCTAAACAAGATTATGTTTTTTTGTGCCAATTACTTTGTAAATTTGTAAATATTCATCATCTGTTCAGGAGAACTGATGGTAACATATTTTAACTCTAGTTAAAGAATATTGTGTATGCCGTCTCAGAAATCAGAACACATGGAACTATGGAAGGCAAGATGCAGTAACTTAGAATTCCAGTTATTGCTGGAGGAGTCTTCTAATTTGCAACTTTTATTACAGCTTCAGTTTGTACATAGCCTGTGCAAGCACCATATGAAGTGCTCCTTTAATTTGTAATATGATAGGGTTGCTTTTGTGGTTCTAAGATATGTTCTGTATATCAGCTCACATCATTTTGATCTTAATAATATTTAGTGACAGTGGTATGTTTACTTCATCATGAAATTTACTGCAATTTTGCACCCTTGACCTTTTCTAAAGAGTGCTTTGTGGATAATTGAGATATCTTTCATGGGTATTTCTTTAGAGCACAGCTTGGAGAAAGTATCAAGACTTTGATCGTTGTGGATTACCCGGAGCAGTGGCCTAACCTTCTACATTGGGTTACACATAACCTAGAATCACAGGACCAAATTTTTGGAGCTCTATATGTACTAAGAATTCTTGCCCGGAAATACGAGTAAGTATAAATGTCATACTTTTGTTTTTGTCTATGCGTATTTATTTCTCTGTCTTGTGTGAAGCACATTGTTTTTACTCGAAGCAATATTATGACTCCTCTTCTAGATTTATGCTAAATGAATGACATTAGCATAACTCTTTTCTCAAATGAAATTTGGATGCATGGTGAATAGTATCCTAGCAATGTTATGTTTGCGGCTTTCTTTTGTTTGTATGATAGATTATACACCATCTTATTTGCCCTTTCATGGTTTAGGTTCAAGTCAGAGGAGGAAAGGATACCTTTGTATCAAGTTGTTGAAGAATCTTTCCCTCGTTTGTTAAATATCTTCAGCAAACTTGTCCAGATTCCGAATCCTCCAATTGAAGTAGCTGACTTGATCAAGCTGATATGCAAAATATTCTGGTCATCAATTTATGTATGTTCTTGGCTTGATTAATGTTCAGTTGTACTTTCCACTTTTTCCTAATTACTTATGGCTGATCCTGTCATGCACTTCATGCAGCTAGAAATTCCTAAACAACTCTTTGATCCAAATGTCTTCAATGCGTGGATGGTTTTGTTCTTGAATTTGTTGGAGAGGCCAGTTCCAGTGGAAGGTCAACCGTCAGATCCTGATGCTAGAAAAGCTTGGGGATGGTGGAAAGTCAAGAAATGGATTGCCCATATCTTAAACCGTCTATATACTCGGTCAGTATTCAATTAAATCTGTTTTGTTAGGTTGGGTAATCTGTAATTTTACTTAATTGTCTGTTCTTCAACAACAGGTTTGCTGATTTGAAGATTCAGAAACCAGAGAGCAAATCTTTTGCTCAAATGTTTCAAAAGAACTATGCCGGAAAAATTTTGGGATGCCACTTACAGTTGCTCAATGCTATCCGTACAGGCGGCTATTTGCCCGATAGAGTGATCAATCTTATTCTTCAATATCTTACCAACAGGTTTGTGTGAAGAAAAGGCCCACAGCAGCATGTCGCTCTTAAAATTAATTTTGCTGGTTTTTGTATTGTTCCCCATGCGTCTTTTGGTTTCTTGTTTTCTGTAAATGTCCCGGTCTGTATTTGTTAGACAATTTCAGTAAACCACTTGCTCTATTAGCTTTCTAATGGCACAAGTTCTGACCCACCTTTGATAGCAATGAATATTTTTCTGACCCACTGAACGGATTTCGCACGTACAAAACTGAAGGGCACATGCGTCATTTGTTATTCCCCTTAATCTGTCTTAGAATTGTTAGGATGCCTTGTAGTTCAGGACGGAGTGAGTACCTGTTTGAAACATTTTTCATCGTTGCAACACCATTGTATTTAACTCAGGGGATATGTGACCTCAAAATTAGCTTTTGGTTAATATTATGTTCATTTTAGGGAAACTAATTTGAGTCTGGTCTCTATCAGTTTGTACATTGCATTTTTCTCATGCAATTTTACCTGTAGGCACATGAAGGAAAACATTTCTGTACTTTCTGTGTCCTTCATGTGATAAGGTCCGTGATTTTGAAATTTATGACTGCTGTGTATAAACAATAGAATCTGTTGTTTCTTGCAGTGTTACAAAAAACAGCATGTATCAACTGATGCAGCCACAAATGGACATCATTATGTTTGAGATAATATTTCCACTATTGTGCTTCAATGACAATGACCAAATGTTGTGGGATGAAGATCCTCATGAATATGTCCGGAAAGGCTATGGTGCAGTATTCTGCGTTGCAGTTTGTTCTATGTTCAGACTTTTATTCTATTAACCTACAATGCTACTTCCTTTATTTTTCTACAGATATCATTGAAGATTTGTATAGTCCTCGAACGGCTGCCATGGACTTTGTGAATGAACTTGTAAGAAAACGGGGAAAAGGCAACCTACAAAAGTTTATACATTTTATTGTGGGAATATTTATGAGGTACGACTTAGCCATTCCTGTCATATATACTGTGTGCGTAGGCCATATATGATATATCTAATTCAAGAAAAATGTATTCAGGTATGATGAGGCATCTATTGAATTGAAGCCATATCGCCAAAAAGATGGCGCTCTTCTTGCCATCGGGACGTTATGTGATAGGCTGAAGCAAACTGATCCATATAAGGGTGAGCTGGAGCGGATGTTGGTTCAGCATGTCTTTCCAGAGTTTAGTAGTCATGTTGGACACTTGCGAGCAAAGGTAGTGCCCTCAACCTAGCTAGCAGTTCCACCATTTTTCATTGCCATAGCCTCTGGAGGTTGGAACACCTTTTAGATTACGGTAGATTTTCTAGAAGCATCTTCATTTCATTGATGCAACCCATTCATATTTTTTAACTTTAATGTTCCTTATTTTTTCCGGGAAATTTGTTGGCGCTCATAGTTAAAAATTATGCCACCTCTGGTTAAAATATAGAAACAATTTACAAAAACATAATGCTGTGAAAGTATCTTTTTTTCATCGTAATAAGTAGGATAGCTGCGTATCATTTCATTAATGTTGAAAAAAAACTGCACAAGGCCGAAGCCTTCCAAAACATTTCAACTTACACACCACCGACTTTAGGAAATGACCCGAGCAGGAAAGCAGACTAAGGAAAACAACCATCTAGCCTATTCCCAAGAACAGTCCCTGGAGCTCCTGCTCCAGCAGTACACCATAATGATCTTCCTTGACTGTTGACACTGCCTTCCAGAGAGGTAGTGTTAAAGACACTCATTATATGATGCTTCCACAGCTCCCACAAAACAAGGGTGATCAGCGAGTAAAGTCACTCTCTTTGTTGTATGTCCACTGCAAAAGCATATTTCTTTTTGACAATCTAAATGGTTTTAACTGTATTGTCAATTTTGAGAAAGGTTTGCTTCATGCGGACTATGGTACCAAGTGATGTTTTATCTTGGATGAGAGTTTAGTTTTGGTGTACCCATCAAATCTGAGTGTACCAGTTTGACTGAACACGCACAATGCATTTGAATAGTTTACCTTTGCTCTCTGTTTTTGTGCATGTCTTTGTCGTGTACTTGGTTTTGTTTTTGAAGTGTGCCATCTTGAATCCAGTATTAATGATGTAACATGTATCCATATGCATTTCACTGTACTTTACTGGAGTTGGTAAGCTTTTGTATAGTGATTGGCATCGTTGCTATATTTTGGATTTAGTAGCTTCCACTCAGCAGATGTTAAGTAGCGATAGTTGCATTTACATAATTTTCTGAAATAAGTGTCCTAGCTCTTAAGTTAGGAACTTAGGATTAGCCTGTTGCACTAATAATTGCTGGTATTATCTAGCACGCTGGACCAATTTTATTAGTTCTTAGAGTGAAAGATATGCCAATTGGAATATGCTAAATTTTGCTCGAGTGTGGGATAAGCAGAATCTTGTGGAGCACATTGTTGTGCACTGCAACCTTTTCTTATAACACTTGAGTTACTTTTTGTTGTTACATGTCCTTTCTATTCAAGTACGTCCTCTTTACTTTATCCAGTCCATTATGGTTTTGGGGTTTTAATCCTGTGTGCTTATAGATGTGTTTTTTTATTGCCTTTTTCTGTAGTTCTGTTCTATTTTGATTCTTCAACACTTGTTTTCCAAGTATTTCCTTGGTATACTTCTTAATTGTCTCAAAACTAATTATATGAGTATTAGGCAGCATGGGTTGCTGGACAGTATGCTCACATCAAGTTCTCAGATCAGAACAACTTTCGCAAAGCTATGCATTGTGTTATAGCTGGTATGCGTGATGCTGAACTTCCTGTCCGAGTTGATTCAGTCTTTGCCCTCCGCTCTTTCGTTGAAGCATGCACAGGTATGCATTATTTGAATTTATAGTTACATAGTCAATTCTTGATTTAGTGTTTTAGTTCGTTAACTAAAATTAGTTTTTATTGTGCAGATCTTGATGAGATCCGACCAATACTTCCTCAACTTCTTGATGGTATTCACCAAAACTACTTTTCTCAAAAACTTCTTTCTGATGGTGGTTTAATATTGGTTTGCTTGTTTATGTTGCAGAGTTTTTTAAGCTTATGAGTGAAGTTGAGAATGAAGACCTTGTATTCACCCTTGAGACAATTGTCGACAGATTTGGTGAAGAGATGGCACCATATGCACTAGGATTATGCCAGAGTTTGGTATGTTGCGTAAACTCTATTTCCCTTTTTCAATTTCCTCTATGTATGGTTATGTGGTGCCAACTTCCATATGACTTCATGCTTACTATTTTGATAGGCCGCTGCATTCTGGAGATGCATGGCTAGTTCGGAAGCTGATGAGGAAGCCGAGGATACTGGTGCTTTGGCTGCTGTTGGTTGCTTACGTGCCATAAGCACCATCCTTGAGTCCATTAGCAGTCTTCCTCATCTTTATATGCAAATAGAACCCACTCTGTTACCTATATTGCGCAAGATGTTGACTTCAGATGGCCAAGGTATCTTAACGATCATAGTTACTCCTATGCAGATATTTGCACTTGGGATCATATTGTTCAATTTGTATTGTTCGTAAATACATTTAAATTTAGGCATTGCTATATATATTGAGATCTTCCTTTTAGTTTGAACTGGAGCGTGATAGATCTTTGAAGGTGCTGGATGCTTGTAGGATGTTTCAATTAGTTTCTACCCCCCTCAAACTTTAGGGATGTATGGCTGAATCAATCATAAGTTAAAAAGGGAGATAAAATGTTAGTACCAGTTTTGGTTGCATCAATTTGTATCTCTGTCCTCCAACCTTATGCTCTTGAGTTTGTATGTCAGATGTCTATGAAGAAGTTCTGGAAA
Source organism: Setaria viridis (assembly GCF_005286985.2). Taxonomy (NCBI): domain Eukaryota; kingdom Viridiplantae; phylum Streptophyta; class Magnoliopsida; order Poales; family Poaceae; genus Setaria; species Setaria viridis. Next base: position 14,185,794 of record NC_048269.2, read on the forward strand.
TAGTCTCCTATATGACGTTTTACTCACCATCAATTTCATTGGACATGTGGAGCTTGTGGCCATTGATAATGGAAGCTCTTAATGACTGGGCCATTGATTTCTTTGAGAGTAAGTCTAGTTTTGAACGACAAGCTGTTAAGCACATTATGAAAACTTGTTTTTGATCATGCATATTTTTTGTTCTGTTGTATGGTCCCCCATTTTACTGTTGTTGTTGACTTGTATTGATCTGTTTGCCATTTTCTGTTCATATTTTCAAATTCAATTTGTTTTGTGCTGGATCTTTGCCCAATGCCATTTGGCTATTTGCACCCTTATATTTTGCTATAATTGTGCAAATAGTCAAATGGTATTGGATCTGAGAACCCTCACTTGAAATGTTCGTCAATTTGTTCAGTGTTCTGTTTTTTCGCTTGGTAACAACAGCCAGTATTCCAAACCCAGTGTCCTACATATAAGCTGTAAGACCAAATTGATTATGTTCCTGAAATTTGGTGGAGACTATATTCTTTCTACATTTAGACTTACCATACTCAAGATAGCGGTGTTGAACAGAAATATTATTGAAATATTTTTTAGCAACTGAAACTATCTTGAACAATGAGATTAAGCCAAAAGTTACCAGGTAATTTTAAATGATTCAACTGTAGTTATGATGGACAAGGGCATTGTAGTAATTTACAATCCTTATGCCCCAGTTTAGTTTGTGCAAAGATGCTTCCATTTGATATAAAACATCATTTGTCAGTGGTCAGTATGTAGTGTTTATTTAGTGGGATGTCTGTCTGCATCTGTTAAAGGAGTATCTTTTTTGTAGCAAAATGTCCAGTACTATTGATTGCAAAAAGCCCCCTGGAATGAGTCTAGGTTTTGATCCCTTCTCAATTGGCGAATGAAAATTTCCATGTGAGGCCAATTTGAATGAGAACATATTTTCAAGACATGGATATAGTTTTGCCATGTTATGTAACTTCTGGATTTTGAAATGATGGTTGAAGACTTGAGAGTTCAACTTTCTGCACTATTTTTGGCGTCTTTTTACAGCTCAACTTTGGATTTTCTTTTTGGCTTGCAGATATTCTTGTCCCATTAGACAACTACGTTTCCCGGGGCACCGAGCATTTTCTTACATGCAAAGATCCTAACTATCAACATAGCTTATGGAAAGCATTATCATCTGTGAGTTTACAATTCACAGTGTAATTAGAATACACACTTTTATTAAATTTCAAGTGCTTTTGGTTCTTATGGTTGAATATCTATACTTTTTAGATTATGACAGATCAAAACATGGAAGATTCTGATATTGTGCCTGCACCTAAGCTCATTGAAGTGTTTTTCCAAAACTGCAAAGGTCAAGTTGATCATTGGGTTGAGCCGTACCTCAGGCTTACAATTGATCGGTTGCGTCGAACAGAGAAGCCATATCTGAAAAGTCTCCTTCTACAAGTGGTAAGAAACACAACTCTTGCCTTTCTCCATTTGTTCTAAGCAGGCTAATCCTAGTCAGTTATCATGCCTGATTGCTAAGCTGCTGGCACTTTCTCCTTATTTCTTTCTTTTTAAGTTTTGTAGATTTTCAGTATCAGTTGCTGACTTCCTGTGTACATATGTAGATTATTTTGGAAAGTAGCCTTTGTAGGCACTTCTGTTTTGCATGTTGCCAAATCACCAATCCAAATTTCTAGCTTACCTGCATTTTACCCCATATATCAAACAAAATTTCAAGGTCACCCAAATAGCTAATATTTTCTCAGTTTGGTTCATTCTGAACTCTGCCTCTATCTCATCAATGTTTGCTTCCTGGGAGTTATGAATGTATTTTCTGAGGATGCTTTCACTTCTTGTTTGACCCCTGGCGAGCTAGTGTCCCATGTTGTATTCCCTTCTTTTAGACAGAAGTCACAGAACCACGGACCTCTTGAAGGCATTTAAGAGGCCTTTTTTTCTACCCTTTGAAACCAGCACCTCCATATTCACTCTCTGCCTCAGATTCAAGGAGCCTTGTCTTCCCACAAGCTATAGAGCCTTGTCCTGCCACAAGGTACATAGATACTATGTACCAAGACATAGGAACCCAGAGACCGAGCCGTAGCTCGGATGTTGTAGGTCTAGCTTGCACGCTAATAGAGTGAGTGGGTGGTGAAGTGCGTGAGTGTGGTGTGAGTTTGTGCGCATGAGTTCAGATACTACAGCTTGTACTTGAAGGGTGAGGCAATAAAAAAAAAGACATGGGAACCCAAATATCATAGGATTGTGGAACTGAAAGTATTGGTAACTGCAGAAAAAACAAGTGCTACGAGAGCAAAAGCCCCTAGATTGTTGCTGCCCATCACTTAGTTCTTGCAGCAACAACACCAACAAAGCCTTTTAGTTTCAGGCAAGTTGGAGCTGGCTAGAGATGAAACCCAACGTGGTCCACCCACCAACAGACAAAAGGAAAATTGTCACTTATGTAAGATGGGACTTGTTCTTTTTTAGGGCATTTAAGAAAAAATGTATTTTTTATACATAATGATACAACCTAGTTCTTTAGATTCATGTGGTGGTCTTTTGCATGAGCGAATTCATGTCCTATGCTAGTTGTATTCCTTCTGATGACTGTATCTTTGAATCAATATTGCTAGTTGCATAATCCTATGATAATCTGAATTCATGTATGGTATATTGGTGTAAGAGTCTGCTGATAATCTGAATTCGTGTATGAAGTCTAACATGCAGAGCTCATTGTTTAACAATTACATACACCTAATACTGTCCATGTCAATCGCAGATAGCTAACACGCTGTACTACAATCCTTCGCTAGCACTTCAAAAGTTGCATACACTCGGAGTTGCAACAGAAATTTTCAATCTTTGGTTTGTAATGTTACAACAGGTCAAAAGAAGTGGCCAGCGAGCTAACTTCAAGAGGTAAGTTTTACTATCTCATGTAATTATTGCAAGGTTACGCCTATATACCATAGTGACTCAGAAATGGTTCTTTTCTTTATTCGCAGAGAGTATGCTAAGAAAGTCTGCTGCTTAGGATTGACTTCCCTTATAGGCCTTCCAGCTAGTCACATTCCAGGAGAAGCTCTAGAGAGGATTTTCAAATCAACACTAGAGCTGCTTGTGGCTTACAAGGATCAAGTTGCAGGTGCAGTTTCACTCTTGTTTAATGTTTAATGTTTGGCGAACACTTCATAAAGCAATATGTGCTTCTACCACTTGAAACAGCAGGCTGAATTAATCAGCCTCCAGTAGAGTTTTTATCCCCCTTGTGCTAATCACGCCACAGCATGTTTTTTTCCAGTTTTTTCCAGCCTTGATTTACCTTTTGCTGTGATATTGTAGTGGTGAAGTGTGTGCTCTTTATAATCCTTCTGTTGACTCTTGATCTTTTGCGTTAATAAGCAGAATCCAAGAGGCAAAATGAAGCTGCTGCAGACGATTTGGATGGCTTTGATGCTGATGAAGAAGAGGATGAGGAAGTTGAGTCTGACAAGGAGATGGGTCTTGATGATGAAGATGGTGATGGAGTTAATAATTTCAATCCTCAGAGTTTTGCGGAGGTTTGTGCCATGATCTTGACATATGATTTGTATTTGTAGTATGTTTTGGTGCCATGCTTTCCTTTTTACTTGGAGGTCAACATTTTCCTTCTAAAAAACTATCATGGGAAGTTAGTGTAAAGAGCCAACCAAAAATAGGAGAATCGCATTTCATTTTCATTGATGGAAGCACCCAGAATTACAGCAGGAAAGTGAATGATGTGTATATGTGCAGTATACTTAAAAAAAAACTTCAAAAAACATTTTGTTAACATATTTTACTGATATTGAGGACAGCTACAGTTCACAAGTCGTTTAGTATGAATCTGAGTAGAACCCTCAAAAATAGGAGAATCATACTTCATTTTCATTGATGAAAACACTCAAAATTACAGAAGGAATGCTGACCTGTGAATGAAGTGCAGTGTCAACATATTTACTAATATTGAGGACAGACACAAGTAGTTTAGTATGTATCCGAGATCTCTAAGCGGAATTTTTGGCAGTAAGGACCTGAAAGTCTTTATAGAAAAAGCATGTGAAATTGTTATTTTGGGTATTCCTTATTGTTTGGTTGCTTTCCATTACACACTATTTATTTCTCTTCCATGATTCAGGTGAGAGGTTTCCATCGAGAAGATTCGGAAGATGATTCCGATGATGATTTTAGTGATGACGAAGAGCTGCAGACACCAATAGATGAGGTGGACCCATTTATATTCTTTGTCGAAACCATCCAGGGTAAGGATTATTTTGTGTACGAGTTCCTTCTTATCGAAATGTTCCTGTGTCCCAAGTTGCCTGACACGGTTGTAATCTCTTGGTGCAGCTTTGCAAGCATCTGACCCAGGTAGGTTCCAGAGTCTTATGCAGACTATGGATTTCCACTACCAGGCCCTTGCTAATGGTGTAGCTCAGCACGCTGAGGAAAGAAAAACTGAAATCGCAAAAGAGAAGTTGGAGAAGGCAAATGCACAGTGATTACTTGTAGCATGGTTGGGTCGTGTCTTCAGTTTTGCCAATGCCTGGGGACTGGCACGGGGCCAGTATCCTGTGATTTTGGTGATCGCAGGTGAGGGTTTTCTTTTTTGCTGCCTTGGCCTACCTGCTTTTGGGAGGCCAGTTTTGAGGCACACTATTTCTAGGGGGAGAGATGGATGGCAACCATAGAACAGTCTGTCAGAGTTCATTTCTTGAGTGGGTCATGGTGGGGGTGTATCAGTGAACACTTGTGTTGACGCTGTTTTGGGTCATGAGTGTCGTGTCACCATATTCGGTTGATGAGCCCTTTGGTGGATGGTACCGTGGGCGCACCCCAAGGTTGCCGCCTGTAGTTTTGGGAGCCTGGTGTAGAGTGTATATGATCTGGGCAATTGTTGACGACTATAAGTACAATGGTTCGTATATGGTTTCCTTTCTGAAAGACATGGAATCAAAATTTTGGTCGTCATTCTTTTAACGTTACTTGAAGCATGCCTGTATCTTTAAAAAAAATGGAAAAAAAATCATGGAATCAAAATTTTGGTCGTCATTCTTTTAACGTTACTTGAAGCATGTCTGTATCTTAAAAAAAAATGGAAAAAAAGAGAAACACTGGGACTGCAGCAGGTGAAGCAAACTTTGCTATACGATTACAGTTTCAGCGTAAATTGGATCTGGTTGCTGCCACTATGCAATACAAATATTCATTTTTTTCTGCATGTTCGGATGATATAACAATTCATGATACTTTTACCGTTTGTGTGCCTAACAAAGGTCATCCGGCAGGTTGGTGTGTTGGTGATATAGTCCCGTGCCTTTTTCTGCTTGTCCTTGGATGGGCATCATTACTGTAAAATGATTTGACGGCTTAACCGTTCGATCTTTATTATACCCTGTGAAATACACGATGGATGCTTGGTGCTCAATCTGTATGCGAGTAGATTTTCTGCTGGACTGTACGGTACTAGTCCCAAACTCCCATCCGATCCGGGATCTCCTCGCCCCTCTGCCCTGCTTAAGGCGGTGCGCTAGCAGCATAGGTCGATCGAGGAGAGATCGGCCGGAACCCATCGTCCATGGGCGACTATGAGAAATCCTCTCTCTCCGTGCATCCGCCACTTCGCGGCTACCAGGATACTGAGGCATCTACCAGACCAGGATACCGAGGCATCATCTCCGGCAGCTACCTGCAGTTGGGTCATGAGCTTGAAACTCGCACATCGCGCTTCGACAAATGGCCTAGTCTGTAAAAGGACATCGACCCAGTTCAGATAGCGTTTGTAGCTGAAATGAGAATGAGATATAATTTGGGGGTGTGCCTGTAAAATGTAATATGATCCATTGACCCTGTTCGTCGGAACCTGATCCAGGGGCTGGCATCGCTCAGTAGCACGGTATCACTGCTCCCAGTGCCCCTCTCCCCAATCCGGCAATCCCCACCAAAACCTATCTCCCCTGAAAAACCCTATCAACCTCCACCATGCACGCAGGAGCTTGAGCTGTTTAGGAGCATGTCAGCGGCAGTGGATCCTGTGATGCCGCATGGAAATTCTCTTCAAAATATGGAACCATACACAAACCCCCAACCCCCCGCATCGTCTCCAAGGGGTGACACGGGGGGCGACGTGCCGCCAGCACAGCCCCCCTCCCTAGCGCTCCCTCTCGGCGGCCGCCGCCATGCCCGGCCGGTGACGGCTACGGCGACGGCGGCCGGCGGTGGTCCCAGGCGGCTCCGCTTTTTTCCTTCCTCTTTTTTCCCTTTCTCTTCTGCTTTCTTTCATACTCTTTCGTCCGGCATGGCCATCGATTGGAGCTCCGGGTGGCCGTTTCAGCGTGCCAGCCGCCGGATCTGCACCTCGGCAGCATGGATCTAGTGGTAGGCTGCGTGGTGGTGGCTGTTGAGGCGCGTGGCCTGCGGGTGGGTAGCGTCTGCTCACGGGGCTCGTGGGCGCCCCATGGCTCCCGACGGGACTTCTCTGCAATCAGCAGTCGACGGCTGCCCATGATCAGTCATGGCTCCGGCCGGGGCTCCTTCGCTCGGCTTTCGCTCGCTCTGCTCCTCGAGCACCAGTGCCAGGCCTTCACCGCATGTGGCTGCAGTTGCTGTGTGGGCCCTGGGCAGCGGTGGTGGCTGCGGTTTTGGGCCTGCAGATGCGGCAGCTCGCAGCCTTTCCTCCAGTGGCGGCAGCTCCTTGTCTTAGTACTGTACGTACACTTCCGATCCAGACGAAAATTTTATGTCACATTTCTTTCTTATCATAAATCTATGATATTTCTAGCCAAAAACGTTATAAAATTTTACATTCGAGTAAATTTAGTGATAAAGTTATGAAACATCATAAAAGTTGCCACCCAAGCAAAAAGAAAAACGTCACTCGCTGTTTCATGGTGGTTTTGTGATGACATAAGGTCCGCGAAAACGTCATAAACCAACCAGAACCCCACATGTAAGTTTAAGCTGATAAATAGAAAGGAAACGTGTCCTCCCATCAAATGAGAAGTCTTCACTGCAACCGGATCCCACATGTAAGTATTAGGTGAGTTGGTGGTAGAAGTTTTGGTAAGTTATGCTCATGGCAGAACTGGGGTTGGCTGGCAGGGTCATGGCCACCCCCAACAAAAATAAAAAATTACTACCCCTTATTAATCTATGGTCAAAATGCTGCAGGGTCAGCCTACCCAACGCACACAGTTTTGTAGCCGCTTGCCAAGATGTTAAGATGTCCTCACGATGTTTTGTTTTCTACCTAGCAGTCCACGAGTCAATTATAATAATTACTGTAATCAATTATTATAGTCATGACTAATTAGTGTATGCTTGGGTGGATAATAAAAAATTACACTGTTGCAAATAGCCCGCTATAGCACTGCTATAGCTTTTTAGATAGGTGCCGCGATGATATTACAAATATTATTGCTAATGCCGCTAACTCCGCTAATGCGTGAAATAGCACCGCTAAATTCAATAGCCAAGTGCTGCTAACTCCACCACGCTATGTTACGAACTTTATATACTATTAATGATGATTATGAACTTTGTAATAATGGATGGCTATGACATGCCATCTTTTGAAACTTGTTGCTGCTGTGATGTTTGCTGCTTGTTGCTGCTATGATGTTTGTTGTTATTGCTGAGGTAGATGGTTGAGAGGTGGGATCGTGCTTTGACATGCCATCTTATTCTGGAACTCTGGAGCTGTCTCCTAGGGAATAGGCTACCAAATATCATTGACGAATGAATGCAGAGTAAATTCCACCACCTCAACATCTCTCTTGTTGATGTCCTAGGACCAAGTGTTGTGCATCCTATTCTCTCGAACAACAAAGAACAATCGGTCTTGATCTTGGAGTAGAGAAGGGCTACTCATGCCAAGGACCCATGATAATGGGAGTCCAACAGCTCGAGGAGGTGCTAGAAGATGATGCCCCAAGGAGAACTACGCCAGAAATCTTCCGAATGTATGGTAGTCCAATCGGATTGGCTTCCCAAATGCCATATGCAGACGGGCAATGACCCTATTACTGGAGTAAATTTAAGGGGCCATAAATTGGCTACCACAAGAAATGACTCTGCACCAGTAGGTGTTTCCAAGCCCAAGATACAAGCACCAAGAGAACCCATACGGCACTATGCTAGAAGTCGAGGAAGGATAATGTGCTCCTGATGAGACAAAGGATTCAGCAGGAACACGGTGCTCTTATCTCTATCATCTATGGCAACAAGGCGCCTAGATCCACCGCAACCAATCAGCCTATGCCTTTTCCTAGATAATGCTGAAAATGAGACCTCAAAAAATCGGTAATCCGCGATGGATGTGATGTCTTTCCCTTCGTCAAACCTTTACACAACTGTTTGAGACCAAGAAGGCCTTTTGCTTACACTTTCATCCATTCAGCTCACAGAGCAACAAACTTTTCCCCTTCCTCACAAAAGTTTTTTTCCTTGTGGATGATTTACACAACTGTTGTGAGACCAAGAAGGCCTATTGCTTGCGCTATCATTTGGTCAGTTAACAAACAGGGAAACAGACTTTCCCTTTCCTCACTAAAGATTTCCCACTTGTTAGAAATAGATATCTTGGGCCACTTCAATGTACCAATCACAAATGTAACAATGTGTCTTAGAACATAGATAAACATGACTGTTATTATTACAAATGGCACACTCTAATAGGTACAAATGACACATTCTAACCGTTCTTATTGCAAACGACACAAATGCAAACATAGGCATAGATCCATTGTTGGTACAAGTACAACGACACACTCTAACATATGAATGAAGGATACATAGGCATACATCCATTGTCAGTACAATGACACACTCTAACAAATGAATCGTGACAAACATAGGCATACAAGTGGTGCACCGACATACTACTACCATCATGGGCTCATGGAAACCTCATGGCAGCATGAAATTTAGCAAAATGGCTATCCTGGTGCAGATACTCTTCTAAAGCACGATGCCTCATCCTAGTATCCCACACCCACAAAGGTGAAATGGCGATGGTATGTGCATGGAACACAAGGTCTCGAATGGTCCATTGCCTATGATCAATCTAGCAGAAAGGGTAGACAAACATACCATGGAGATGAACACGCTCGACCCCAGACTGCTGAAGCCAAGCCAACACAGACCATTTCAGCTCATGCAATTCATCTGGTTTGTTGAGGACTAGCCACAGAGGTGGCATTTGAATGGGCAGCAGCAGAGGTGGTGGCCTGTGCTGTAGGTAAAAAGGTGGTGTCATGAGGTTCAGCTGATCCTGAGGTATTGTTGCCAGCAGCTGAGTCGGAGGTGCCATGTGGACAGGTTGCTGCTAAGCTGCTAATGCCAGCGGTTGAAGCGGAGGTGCCATTAGAACCGGGTGCTGCTGAGGTGCCATGGGGGCAGGCTACTCCCGCTTATCCGACTCCTCCAAGTTCCATGCTCCGTCCCTTCCATGTCTGACCATTCTCCACTACATACACAAACGAAGAACAAAGGCACCATACACTTACAATACTGACCATATCAATACCATGCATATAGTAAATGAGATAGCCTAGAAAATAACATCGCGTACCTCCAATCGAACAATGCAAGATGGGGAACCGATGAGTGTAGGTATTTCCTTGCAAGAATGTTGTGCACCCGCCTATTTATTGAGCAATACGGTGGTCGCGTGAGCTCAGTGTGGCAGGCTAAAGTTGCAATGAAAAATGTGAGATGCTCAAAATATATTCAGGCCTAAGCCTGCCATGAATCTAGGTTAGAATCTTCAGTTTTGCACAACGGTTACATGTGTGCATGACGGATGTCACTGGATAAGCCCGACATGTCCATGTGTACATTTTGCTAGAATGTCCGGCATACAACACAAGACATTCTTGCAAAACAATTCATGCGAGATTATGAGTGATAGGTTCCCTTTTGACCATGAGTTTAATCTAAGAAAGATGTTGCCACTATTCATTTGTGAATAGCCCTCTCTCCTCTTCCTGCTGAATAGCTCTAGTAGATCTACGGCAGCGGCAGCAAGCGCGGTCTTGGCAGCAGTGTCAAGCTGGATGGGTGACGGGCTACCTAAGTGACTTTCAGCGGGCTACATCAGCGACGAGTGGCGGGCTTCCTTGGTGATGGGCTTGATGCTGCGAGATGGTTCGAGGCAGTCACTCTGTCAGCTTCCCCGAGGCTACCACAAGCGGCTGCCGTGCGCGAGTATGTGCGAGGAAGACCAAGGAAGTAGTGCATGCCCGGGCTTCTCCATTGAGGTGGCATTCAGCACCTCCTTCTCTCCATGTTCGTCAGGTCAGTGGTCTCTGTTGACGGTCATTAAGTATCAAATATGGTCATCAATATTCTCAAGAATAAGGGAGAACTAGCATTTCTGCATATTTGGTTTCGAATAATGTACTTCCACATGTCCTTGGAGATTATTTGAGTGTAGGTGAAAAAATACAAAAAGGAAGAGAAAATACACTCTCATGGCCAAGAAACACAACTTCGGTCAATAAGAGGGAAGCACGCGGATTGAAGGGCCCACATAACTGCCATAACCGCCTTAGCATCGCTTCAACCACTCATGACTGACCTAGGGGCCCACCAATCAATCTTCCAGCCAAAGGGTAGCTAGAGAGGAGGTCAGTGGGGTAAGGCCGAACCCCAGGGTCGGCCGAACCACCATTAACTTGGCTCACCTCCAGCCACCATGTGTCGCCTCTTGGTGCATTCCCAAGCTCGGTTGAGGGAGATTCCCCAGCGTATTCTCCTCCGAACTGCCTCAAGACCACTATAAATAGAGGTGTAGGGGCTCTCTTCCAAGACACACCAAGAAAAATTATTCTCTCCCTCATTTAGTCTCTTAGCTAGTGGAGTTAGGCTAGAGTAGCCCTACTCAGGTTCCAGGTCCTCTTGGAGCTAAATGTATGGTGCATGTATCTTTATTTCCTTGTTTGACTTTATGCTTATCAATAGAATCATATTTTTTATATAGTGTTGTGCTTGGCTCATATGATTCCTTGCTAGTCATATACCTTTGTCATACTAGTATGCTAGGCTTATATACTCTTGTGATAGTCATATGCTTGTTGGTAGTTACAAAATGCCCAAACAGTAGAGGACGGCTGTTGGACAAGAATCCTGTCCAGAAGAGCTTCTAGGGGACTGAGTGGCTAGCATGTTGTATCTTGTTTGAGCCCATAGCTCTTATATTTGTAGCCTTAGGGGATGGAGCCTTTTCGGGCAAAGGACCCTTGTGCCCCCGGTACAGCGCCCACGGAGCTAGACCCACTAGGATGCGGCCTTAGGGGTAGCGAGGTCAAAACCTCCTCTGGGTACGGAGGTCCTCCGTACCTGGGGCTAACGTGGCGGCTTCGTATGAGGACTTTCCGTATGGAGGGTGGGCATGACAGCCCCTGTACCTAGGGCTGACGCAGGCACCTTTCTTTCACTTTAGGTGATGTGCAAAGTTAAAGTTCTTTCTCCCGGAGCCCACCTCAGGGGATTGGGTCGGGGCCTTTGTTTATCTGCCCTTCTTGGAGGGGTGGAGTTTTCAAAGGAGTCAGAGACCTCCGAAGAGGTCTCGAATGGTTGGCTTGGCCCTTTACCCTCCTTGCGGTTCTATTGGTTGTCCTGTTCCTACCGCATTCCACCGGGGACTTTGGAGCCAGCGACAAACTCTCGAACACCGGGTCCGGAGGACCCCCGGAGGTTCCCTTCCCCCTACTTTCATGGCTCGTTGCCCTCCAAATCTCTGCAGCTGCGGAGGGTGAGGGAAAAGGGGATGATCTCTTCGTGGGTGAAAAGGGGGCTTCCGAACCTTTAGAAGCATTCGGGCGGGAATAGTCCCTCCAACCATTGATCTTGGACCAGTTCCCCAACAAAGCTGGGGAAGGCACTCGTTAAAAGTTTTAGTATTGTTTAGTGATTGTATCCTTCATTGGTAGCTATTGCCCAAACATGTTAGCCTTGCTTTGTTTTCTCTCTCATGTGAAAATAGGTAGTGTACCAATTTCGACTTGTTGATGAACTTCATCGAGAATCTGGAGTTACTGGTGGGAAAAGTACGATCTTGTATTGTCCCTCCTATGATAATCCTCTCGGCAGCCGATCCAGCTTTCGTTGCACTATCAACATTCAACGCGATGGCCCAGAAGACCCTTGGCGAGTTCTCGGCTCGACCTCCCAAGTTCCCATTGGATCTATGGTCGACACGGGGAACGTGAACTTTGAGATCAAGATAGGTCTCATCAACATGGTGCAGGCTAGCCCATTTTATGGGAAAGCCAACGAGGATGCAAGTGTGCATCTCCAGCAATTCCTAGAGCTCAACAACACCTTCACAATGAGAGGGGTTAGTGAAGATGATATCCGCCTCCGACTGTTCCTATTCTCTCTGCTAGGGAAAGCGAAGTAGTGGTTCTACGCGAACAGGGAGATGGTAAACTCTTGGGAAAAGTGTTCTGCAACATTTCTCACAAAGTTCTTCCCGTTGGGCAGAACCAACGCCCTTTGTGGAAGGATTTCTACTTTGCAGCAAGCAGCTACGGAGTCAATCCCCGAGGTGTGGGAAAGGCTTCAGGAATACATCCTGGCTAGTCCTCACCACGGGATGAATGATTGGCTCATTCTTCAGAACTTCTACAACGGGATAACTCTGACAGACTATGACCACATTGATGCTGTTGCTGGAGGAGCCTTCTTCTCTATGACCATAACAAATGCCACCAAATTGATTGAGAAGATGGTCTCCAACCAAGGGTGGAGCGATGTACGACTCCAACCTCATCAGAATGTGTTGTACATGAATGACAACAACAACGGGTATCATCCACAAGGAGGCTAGGAGTGCAATCAACCACGCCCCGACTACCAAGGAGGTAACAAAGGTAACAATTGATGTTGTTTCGGAGGTAACAAAGGTAACAATTTCAATTCTAGTCAACACTCCTTGAAAGATCTTGTTTTTGGCCAAGCAAAAATAATTGAATCCCTTTCTAAAAAGCTTGCTGCTAATGAAAATACCCTGGAATGCCTTTCCTCTACTTTTAAAAACCAACTGAGTTTCAATAAAATGTTAGACACCCAAATAGCTCAGTTGGCTGCTGCTATTCCTTCTGTTGAGATCGGAGAGATTCCGGGGCAACCCGGAACTTTTCATGAAAATGTTAGTGCGGTGATCGAGAAGTGGGAAAAACCTTCTCGGAATCTGCACTATGCTAACACTGTAGTGAAGTTCCATGAGGAGAAAGGCATGATATCTCAAAGGAGGCGATCCCTGATCAATGGACCCAAGGGAACGAAGAAGGATCCTGGCTGCCTGATGCTTGAGTGCTCGATCTAGGATTACCATGCTGAGCATGTTGTGACCTTGGATCAAGTGTCAGCATTATGCCCAAGGTAATATATGAAAAATTCAATTATCCTCCCTTGCGCCCCACAAGAATGTGTCTTCAGATGGCTAACTCGTCAAACTACTATCCTGAGGGTATCATAAGGAATGTTCCGGTGAAAATCCGAAACACTTATATCTCCGTGGATTTTGTGGTCCTTGACATGGAAGTCAACCTAGAAGTATCACTCATTCTTGGGTGACCATTCCTGAACACCGCCAAGGCGAAGGTCAATGTGAGAGCCAAGACCATTCATCTTCATCTCGATGGAAAGATAGAAGAGTTCATGTTCCAGGAACCACGTCGTTGGGTAAAGAGATCGGGGACGAGATCGGGGACGCAAACTGGTCCACAGCCTCCACAGTCCAAGGAATCACCATCCATAGCGGTACAACCACAGAAAACCAAAGAGGGTATTGCAGACAAGGAAGGACAATTATCCAAATCCACTTCTCTAGGATTGGATGCCTGTTGGGTGTTTTAGTTATAGCGAATAAATCCGCAAGCACACGGATACCGTTGTAGCTTTCACCTCAGAGTATTCCAAGGGTATCAAATCCAAGGGAACGTGTGTGCACTAACTCTATGCTAGTCAGTCCAAGGACACACCATGATATGTGGCGAGGGTAGAGAGGATTCCTAAGGTAGCACTTGAGGTAAGTTAAAGGTCGATCTCTTGATTAAGGATACTTGCTTCGGGTACCGGCTTACCCCTGGTCTGCCAGGCAACTCCGGCTAACGGCTCTACGCTATATCTGAACATGGGGGATTATAAAGGATGGACAGGGCTGTCACCACCTGCTGCCTATCCCTAGCAATCCATGGGATATAAAGCAAATGAAGGATAACCCCTAGCCTAGACACTATGTCTACGCTATTGATTACTACTGCAGTATAACTACATTTGGACCCCCTAGCAAACTACAGCACTTTGTATAAATACAGAGCGACGAACCCGCAAGTAAAGAGACCTAATCTCACTTAGATATAAGTACTACTAGCGTATACTGTAGTAAGGTCTAAACACATACATGATAGCATATAAGCCCATACTATAATAGCAAGGGTATAATACTACTTCATGCAGATGAAAACTAAGTATAACACTATAAGAAGGAATCACGAATACTAAGTCACTTTACTCCAAAGGAAGCCAGCATCCATAGAGGTACAAGCCAGGAGGAGAGTGCCGACACCCCGGCACTCCTCCCGAACTACCCCTCACTTTCTCCCTATTCTAAGAACTAGCTAGGCAGCGCTTTGCCCTTAGCAATAAGGCTCTAACTCTACTCTTGAGTAGTGTTTCTCCAAGTGGTGGTGTGTCCTCAAGTGAGCCCCCCTCTACTATTTATAGAGTGGAGGTGCCTTGGAAGAGTGGATATGCTCCAAGCATCCCAAGGGAATATTCTCCTCCAACTCCTCTCCTTGTGCCACCTAGCACTATCTGAGGTGGTAACTTCACAACAAAGTGGTCATAATCGCCTTTGGGATGTCATGAGGAGCTGACATGTGGAAGATGGGCTCGAGGGGCCACCAGAGTGGTTCGGCTGAACTGGGGGTTTGGTCGACCCCTGGTTGGCTCCCCTCACGTCATCTTTCGTCCAGGCCACTGCCAGGTGGGTATAGGGTGTTTGGCGGTAAGTTTTGGCGGTTTAACCCCTAATGTGGGCCCTCCAATTCGTGTGCTTGCTCTTGATTGGTTGAGAGTGTGTTTCCTCTTCCTTTTTAAGGATAAGTGACCTGCATACAAATATTCACCAACACTTGTGGAAATGGTTAGTAACAAACCCCTATCACTAGGTTGATGTTCATCTTTCTGGTATTTATGCAGGATTTGACGACTTAGAATTGGCACTTAAGAGTTGTCAACAATGCCATGTCACCAAGCTGAATATGATTGAGAAGAGTCCCGCTCGTCGGACTCGAAATGGTGAGCCCTCGCCGATAGGTAAATAGGTAGTTATTCCATATTTGATTTTTCCCAATTGCATATTTGCTTTCCAAATATTTGATTTTTCAACCCTTATATTTGCATGGGCATGTTTGATTTTCCAACACCACATTTGTATGCTAGAATTCTTTCTAGCCTTTTCCCTTCCAAAAAAAAATCTCTGAAAATAAAATTGAGTCAAATTTTGATTGAAAAACCTTTTTGGGCATTTTCTGGGGGGGGGGGAGGTGTGTTTTGCTTGTCCGATGCATCCACTTCTTTCAAGTTTTTGCTCTCAGGATTTTTCGAGTTTTGCTCAAGTTTAAGTGCAAGAAACTCTTTCCTTCTCTTGTGTTCTTTGCTGCAAGATTGCTCAAACTTTGGAGGACTAACTACTCAGGTAAATTTTATTCATTTTCACTAACGTAACCCATTTTGAGTTTGTTCCTTCGTGTTTTTGTATTCTGTAGCAACAAAAACAGGAGTGGAGAGCTTGCTACCATTAGCATAGGCGCAACCCTTACCAAGGGCAGTAAGCCAGAAGCTAGCTTGGGGGAGGACCCCCACATAAGAGGTAACTTGTATCTTTCTTGTTTTCAGTTTGAATCATAAAAACAACATAAAAATCTAAAAATTAAAAAGAACAAAAATATTTACTGCTTTCCTATGCACGGTAAGAATGCCTTAGTTCTTCTTGGTTGAAATGATAAATAGTTGCTCTGTTTATTTCCTCTCATATGCCTAGTTACAACTTAGTGTTCTACCAAGTTTTGAGTTGGCTTGAAACTTGTGGGTAGCAAAAAAGCATGATCCAAGTCCAGGTTGTTGTGAGATATGATATGATAGAATAAAGTTGCTATGATCTTGTTCTAAGTGATGCTTGATATCCGGAGTTTTATTTTTGAAAATGACAAAATGATAAGTTCCTCAATGATGAGAAATTCCCATCCAAGGCCATATGTTGATCATATTGAATACCCTCCACATATGCAACTTATTTTCTCATTGAGCTTTGTCAAATTTTTGTGACCCTTAGTGAGATGCTTTTCATACTCCCATGATCAAGATCACGTACATGCCACCACCATATGCTAAACTTCTACACTGGAAGTTAGCAAACATGCCATCCATCCATCCACAAAATAAAGCTCCATGTTGTTTTATGACCTCTCTCTCCAAAGTTATCCTTGAGAAAGAGACATGAGCTATGGAAAAAGAAATAAAGTACATGCTCATGAAAGCATGATGAAAAAAAAAGAGAAAAAGGTTGCCCATGTCCCAAATGAAAAAAAGGAGAGAGATGGATCATATAAAAAAGGAGTCCATACACCATCCACCATACCCACCATCCACACACATGGACATCTTGATCAGGTTGTATGACTTGCTTCTCCAAGGATCCAGTCTTTGACTTTGCAACACATGAGAAATAGGTATGCCTTCATCTTCCCCACCTACAGCTCCACTTATAATCCTATGCCTTGGTGAGGAATCATACACAATGAGTGATCCGAGAGTATCATTTGAGGAACTTTGATTTGTTTTGAAAAACTTTGCAAAACCTCTGGATTGATAGTTGATCAAGGGATGAGTGAATGGTGCTCTATGAAACCATTCTATCTCTCAAACTGCCCAAGACAAGGTGAAGCTACATGCCCTATCGGAGTAAGGTAAGAGGTAAGATCAATGCTAACTTATTCAAATCATGGAAGAATACTTTGTTGTAGGCATGGAATAAGATATGAATACAACATAGTAGCAACTCTGATCAACCAACCTAAGTTTTAGCATTTGCTCGGGGCGAGCAAAGGGCTAGCTTGGGGGAGTTATTGATGGTCGTTAAGTATCAAATATGATAGTCAATATTCTCAAGAATAAGGGAGAACTAGTACTTGTTACACGCATATTTGGTTTCAAATTGTTCCACACGTCCTTGGAGATTATTTGAGTGCAAGTGAATAAATACAAAAAGAAAGAGAAAACACACTCTCATGGTAAAGAAACACATCTTCGACCAATGAGAGGGAAGCACGCAGATTGAAGCGCCCACATAACTGCCATAACTGCCTTAGCACCGCGTCAAGCACTCATCATCGACTTAGGGGCGAACCAATCAGTCTCCTAGCCAAAGGGTGACTAGAGAGGAGGCCAATGGGGTTCGGCTGAACCGCCGTTGACTTGGCTCACCGCCAGCCACCACGTGTCGCCTCATGGTGCATTCCCAAGGTCGGTTGAGGGAGATTCCCTAGCATATTCTCCTCCGAACCACCTTAAGACCACTATAAATAGAGGAGTAAGGGCTCTCTTCCAAGATGCACCAAGAAGAACCATTCTCTCCCTCATTTAGCCTCTGAGCTAGTGGAGTTAGGCTAGAGTAGCCCTACTCAGGTTCCAGGTCCTCTTGGAGCTAAAGGTATGGCACGTGTATCTTTATTTCCTTGTTAGACTTTATGCTTATCAATAGAATTATATTCTTTATATAGTGTTGTGCTTGGCTCATATGCTTCCTTGCTAGTCATATACCCTTATCATACTAGTATGCTAGGCTTATATACTCTTGGTATACTATTGTAAATATACCAACAAGCATTTCTGGCGTCATTGCTAGGGAAGGCACTGGTTTGTAGATCTTAATAGATGAAATTATTAGATTGCTTCACCATGCTCTTTGGCTTTCACTATTGTAGTTAGATTGGGGAATGTGGATGTGTTGTACCCTATCGGTAGAGTTGGTGAAAAATTACTACTCGACTAGATCCTATTTATCTTTCACCTTTTCCAATAATTAATTTTGCTCCATGTCAAATTGTTTATGTGGTTTGTAGAAGTTAATAGATGAAATTGTTTCAGTTTGGGAATGATCTCAGCCTTTGCCATATGTTCTTGTGCTTGTTTATTTGTCCACTTTTATACTTAAACAAATGCATCAACTGGAGTTTAACTGTATCCTGTTTCAGCCGTCCAGAGGGTCAACATTTGTAGTCGCTCCTATTCAGTCCAGCTCCCGGGTAACAAACTAAACACATGATGATTATTGATGTTCCTTCTTTTCTTAGTTTAAATCAATTACAAGATCACAATCTGACTTTGTATCCACTGTTGCTAGCTGGAAGTTCTCAAATCAATGGTGCTTCTTGCAAAATAAGGATGTGATGCAGCAGCGGAGTACTCAAGAAGCTCTACCAAATCCTTATGTGGTAGTGTTGATGAGGATTAAGTTGACGCCAACAAACAAGATAGGGTACAACTTTGACAACGGTTTGTTGCTCACCAGCAAGAGTTAGCTACCTTAAAGAAGAAGACATAAGAATCATAGTCAACTCTCAAATTACAGTCAGCCAAGATTGAGAACTTGAAGAAGGTAGCACAAGATACTGAAGCACTCCTTCGTCAATTGCTAACCTCTGCTAGAGGTTAAGATCAATGCTTTACTTTGTCTCTTGAGCTTATGACCTGGATGCAACTTTGTTAATCTCTATTCTTTGTGAGATAGTTATCTTGTAATAATTTGTGATCTATGATGAACAATATGGTAGTTCTTGTCTCTATGGGGAATAACAATTTATTTTCTTGTATACATAAATATGTGTGTTGTGTTCATTATTTTGCCAACCAAATCGGTTCCAATGAAATCAATTATTTGTTAGGCCCAATTAGTTAAATTTATGTCTACCTTAAGTGGGCTTAGGCCACATATAATTGGTCCAAAAGTGTTTTTCATTCATAATTCGAGAACTAACAGGGCCGCAAATAATATGCACAACTTTTGGACTTGACCCAACAACAAATGGGCTACCGGAATAAATTTGGGGCTATTGGAATAATATTGGCCTGTGGGAACAAATTTGGGCTTGACCTAACAATAAATGGGCCAAATTCATTTTATGATGAAACAATTTATCATAATTGTCATGCCATATCGGATGTCATATCAGATTCCGTCCATCGTGGCAAAATAGTAGGAGCCAATTTATGAAGTTTCTGCTGACAGTTTCGTAGGCATCATAGATACAATGACTTACCAAAATAAGGAACATCACTAGTCACGATTTATGAAGTTCGATTAATGACGGAGAGTATTCATCACTCGAGCTTCATAAATCACGGTTTATGACGCAAAAACGCATTTATAACACTTTTTGGTTTGTCATAGACTGGAAGATTTCTTGTAGTGGCAGCGAGGATGCCCATTGCATGCGCAATGTTGTTTGGTGACTGTGGGGACGCCCACGTCAATCACCAGCGCCTACGATGAGGGTCGCAGCCATGGCTGGCAGGGAACGGTGTGTGCTGCAGGCCCTACGCTGGTTGGGAGCATGGCGTGATGGGGTTGCGCTCTGTGGGTGGGTCGGTTGAGATCAAGGTGAAAGGTTGGATGGCATCATCTGTGGATGTTGCGCCCTCCCTGGAGGCATTCCCATTCGCATCTCGACCTACCCTCATAGATGGTGCAAGTGAAAACCTAACCCATTTTGAGCTAACATCGACGGTTTCTTCGGCGTCGTGAGCTTCCTAAAGGCGATGTCAGGCATTCTGTCATGGTGGTTCGGCTCCCCCACTTGGCTTCGATGGTCGCTGGCGGCTTTTTCTTTATTTTCTTTTTTTCCTTTTCTTAAAATTATGAAAAGAAAAAAAAAGTGAGAGAGCATGTGGTGGTGGTGGTGTGAGTGCCGCGAGGTTGACGTTATGGTGGTATAGCAGCTGGCGATGCTGTGGTGGTGCTAGCTGTTTGCGATGGTGTTGGCTGTTCAGGAGCTATGGTTGAGTGATGACATTGTACGACACGTGTTGATATCCCAATCCAACCGGCCACTGGTGTTGTTGTTGAGTTAAGTGGTATGGTTGTGTTGATATCCCACTCCAACCACCAGCCGGTGTTGTTGTTGAGTTGAGTGGTATGGCTGTGTTGATGTTCTACTCCAACCAATCACTGTTGTTGTTGAGTTGAGTGGTATGACTGTGTTGATGTCCCAATCCAACCAATCAATGTTATTTTTGACTTGAGTTGTATGGCTGTGTTGACATTCCATTCCAATCGGCTGATCTTGTTTTTATTTGTTTTTGCCCAGTCTGGGCTTATCCTTCCTTTTAATATAATCAGAAGCTCTTCTGCCCGGTTCGTTTCAAAAAGTGATGCCACATGAGCTCAAGGAGGAGTAGAAGAAACAACAGTCCTATGGGGGCGATAGTGGCAGATCTAGCGCAACGAGCTAGAAGGGGCTCATCTTCCTCACTCTTCCTCCTCCTATTTATTTCCTTCCTCCTTTTACTTCTTCCTTCACTCTCCGATCCTTTCTTCTTCCTCTCCTTCATCCATAGCTAAAACTATAGAAGGGGATCAAGGGAGCTCCATTGCGTCCAGAGCTGTAGGAGAGGCTTGAGCCCCGACCGCCCTACCGCTAGATCCACCTTTTGGGGGCGCCTACACTCAGAACTCAGAAGGAGACATAATGAGGTGGTCGTGGCTGTGACTTAATAGTCCTTAAATGGCATTGAATGCTGCGTCCCCTGTGGCAAGGAACCCTTCCACACAAATCGGGACAGTTTCCGCACCACTAAAACTGAAATGGGTTTTGCTACCTTGTGGTCACGAGAGGAGGATGATTGCTACATCTTGTAGCCTCCACGAGGCGGCAAATTGAGAAAAGGTCACAACGACGAGCCTACATCTTCTGGTAGCTCCGGTAATGACTCCGGCAGGCGAGGGAAAGAAGCAGCAGCTAGCGCAGAAATCGACACCTGCTCATTTTTATAAGCTTGCAGATGAGTTTTTTTAGAAAAAAGAACAGAAATATATTAAACGACGGTGGCTCTCCAGACAAGCGGTTCAGCTTGTGGATGAGTAGAAGCCAACGGCAAAGATAATAAAGTGGGGGAGAGTGGTCGTCGCCTGTAGTTTTGGGTGGTGGTGCATGATGTACAGATGATTGTGGGCAAACTATGGTTCATATCATCATATGTATGTTTACCTTTTTTTTAAGGAATAAATCAAAATTTTGGTTGTCATCTTGTTAAAGTTGCTAACTTACGAGCCTCCTCCTTCCTTCACCTCTCCTTCCTCTTTCTCTTCTTCTTCCTCTCCTTCGTCTATTCTAAAAAATCATAGAAGGGGCATAGGGGCTCCCACACATGCTAGAAAAACGCACGCAAAAATAAAAAGCTATCTAGTAAAGCAAACTTTATTTGGTATGTGTTTACTATTCCTTCATCACTATAAATCGGGCCTGGTTACTGTCATCCCACAATAGAAATGCTCATTTTCAAGTTTAGTTTCTAGAGTTTATGATAATATGAAAATTCATGATATATACTTTTGTGGCTTGCGAACGCTAGGATTTTAGTCCATGAATGAAGCTGTATTATATTCTCACTAGTCATTAGTAATCAACCAAAGGTGTGTACCCTCGTTGCGAATCATACACAAACGGTTGCTCGTCGTCGTCCTCGTGCTCGATCTGTGTACGAGCGGGATAACGAAAACTCTTGTTTGAGAGAGAAGATAAAGAGAATACCTTTTTTCTCTGGTTTGGGTAGCCCGGAGAAGTGGCATGGGCATCGTTGACTAGTAACAGTGGGCGTATCTATAGCCAACTTATCTATAGGAGCATGGTATTTTTTTAAATTTTTTTTGATGAGGTAGAATAGGAGCATGATTGGGAATGAGCCATGGTGAGTGAGGCGGATCCCATTTGCAGCCATCTCTGCCCCCTTCCTGGATCCTTGAACTTACTCCTTATGGTTCATGTACTTGCAGATGCTTTGGTTGCCAAGCTAGGTTATGCTAGGTTAGGTTTGGCATGTGCTGCCGGGTAGGAGAGAGGCGATGGGGGTCAAAAATCTACGGCGCTGCATGGAGTGCGAAGATGATTCCAAATCGAGAAAGCAGGGCGGCCGGCCGGCCATTTTGGACGGCCGCGGTTGCAGGAGAGGGAGTAGTCTTTTGCTAAAAACGGGATGGGATGGGCTACGTCAACAGTCTACAGGTAGCTAATGGCTATGGCCTACTGCACGCCAGCTTAGTGGAGCTGGCATGCGAGTGATGATATGATGTGATGGCATCTCGTGTCGTCTTGCTGATGCGTGGCCTGCTGGCCTGCTGTATAAAGCCAGTGAGGGATCCGGGACTAATCGTTCATTCAGTGAGAGATCGTCAAGGCTAACGGAAGAAGAGAGAGAGTACAGCTTTGGGTTGTTAAGGTCATAAGACTTGTGTGACTCTGAGATCTTTTTCGCCAAGGCTGTACCCTCTCTCTTCGTCTCTTAGCATCTTGATGCATGCGCATGGTGTTCCAGCAGTCAAGATCGAGCTCGTCGTGGACCTGTGCTCTTCCTCGGACGAAGCTCCCACCGCTGACTCGCCTCCTTTGGCTCACAACTCCGATGTTACCAGGTCGTGTATTCTTTGACACCCTCGTTGTTGCCTTGTTGGCACCACCTCACGACTTTTCTCCCACCATAGAAACCGGCGGCACCTTTGCCACTCGCTCGCCTCGCTCTGCTATGCCGTTCTTCCACTGCTTCGAGTCTCAACCAAGCTCTCCAAGGAGTTCCGAGTATCGTCATCACTGAAAACTTCAATTTTCAAGTGAGTTTCATGGGTGGTTTGATTTCCAAACGTGAAGTTTTTTTTTTATTTTCAAAGGGCAAAGATATTCCACTTTTTTTTTTAAAAAAAAGAGTAGTGGTTTTCAAAGTATTGAAAGAGAATGTTTCATGTTACTTTTGCTCCACTTTGTCTCTCTAGATATACCGTTTGTTTCTCATGCAGGCAACCGAACCTCTTGACCCATAGGGGGTGTTTGATTCCGATTCTAGCCGATTCCTGCTAAAATAATCAAGCAAACTTCATCAACCGGCGCAATTCTCGTCCGCTTCCAGGGGCAGCAATTCTCAAGGGCAGCGATTCTCAAGGTAGCGGCCTCCCAACGTGAAGCGAGAATCGGGCCAAGAGGTTGCTGGCCCCAAAATCGCTCCCAATGCTGCGCTCTGTTCCTCCCTTCTGCATCCCGCCGTGCTCTCTTCCTCCGCATCCTCAGCAGATCCGTCGCCACCCCCCATGGGCCCCACCCTTCGCCGCCACAAGCCCCCGCCCCTGCCGCCTTCCCCTTCGCCGGCCCTCCCCATGCCGCCGCTCCTCACCTCCATTGCTGAGGCCGCCGGGGAGGACTGCACCGCCGACCTCCCCGAGGAGCTCCTTGCCCTCATCTTTAGCCTCCTTGGCTCCGGTGACCGCAAGCGCTGCTCCCACATCCGCTGTCAGATCCGTCGCCGCCGTGGCTGCAAGCGATTCCCTGGTAAGCTGAATCAAACACCTTGATTCTTGAGGTAGCAATTCTTGAGGCAGTGGATTCTCATACTATCAAGCTGCCTCAAGAATAGGAGAAGCTGAATCAAACAACCCCATAGTGCCCCAGCAAACTAATTTAGCCCACAACTACATATATTTGGATCTATGTAACCTGTCTAAACTCGACAGGTTCACAAACAAAGAAGGATAGCTAGGCTAGGGGAGACTGGTTCGATACCAATCACGCCCTTTAGGGACTAAGTTATTTTGGGCGCGTTTTTCAAATTTGATTAATCAAATTGGAAGAGGCTCATTTTTTTTATTTTTTCTAACAAATCTAAGCTCTTGGATCAACATCACATGGCTCATGTACTTCTTCTTGTTCAGGCGGTGATTGTTCATCTTCTTTTCCTCTGTTTTCTTCTTCTCCACGGACTCCCTTGGCCCTACCCTCCAGCCTGCCTCCTCTATTCTCGGTGTTATCCCGGCTACTTAGGTTGCGCATGGCACACTAACCCGGTGGTCGCCACCGTCACCCCTGCCCTTGGCCTTCTCATCTGACGATCTAACACGGCCTGTGTAGCTAATGGCGTATTCGCTGCCTCAGCTCCCTCCCTTTCTAAGCTCGGTGGCACTTAAATCGCCTCCCTGGTAGCACCCCTCCGAACCGCTATGTGCTCTCCTAGATTTTAAGTGATTGAAATATAAGAGGTGTGATCAATTAAAAGATTGTTTCTTACAAGCAAGTTTCAAATTTCATGGGTATTTCAAAATTAAGAAAGGACAAAGCCGTTCCACGTTTATAAACCCCACACCTATTTGGATCCGGAGGTAAACTTTGGTTGGCTAAAAATTAGTCCATAACGATTCAAACGGTGGGATTAAATGTAGGCTAAAAATTAGTCAACCTCCAACTAAACTTTAATTTATTAGCCCTCCAAACTCAGTTGATGGGGGCTAATTTTAGACAAGAATGGCAAAAGGCAAAAATACGCTCCCACTAAAATCTTACCATTTTCTCTCCTACACCCCAAGGATATAATGGACCTTTTTCAATAAACGAGTTAAAAATTAGGTCTGGCTCCAAATAAGACATGGCTAATTTAGCCAACTATAAGTCTAATTAGTCAGAGCTAAACTTTAGTTTTAGTCCATCCAAATGTGTCCTAAGCCCACGCAGCCAGACAGGTCAAATTAAGCGACAAGAATAGGTTTCCTATGATCCTATAAACCTCCAAATCTACTTAAACCATGTATTATGCTCGAAAGTTAACAAGCATATATATAAAATAACGCCTATGATCCCTCAATTTGGGCACATGTGTGAATTGAACCGGCAGGACAAGTGCTACCGTCATTTTGACTCGTGACATCCACTCTACGAAAGCTCTAACATAAGCAGTGACGTCAGCGTAAATACCCACACGGCAGTACGGCACTCACACTCACACTCTGCTCTATAAAAGCCGTGGCACCTATCTCTCTGCAAGCCACCTGCCCTCGAGCCTCCAGCGACTGAGCAAGCAAGCGATCGACCAGTCCTGCCAACGGCCGCCATTACCAAGAACAGTGGAGAGCTTGCCCCGGCCGGCCATGGCTGCTGCACCGGTGACGGTGGTCCGGCGCATGAAGCTGGGGTCGCAGGGGCTTGAGGTCTCGGCGCAGGGCCTGGGCTGCATGGGCATGTCCGCCTTCTACGGCCCGCCCAAGCCCGAGCCCGATATGATCGAGCTCATCCATCACGCCATCGCCGCCGGCATCACCTTCCTCGACACCGCCAACTTCTACGGCCCGCACACCAACGAGCTCCTACTCGGCAAGGCTCTGCAGGGTGGTGTGAGGGAGAAGCTGCAGCTCGCCACCAAGTTCGGCATCTCGTCCGGTGGCGGGTGGGAGGTTCGCGGCGACCCGGCGTACGTGCGGGCGGCGTGCGAGGGCAGCCTCCGGCGGCTCGGCGTCGGCTGCATCGACCTCTACTACCAGCTCCGCATCGACACCACGGTGCCCATCGAGGTCACGGTGAGTCCTTTCGGCAGTTGTATCCTGCTCTGTTTTCTACTCACATGCTTGACCGATATCAAGTTGCTGTTATTGACACAAACTGCATTGCTTTTAGAATCCGTAACCATATGTACGTCTACCATTTTTTCAAGATTACTGATCAAGTTTGCTTCGTGCTGCTAGATGGGTGAGCTCAAGAAGCTAGTGGAGGAAGGAAAGATAAAGTACATTGGGCTATCTGAAGCATCTGCATCGACAATAAGGAGAGCTCATGGGGTGCATCCTATCAGCGCGGTTCAGCTGGAGTGGTCAATTTGGTCTAGAGATGTCGAAGAAGATATAATTCCTACCTGCAGGTATTTTATGGACAGTACAGTTGTCCAGTCAAAAAGTAAAGAAGCTTTATTTTCTGAATTTGATCTCTTTGGTGCGATAATTTCAGAGAACTTGGAATTGGGATCGTGGCTTACAGTCCACTAGGCAGAGGGTTCTTATCTGGTGGGGCAAAACTGATTGACTCACTATCAGAGCAGGACGCAAGGAAGGTGAATTCTTGAGTGCCACCGCAGAAATTTGCTTACACACGTGTTAGGAGATAGGACTTTGTTTTAATTCATCTGTTACCACTGATTGGTAATTACTCAATACTTTTAGGACATTTTATCGGTATCCTTCAGTTCTAATGTCTCTTAAAACTTTTGGAGAAAATTAATATAAAATTTTGGAGGTATTACCATGCAAAATTACTGTATTCCTAACATTGCCAAGATCTTTATCACTACATATTGCACTTACCCTTGTTGTGGAATTTCTATTTTGCATTGCTGTCAGTGGTGGACCTAGGACCCGGGCTGCCCAGGCTGCAGCCCAGGTCCAAGGCCAAAAAAATCAATAGAGGTTCAAGAAAAAAAATACAAATATTAATGATGCAAAGCACTTGACCTTCTACTAAGCTTAGATCAGCCCCCCTCTTAGCTAATCTGTAGGTCCGCCCCTGATTGCTGTAGAGCATTTTTTTTTGATGGACTATGCTTCTTACTTTCTGTATATAATAATTGCTTCAATTGCCTCTATTTAATGAGAACTTCATTGTTTCACAGAATTTCCCTAGATTTCGGCCAGAGAATCTTGACAAGAATGCCCAGATATTCGAGCGCGTTAATGCAATGGCCACAAGAAAAGGATGCACACCATCACAACTTGCATTGGCATGGGTTCACCATCAGGGAAGTGATGTTTGCCCCATACCTGGCACAACAAATATTGAGAATTTCAACCACAATGTTGGAGCACTGTCCGTGAAGCTCACACCACAGGAGATGGCCGAACTTGAGTCCTACGCTGCTGCTGGCGATGTCCAGGGTGACCGGTATCCTCAGATGGCCAGTACCTGGAAGTATTGTGAGACGCCTCCGTTGTCCTCTTGGAAATCTGAGTAGCAAATTTTGGTATCTTCAAATCAACCTTGTGTCCCGGTTCCAAATAGTTGGCATGAATAAGAAAACCCTGATTAGGTTTGCATTGCAATCACATCCTTTAGATCTCCTTGACTTGTTGCTTATGCTTACTCATAATAGGAGTAAATAAAGTTGTGTAATCATGAAAAGTGTGAGAGCATTATGTTTTTTTTAGGATTGTGAGCATTATGTTGAACAACTACTGGGTAATGGTATTGTATACATTATTCCTTGTTAGTGTGGATCTTAAGAAAATAATGTTTCTATCCCAGTTCATCATTTGTATTCAGCGAGGGAGTCCGTAGACTCCACCACAACTTCGGTTGGCGGGGTTGAACCTATATGGGATAACTTGTTAAGGCATCACCACCTACAAGGAAGTAGGGAGGCCATGGGGGTCAAGATTGGGTGATGGTAGTGCTTGCTAAGTCAGGGTTCCACATACAACAAGAAGAGAGAGGACTAGCTTTGGATTCAAAATGGGTCTAGTTGGAGCCAAATCTTGATCCGATAATCTAAAGATTTTGTTTAGGAAAAAAATGCAAAAATGATTTCTCTAGTTCAAAAAAGGTTCTAGATATCCTTTTTAAACTGCAAAAATATCCCAAGCTCCCAAAAATTCATGGAAAACATGCAATAAATTTTGAGACACGGGGAACCAAAATAAAACATTTGGAGGTCATGAAACTATTTCTTAAAGCTTCCAACAAATGGATTTTAGGTAGGGAATGGGTAAAATTCCATGTGAAATCTAGAAAATTCTCAAAAAAAACATTCAAACCAACACCTAAAATGTATTCTAAAAGCTTTTAACACTCTAAAAGCTAAATGCAACTAGTCTGAATGAAACAATCATAATATAACATATATCTTATTTCATTTGCTTTTACAAAATAAAGATTTCTTGCAACAAAAAGCATTGATATATAAATGTTGGAAAACATTTGGAACAAGAGAAAATTATTGTCTTTATTAGTGTTTCTTACTCACATCCCCAAGGTAAATATTAGTAGAGTGTGATACTTTTCTATTCATTTTAGCTGTACCTTGAATAGGGTAAGCTGTCCCTTACCACCCAAAGCCATCATCATAATGCTTAGTTGCACTATCTGTTCTTTTCTTAGGATCCTAGTCGTATTGTGCAAACTTTGGATGTATGTAATTAGGGAGAACTTATATATTTATATGAATGTCAATGAGCAAAAGTGGTTTACGGGGAGGAGGGCAGGGGTGGCAAGCAAAAAAGAATAGATTGATTTTGCTATTATGCCCTTTTTATTTTGATGAGCACTCCATTTTCAATCCTAATTCTTCCTCTATCTCGATAGTTTTAATTTGTCTGGTAGTCCACTCTGGCTACATTCAAAGAACATGACCGAGCCTCCCTTCCTCTACTACTTCAGAGCTCTAGGTACTAGTCATGGTGGTGGAAGGCAAGTATGTGCAAATTTTGCCAAGTCTGATCGATGATTCGACAACATGATTAGGCATAACATGTTTTTGTTAATGAACTTGTTTAACACCTAGACACTATGTTTTTCTTGTTCTCAATTGAATTTTTACCCTTTCAATCCACTTGACGATGTGTGCTCAGTTACTTGCAACTGTCTCTCCCGCAAGTACCCACACTTTCCCCTTATAGTGGGCTAATTTAGTTATTTTTTTGGACTTCTTAGATTTATTTAGTTAATTTATTATATATTCTTGTTTCATTCATTATAAATGTCCAATTTTCGTAAAACTATCTTAGAACTATATGTATTGTAGCTTCCAGTGTTATCTTTTTTCTCTTGTTGTGAGGTACTGAGTTGCAGAGTCGTTAATGAGATGAAAAGAATCTAATAGTGTTTCAAAAAACAAAGAATCTTATAGTATGAATTTATTTAGTAAACTAAAATATCAGTTTCATAGTTACATTGTTTGTTCTTTGTTTTCTAGATTGTTAATTTTCTATATTTTGATTAAAATGTGTGTTAGACTATTAGCTGTATGTATGATTTTCTCCTTTGAATTGACATCTTGAAGAGTTGTCATAAACAAGGTGAAGATATTTGGGTAATATGAACTTCTCAAGTAATTTAGAAATATCAGTTCTGTAAATTATATTTCATATGTATTAGAAGATTATGATTTATTTTAGATTACATTATTTCATTACTAAATTAGGTTAGTTGTTTTTTCTTTATTTCTTTTGATGCTTTGAGTTGTTACGTTGGAGACCCACTAAAGAGGGAAATTGTCTTCACGGGTTTTCTAACCGTTGACGTGCTAGAAGAAAGCAAGTGATTCCTTCGGTGATTTGATATCTCAATTTCATCGGTTAAAGTTTACCTATGCTAGAATTATAGTCAATTCCACAGCGTGATTTTTCTTTCTCAAACTATAACATTTTATTTAGTAAAATGTGCTTAGAACTGTAGTTTCTGCGATTGATTAAAAAAATTGATCGCAAAAAGTTTCGACTATTTTTTTGGAGCGATTACATCTCTTTTCTTTTGCTAACCCTAAAAAAGTGATTGAAATTTTCAAAACTTTTAGCTGGATACCAGGTACACCGTTGATTAAAAGATGGTCAAGATCTTTAATTGATTTTTGTTAGGTTGAAAAAAAGGTAAAAAAATTACATTTTCATATATTTTTTTGGGCAACGCTGACAACATGCGTGCCTAATCATGATATTCTACAATAGGTCGTATATGACGTAAGCTGTTACATGTTTACGCAATCTCACAGAGGCAGTGACGTAGTCAGCACAGCAGTAGTGGCACCAATTTGACTCGCACTGCCCTGACTTCCCTTCCTCTTCTCGCCCAAAGCCGCCTGATGCTTCATTTGCAGGCGTTTAGCGTGGCGCTCCCAAGCACGCTATAAATTCGAGGACGAACAATTCCATCTAACTGAACATTCTGAAGTCTAAACTTGAATTTATTTCTCCGTAGCAGCAGCTCAATCAATAGAGTAGAAATTGAGAGCATCTGGATCGCCATGGCGCTGCCGCCCCGGTATCCGTCCCGCGCATGAAGCTGGGCTCGCAGGGGCTGGAGATCTCGGCGCAGGGCCTGGGCTGCATGGGCATGTCCGCCTTCTACGGCCCTCCCAAGCCCGAGATGGACATGATCGCGCTCCGCCGCCACGCCGTCGCGGCCGGCGTCACCTTCCTCGACACCTCCGACTTACTAACGAGCTCCTCCTCGGCAAGGTGCTTCTGGGCGGGGTGAGGGAGGACGAGCAGCCCGCCACCAAGTTCGGCATCTCGTCCGGCGACGACGGCAAGCCTGACTTCCGCGGCGACCCGGCGTACGTGCGGGCGGCGTGCGAGGGCAGCCTCCGGCGGCTCGGCGTCGACTGCATCGACCTCTACTACCAGTATCGCATCGACACCATGGTACCTATCGAGGTCACGGTGAGTGGCACTGTTAGCAACCGGAACAGAATTTGGGGATAGGAGCAGGAGCAAGGGGAAGGCAGCAGGAATTCAGGACGAGGAACGATTTATTCGATTCAATCGAATTAAGTTTGTTCATACATGTGTAATGAGTTCTCTGCTTTTCATCCGCTCAGACTTTCTCCTCCTCTCTACTCCTCACGCACGCTACTCACACCCGCCACCGTACATGGGCTGGCTCCAATCTGGGCCTGTTAACCGAACACTAGGTACCCTGGGCCGAGATGACCTACGAGGCCCAGCTCTATCTTCATCATCAGCTGACGAAGTCTGAATAGCTTGAACATCAACAGCGGTAGGAGGAGCAGTGTGGTAACAGGCACATGTCCCGTTTGTTCATGCAGGGTGCTCTGTCCTCTCTGTTTTTTCTTTTTGTTCCCAAGTACAACTTGGTAATAGCTCATAGTGGTTCTCAGCTTACAGGTTAGTGTTCTTTGCTTACTGCTCCCTCCATCTTAAATTACTATTCGTTTTGTTTGCAAAAGCTTGGTATCTAGAAAAGATATCCCAAATTACTATTCGTTTTGACTTTTCTAGATGCCTAGCTTTTGCTACGTACTATTCGTTTTGGCTACGTACTATTTTGTTAATCTCCAGACGCAGGGTCGGCGTTCATGTTCTATTGTCTAAATAAAAACAAAAACAGAAGAAGATGCTCATGTTACTTAAGATTGTGTTGATGTAAGTTTATATATGTTTATGATATGCTTCGTCGTTAATATTTGTTATAAAAGTTTAAAATAACTGATGTGATGAATTAGCTTGCACACTCTATGGTTAGTCCTAATTAATCACAATAGTAGTTAAAAGGCTTTTATCAACAAAAGTACGGACCAGCCTTGAGGATTATTATATCAGTCCTAATCCCTTCCATTCATTCCCTCATCGTATTCTTCATTTAGAAGAACTGTATAGGTCTTCTTAGGCTATTCCCAGTGCATTCATTTACATTTAATAAGGTGTCACATTAGCAAATTAGATGACATGGCACAATATTTATGAGGTGACAGATGACCGGTTTTGAAGATGAAAGTCGTCGCACATAGCTGCCAATACCTTTGGAAATTGTTTAAAACTCCCATTGAGAGAGTTTGAGTTTAATCTCCACACATTTCATTAACTCCTATTGGTCACATGAGTGCACCATGTAAATCATATGCTAGTCCATGAAATCGTGAAATGAAACTTTGGATTGTGAGACCTAATTTCATTCTTCAACTCAAAAATATCATTAGATGACATAGTACTTTTGGAAACTACACAATATAATGAAATGTTTCAAAGGAATGGCCTTATGTGTTGGATCCCTAAATTACTTGTGATATATGTGAGTAGTAGCACTTAATATAACCACTATGTATTGTTAGAAAATTTAATAAGACATACATAGCATAATGTATACCTTCTTTTTGGAACCATATTCCTTCCTCTTCAAGCAATCATTTTCGAATGACCAGTCTTTTTTTTGGCAAAAATAGCATCTCATTTTCCTTATGGTTTTGACCCTTGCTTACATGAAGTTGATCTTTCACTTCTTTCCTTTCTTTCCTTGTCTTGCTTTTTTGTTGCTAGCACCATTATCCACCATGGGATCAACATAATGGCTTGTTGATGGTCACCATAACACCCTATGGGCTAGAGGGGACTATAATGTGGCTTAAAGCGCTCAATACATTTCATTCAAAGATTCAACCAGCTTACAAGATAGAACTAGAGGGAGGCTAGGAGCCTCCCTCCTTGTTATGGAAGGTACGACGGGGTACACTCTAACCAATCTTTGTAGCATGTTTGGTCTTTCACTTTCGGGCCTGGGGTCCGAACTTTTTGGGCTTGACTTGCAACATATGGTCTCAGCTTTGCTTCTTCATGTTATCTTGAGTTCCATGCATGGGTTGGGTGCACCCCCTCCAAGTTGAAGGTCAGCTCCCTTCTATCCCTAGGGTTGGAAGGCACCCAACCTACTCTTCCGGCTCTGAGGGTAGGGTCCTTGGGAACATAACCTAGGGTAGAGTCCTTGGGAACATAACCTACATGTGGGGAGCTATGTTCTGATTCCATAGTCCATTTTTCCAACATGGCTTTTGTTGTTCTTTAATCTTTCTACCTCATGAATCAATAGCCATGTTTGTTTTGTGTTTGCCAATTGCAATTTCCGCAGTAGCGCGTTGGCTAGAATCGTCGATCTTTGTCACATGTTTCACTTCAACCTGCAAAAAGCTGAAGCACATTGAGTGCACGTCAGAAGCGTGTTGGCCACGCACCGTTCAGCGGGACTTTCCATTTAGGACGGAAGCGCAGGCACAACTGCAGAAAAACAAACGGTGCCAACATAGTCTTTGCTTCTTGAATGTTCTCCCATCTTCAATTATAGGCATCTATGTATTAACATTTTCAGCCACCAGTCACATCAAACTCAAACGAGGGTTGTTAGAAGGAAAATGGCCCAATTACGCCATT
The DNA here is from genome assembly GCF_005286985.2 of Setaria viridis. Lineage (NCBI taxonomy): Eukaryota > Viridiplantae > Streptophyta > Magnoliopsida > Poales > Poaceae > Setaria > Setaria viridis. Next base: position 14,218,762 of record NC_048269.2, read on the forward strand.
GTTTTTTTTTGCTGAACATAGTGTAAATGCTACATACATGCACACATGCTCACCTCTAGATATATGCAGCAACCCAACTCCTATGAGGCACTGCTTTTTTAGCCCATTAGAGCAAGTGCTAGTCGAGTGGTTTGAGCTATAAATACCACCCAACTTGACCATTGGAGGCTGGTGGTTTGTGACGAAGGCCTAAAGACCCAAAGGAAAATTGAGATCACATACATGGCACCAAAGTGCAAGGTGATCATCTAAGAGAATCAGCACAAGCTTAGTGAGTGATTAGTGCTAGATTTGATCTAGAGAGAGTGAGTGTAAGGTGTTGCTATCTTGTAACTGGTTGGAGTGAACCATCCTTGCAAGCTCGGTATGGTGGCACCTAACAACCATAACGGCTCACTGGCAAGCTCGTCGACCCATTATATTGGTGTGGAGCAAGAGACAACGCCCGCACGGGAGGTGAGGAGACTTCATCCTTCATAGAGAAGCTCCTTAGTAAAGACAATGTCAAAGATTTACCGAAAGAGAGGGAACGGCGACACTTGCTTTTGTAGTAAGTTCCTCATCCGGCTTGCAAGAGACTTTGGGGTGTGCCCAAAACCTCAATAGAGGGAGCTTTATTGACTTGGTGCCTATGTTTGGTATAGCTCGAACATGGACTAAAAATAGCATTTGCCTATTGATACCAGAGATAAATATATTCTAAATTTATATTTGTGTATTGTAGTGGAAACCATATATTAATATTCTAAATTGTCCCATTTTGCTCATAGGTCATACAAGCACTGATTCCTTTCATATAGCAACCATCACAGTAAAACTATTTATAATAAGAATTATTTCTATACTTTACATGTGCTTCAGTTCAAACTATTTTAATATATTTTTTGAAATGGTAACTAATTTAAATTGAGGAGCCATGTGCAAGCAAATTTGCTTTATTTTTTCTAATTGCATTTGCGGGGGGGCCATATAACCCTTTTAGTGAATATAAAACTATCTTTCAGAAGATATATTTTTAAAATAGTGAAGACAATATAGTTAATTTATGCAATTATTTGATTGTTAAATTAATTGTTAAATTGTGACAATTTTGTTTTTCTAGAAGTAACATTTAGAACTATATACATATGAGATTGACTGCGACTGAAGGAAATTTCAACAGATTTTGTTTGTTTGAAAAGTGTTTGGTTACTCGCTACGTTCCTATTTACAGAGCGTGATATGACATGGAACGGTCTTCCAAATTACACTTTGATCATTCATTTATATTATACTATATTATATTATTTATGATTATAAAACTTATAATAATTGAAGAGTACATTTGATTACAAATCCAACCATTTGAAGTTTACTTTAAAAAATAAAAAATTATGAGCTAAATTATTGGTCAAAGATGATAAAATTTAAATCTTGATATGTATATACACCTTATAAATAGGAACGGAGGGAGCAATTCGTAATGAAATGGCAACTAAAATCCTTCAAATTTTTAGTTGGATCCGATGACACTTGTTGGTTAAAAAAAACTGACTGAGAAAGTGAGAAGAGATTAATAAAAGTTTGCAAATCAATTTCCTTTTTGCTTGGTGGACCGTAGCTTGACTACCTGTCGTTGAGTCGTTCGTTCTGTGTCAAAATCTGACGTCATTCCTCAACAAAAATAGATAGATATATATAAGTGTCCGTATCATCTAGATGTTGTTGTTAGATTGATCTCCTCTCTAATGGGCCCAACGGCCCATTGAGCCATTGACTCATGCCCTGATCGGGGGCGCCCACCCTAGCATTGGGTGGTGGGCCCCTGTCACCTGCGCTATAAAAACAGAGGTGGGGGCCGGGGCGCACCGTACGAGGTTCACCGCGCCACCATCCACCCCACCGACAAAACCCTAGACCGACCGATCACGGGGGCGCAGCAGTGACGGGAAGCACCACCACCGCCACGCCGGCGACACAACACGGCACTACGCATCGCTGCCTAGCGCAGAGCTCCACCAACAAAACTACGGCACTGCACGTCGCTGTCTAGCGCAGATCTTCACCGATAGAACCAGCGATGGCCAGCAGCTCTGCCGGTTCCACCTCTAGGTGTGAAAGTACCCCATCTCTCTCTCAGTTAACACTGGAATCCCATGAACTCAATATCAACCCCATGAATCCCGACTAGATGTGTAGGTAGAGGTTCTAGATTTACTCCTCACAGTTCTATTTTGTCATCGATTATATTATTGCCGCCAAGACGGAAAGCATGCTCGTGTGGTAGTGGGGGTGGCCGAGCCCATTTCTCGAAAGGTCCACGACGTAAGCTCTTACTACATGCTTTACGAGTCAGCACTGGAGTCAAGCTCCCAAAGCCGCCGGGCTGCTGCTGATCTGTTCCTGCCTTCCTGGACACTTCAGAGGCTCTCCGAACACACTATAAATTCGGACACGAATAAACCCATCATCCCACCGAACATTCTAAGGTCTCTAATCTGAAATTCGAACTTGTACACACTACACAGCAGCTAGCAAGAGAGAGACAGAGAGAAAGAGCTCATCCGAGGTCCAGCAATGGCAGCTGCTCCGGTCGCGGTGCCGCGCATGAAGCTGGGCTCGCAGGGCCTGGAGGTCTCGGCGCAGGGCCTGGGCTGCATGGGCATGACAGCCTACTACGGCCCGCCCAAGCCCGAGACGGACATGATCGCGCTCATCCGCCACGCCGTCGCCGCGGGCGTCACCCTCCTCGACACCGCCGACAGCTACGGCCCGCACAGCAACGAGATCCTCCTCGGCAAGGCGCTGCAGGGAGGCTTGAGGGAGAAGGTGGACCTGGCCACCAAGTTCGGCGTCTCCTTCGCCGACGGCGACCGCGAGCCCGACTTCCGAGGCGACCCGGCGTACGTGCGGGCGGCGTGCGAGGGCAGCCTCCGGCGGCTCGGCGTCAGCTGCATCGACCTCTACTACCAGCACCGCATCGACACCAGGGTGCCCATCGAAGTCACGGTGATTGCTGAGCTTGATCACTTTTGAATTGCCATTTTTAATTTCCTTCTGTCAGTGATTACTGAGCTTATTAATTGCTGTTGCATTGCAGATTGGTGAGCTCAAGAAGCTAGTTGAGGAAGGGAAGATAAAATATATCGGGTTATCTGAAGCATCTGCGGCAACAATTAGAAGAGCTCATGCGGTCCATCCTATCACCGCAGTTCAGCTGGAGTGGTCATTATGGTCTAGAGATGTAGAGGAGGATATAATTCCAACTTGCAGGTATTTTGCGAGCATTTCTCTTGTGCTGTGTCTAAACATTGGAACCTCCAGTTGTGCATTTTTACCAAATCATTTTTCATAGACACCTTCTTGGATCATTATTTTGGTAAACATTACCTCTTTTCATAGAGAACTTGGAATTGGAATCGTCGCTTACAGCCCACTCGGAAGAGGGTTCTTCTCTAGCGGGTCAAAACTGATTGACTCACTATCTGAGCAGGACATCCGCAAGGTGAATTTCCATATATAACTGATACCAATGGGATAATTCTTTGTATGGAAGATACTTCTTCATTGCCTTGTGGTTCTAACATTTAGTAAGACTAGAAGGAACGCATAAAAACATGAAACTCCAGTGCAAAGTCGTGGATTACACATATGGACTCAAAATGCATTGCTACAGAGTGCGGCTATCCTGTTGTGCATTGTCATTTTACCAAATCATTCCTCATAGAGACCTTCTTGGATCATTGTTTTGCAGATAATTTTATCATCCATCTATTCTAAGAAAACTGAATTAGATTTGGCTATGCTAATCTAATGCTGTCACTCAACTTTTCCTGAATTGTGAATGGATTGAATTCCTTTTCTTAATGAGAATTTCATTCCTGTGCAGAATATGCCTAGATTCCAAGCAGAGAATCTAGATAAGAACGCTCAGGTATTTGAGCGTGTTAATGAAATGGCAAGAAGAAAGGGATGCACACCATCGCAGCTTGCATTGGCGTGGGTTCACCATCAGGGAAGCGATGTTTGCCCCATACCTGGAACAACAAAAATTCTGAACTTTAATCATAATGTGAGGGCACTGTCTTTGAAGCTCACACCAGATGACATGTCTGAACTTGAGTCCTACGCCGCTGCAAATAATGTCCAAGGCGACCGACATTCTCATATTGCCTACACATGGAAGAACTCGGAGACTCCTCCATTGTCATCTTGGAAAGCCGAGTAACTATGTTCAGCAATGTCTAACGCCCCAGGTTTTGCAGTCGTTAGGACCGCAGAAGTATTATTGTGTTATGGGTAACAGATTGTGTTAATCTCCAGATGCAATGCTGGGGTTCATGTTGTATTATCTAAATAAAAACAGCAGAAGATGCTCATGTTTACTTAAAATTGTGTTGATGTAAGTTTATATATGTTTATGATATGCTTCATTGTTAATATTTGTTCTGAGAATCTAAGATAACTAATGTGATAAATAAGCTTGCGCGCTATATATGGTCAGTCCTAGTTTTTTTAGAAAAAAGGATAATATTTCGGCCTCTGAGATCACACACAGCCAAGTTCTAACAATATTCTCAGCTCACAAACTGATTCCAAGTAAAATGGGTATATTATGCAAAGGGTAGGAAGAAATCAAAAGCAAAGTCTATTATTACTTCTCCATCCATTTTTGGCAAAAATATCAAGGCAACGATCTCCAACGCCTTGCTTGCTAAACGAACAGTCTCCCTTGTATCCTCATGCTGTAACAGGGACTAAAATTGCAGCCAGTAAGTTCCCCTAAAAACAGCTTGCATAAAAGAAGTAAACCGTTTTTTCTCAAAAACTAAATCATTACGCGTATACTAGATCGCCCACATAAGAGCTGCAACCCCAACAAAAATTAAACTTTTATCCTTCTTTCTTATGCCCATTAACTAATTTCCAAGCATATGTGCTATTGACTTTGGTGGAGTTAACCTAGTAGTTATATTGACAACTCTCCAAATTATCTTAGCATGTTGACACTTAAAAAAGAGATGCTTAATTGTTTTTTTTACTCCCAGACCAGTTTTTCTTAGATAAGTTATCCTTTGTTAAGATAACACCTCGTTGGAGGTAAAAAAAATATCTTTATTTTTAGAGGGATCTTTAGCTTCCAAATAAACTTACAGTTGAAAGGGGTATCCTAGTTTATGAGATACTGATACATAGATTTAGCTGTAAAATTACCATTTCTATGCAAGTCCTAGGTAAAATTATCCCTCCCAACCGAAAGATGGTTAGGAGCTATTTTAGCTACGAGGTTATGCTAGGCTATCTGTTTATCCCCAACTAATGCTCTTCTAAAATAGATAGTCCATGGCATTTGGTTCATGACATTTGCCATAGTAGCATGAGGATAGTATACTATGGTCCTATTTGGCATAGCTCCAACTCCACATATTTCTACTCCACTCCACAACTCCAGCTGGAGCATACTTCAGGTGGAGTTGGAGCTATCTAGGAGGGGTGTTTGGTTAGTAGGGTGCCCCTAGCTCCAGAAAAGAGGGTTTTGAGAGTGGATTTCCATTCTTGCCCATGGTTTGATTGACTGTACCGTTTCGAGTAATGTCTACAACTACTTTCGCCATGCATATGAAATAAAATGACCATGGAAAAAAAGTTAAAATCCCAACATATTACAAGTTCATTGTCTACAACCGAATATTGCATAATATGACATGTTCATAAATATTGCACTAGTTCTATGCTAAGGCAATAGATGTAGCCAAACTATCACGAAATGAATCCATGGTCACAAAGCTTGATTCCGAAGTTGATCCATCGGAGGCATGTTGAGACACAGCATACTTGTTGTACCTTTCTAGGATTGTAGGAACAAAGTTTTGATCTTGATCGAAATTAGCAAAGTCTTCATCTTCACTTGCATGCTCACGTATGAAATTGTGAAGAACCATGGTGGCAGCCACAATCTTCTTTTGTGTGAGCATGGAGTAGCCTGGCATCTTATAAAGGATTTGCCATTTCATCTTTAATACCCCAAATGATTGCTTTATAACATTACGAATAGATGAGTGTATTCGGTTGAATTTCTCTTTTGGAGTACTTGGTTCCATATAGAACAGTCCCAATTTCTAACAAATGCTACCAATTTCCCTATATAACAAACAGAAAGACAGACAAAGAGGGGCTGTTGTACCTTGGCAGTCGACTTGGACCCTCGCCAACAACTAGCGCCTGCGCTCACCAGTGGCACTAGGGGACGCGCGCCTCCCCTACCAGCTGCTGCCGGTGAGTGAAAGTGCATCTAGGCCCCTAAGTGGGTTTAGGTGAATTGAATGACAAAGCGATTAAAGGACTAACTTCTTTGCTAAAGATTGTGAGCAGGGTTTTATTCTCATATTTATCATTTAATATTGTCTCATAAGTTGAATATGTATTATATGGCTCATAATGAAGAAAGCAAGCAAGTGTATGATCCTGTGATGCAAATGTATGATCACTGACAAGCAAGAGTAAAGTAAAATTGGGGATATGCTATCATGATTGATCTATAAGTCTCCAAGCAAGAGTAAAGTAAAATTGGGGATATGTTATCATGATTGATCTATAAGTCTTCAAACCGTGTGATAGCTTGATTGACCAATGAAGGGATCATTAAGTATAGAATAGTGAAATTCACAATGGACATTGCAGGGTATTTGATAAAGAGACATGGGCTTATGAGTAATATATTGGTCTCATTATTGGAAGCTTGCAAATCATAGGATACCCTATTATCAATCAAAGAATAAGCATTTGTTAAAGATTTCAAATGGAAATTCATTTGTTGATGTCAAAAGCAAATCTATACTCAATGTGGCAAGAATAGGTGAAGAAATCAAGTGAGATACTAGAGCGAGGGACTAAGCAAGCTTTGGTTAAGCGATGGCTTGATAAAGTGGCTAGTATTGGGGGGTTTCGAAGTATCATATCTAAGCCTTGCCGAGGGAAGCAAAAGATGGGATGCTCATGTTTACTTAAAATTGTGTTGATGTAAGTTTATATATTTTTATGATATGCTTCGTTGTTAATATTTGTTTTTAAAATCTAAGATAACTGATGTGATGAATAAAGTTGCGCACTATATGGTCAGTCTTAATTAATCACAATAGTAGTTAAAAGCTTTTTATCAACAAAAGAACCGACCAGACTCAAGGATTATATAGCAGTCCAGATCCCTTCCGTTCATTCCTTCATCCTATTCCCCATGCAGAAGAACTGTATAGGTCCTTTTATGGGTTGGATCGTGACAAATCCCAACATTACACGTGAAACATATGAGTAGTAGCACTTAATCTAACCACTAGGTATTGCTGGAAAGTTCAATAAGAAGATTTTATTCTAGGCATACATAAACATAACCTATACATTCTTTTAGAACCATATTTCCTCCTCTTCAGGAAAAGGAATGGTCAGTTTCTTGCCAAAATGGCACCTCAACTTCCTTATGGATTTGACACTTACTTACATCAAGTGGATCTTTCACTTCTTTTCTTTATTTTCCTTGTCTCGCTTTACTGTTGCTAGCATTGTTAACCATGGGATCAACATAGTGGCTTCTTCATGGTCAAGACAGCCCAACACAAGTATTTATGGCCTCGGAAGGTAACCCTTCAAGAGGGGAACAGAATGTGGCTTAAAGCATTTCAATGCATTTCATTCGAAAAATCAACCCGTTTACAAGACCCTTGGAACCGGATATATATAGACATAGGGGAGGTCTCATTTTACTGTTGTATCCCTATTATGGAAGGTACTGTGGGGTACACTTTAGCCTATCTTAGTAGTCTCATTGGTCTTTTCACTTCCGGCTTGGGCTCCAAACTTTTTGGGCTCGACTTTTAAGAATACCTGTCCGGCACGTGGCCTTGGCTTCACTTCTTCATTTTCTCCCATCCCTATTCGATGTCTAAAGGCCTGGTCCCTCCGACCATGGGGTTGGTAGGCTCCCAATCCCCTCTTCTGACTTTGAGGGTAGAGTCCTTCAAATATAATCTGCGGTCTATTTCCGCAACATAGCTCTTATTGTTCTTTAATTTTCCTACCCCCATGAACCAAACAACCATGTTTGATTTCATGTCAGCTAGAAGTGCTTTCCACAGCAATGCATTGGCTAGAATCGTGCGGTGAGCCCTGTCATGTGTTTCATGTAGGCCACACGCCGTTTGGCGGCATTTTCCTGCTTCATACACAAGTGCAGATGCAGCAGCAAAAACTGACAGGACCACAATAGCCTTTGCTTCTGGAATGTTCCACTAATCTTTAAAGGTGTTGTAATTCACCTTGAACAAGCCAAATGCAGGAAAAAGTGAGTTCATAATAAAATGCACCAAAAGGATTCATCACATTTATGCCGACAGAGTTCAATTTTGCGGCAAGGTTTATCATACTCGCTACTACACAATCATAAATGTGAAGAGACCGACCAAACTTCATGGTCGATAACTCGCTCATAAGTCTACCTACAATGGACTTTTCAGTGTCCGAGTGAGGGTATATTTTAAGCTTCTTCATGAATTCTTTCCCATCTTCAATTCTAGGCATATGTAGAAATATTTTCAGCAATCATCAATCGCATCAAGCTCAAACATATGTTGTTAGAAGGAAAATGGACCAGTTAGAACATTATTTTTACTGTGGAACATAGCATAAATGCTCACATACACGTACACACTATACCTATAAATACATGCAACAGCACTGCTCCTGTGTCAAACGAATTGGATTCTTGTGGAAGAGAATCCGACACCCTGTATCCTTGTAATAGTTCCTAGATTAGTAGCTATCATATACATAACTCATTTCAGCATAATATCACATCCATACAACGATAACAGTACATCAATATTTTTTACATCCTAGAATATGAGAGTACGATCTGGTACATACCGCTTGGGCTAGACGGCAATGGTAAAACCAACATAGCGATAGCCAGCTTCTGGTAGCAACTCCAGGTTCTCGATCTCCTCCACAGGCATCACTTGAGCGTAGCAACGCGACCTTCAGTCGTACCACCCATCGTGGTTTTAGTCGAAGTCAGACTTGTAACATGCAAACTCACAAACTGTCCCTAAGAAATGGGACAAGTCCACGTCACCATTTGTATGTGCGCAAGCTTTGAGTGGCCTAAATCTAGTATTCAAAAGTAGTCAAGGAATAGGCTCAGGTTAACTATATATGTAGTAGCAAGCATAAAGAGTAAACTTCCATGTCCATCATCCTATCTCTCATCACATCGGGAACACCTGGCACCCCAGAGCCTCTATCACCATCATCCTATCTCCATCTCTAGGTTTGATGCGAAGGCTCCCTCCTTTCATATCTCAACAACTACAGCCGGATCCTAATAAAGGGAAAGGCAGCAACTTCCCTTCTCCCTTACTGCAATTGCGGCTCACATCTCACATATGTAGCTAAAGGGGGAGGTAAGGATTTCCCAAAACATGAGGAACGAACGTGTCAAAGGGTTGTCCATGACCAAGGATGTGGCTATACATATAGTTTTAACTCTGCAGAGTGTGTACACATGGACCCAGCTTGGGGAGAGCCTTGTCGGGGAGCAGACCACACAGTATCGAATGAAGAACCTAGGAGTTACAATATCATCCTGCATCCGGGCTTGGATCGTGGTCCCCCAGGGAGTACCACCCCGGGACTGTGAAGCACTCCCACCGGGGCCAGTCGAGGGCAAAAGCAAATCAGCACCACTCCCCCTATACATTGATACTTTATCCTAAATTAGGTATGATACCTCTCTTGCTAGTCTGGGCTAGGGCCTAAGCCCATATGCGACTAGTGGTGTGCACATTTAACATAGTCCCATGAAGCAAGTTGATCCACTCGGTTTCAGACCGGGGCGAGCTCCTAACTCCCAAAAGCGTATCCAATAAATGTGGTCCGCAACTGCACCCATAATAGGTACCACCACCAAATCCTGTGCTCCTAAACAACAATGTACCTGCGATAGGTACTCCATAGGGAATGCCCAAGAACGAACCCCAAGCCCCTAACCTGATGATTGGGTTAAGTAAAGCTCACCCCAACCAAGTATCCCAAAAACACTTTCTCCTGCTAGTTTTTACCCAACTCACGTCAATAATCCTAATCACGATATCCCATAAACATGCAAGCATCGCACAACGTATATAGTATAGTAGTAGGTCAATCAAGGATATAAGGAATAAAGTAAGGCTGTGCAGGGTTCTTCATCATCATGTGAGAAATAAAGTGCTTGCAAACTATTCAAGCAATGCCTAATGGGCATTCAAGTTAGAATGGTCATGAACATGAGTTGTCTTCCTCCTCATAGTACTCCTCGTAGCGGTCCGGCTCTTGGTTCAGCTCCGGATCTCCGGCGGCTCCTAGTTACGTAATTATCATGAGTACCGGGGGTCTAACTCCAAATAAAACCAAAAGAGACCCACAGATGACCCAAACAAGAACAAGACCTAGCATATCATGTGCTTCATGATTTTAGAAAAATTATGAAGCTGGTTTCACAATTTTTGGAGCTAAAATAAATTAGTTATGAATTTTTGAATTTTAAATCATTTTTTGGATTTAAAATAATTCTCGACAATCAGAAAGTTCAAACAGCGCGTGACACGTGGTAGCACTGGAGCATGCCACGTGTCCTGGTGATGTCAGTAGTGGGCCTGGGTCAACAGCTAAGTTAACGATCTGTGTGGACCGGTCAACGGTTAATGTTGACCAAGTCAACGGGTCCACGTGTTAGTTGTAAGCTGGCTATAGGATGGCTACAGGCTAGCGATTAGGCTTAGGTGGCACCTACATGTTAGCCACGTTGCTGCCGCGTCAACTGCAGCATGTGATCAATAAACCGCGTCTAGGCTGTCTGCAGGGTTGCTGCTTGGCTGATGTGGCAGTCCACGTATAGCTAATGTGGTTGCTAGTGGGCCAGGTTCAGTGTGTCGGGATCCTCTATGGTTTAATCGGTCACGTCCCTGGTATGGTCCTCGATGTGGCCGGTTGCCTTCTTAGGCGGCTTGGCCAGGGCACGTATGGGGTGTTGGACGGAATGCCCCAAAGGCATTCTGTAGCGGCGGCACACGACCCAGCTGCGGTCATGGACTAATGGTGGCAATCGACGTCGGTGAGGCTCTAGGCGGCTCGGCTGTGCCTTCAGGTGGCAGAAAGTCTTGGCCTTTGGCTAGGTTTAGGTGTAGGGCTACGCGCACAACTCGACGCCTTAGATGTAGAGCAGGGCCAGCGGCGCACGGGTGCATGGCGGGGGCAATAGGCTAGTTCCGGCGGTACTCTGACCCAGCTAGCTCGGTGAAAAGGCAGGGCCTTTGGCCCTCGTTGGCTTAAGGGCACGCATAGGTTCAGTTGGTGGCCGGTCAAGCTGCAACGACATGAGCGCACGTAGACTCGTTGCCTTGCCACGACTGTGGCATGGCCATGTCATTCGCGGGCACCTAGGCTCCCCAGGGCCACATCACCTACGACGGTGAGACAGTGCGACAGAGGAAGTGATGATGCAATGACGGTTGCGGCGAGGCACCTACAAGACATGCTCACGGCTCGAAGGCTGGATAAGATGTGGGTGATGGCGACAAAACAATATGCTATGAGTCGAAGCTATGGCAAGGCAGAGAAGAGGAGGAAGAGCTGTGACATCAATGTAGTCGTTTGGGAGTCGGCTTGGTGCATACAGGCGGCGCTCCGGCGTCACAGGGTGATCTCCGGCTTCGGAATGGCAGCTTCTCCTCCTCTGGCTCCTTCTCTCCACTACCTTCAGTGGCCCATCCTCCTTCAACTTGGTGGCAGACAAGGGGAAAAACCCCAAATGCGGGTAGGGCAGGGAGGCGGCCGACATGAGGTATTTGTAGCCTGAGGCTAGGGTTTGGGGCGGCTATGGACGGCTGAGGATCGGTGGGTAGGCAAGGTTGGCAGCGTGTGTTGGTGCTCGTTAATGACACCTTTTTACCCGTACTTATTTTCAGTAATGACATGAATTTATTACCTAAACTCTTGATCATACCTAATAAACGGGCTATTTTTCACATATGCATTGTATTTTGGATGATATTCTATTTTCGCAAGAAATTGGACTATAATGGAGCATAATTGGACAAGGCCCTGAATAAGTGACAACCTAGAGAAAGACGAAGGCCAACAGACCCAGAAAGGGCCTAGGCCGATCGGCGTAGGGACCTCAGGACCCATTCATGCTTATTCTTGGTGAGCAACCTTCCAGGGTGACTTGAGGGCTAAGTCTCTGAGGATATGACAAGTTGATCTCGGGATCCAAGTGAATCAAGCATAGATTTGGAAGGTTATAAAGAACCATTCTTATCCCGAGGTTATCGTGCTAGGCCCACTGGCAAGAGAAAAGGCGACTCTAGAACACTCGACGAGACTTGGAGACGAAGGGAGGCACGAGAGGCCACAAGGAAGGGTGAGGCCGATCGGCTTGGACCTACCTAGGCCAATCGACCTGGGCTATTCCTTCATCCCCCTCGACTTCCCATCTTAGCCACGAGTCCTCCAGACTATAAATACCTCCGTTCTCCATCAATCTCGCAGATTCATTCGATGTATTCGAGGTAAGCAACAAAAAAGCAAGAGCCTGAGGGACACCACTTCAGAGAGCTGAGGGCTGTGTTGTTGTCTAGGGATTAGCATAGCTAAGCCCTAGCTAATGTGGGAAATGTTGGTATTTCTTAACGTTCACGAATAAATCCGCAAGTGCATGCATATACCGTTGTAGCACTTCACCCAGAGAGTATTCGGGGTATCGTATAAATCTCAGGGAACAGGTGAGCAAAGGTCTTTGAGCTAGTTTACCTAGAGAAAAGTAGAAAGATAGATTAGCTTGGGTAGTGTGGTTGCCTAGGGGTAAAGACTCTTAAAAAGGATAAACTTAGCTACTACTCGCTTACTTTGGGCACTAACCTACACCTGGTCTACCAAGTGTCTTCGGCTATCAGCTCTATGTCAAACCTGAACGTGGAGGGATACAAGTGAAGGACAATGCTATCACCATCTGCTGCCTACCTCTTAGACTGTGGGGAAAGGTAGCAAACAAAGGCAACCTCAAGCCTAGACACCACGTCTACGCTATCGATTACTACTCTAGCTTCAACTAGACTCCGTCTTAGATTCAAGTCCTTAATCAAGAGCACCCGTTACAAGATGGACGATGAACCCATAAGAGAATAATGACAAAAGTGTAACCTTACCAAGAACTCACCACCCTAGATGAACCCGGATACTTACTCAAAGGATACGTATCCACTAAGCTACAAGTAGAGGGAGGTCAACAAGTCAGACTCTCCTCTTGAACTTCTCTTCACACACTCCCTATCCTATTCTACAAAAGTATTCTAAAAGTGGAGTCCCTCTTCTGCTTCTTCTCCCTTGTGGTGTCGGGTGTGCTGAATAGAGGAGAGGGAGCCTTGGGGGAGTGGATATCCTATGGAATATTCCCCTTATTCCCTCCACTTGTGAAGGAATCGACGTCCAAGTACATTTGCTTCGCGCCAAACCTCCGCAACCACCATAGGGAGATCCAGAGGGAGCGACACATGGAGGATGAGCGACACGTGCCAGGGGTGGTTCGGCTGAACTGGGGGTTTGGCCGAACCCCCAGGGTCACCCCACGTACTGCCTTTCATTCGGGACACTATCCTGTGGGCCCTCATGTGGGTACATGGGGTGTGGTGTGAAGTAAGATCAGTTTTCCCCTATTTGTGGGTCCATGAATCCGTGTGTTTCCCTCTGATTTGTCACGGGTGTGTTTCTTTACTCCTTGAGTGTGTTTTGAGCATGTTTATCCCCGTGTGTAGACATGATCTCCTGTAAACAGTGATTCACAAAAGCTAGTGGAAATAGTTAGAATTAAATCCCTATCTCCAGTTTGGTGATTGTTATTTCACTGTTCTTTATTAGAGTTGACGGTCAGATATGATATTTAAGGACCGTTAATAGGAACCCTACGAGGAAGATCCACATCGGAGTTCTAGAGATCGGATCAACAGATCAAGGTAGGATCCCGGTTGAGATTTGGTGATGTACTATCATTCATGGTGAAGTAATAGATGTGTTCAGTTCTTTAGCGATCTAAGTGCCTCGTTCTATGGTTTTATGCTCTTTCGAGTTTGCTTGTTTTTAATCTATGATCTATGATAGATTGCATATGATGTTTATATGGTTGTGGTGACTAGATTTGCATGCCTGATCTACCGATGAGTATGACATGTTCTTATGTTCGTGCCCTTAAACTACCAATGCTGATAGGGGGGATGTAACATGATCTACTTTGTGTAAGGTGAGAGTTTTTAGGAGCCAAACTGGAAGTGTAGATTTAAAGATGCTTTTAATTGAGATCATATATGTGTTGCTTTGCTATCTTCCTTAGAATTATAACATATGCATAGTCTAGGTTGCTTCAGATTGGTTACCTCTTGCTCATATCTGTTATCTGTCTGTATGTGGTGATTACATCTAATCTACTCATAAACAAATCTCAAACTAACAATGCTAGTTGAAGTAGTTCTTGTATTATAAGTTTCACGGATTGATAAACCTTGGGAAATACTCTAAGGGAGGAACTACAACTGATCCGTGCACTTGCGGTTCATGAAATGTCGTGCTAACAGCCGCCAATAGCATGGCACTCATCCGCACAATCAAGTGCAAAAGAGAGCTCACGACATCGGCAGTGACGAGCGGGGCACGTCGCTATCGCGCATGTGCTATGCGCATGTGCTGGCAGGTAGGGAATGGGGAATAGTCCCTCTTGGTGGCTGATGGGCGTGGCCTGGTGGTCAACAGCAAGGGTGTTGAGGCAGTTCGTGGGTGAGCTGGGCTGAGCCGGCTTGGTTAGGTTGGCAGGCCTTTGGCCTGGTGGGCTGCCAGGATGGTTAAGCGCGCGCGCGGGGGGGGGGGGGGGTGTTGTTTAGATGGGTTAGAGTCCGAGTTAGTTAAGGTTAGTTTTCGGTTCTAAATTTGAATTATAAATTTAAATTCAAACCACACTCAAGTAAGATCCAAATAAACCCAAATAAAATCCAAACTCCACACTAGCAAATATGTAGCCTAGGTTTTCAATTTAGCATTAATTCATTTTAAGAGTTTGGGGGAAGATTCAATGAAGACTCTCTTATGATTTCAAACATGCACACCAAAAACTTCAAAAAAAATTTGAAGTTCATATTTTTGCAAACACAACATCTTGTAAAAATACGAGATGTTACGCTATAAGTCACTACAATGACCAGTTGAGTGGTTTGAGCTAGAAATACCACCCAACTCGACCACTTGAGGTTGGTGGAGTGTGATGAAGACTTGAAGACCCAAAGAAAATCGAGATCATATCCTTGCCACCAAAGTGCGTGTGTTGATTATCTAAGAAAAATAGTACAAGATTCATGGGTGATTAGTGCAAGATTCGGCCATGAGATAGTGAGCGCAAAGGTGTTGTTGTCTTGTGACATGTTCAAGGGGGGGGGTTGAGGAGACTTCTTCCTTCATAGATAATCTCCTTATTAGTAGGGATGATGTCAACATTACCAGAAGAGAGGGAGTGGTGAGACTTGCCTTTGTGGTATGTTCCTCATCCAATTTGCAGCAGACTTTGTGGTGTGCCCAAGACCTTAATAGAGATAGCTTTATTGACTTGGTGCATAGATTGGTGGAGCTCCAATAGGGACAACAAGTGGCATTTGCCTATTGATACCATGGCAAAAATTATGGTTCCGTGTTTGCATTCTTGTTATTACTCAGCGTATTTACATTTCCGCATTTTGTACTTTCAACTTGAGTACATTTAGTGGTAGTTCTTGTTAGGATTGTCTTTAGGATGTAAAAGTCTTTTATGGGTGAGTGCAAACACTAGATAAAGAATAGATTCACATGGAGATAGTATTTTCTAGATTTATATTTTTGCATTATATTGGAAGCTATAGATTAATGTTATAAGTTGCCTAATGCACCCATCTCGCTCTTAGGCCATACAACTATACGAGCATCGATTCCTTTCATATAGTATCCATCACAATAAGACCATTTATCATAAGAACTATCTCTATAATTTACATTCACTACAGTTTAGTTAAAATAATTTTAACATTTTTTGAAAGGAAAATAATTTAAACTGAAGAGCCATAAGCAAGCAAATTTGCTTTTTTTTTCTAATTGCATTGTTGGGGAAAAACCATATGACCCTTTTAATGAGTACAAAACTATCTGAAAAGATATATTTCAAAATATTGATATTCTTTTTAATTTATGTAATTATTTGATTGTTCAAATGTGACTATTTTATTTTTGTAGAAGTAACCTTAAGAACTACATACATACGAGATTGACTGCGCCTGAAGGAAATTTCAACAAATTTTGTTAGTTTGAAAGTTTGTGATTTGTCACAATCAAATAAAATGGTTGTTAGCGTTCGTTATAAACACACTTTTACCCCTATTTATCTTCAATATTGGCATACAAATGACACTATTGGCATTGATCATATCTAACAATCATGTCATTTTTGCATATGCCTTGGATTTTTGGAGGATGTTCTATTTTTGAAATTGGACTATATTGGAGAATAATTGGACGAGACTAAGAATTAACGACAACCAAGAGAAAGACAAAGCTAGGGAGCCCGAAAAGGGACTGGGCCGATTGGCCCAAGGAGCCCAAGCCGATCAGCCTAGGGGCTCCCGACGCATATTAATGCTCAGCTTCGATGAGCGTTCCTCTAAAAAGATTTAAGGCATAAATTTCAAAAGATAAGGCAAGTTGATGTTGGGATCAAGATGAAGCAAAAAGCACTTTGGAAGGTTATCAAGATACATTCTTACCTCGAGGATATCGATGAGCTAGGCCCATGTGCAAGACAAAAGAAAACCTCAAAGGATTAGAGAAGACTTGGTAATGAAGGAGGATGCGGGAGGACAAAAAGAAGTGCCAAGCCGATCGGCCTGGGCCTTTCCCTCACCTATTCGACTTCCCCTTTGGACTACGGCCTCTCCAGGGTATAAATACCCCCATTATCCATCGGCACCAAGGGAACAAATTAGTAGCAGAAGTCGAGGAACTTGAGGGACAACCATCTACATAGAGCTGAGGGCCGTGCAGTTGTTCGGAGGCTAGCTTAGGCTAGGCTCTGGCCAGCGTGATCACCCTGCGAGGAATATCCAGACCAAAGTTCTGGAGCTAGGATTCACAAGTCGTAGGTATGTTCCCGGTGGAGATCTTATGACGAACAATCATTCATGATGAAGTAATAGATGAGTTTTGGTTCCATAGCGATCCAAATGCCTCCTTTTTATGATGTCGACCGTTATGAGTTTGCTTATTCCAATCTATGAACATTGTAGATTGCGTAGGCTGTTCTTGTAGTCATGCTGAGTAGAATTGCATGCATGATCTATAATAAAGCTAGACATGTGTTTTATGTTCACACCATTAGACCGCTTACGCTGACACGTAGGATCTACCTGTCTGTTACCGTGTAAAGTGGGTTTTCAAGAGTCAGACCGGAGGTGATGGTTTAAAGATGCTTTGAATGAGAACCATGTTTTGCTTGCCTTATAGCTATAACTACAACGCACGTATATTTAGGCTTCACTCTAGATGAGTTACCTCTTGGTCACATTTTCTCTTCATGTCTATTCAGAATCATCTTGCAACCTAAATCTGTTTTCCGATGCTTAGTTAGTCTAGGTCTTGTGACCTTATTTTCACGAATTGATAAAACTTAGGGGAATACTCTAAGAAAAAGGCTACGATGATCCATGCACTTGCGGTTCACAAACTGGCATGCTAATTGCAGCCAACAAAGGTGACTAAAATCCTCCAAATTTTTAGATGGACATCTCTGACTGTTGTTGGTTAAAGAAACTAACTGATTAGAGATTCAAAAAAGTTTGCAAATCAGTTACTTTTTTTTGCAAATCATCTTGTGTAGGCTCCTTGTGTTGTTCAGGTCTAAATCAAGCCCGTACAAGAGTTGCCTATTTATACATTATTTCTTGCCATTTTGGAATATACTCCAAAATACACTACATGTGTGAATATAGGGTTATTTCAGGTGTCAAGTGGGGGTTAGTACAAGATTTAGTCCAAAAATACCACTTAAATTGCACTAAAAGGGTGGCAATAATGAGCGTCAGCATATTACTGACCATCTTTATGTTTTCGCATTTCATACTTTCAACTTGAGTACTTTCAGCTTGAGTGCATTTACGGGTAGTTCTAGTTAGGATTGTCTTTAGGATGTAAAAGTCTTTATGGGTGAGTGCAAACACTAGGTAAAGCATAGTTGCACATGAAGATAGTATTGGAAGCTACATGTTAATATTCTAAGTTGCCTAATGCACCCGTCTTGCTCTTAGGCACACGAGCACTAATTCCTTTCATATAGTAACCGGCCATCACACTAAGACCATTTATAATAACTATTTGTATAATTTACATAGACCGCAGTTTAGTTAAAATCATTTTAACATTTTAATATATATTTCAAAATAGTGACATTATTTTTAATTTATGTAATTATTTGTAGAAGTAACATTAAGAACTATATACGTACGAGATTGATTGCGAGCGAATTGAAGGAAATTCAACAGATTTTGTTCGTTTGAAAAAAATGCTTGGGTAATTGGTAATGAAATTATAACTGAAATCCTAAAAGTTTTAGATGGATACCTCTACACTTGTTAGTAAAAAAAACATGACTGATAAGAGATTCAAAAAAGTTTGCAAATCAGTTTCATTTTTTGGCTTGAAGGAGCGTTGCTTGACTACCTGTTGTTGAGTCGTTCGTTCTCTGTGTCAAAATGCCATGTCATTCCTTAATAAAAAAATAGATGTCTAAGTATCAGTATCAGCTAGACATTCTATTTTGTTATTATCAATTATATTATTGCTGCCATGAGGGAAAAGATGCTCATGTGGCCTATCATGATTGGTGGTTGGTGGAGTGCTTTGGGTGTGGCCGAGCACATTTCTCCAAAGGCCCATGACGTAAGGTCTTACATGTTTCACGTAGTCAGCGCTTGAGTCAAACTCCCAAAGCCGGCGGGCTGCTGATCATCTCTTCCTGACTTCCTGGACACTTCAGAGGCCCTCCGAACACACTATAAATTCGGAGACGAATCATCAGCTCATCCCACCCAACATTCTTACGTCTGTAATCTGAATTTGTACACATCAGCAGAGAGACAGAGCTCATTTCCCAAGGTCCAGCAATGGCAGCTGCTCCGGTCGCCACGGTGCCGCGCATGAAGCTGGGCTCGCAGGGCCTGGAGGTCTCGGCGCAGGGCCTGGGCTGCATGGGCATGACAGCCTACTACGGCCCGCCCAAGCCCGAGACGGACATGATCGCGCTCATCCGCCACGCCGTCGCCGCGGGCGTCACCCTCCTCGACACCGCCGACAGCTACGGCCCGCACAGCAACGAGATCCTCCTCGGCAAGGCGCTGCAGGGAGGCTTGAGGGAGAAGGTGGACCTGGCCACCAAGTTCGGCGTCTCGTTCGGCGACGGCGACCGCGAGCCCGACTTCCGCGGCGACCCGGCGTACGTGCGGGCGGCGTGCGAGGGCAGCCTCCGGCGGCTCGGCGTCGGCTGCATCGACCTCTACTACCAGCACCGCATCGACACCAGGGTGCCCATCGAAGTCACGGTGATTACTGAGCTTGATTACTTTTGAATTGCCATTTTTCATTTCCTTGTATCAGTGATTACTGAGCTTAATTGTTGCTGCATTGCAGATTGGTGAACTGAAGAAGCTAGTTGAGGAAGGGAAGATTAAATACATCGGGTTATCTGAAGCATCCGCATCGACAATTAGAAGAGCTCATGCGGTCCATCCGATCACCGCGGTTGAGCTGGAGTGGTCATTGTGGACTCGAGATGTAGAAGAGGATATAATTCCTACCTGCAGGTATCTTACGTGCAAATGTTTTGTTCATCCCTAAAATTTGAAGTTTTGTTCTGAATAAGTCGTGCTGGCAATTGCAGAGAGCTGGGAATCGGAATCGTCGCTTACAGTCCACTGGGCAGAGGATTCTTCTCCAGTGGGGCAAAACTCATGGACTCCCTATCAGAGCAGGACATTCGCAAGGTGAATGCTCATGACTTACTACCATAATGTATTCGCTCTATATGGTGGTATCATTCAGCTTTTTGTTGTACAAACTGAATTAGGAGTGCAATAATTTGCTTTGCTTATTTTATTAATGAGAAGTTTGTACTCTTCCAGAATTGGCCTAGATTTCAGCCAGACAATCTCGACAAGAACAAGCAGATATTCGAGCGTGTCAGTGAAATGGCAAAAAGAAAAGGATGCACGCCGTCACAGCTTGCATTGGCTTGGGTTCACCATCAGGGAAGTGATGTCTGCCCCATACCTGGTACAACGAAAATAGAGAACTTCAATCAGAATGTGGGGGCACTATCTGTAAAGCTCACACCAGAGGAGATGTCCGAACTTGAATCCTACGCTTCTGCAGATAATGTCCAAGGTGACCGTGATCCTCAAGCTGCTTACACATGGAAGAATTCCGAGACCCCTCCGTTGTCATCTTGGAAAGCCGAGTAAGCCAATAGAAGAAATGTTATCATAAGTAGTTGTATGTGTTCATCTCTGCATGCAGAGGTGGGGATTGTGTTACACTATCAAATAAAGACAGCAGAGCATGCTCATGTCTACTTAAGAAGAGTGTCATTTTTGTTGTGCTTGCGTGCGTTGATGTAAATCCATCCATATATATGCGTATTATACACTTCATTGCTAATCTATGATCAGCCATTTTGTAATACCAGTTAAAGTTTTTTAATCTACAAATATGGTGGTAAGCGGCGCACCACATATTAAGGCCCCGTTTGGTAGAACTTATTTCAACTTCGGCTTCTTCTGTTTTACACAAAACGAGGCACCATAGCGTGAAGCCATTTTATAAATCGAGGTTCAAATGAATTAGAAGCCAGGTGAAGCTACTATTTTTGTCTTCATCAAGTTTGACTGAGGCTGTTTTGGGAGCAGCTTTCCCAAACGGAGCCTAAGTAATTAATCTAGTGTATTTATATACATTCATGATTGATAGATTTCTTTCTGCGAGCTATGAATTTTGATCTGAGTCCCAAAAGCAAATGAACTATTTTTATTGTTTTTTAGACCAAGGACAATAGATATAAAAGAATGTACAAATTGTATTTTTTTGGTCCACCAACAATAACGCTGCTAACTCATAGATTAATTAGCATCCGTATGGATACCCTAATATCCCTACCAAAATGATAACACGACCGGTAGTGATACATTAATACTCGTACCGTTCCAAAAAAAATACTAACAGCAGCGATATGGTCAAAGCCCAACCGGTGCTAAAAAATGTACGGCATAGATGTATTGACTTGAGTATCCGTGCCCGCCTCCTATAAGGATCCGGCATTGATAGCCAATTATCGGTGATGGCCTTTTTCCTCGTATACCTAAAATTCCTCATCCATGCCCCGGCTCGGGAAACTGGACTTGGATGAGGTCTCTGCATAGTGCTTGGTCCTAATAAAATGAGATACTCCCTGAATCAACGAGCAAATAGTGCCATAAAGAATAAAATTGTAACAAGAATACACCTAATTGTTTCGCAAAGTCATGGCAACATGTTTCGCAAAGTCAATCCACCTGAAAGAATTTGGTAGCAGATTGACTACATCTATCCATCCATCCATCTATATTTATAGTAATAATCATACCCGAGAAAAATAAAAATAGTTGACCGTTAAATCAGGTGGACCCAAATAACTTTGGTCTAGATGTGATAGAGAGAGAATCAATCCATGGCACAAGGAAAATATAATTAATGTATACCGTGAAAAAAAAACAGAAAGGGTCCATGTCATCCGCCATGATGTCACAGCCAACAATCCTACATCCTTACGATTCCTTTCTTATTTTCAATCTACCGTTCATGAATAGTTGACGTTTCCGACTACAAATTTACACCAGAAGCGTGTCAAAATTTTTGTCGGCAAACGTCATGTAAAGAAAAATGGAGGGAGTGTTATTTTCTTTCCTCTCCTCTCTACGGGCCTTCTCTTATGTTCCCTCTTTGATCTCCAGGCACACGGGCCTTCTCTTCTTTTCTCTCCTCTTTTATCAGCCGTGGGCATTTGTTCAGTGGCTCCAGAAGGCAGACATAAAGGAAGAGTAAGTTTACTGTAAGTTTAGTTGATAATCAGTGATCATTCTCCAGACTCAATAGTTCAATTAACTTTATACTATGTGCAGGTATATCTTGATGGCAGAGCCTGATCATATTATTGTCAAGCCTATCCCAAACTTGTCAAGGGATGGTCGCGCAGCAGCTTTCCCTTTCCTCTATGTTGAGCCGGAGAAAAATAAGAAAGTGTTGCGTAAGTTCTTCCCTGAGGACGAGGGACCAATGAATAAGATTGATCCTATAGGAAATTCTCTTGTGATAATTGAGAAGGTGAGATTTTTTTTCTTCTAAGTATCTACTTAGATTTCCGTAACTAATAGTTTCTCCCTGATTTACTAGGAATCTCTTGCAAGGATTGCACCTACATGGGTGAATGTTTCAATTGCAATGAAAAAAGATCTTGATGCAGATAAAACTTTTGGTTGGGTTCTTGAAATGTAACGTGCTGCCAAATAATTTCTTTTTCCTCAGTTTTTCTAAGCTTCGATCTGGACTTTTAGGGTGTGAGATGGGACGGGTTGGTCCGGTCCCAGTTTTTTTGGATGGAATCGTCCCACCGCCACCGAATCGGAGCTCGCCTCGGCCGAATCGAGCCCTGGCGCTGCCGAATCGTGCCCCGTCGCCGCCGAATTGGAGCTCCCCGCAACCGAATCGGGCGTCGCCGCTGCTGAATCATGCCTCGCCACCGCCGGATCGGTCACTCCGCTGTTGGATCGAGCTATTCCATCACCGGTTTGGGTGCTAGCAAGGCGAGCGGCGGTAAGGAACCAAATGCCCTCTTGCCCACCGAGGTGGAATAAAAATTTAGTGATGAAAATAAAAAATATCATTAGTTTAAAAAACACAATTGATCTTTTACCGTAGCAACGGGTATTTTGCTAGTTTATAGTAATAATCATACCCGAGAAAAATAAAAATAGTTGACCGTTAAATCAGGGTGGACCCAAATAACTTTGGTCTAGATGCGATAGAGAGAGAATCAATCCATGGCACAAGGAAAATATAATTAATGTATACCGTGAAAAAAAAAACAGAAAGGGTCCATGTCATCTGCCATGATGTCACAGCCAACAATCCTACATCCTTACGATTCCTTTCTTATTTTCAATCTACCGTTCATGAATAGTTGATGTTTCCGACTACAGATTTGCACTAGAAGCGTGTCAAAATTTTTGTCAGCAAATGTCATGTAAAGAAAAATGGAGGGAGTACTATTTTCTTTCCTCTCCTCTCTACGGGCCTTCTCTTATGTTCCCTCTTCGATCTCCAGGCACACAGCATGGGAGTAGGAAGATACAGAAATAGGGAGGC
Source organism: Setaria viridis (assembly GCF_005286985.2). Taxonomy (NCBI): domain Eukaryota; kingdom Viridiplantae; phylum Streptophyta; class Magnoliopsida; order Poales; family Poaceae; genus Setaria; species Setaria viridis. The sequence goes on from NC_048269.2 coordinate 14,242,273, forward strand.
AAATCATGATGTACATGACCAAGGAAGATGGGCTTTATTGTCGAGGCCATACCCCATATCTGTCTCGATCTGTAGCCGGAGTGACGGGCCGTATTGTTCGGTTCTGCCAGTGCTTTGCCGCAGCAGCAGCTCACCGTAGCTCATGTTCTTCTTCTGAGCTCGCGTCGTTGCAGAGGTATCAACTCAAGCTCCTTCTCAGGATTATATTTTTTTGTTAATTCCCCATTAATCTGTTTGAATGGGACAACATGAAATAAATTTCACAGTAATATGTTGGAAGGATTTGAATGTGAGATCATATATATAGAGCAGGAAGGCAGACTTTCAGGGCAATGAAAAGCTGTGTTCAAGAATAGAAACTCGGCAGGCCGGATTGCAACTAACCTTGGTTAAAACAGCTGCATGCATTGCTAATTGTTCTAATATACCTTACAAAAATAAACGAAGGTTTTGGGTTTGAAGGTTTTGTCGGATATGTTGCAAAACTTCACGGTGATATCGGCCCAACCCAAGCTGATTAAGGCGAAGGCTAGGCTACGGTGGCGCTAAATGAATACTGATTTAGCGGATTTAGCTGGCTAATCACCGCTATTAGCGGAAATGAATGCTTAGTTAGTGCTAAAAATGCAGCGACTATCCTAGCCCCCGCTCTTCCAAGACGCTATAGCCGGCTATTTTAAACCTGGAGTACTACAAATAAAGAAGACATACAGCATCCGCAATTAGACTTTAATTTAAGTACAGATGCAAATATATTGGCGCAGAATGCATAAGGTGACCTGCAATCCTTGGACAGGATAAATGAATAAAACTAAAGCACGTATATGTAGTTCTGTGTAAGGGGTAGACGTGCTAGAATATGTACAAGAGTGGATTAGTCAATATAACACAGTTTAATTAGTTAGATCAAGTGGCCAAATATCTAGGACTCTATATTTTTTTTTGAACGAATGGGCACGAGACATTGCCTATTTCATTGATAGAGTAGAGAAATACAGTTGGCTAGCCGATTAGAGTACACACTTTTACATGATTACTCTCTAGACAAAAAAAAAACCGCTAAGGCCTTTGCCCCTACTAGTATCCATGCTCTTGCTTCCTCCTTGATTTTTGTCATTAGTGTGATTGCTGCCATCTCTTGTCGATTGAATATTCACCTATTCCGTTTCTTCCAAATTTCCCATATGACCAGTAGCGTCATGGAGCATGCACCCTTCCTAGGAGTTTCTGTTTTTGTAGTCATGTTTATCCACCAATCCAACGCATTGTCAGTTTGTCGCCATTCTGAGGGGTGCAGGCTTGGCTGCATTGTCCACGCCGCCACTAGGCTCCATATTCTCCTAGTGTATCTGCACTCGACTAGTAGGTGATGGGCCATCTCCATTTGTCTTCGACATAAGGGGCATGCAGGGGAGTGAGGCCATCCTCTTCATGCAACCATAGTCGGTTTTGTAAGATCAGCCACGCGAAGAACTTGCACTTCAGTGGCGCCCAACAACACCAGATTGTTTTGTAATGTGGTGCTTTGGTGGATCCGAAGAACTATGCCTTGTATGCCGAGGTCGTTGAATACTTTCCGGTGGACGTAAACTTCCATCGAATTGTGTCTTCCTGTTGCGGTTGTAGCTGCATCATTGTTGCTAGATGCCAAAGTGTTACGAATTCTTGTAGATGTCGAGTTGTCAATCCTCCGTGAATGTTTATGTCCCTAATCCAACTGTTGTCGTGTAAGGCCTCTGCTAGATTCCTTTTTTTCCCTTTGGATATCGCATATATGTTGGGCGCAATGTCCTTTGGCCTGACGCCTTGCACCCAGGCCGAGTGCCAGAAGCTCGTCTTGCGTCTGTTCCCCACTGTGATGGTTGTGCATGCCGCGAACAAACGGCGATCCGTGTCATCGCATGGTATCTCCGTTCCGATCCATGTTTTTTGCGGTGACTCCCACTCGTGCCAAAGCCATCGCAGTCTCAATGCTCTTACGAACTTGTGAAGATTGAGCACACCTAATCCTCCGTTTGCTTTTGGTAAGCAGGATTTGACCCAGTTGACCTTGCATTTACTGCCTGTGAGCGTTTTATCTCCTGCCCATAGGAACCTTTTCCTTATTTTGTCGAGTTCCTCAAGTACTTCATTTGGCGTTTTTATTACCGTTAGCAGATATAATGGTTGCGCGGTAAGTACTGCTTTGGTGAGGCAAACCCGTCCTGCTTGGTTGAGATTGCGGCCATGCCAACCGGATAGCTTGCGTGCTGCTTTGTTAATTAGAGGTTGAAAGTCAAGTTTCTTAAGACGCCTTATCGCTAGGGGTAGTCCGAGGTATCTTATTGGGAATCCTATTCGAGTTACCGGCAATTCTGAGAGGACTTCCTCGAGGTCCACGTTGTCACAGCTAATGGGAGCCACGGTTGTCTTTTGAAGGTTTGTTTTAAGCCCAGTTGCCTCCCCGAAAAGGCATAGTAGCTTTGCAGTGTTCACGATGTCCGCATGTGTCGGTTTTATGAATATGACCGTGTCGTCAGCATATATGGAGATGCTGGTGCGTGGTGCACACCCTCCCAGCTTGTTGAGCAGTCCCATTTCCGTTGCCTGATGTAGTAGCTGGTATAGTGGGTCAATCGCGAGGATGAAGAGGAGGGGGGATAATGGGTCTCCTTGTTGTAGTCCACATCCATGCGCGATGGGGTCAGACAGGAATCCGTTCAGCAAAATTTTTGAGGTAGATGTGGCCAGTAACGCGGCTATCCAGTCCCGCTATCGCCTGAGGAAGCCTCTGTGTTGCATTAGTGATAGTAGGTAATCCCAACGCACGGAGTCGAAAGCCTTTGAGATATCCAGCTTCATTAGTAGTGTCGGCGTTCTATTGCTGTGAAATCGACATGCCATGTTCCGAACATATAGAAAGTTGTCATGAATGCTTCTTTCTTTTATGAAGGCACTTTGGCTTGGTTATATCAGTGCTTCCATATACGGCTGCAGTCTTATCGCAAGGATTTATTGATGATCTTAGTGATGGCATGTATGAGGCTTATTGGTCTGAAATCTTTGATGCTTTTAGCACCCTCTGTTTTGGGGATTAGAACAATGTTTGCTATGTTGACGAAATTGAGGTATTTGCAGCGGATGTTGTGGAAGGCATTAACACCCGCTATGACGTCACCTTTGATTATATTCCAGCACGATTTGAAGAATAGGCCAGCGAAGCCGCCCGGCCCTGGCACCTTATTTTTTGGCAACTCTGCGATTGCTTGTAGTATCTCTTCATCCGAGAAGGGGCTATCGATGTTGTTTAAGTCAACCACTGGGAAATGTAGCGTCTCCCAATTTAGGTCTTTGGTGCGATTGTTAGGCACGGACATCATGCTATCGAAGTGATCTTGGATTACCTTCTTTTTGTCTTGGTGAGTTACTTCCCAGCTGCTTTCTTTCTTTAGTCTTTGGATGAAGTTTTTCCTCCTTCTAGCGTTCGCCTTTAAGTGGAAGAACCTTGTGTTAGCGCCACCCTTGTGCAGATAGGTTATCCTAGAGCATTGTTTTTTCCTTGCTTTTTCAAGGGCCGCCCATCCCAAGAGCCTTTTTTTGAGCTTGTTGCGCAAGGAGTGTTCCGGGTCTGTGAGTGTTCTTGTCTCCTCGGCCGTATCGAGGCGCAGGATGACTTCTTGGGCCATGTGCATCTTTAATTTGGCATCTGAGATGAGCAATCGACTCCAGGATCGTAGTGCTCGGGCCGTGGTGTGCAATTTGTGCTCCAGTCTGTGAAATGGCTCAGTGTGGATCGTCGGCTTCGACCACTCCCAGGTTACCACTTCATAGAAACCTGGTAGGCGCGTCCAGAAGTTTTCAAATTTGAAAGGCTTCGGCTTTCTAGGTCCAGATTGTTGTGCCAGTAGCAAAGGGCAATGATCCGAGTGTGAGGAGGAGAGCGCGTGTAGGACATGTTCATCGAAATTTAGATCCCAGTTTTCATTGCAGAAGACTCGGTCGAGCCGTGATAGAGTCGGTCGATGCCTGGCATTGCTCCAGGTGAACCTCCTATTCTGTAAGTGTATCTCTTTTAGATCACAGTAGTTTGAACTCCCAGCGACTTCAAATGAAATTGGATAGATGTCAACAGGGAAATCTTAACCGAAGCACCAGACCATAGCATTAAACCATACACAGCAATGACCGATAAATATTTCCCAGGTCACATATTTGATATCCCCCCCCCCAAAAAAAAAAACCTCCCCAATCCATCAATGTTAAGTATGTTAGAACAAAAAAAATATTCAAATTTAGATTTTGATCATTGAATATTCCTTATGTTCTCAATTACTACCAAATCAACATATTTTCAATAATAATTTAAATATTAATCATCTGATGCAACTTTTTACATCGAGCATGCATATAATTTAATTAAATGTTTGGTCAAAATCCATAATGTTTTACCTTTTACATCAACACACTTTACATTGATAAATGGAGAAATGATATAATAATACAAAATTGATTTAAGGCATGAGATCGACCGTTGTAGCTTGGTTGGGTTGGACCTCTTGCCCTCTTCAATCTCGCAGGTGCGTGATTTCGTTGGGTAGGAAATCAAATTAAAACAGGAGGTTACTGTGGATAATTACTGGAGAAATATGAAAAACATGGAAACAATTGCCAGATCCTATAATGTATTTTCACATCCATATAAACTGAATCCCAGTAAACAGAGTTTTTAATTTCTCATTTATGATAGTTGTTTGTGAGTCTATCCTAGCTTTATATTTGTCAAACCACGAGTAGATCCAGGCCGGAGCTAGGGGCTTTTATTGGGGTCAGCTGACCCCGATAAAATTCTACAAATCCTTAGCAAAATACTGTTCATACTTAAGCTGACCTTATTGTGTTAATGGAGCTGACCCTGGCGTCTATCTCGACTGGCTTCGCCCATGAGATCAGCATTCCACTGATCAAGTCGACCTCCACAGTAATTAACGTTTCCAATCAATTTTCTTTTAATTCTCTGTCACTAAGAATTGAAATTGTTTGTAAAACGTTGTTTCAAGTTTTTTAGAACGGTATGTTGTGTTTTATTGTGTTTCTATACTACGAGAATAACACATTGTGTTTTGTATTGTTTCACAGATACCTTATTGTGATTGATGATGTGTGGACAAAGGATGCATGGGAATATTTTAAATGTTGTTTTGTGCAGAATAATCGTGGTAGTAGAGTTTTAATAACTACAAGGATTGAAGACGTAGCTAAGGCATGGGATCCTTGTTTCGATGGTCATGTCTACAGGATCAAACCTCTTTATGATTTAGACTCTAAGAGGTTATTTCACAGAAGGATTTTTGGCTCTGAAGATGCATGCCCTGAGCAACTAAAGGCTGTTTCTGATGAAATTCTGAAGAAATGTGGAGGGTTGCCATTAGCCATACTTAGTGTTGCTGGTATTTTGGCTAGTCATGAAGAGGTAAACTCAAAGCAAACTTGGGAGAAGATAAAAAATTATTTAGGTTTCCAACTGGAAAGAAACCATGGTTTTGGATCCATGAGGCATGTCTTTAATCTTGGTTACAACAATTTATCTCTGGACCTGAAGACCTGTATGCTCTACCTTGGTATATTTCCAGAAGACTCTGAAATAATCAAGGATGATTTAATGAACAGATGGATAGCTGAAGGTTTTATTACTAAGAAGCTTTTCTCTGGTCCAGAGGAGATTGCAGAAAGTTACTTCAATGAGCTCATCAATAAAAACATGATCCAGGTAGCACGTATGGATGACTGTGGACATGTGCTTTCTTGCCGAGTGCACGATGTAATGCTTGAATTTATCATGTTGAAGGCCGCAGAAGAGAACTTTGTTACTATAATCAACGATCTACAAAACACGAGAGGCAGTTTGAAAGCTCGTCGGCTATCCCTCCAAGTCAGGAATTCAGGGTGCAACAACCATGCTCGGGAAGACATGGATGTCAGCCAAGTTAGGTCGTTGAACTTTTGGGGGCCTGCTGAATGCATGCCTTCTCTGTCAAAGTTCCGGCTAGTACGAGTTGTACATCTTGATGTCAATGACTCCGAGGATGACCAATGTGATATGTCTTCCTTCTGCAAGTTTTTCCAGCTGAAATACTTGAGGATCAGAGGCCTAGGTTGTAGGAAACTTCCAAGACAGTTGCGTAGCTTGCAACATTTGGAGACACTGGAGATACACCCAGGAAAGACGACAACAATGAAGATAGATGCTACCAAGTTGCCCCCAACGTTGTGGCACCTGGTTGTCCCATCAACGGTGAAGATGATTGGTGCAATGGAGAGTATGACAGCCCTCCGTACGCTGGCTCTGGGTAAACTCGATGTAGTACATCCCAAAGATGCGGAGAAGATCATCAAGGGTCTCGGTGAGCTTGCCAATCTACGGGAGCTGAAGCTATCCTTGTCCCACTCTTCCTCTCAAATAGCACAGGTTGTGGGTGATCTTCTGCCCTCCTCTCTCGGTAGGCTCAGCAACCTTCAGTCACTAATTATCGGTGGCTCATTTGCTATTCATGAGGATGCATTGACTCGATGGCACACACCTCCACGCCATCTTCGGAGGCTGCACGCGCTGGTATGCCCCTTCTCCACATTTCCAACAGGTTGGATCACCCAGCTCGACAGTCTCAGGAGCTTGGAGATCAAGGTTGTGTCGCTGCCAAGGGATGGTGCCGAGGTTCTTGCCAGGCTGACATTACTGGTGCACCTTAGGTTGCATGTTGATAAACATGCTCCCGAAGAAGGTGTCGTCATCCACCGTGCAGCGTTCCCTCATCTAAAGGAGTTTTGGTTTGCATATCAAGTGCCTTGCCTCATGTTCGAGGCAGGGGCCATGCCCGGGCTTCAGAGCCTCACTGTGCAGTGCTACGCTAGCGCAGAGCGGCAAGCCGATGGTGTGCTTGATGGTATCGAGCACCTGGGGAGCCTCAAGTTATGCAGAGTGGATATTGCTGTCTTTGGAGGAATAGGATTGCAAGCTGCGTTTGTGCCAAAGAAAGAGGTTCAAAGGTGGAACAAGCAGGATCTGCAGGCAGCTTTCAGGATGGCCATCAACAAACATCCTGGCAGTCTTGATAGTAGAATTCGACCTGTGTGTAGTGGAGTCGGGCCAAGTGACTACTACACATTTTAATGTTCTGTAGAAGATGAGTTTATATGATGAACATGTGAAGGTATGCACAAATTTGTTCCCCATCTCTGGCTCATTTCAAAATGTTTGAATATCCACCATTCTGCGATTTTATGATAGCCGGATTAATTGCTTGAAGATTAAATAGGATTCCATATAGTTATATGTTTCACAAATAGGTGCACAAAACTCAAAAGAATTAATTGTTAGAGTTTTTTTTATGGTAAACAAAACTACTTAGTAGTATATAGTATATATAAGATTTGACCATTCATTATCATGGATAATTTAGTAATTATTATATTATAAAATGTGATATTTCAAATGGAATAGTCTTTTAGACTTTACGTTAGTGTACAAAATATTATAGTGATGCTATTTGTGTTTTTTTACCTTGGTACCCTTATGCTACTTGTACCTATACTACAGATGAAGTTTTTAGTAGTATACAATTAATCTTAACTGTCGGATGTTTCTATACTAGTCCTTTTGGAACACTAGTATAGCCTAGTATTGTGTACTGTAAAAGAGCTTAATTTGTTAATCCCCTTCTCCCGGCCCAAGAAGGAAAAGGAAACCAATGTTTTAAACATATGGATAATAAGTAGAGGTGTGCAGTGTTCAAATTTTGTGTGACACTGCCACATACACAAGTTTCACTTGCTAGTAGGCACTCAACGTCATAGTTGTAGTTTGATAAACATAATATGTTAGTCACGTCATAGTTGTAGTTTGATAAACATAATATGTTAGTCTGCATATGAAAATTGGAGCAAATATTCCTTTTACTAAATTTTTATGTAATGTTTGTTTAACATAAATTTTCATGTTACATTATTTTGTATCATTTTGTATCTACAGGTACACCAAGGACTATGCTATCCAAAATTCCAAACCCATGGAAGACATGGAAATAGCCTATCCATAGAGATTGGTACCAATAGTACTGTGATGCCGATCAAAATTTATCAGGACACTGTTGGGAGTCCTTCAGTTTTATGCAGATAAAAGCAAGCCAGTACATTATTTAACTTTATGCTTCTTGTTGTCAAATACCACCTATTTATTATTTTCCAATATTAGGACATGCTGGAGAGATCTGATTAAGATCTGTCTGTGCATGTTTGTCATCAATAGATAATATGATGAGAACATGTTGCTGCAAACTAATTCTTGTTTGGTATTGTAATTGGTTTTGTAAGTGACATCTATCAGTTCCCTTTGTACACATATACATATACATATTGATTGAAAAATTACAGCATAAAAAACACCGAGATTTCTTGCTTTGTTGTTTACTATTGCCTAATGGTAGATGTGGTAACAATTAATCATAACACATTATCGTTGTCAAGATTAGCGGATCAAGACTAAGACTAGTAAATTTCTTTTCGCGCGTAAGGCTTCGGATGGTGGCGTGGGAGACACGGGGTTTAGACTGGTTCGGGCAAGGTAAAGCCCTACGTCCAGTATGAGGTCTTGCTCGTGTTGCCCACGCGGGGTCTGTAGTAGGGTTTACAGGAGGGCAAGAGAGGGAGCTGGTCCCAAGTCTCTTGGGTGTGCACTAATACTCTGAAGGAGAGTGTGTGTGTTCTGTTGGCCTGAGAGAGTCCTCTAGTCTCAGGGCCCCCAATTCTCCTTTTATAGCGCAAGGAGAGCTCAGGGTTACAGATGAGCCAGGTGTGAGGAGAAGGAAAAGAGATAAGCTAAGTGAAGTAAAGTACAAGGAGAAGGACCAAGTCCCTGGGTCACCGCCTCCTGCTCCGGCCTTCGGCTTCTGTCAGCGCATCCACCGGAGGAGGGCAGCCGTCTTTGGATCCTGTTAACGATCTTCCTGGCGACCGTTGCCGCCAAGCATGATGATGGTGTTCGGTCGTGGCAACTGTGCACGTTCGGGAAGACGTTTGACCCCTGGTGTCCTGCTTGCGGCCCGTGTAACACGGACGTCGCGTCCCTGTCGCCAGATACGCTAGGCACGAGAACGGGCAACGCCTCCTCCTGTGCCGGGCGGCGCGTGCTATGAGTGCCCCACGGCGAATCAGAGGGCGCCGTGGCCATTGTAGCTTGTTCGGTCGTGGCTACAGTGTTCTGCCCAGGTACTTGTGGTGGTCACGTCGAGGGGCGCAGGTGCCTTACGGCGTGCCAGAGCCATGCTGCATTTATGGCGAGATCGGTGGGGGGACCCATGAGATCCGCGCCCTCGTTCATCGGTCTGCGCCCGAGGTGGACACTTGTCTTGTGGGTCCGAATGAGTTCGACCCCCTACGCCCGGGGTCGGGCAAGTCGGAGCCTTGCGGCGAGGGGTCGGGCGCTCCCAACCCTGGGACCGAGGGTCGGGCGAGGCGGAGTTCTGCCATCGAGGGGTCGGGAGGGCTTGACCCCGGGGTCCTGAGTCGGGCGAGACGGAGTAGGATGTTCTCTGCCTCTACTGGGTCGGCGGTAATCGTTATTACCGCAGGTGGGCCTGGGCCTTCATGATTGTTGCTTTAAGGGGCATTAGGAGGTCGTTAGTATTTCCCCCCAACACACATGTTTCTTAAGTCTAAGTGTTCGTGTGTTATAAATCTTTATGATAACATAAAGTAAATTTAGTTTGTAAAGCCATGCTTTTTCAAAACCCTATTGTATAGGGTCACCATCACGCAAAGTGGCAAGTTTAGCGTGCTATTTAACAAGTACTTTCATGCATATTCTTATACTAACCCACCACTTGGCACTTGAAATAACCCTATTATTGCATCTATCTTGTGGAGCATATTGCATTTTGATAGAAATACAACATAATCAAGGAGGTTTTCATAAAGAGCTTAATGGATATTTGGACATGGATCATCGAGGGAAGGCCCTGATGACGTCGACGTCGGCGACGTTGGAGAGCTCGGCGCGCTTCCTGGAGAAGCGTTGGATGTACTCTCGGAGAGTCTCACCCGACCCCTGGTGGCAGCTTCGGAGGTCCCAGGGTTCCCAGGGTGCATGTATGTGCCCTGGAAGTTCCCTACAAAGATTTCTTTCAGGTTGTTCCAGTTATGGATCCGACCTGACAGAACGTGTTCCAGCCAAGCTCGCGCCGAGTCGGCCAAGAACAATGGGAGGTTGCTAATGATGAACACATCGTCATCCGCTCCGCCGGCCTAACAGGCAAGCCGGTAGTCCTTGAGCCGAGGCCCGGGGTTCGTCTCCCCAGAGTATTTGGCCACATTGGTGGGCTGTCTAAAGCGCGCTAGGAATGGCGCGTTCAGGATGCGCGCGGAGAAGGCCCTGGGCCCCGCTGGGTCGGGGCTAGGGCTCTGATCTTCTCCGCTGTCGTGGCGACCACCACGGTGTACGCGGTAACCGTAGTTGGCTCTGTCCTCCCTGTCCGCACGGGAGCGCGTCCGCGCATCCAAGGCATCATGGGCGTCGCGGATGGGGCCAATGCGGCGGTGGACGGACGAAGCCCCGCCGCCCACGCGTGGTGGAGTCTGTCGAATAGGTGAGGCCCGGTTTCCCCCGTGGGAGGAAGGTTGGTGGACAGATCCTCCACGACTCCCGAGAGGCGCAGAGCGTGTGACACTGCTGGCACCGTGTGTGCGTCGCCGAGACGCGGAGCTTTCTGCCTACTGGACTGCTGCACACTCAAGCAAGTTGCGTACCTCTCAGTGGGCCTGTCGCTCCTCGGGCGTTGCCGTCTCGGGGAGTCATCGGAGTAGGGCTACCGCGGCGGCGACATTCTGGCTGGCGTGTGCGAAGAGTTGGGGATGACTCTCGTCCCCGCAGATGCGTCGCTGGACGTCGCGGGCCTGATGACGCACCCTACCCTCGTTGTGGCGATGCTCGTCCTCCTGGTGAGGCGACGCGCGCACCTCCGGCTGTTGTGGCCGCACCGGTACCCTGGCAAGGGCTCCAGTTGTAGCTGTGGCGCGCGGTGGGGGAGTGCGCTGTTTCCCTTCGGCGACATCGTCGTTGTACCCCTCGAGGTGCACTCCGGCCATGAATCACTCGCGCGACGGGCGGTGGCTCTCGTTGTTCGTGCCGGCATTGAAGGTTGTCCTCTCCACACCCACGAGCTCGTTGCTCGCAGGTGGCACGGTCATGGACCGCGCCAGGAGACGACTGTAGGTCACCGCGGCATTGCGCAGCCCGAAGGGCCGCCCCTCCGAAGGAGGCCCCTTGGCGCGTGCCCGGCTGCTCGCCGCTATCCAGGTGGTGGAGCCAGAGATGATGGGGTGAGCGGGCAAGTCGAGGAGAGGGATCAACTCGATCCCCTCCCCGGTGGCGAGGAAGTCCAGACTCCCGAAGCGGACTAGGGAGCCCGGAGCGAAGCTGGCGTCGTGGTTGGCCATCTGAAGCCGGTGATGTATGCGCAAAGGTCCCCTACCTGGCGCGCCAACTGTCATTGTCAAGATTAGCGGATCAAGACTAAGACTAGTAAATATTTTTTATGCGCGTAAGGCTTCGGATGGTGGCGTGGGAGACACGGGGTTTAGACTGGTTCGGGCAAGGGAAAGCCCTACGTGCAGTATGAGGTCTTGCTCGTGTTGCCCACGCGGGGTCTGTAGTAGGGGTTACACGAGGGTGAGAGAGGGAGTTGGTCCCAAGTCTCTTGGGTGTGCACTAATGCTCTGAAGGAGAGTGTGTGCGTTCTGTTGGCCTGAGAGAGTCCTCCAGTCTCAGGGCCCCCGGTTCTCCTTTTATAGCGCAAGGAGAGCTTAGGGTTACAGATGAACCAGGCGTGAGGAGAAGGAAAAGAGAAAAGCTAAGTGAACTAAAGTACAAGGAGAAGGACCAAGTCCCCGGGTCGCCGCCTCCTGCTCCGACCTTCGGCTCCTGTCAGCGCATCCACCGGAGGAGGGCAACCGTCTTTGGATCCTGTCGACGATCTTCCTGGCGACCGCTGCCGCCAAGCATGATGATGGTGTTCGGTCGTGGCAACTGTGCACGTTGGGGAAGATGCTTGACCCCTGGTGTCCTGCTTGCGGCCCGTGTAACACGGACGTCGCGTCCCTGTCGCCAGATACGCTGGGCGCGAGAACGGGTGACGCCTCCTCCTGTGCCGCGCGGCGCGTGCTATGAGTGCCCCACGGCGAATCAGAGGGCGTCGTGGCCATTGTAGCTTGTTCGGTCGTGGCTACAGTGTTTCGCTCGGGTACTTGTGGCGGTCACGTCGAGGGGCGCAGGTGCCTTTCGGCGTGCCAAAGCCGTGGTGCATTTATGGCGAGATCGGTGGGGGGACCCACAAGATCCGCGCCCTCGTTCGTCGGTCTGCGCCTGAGGCGTACACTTGTCTTGTGGGCTTGGATGAGTCCGACCCCCTACACCCAGGGTCGGGCGAGTTGGAGCCTTGCGGCGAGGGGTCGGGCGCTCCCGACCCTGGGACCGTGGGTCAGGCGAGGCGGAATTCTGCCATCGAGGGGTCGGGAGTGCGCGACCCCGGGGCCCTGGGTCGGGCGAGACGGAGTAGGATGTTCTCTGCCTCTACTGGGTCAGCGGTAATCGTTATTACCGCAGGTGGGCCTAGGCCTTCATGATTGTTGCTTTAAGTGGCATTAGGAGGTCGTTAGTATTTCCCCCCAACACACATGTTTCTTAAATCTAAGTGTTCGTGTGTTATAAATCTTTATGATAACATAAAGTAAATTTAGTTTGTAAAGCCATGCTTTTTCAAAACCCTATTGTATAGGGTCACCATCACGCAGAGTGGCAAGTTTAGCGTGCTATTTAACAAGTGCTTTCATGCATATTCTTATACTAACCCACCACTTGGCACTTGAAATAACCCTATTATTGCATCTATCTTGTATTTTGGAGCATATTGCATTTTAACAGAAATACAACATAATCAAGGAGGTTTTCATAAAGAGCTTAATAGATATTTGAACATGGATCATCAAGGGAAGCTTGCACGAGGAAGGAGAGGACTAGGAGGGCCAAAAAGGGCCCAGGCCGATCGGCTTGGGACCTTCAGGCTGATCGGCCCAGCCCAATCCAGGGCCTAGTCGAGCTCCCGTTTCTTCAGCGTGATGTCCACGACATCTCTAGGGTTTTTCCATCGACCATCGACCTAGTGCCGCCGCCTATGAAAGACTATATATATCCCCTTATGGATTACATGGAGAAAGGTTGGAGAGAGAGGAGAAAACACCACACAAACACCATCCACCGCTGCTATAAGATCGGAAAACGAAGAGAAGATTGGATCTACAAGGGGCCACGCGAAGTGGAGCACCAGGGGAGGAAAGAACCCCCTGAGCTGATTGGCATGGGGCTTTCCTGCCCCGTTCGTCGTCGTCTTCGGTCTAGTAGATCTATAGGGCATCCTTTACCTTGAATTGTGTCAACATGTGTTAGATCATGTGGTAAAGTCTCTTTTGTCCTTGGTGTTATATGGAGATCTTGATTTATAATCGCCTAAGCTCTTGTTTAAGATCTATTTGTGATCAATCATATCTTGGTGATGCTCTTTCATGTAATGGCTAACTAGCACTACTTTAGGTTGCTTATTTGCTTACCTAGAACGATCATCATGTCGTGTTCTTATTGTCCAATAGTTGAGTACCCTTGTGTAGTGACAGTATGTGAGAGGTAAAGTGTTGGGCATGATTCACATCCACTCACGATAACACTTAGATCGAGTCCTTTCATACTTAGCGATTGGATCTGCAAGTGATACTATAGATCCGTTGGACAAGTGTTTTATCTATCTTGTTCGCACCCTTACTCTCAATCTGCTTTGACCTAAGACCGCTTAAGTTCTTTTATTAAGTATAATCTCATACAATATAAAGAGATTTCGGTTACATAGACTAGTGCTTAGTTAAATGTGCAAATCCCTTGTTCCGTGGATTGATAAACCATGGGGGAATCTCTAAGGGAAAAGCTTCAACTGATCGGTGCACTTACGGTTCATAAATTGGCGTGCTAACTACCGTCAACATTCATACATCATATTATCATCTAAACATTAAATGGAGGGTGACCGATTGTCTAGCATTTAGTGTCTAGGGTAATGCTTTGAGCATCAATTGCAGGGAGCTAGGGTTTTCAAGGGATGAGATGTAGACCAAGCTCTGGAAGCTGCTTTCAGGAAGGCCATCAGCAAGGATCCTGCTTGAAGGGTTCTTAAAGGGTTCTAGATGCTCGAATTCATTGAGAGTTTAGATTGCTCTCAAGGGCACGTCTCAAAGCCGCAATATCCCACTTGAAGCTTTGGTAATTCACCAGACATTTTGTGCCTTCAAAGCAAAAATAATTTCATGAGGATTCAATTGAGTTCTACTATGCATTTTTTTTAAAAAAAATTGAGCCACTTTGAAATGCAATTTTTTCAATTTGGCTCCAACAATTTATGCTCTCCAAAATTTCATTGATTTTTTATAATATATAGTGCTTGTTTTCTCATTGAACACTTTGGACTTTGGAGTACCGTAGTTTTACTATGGGATGTTAATAGAGAGAGATAAATGCAACGATACCTACGTGTTATACTCCCTCCATGGCATAAATCGCATTTTGATTTAAGAAAGTCAAAACTTACAAAATTGCATCAATAGAGTCCTACCCAAGGACATCATACTGATCGACAATTTAGTGCAATAGAAATCAAAGTCCTATTCTATTTTTAAAGACCTTTCCTTAAAAACTATACATTTATCCATGTTGCTCCTATATGCCTTCCGGAAGGTAGATAGACAACGAATCTTTAATGCCCATATTAAGCTCATTTACAATATTTTTCTTTAATATTTTTAGGTATCCATCAACATTTGTTGACATTATCAATATTTTATTAAAAAAGTCTAGTTTAATTGTGACCAACATTTAACCAACATTTTTTATATGTACCAACATATTTCTTTAAATTTTTTATATTCACCAACATTATTGTTCAACAATATTTTACATGCAGCAAACATTTTTTGCATTCACTAATACTTTTTTCTTGACATTTTTATGACATTCACCAACTTTTTTCGTTAAAAATATTGAGATTGTTTATCTAAAATGTTGATTTTTAAAAAATACAACAAAATATAGTTATATTGATCTTATTTTGTTGTATTAATTCTAAATAACATGATGGTTCAAACGGAATAAAAAATGTAGTTTTGGGTTGGGAGAAAATTACATTTTAAGATTGCAAATCAATTAAACATCCCACCAGTAGGTCAACCGGATCGCTACACCTGTCACCCTATCATTCATGCAGCCCACCCCTCTCTCCCACCTCGCTGTGGCTCTCTCCCACCTCGTATACATGATACATCTCAACTGTTTGTTTATTTTTTACACGAATTTTAAAATAAAAGTTTAATAACAAACTATGTTTCGGAAGATGTAGTCTTCCGTTTATCCATCGCAAAATGAGCTAGATTCTGGAAAAAGTGTTCGGCCCGGTTCTGTTTATGTTGAGAACCCGGTGGGCAAGCCTGGGCCATGGCGGTACAAATCGTGCTCGGCTTTCTGGTTGGGCCAGGCCGGGACCATTTGGCAAGGTACTAAACACTACTGACATCAGCCTCTTACATGCTTAGGCTAGCGCACATGTGCAGTGCCATCATCACATCCGGTCCACTGCCCTACTGCGTGGCACTCTCCCTCTATTAAAAGAATGTCACAATTATCCCCTCTTATTTTATAATTTGGCTCCAACAGTTTATGCCCTCAAAATTCTTACTAATTTAGTTTTCAAACTGAAACGTGCAGTACCATTTACTATCGGATATCAACAATTGTAAGTCGTATCTTGAATTAAGAAAGGCAGAAAGCCAAGCTTGAAATTTTTTTTGACAAACAATTAGTAAAATTATACATTAGTTTAGTGTACAAAAGTGGCACCCATAGATTCATACCCAAGAGAAAATTTGAGATGGTACTGGTTCTATAGTAATTGATAATACAATGCAATAAAAACTAAAGCTGAAAAATCTACTTTTGAAGATTTTTCGTAACTTGCTATAGTGATTCTATAGTAACTGATAATTTGACTCCAACAGTTTATGTATTGCAAATTTATTGTGTAGCCTGCGTCCATGTCCGATCTGATGCTCGGTTTTCTGCTTGGGCCAGGCCAGGCTCATTTTTCAAGTCACCAACTTTCTAAAGATTTTATTTTCATTGTGAAATTGACATCAGCTCTTACATGTATAGGCTAGCTCACATGTGCAGTGACGTCATCATACCTGTGGCCCAGCGGCACTCTCACTCTGTATATAGCTCAATGCCCACACCTGTCCATGGACCAGACCACACCAGCACCACCAAGACAAGACACTGCCGAGCGGCCGCACCAACCACCAACCACCGGAGCGCAGCGGCGAGCACCTTGCAGTCGCAGCTGCCATGGCTGCCGCTCCCGTGTCCGTTCCCCGCATCAAGCTCGGCTTGCAGGGGCTGGAGGTCTCGGCGCAGGGCCTCGGCTGCATGGGCATGTCCGCCTTCTACGGCCCGCCCAAGCCCGAGCCCGACATGATCAAGCTCATCCACCACGCCGTCACCGCTGGGGTCACCTTCCTTGACACCTCCGACATCTACGGCCCGCACACCAACGAGATCCTCCTCGGCAAGGTCGGTTCTTGGGGCTCGGATTTCGCATCTCTGCTGCTTTCTCTTTACCCTTTTGAGTCTGCACCCAAGGTGTTCGATTTAATGCTTCTGTGTTACGAGCAGGCGCTGCAAGGTGGGGTGCGGGAGAAGGTGGAGCTTGCCACCAAGTTCGGCATCTCGTTCGCCGACGGCAAGCGCGATATCCGCGGGGACCCGGCGTACGTGCGCGCGGCGTGCGAGGGCAGCCTCAAGCGGCTCGGCGTGGATTGCGTCGACCTCTACTACCAGCACCGCATCGACAATAGGGTGCCCATCGAGGTCACGGTGAGTGGACCTTGGCCATTTGATTTCTTTGTTTGGTACTTGGATATTAGTAGATGTGAACATATACAAGTGGTGGGTGGAAATGTTAGCCTGCGAGGGGAATTTTCTAGAGAGACAGAGTGATGGTGGTTGGTGGAGGCAGGTTTGTTTAAGACCCCGTTCCTCGAAGGAGAATGAGGACCTGCTTGTGGACGATGGAATCTTTCTCTTCCGTAATTAGTACTCAAAAAAGTGAGAATAAAATGGTTCTGATGTGGAAGACAGCTTCTGTACTGGTAGTAACTTCTAGGAGTTCATGCGAGATACCATTGTATATCAGATGTGTTGATCAGTGCCTCTGCAAAAATGAACTATGACATATTTAAACCACTGCAGGTTACTGGTTTATGCAAATCGGGTCTTGTTTGTCTCCTTTTTCCCTTCTAGAATCCGCAATATGGCTTAAACCATGAAATTTTGTTTTAAAGAAAGATTATTGAGTCATTTGTTTTTCATTGCTAGATGGGTGAACTCAAGAAGCTAGTTGAAGAAGGAAAGATAAAGTACATTGGATTATCTGAAGCATCTGCGTCAACAATTAGGAGAGCTCATGCAGTTCATCCTATTACTGCAGTTCAACTGGAATGGTCATTATGGTCTAGAGATGCAGAAGAAGATATAATTCCCACTTGCAGGTATTTCTATGGAAAATCTAACACAAGAATTGTCCAGTCACTAGGTATGAAGATTTATTTTTCTGAATTATCTCCTTTCTGTGACAATTTCAGGGAACTTGGAATTGGGATTGTGGCTTACAGTCCACTAGGCAGAGGGTTCTTGTCCAGTGGGACAAAACTGATCGATTCACTAACCGAGCAGGATTTCCGCAAGGTGAACTGAAACTGATGCCTATAGAACGTTGATATTCCCTTGGTAGCAAGTTAATTTATCATTATCCTTTGGTTCTACTTTTCATAGGACTAGAAGGTATTTCATAAATGTTTGGAAAAAAATTCCTTCATTGCAAACATGGCTTAAATATGCATAACACATAGTGCACTTATCCTTGATGTGTGTTTTTACCATTTACTTGGTCTTAGATACCTTTTAGATTCTGCTCATCCATTTGATGTATACAATGGTCCCATCCATCTTCTCGAATAAAAAAGAATTATAAATACAGCCAGTTTCCTCTTCCTAATGGAATTTCCATACTTCTGCAGCATATGCCTAGGTTTCAACCAGAGAATCTTGACAAGAATGCTCAGATATTCGAGCGTGTCAACGCAATGGCGGCAAGAAAAGGATGCACACCATCACAACTTGCATTGGCTTGGGTGCACCATCAGGGAAACGATGTTTGCCCCATACCAGGCACAACAAAAATCGAGAATTTCAACCAGAATGTGGGGGCACTGTCTGTGAAGCTGTCACCAGATGAGATGTCGGAACTCGAGTCATACGCTGCTGCAGGTGAAGTCGCGGGTGATCGATATCCTCAGATGGCCAGCACCTGGAAGGATTCGGAGACCCCGCCATTGTCGTCTTGGAAATCTGAATAGCTCAATACAATACCTTGAACTATGTGCGTTGCTGTATCTGCAAGTCGGACTGCAGAAGATGCTCAGATCTTCGGCACATGACCATCCATAAGATGTGCTTGTCTTTGCAAGTGATGATGCGTGGTAGTGAGTGTGTATCACATATATACCTCGTTTTGTATATCTGTGCTCTAGTGGCACGATGAATAAGCTTGTGCACTTGTATCATGAGTATTTATCATAGTATAATTACACTGAATTTGGTAATAGATGGAATGGAAGTGCACTTTTCTTGGAACTCTGCCTGTTGATGAGATAGATGTCGCTTTTTTTACAGTTGCGACCAGTGTCGCTGTCAATGATTGAGCTGGCTCAATGGTACAACTCCAGCTCTGCTTTTCCCGAACCTGTACAAGCACAACAAGAGGAGAAATGGGACCGTTGCAGTTGGCACAAACTAAGCTATTGTGGATCAGGCCATTAGGGACATCTCTGACGACCTCATTGTGGATCTCATTAGTCATTACTGATTATGTCCAGCTTTAGGAATTGGTTTCCAGCCATCAACACACACAGCCCGACTCCATGACATGGACCAGAACAGCGACAGGAGAGTATTGAGCGAGATCGACATAACACCTGCAGTTCGAGGGCGGATTCGATCATCTCCTTCCCTAAGACAGTGTGCTAATTGGTGAGTGGATCATTTGGCAAGCAATCGGTGAGTGGATCAGCTGCCCTAGTCTAAACCCGTTATCCTCGCCGGACCAACAAGGTTTTCGTGGTGAGTTATTTTTCTCCATCCTTGTCTACCGACGCATTTAATCTTCCAACACCGACCCCTTCGTCCGTCCACATTGAAGCTAACAAAGTAAAAACATTAATCTAATCTAATTAATTTTGAAGTTTTTTTTGTAAATTTTGCTAATATTTTGTCTTTGCTATGTGACAAAGAAACACATTTACCGAATTTCCATGCGTCTTCCTAGGTGGCTGGCTCGAGCTGTGCTGCCTGCCACCACTGAACTCTCTGTCGAAGTCTGATAGATGATCAGTCATTTGAAACAAATAAAAATATCTTGACCATCCAAAATTTATTTCGACAAAGAATAGAAATGGTTATAAAGATTCAGAAAAATGTTTGAAACAAAGAAAAAACAAATAAAAATAGAAATACAAATGAATGGTTCCAATTGTTACAAAAAGAAAATTACGAAATGGAGAAATGATATAGCAGAGGTTTAGGAAAAAGAAAAAGAAAAGGAAACAAAAGAAACATGCGCTGTTGTCCTAAGATAAAGGAAAAATAATAACCGCATGTTTTGGAAAGAAAAGTATCTAAACGTGTATTCCTGTTAGAGCATGTTTAGGACAGGACAGCTCCACTCTACCAATCCACATTTCTACAATTTCATTTTAACAACTCCACAAAAATATGGAGCTGCTCAACTTGTTTGGCTAACATGGTAACTCTAACTCTAAAAACAAGATATTTTTGAAGAAAATGTCTATGGTGCCCCTGTGCTGAGGGACCGACGTGTCGGTGTAAGCAATAATTGTTTATTGTGTCCTGGAGATTTCATATGAATACTGTTTAGGTGCATTTGTGAGTGATTTCTTTATTTGAAATTTTTTTAGTGTTCTTTTAAAGTTGCCATCCACTAGGTACGGTTGGAAAACCTTTTAACCCTGATTTCCCAACCAGGACTACCAAATCCGGACTAAATGTCCCTATCTTTAGTCCCGGTTCAAATAACAGGGACTAAAAATATCCTTTAGTTCCGGTTAGTAACCAACTAAGACTAAAGGGGCTGCCATGTAGCCGCATGCACGTGGCCTTCACGAAATGGTGAATGTGCTCACAGACGTAATATCCACATAAATTATTACCTTGTGCACAAACACTTTAGTGGAAAAAAATAAGTTACGAAATATTCGTATTATAGAATGTCTGACACGTACAAACTCCATACATGCCGGAAAATCTGTATTGAATTCAAGTGTTTCTTTGAATTCACCACAATGAGTATTACAGAATCATTTCCATACACTGCGAATGAAAATAATGAATAATATAGTGTTAGGTGAAAATTCAAGAAAGAAAATTTTGCATAGAGATAAAGGCTCAACATTATTACATGTTAAGAAGGTCTTGAATTTCTTGGTAGTATGTCTTTGGTTTCCCCAACGAATCCCACACAATAACCTTGCTTCTATCAATCATAACTATAAGAAGAATCTAGTAGAAACTGTGTACATAAATGTTCACATTAGAACAGACATTAGGTTAGGAAAGGAAAGTAGCCGGTAGCCACTCACTTAATGTTGTACGGCAGTAGCATGCCTTGTAATTCTGTTTCTCCAAGAAATTGTTACCCAATGTAGCCTTTGGATTGTCCCGTATCATCTTTTGGTTAATAAACGTTGGGTCAATGAAGCTAACGTTAAAGTCCCGGTTGATAAGCCAACGTTAAACCAACTGGGACTAAACAGTGAGCATTAGTCTCGGTTGGTAAGGGCCACCAGATTCCCTCCATAGGAACTATCCGTTACAACCGGGACTAAAGGGGGCTCTTTAGTTCTGGTTGGTAGTTTCAACTAGGACTAATAAGCCCTATCGATTCTAACCGTTAGACAAGAGACTAATGACTCATTAGTTTTGGGTCCATTTTCGTTAGAGATTTTTGTCGCTGGATGGAAGGCCACTTCTCCAGTAATGATTGGAGGCAAAATATAAGATAAAAGGCAGGTCATAAGAATGAAAAAAATGATGAATCCAAAAATTATTGCACATGCGTGTGCACCATAGCATTGCACGTTTTCAGACGCAGCCACCATGGCATCACAGATGGAATCGAGCATTGTCACACCCCGTCCTCCAAAGCCGCACCGCCCAGCCCTTTCGAGGGCGGGCACGCGTACGCATAGCACCCTGCTTATACTTTCGTCCTCGCTTCGTGTAAAAGGGTTAACCCGAAGGTGCTATGGCTGATTGACAAAGGCTTATAAGTTGGTTCCACTCTTGCTAAACTAGCAATGTGGTACTAAACATGCACATCTGCGCTAATGGGCCACACTGGACCAACCAAATTGGGCCGGGTGTCACAAGCATCAAGACGTGGACAGCGGTGGCGCAGCCGACGAGACGATCCCTGGCTAGCCTGGCGGACTTCCCATTGGCAATTGTGACACCATGGCCGTGCCGCAAGCCAGCGGTACGGAAAAGCTCATGGTATTGGTGGATAATTACCTCATAATTTCATGAGGACGTTTGAATAGTTATTTTTTAGAGCATTATTTTAGGAACTCCACAAAATTCTTGGAGTTGGTCTCTAGATTCATGTTTTTTCTGAAGTTGGAGTTGGTGGAGATGTTTGGCTTGCAAGTTTAGAAGTGGAGCAGAAAAATATGGAGCGAAGCAATACCAAACAGACATTAGAACTTTACACCAACATTTGATTCAACATTTTTAAAACATTCAAGATAACTAGATTCAACATTTCTAAAATGTAGATTCAACATTTTGTAAAAAAAATACTACATTCAACATTTATTTTCCTGCCTACCTCAACATTTTCGACAAACTGGTTCACCATTTCTATGAACAAGGATCAACATTTCGGATTTTTTTTCATCATCTTCTTCAACCTCTAGTATGGTCGGCGCACGGGACCGGTGGTGCGGAGGCCAGTACGCCAAGGCGCACGGGCAGTACACTACCGGAAACCTTAAATTTGCCGAGTGTTTTTTTTGCCGAGTATTTTTTTCGAACACTCGTCAAACAAGCTCTTTGCCGAGTGCCGGGCTAAGAACACTAGGCAAAAAAAGAACACTCGGCAAACGAGGCACTTTGCTGAGTGTCAAAAAAACACTCGGCAAAGAGGGGGTTTGCCGAGTGTCAAAAAAAACACTGGGCAAAGAGTGGGGTTTGCCGAGTGTTTTTTTGACACTCGGCAAAACAATAAATTTTTTTCTCTTTCCACCTTGAAATTTTTTCTGCTCCCCACATACAACATGTGGTACTCCATGTTAAAGTTTGGTATATTTTTAAATTTGTTTGCTATATTTATTTAATTAATTGCATTTCAAGAAATTTTTTGGTATAAGTCAAATTTGAACCGCAAGCGATTCAAATTATAGAATAAAATGAGTAGAAAAATGATATTCATGTTATTTGGCCCAATTTGAGACCTGACCCGTGAAATGAAAAGAAATTTCAAACATTTTTTTTCCTGAAACACGACCACGAACGTGTGGCAGTGGTATTTTTAAATTGTAAAAAAAACAAACAAAGTCTGAAAAACATGAGATTTGTCATGATGTGATGATATCATACGTGGAGGCTGTGGAAAAAAATTGAGAAGGTTTTGCACATTTCGTAAGATGTTTACAAACCGAAGCATCTCAAAAGAAGAATAGTAACATTGAGAAGGATTCTATAATATTTGGAGTCAAAATGACGGTCAAGTTTTGATTTGACTACAAAACTTTTTGTATAGTCAATAGAAAATATATATTATTTCATGTGAATTTTTGACAATTTTTGAAACTGTTGGATAATTTTTAAATTTTTTTTAAAATAGCTTTGCCGAGTGTCTTAGGTTAGACACTCGGCAAAGCAACCCTTTACCGAGTGTCCCACCTAGGACACTCGACGATTTTTTTTCCCGCACCGCCCAGGACATATAGTCCCACCGACCGGCCAGCACCCCACCCGCCCCCCTCGTCTTCCTCCGCCACCCCCACCCAGCCCCCACCTTCCTCTCCCTATCACCGTCGCCCGGCGTCGACCCCCGCCGCCCGGCGTCAGCCCCCGCCGCCGCCCCTTCCCTCCCTCCCTCTCCTCCGGCCGGATCCGCGCCTTCCTTCCCCGGCTCCCTCCCCTCCGGCCGGATCCGGCCTCTCCTTCCCCGGCTCTCTCCCCTCCGGCCGGATCCGCGCCCCCTTCTTCCCCTCCTACACGGATCCGGCGACCCCCAGCTCTTTCCCCTTCGGATCTGGGGCGGGCTAGGGGCAACGCGGGCCACGGAGCCGTCCAGGAGCTCCGGGAGGTGTCGGCGGTGGCTCCGGGTGGTGTCGGCGGTGGGCTTTCCCCTACCTCCCCAGATTCCAGTAGGGGGGAGCTGGTGGCGTGGCGGCGACGCTCTTGGTGGATGGCGGCAGGCTTCGTGGCGTGACGGCGGGAGGCAAGGGTGGTGCCCTGGTGGCAGCGGGGTTCATGGCCTGGCAGCGGGAGGCAAGGGTGGCGGCGGCCGGCGGTGGCGCTAGCTTGTTTTTTTATTATTTTTTCTAAAAAATCATTGCTGAGTGTTTTTTTCCACTCGGCAAAGCCCGCTAGCTTTGCATGATTAGCTCCGACAGAACAGGTACTGACTGCATTTCCTTAGTTGGATCCGCTCTTTCTCTCTCGTGCAGTTGTTGCTTCCGGCTATTTATTCAGTCGTCAATCAGCATTGATTCGGGTCTTTGCCGAGTGCCCGAGGTCTGACACTCAGCAAATCCACTGTTTGCCGAGGGAAAGTTCGCCGAGTCCTGTTTGCTGAGTGTTACACTCGGCAAACGCTTTGCCGAGTGTTTTTGGATCTTCGCCGAGTGCTCCAAGCACTCGGCAAACTTTCTGTTTCTGGTAGTGGTAGCTTGGTGGCGCGGGCGGCCGGCGCGCCGACACGAGGCACATGTGCGGGGCCGGCTTGGTGGGAGCAGCAGGCCGACGGCGCGAGTGCCGCGCGCGCGGTTGATGGAGGTGGCGGGAGGGCCGGTACCCCCGCGGACTCCGGCACGGCAGCGCGGGGCGTGCGGCAAGGCCGGTGCGCAGCGGCCGGTGAGCGCGGGACGCGCGCTCGGGCTTAGTGGCGAGACCGGTGGTGGCGGGCATGGGGCGGTGCTAGGTTGAGGGGGTGGATTACATCTAACGGGACTACGGGAGATATTGTGGGCACGAATCTCAAATGGGCAGTAAAATAGCTTCCGGAAGCTATATACGCTTCCCGTGCGATAGCGGTTGTCAAATTATTCCACATTAGCAGTGGCGCGATAAGTAACCTCGTCCACTGACCCGCAAGCACTTCCAGAGTCCCAGATCATATTGCTCATTTTTCAGTCTCCAGAAGGCCACTCCAAATCCAACTAGCAGCCGCGAGCATCTTGCACCCCGCCGGCCATGGCTGCCTCCACCTTCACCGTGCCCCGCATGAAGCTTGGCTCGCAGGACCGGGGCTCGAGGTGTCCGCGCAGGGCCTCGGCTGCATGGGCATGTCCTCCTTCTACGGCCCGCCCAAGCCCGAGCCCGACATGATCGAGCTCATCCACCACGCCGTCGCCGCCGGGGTCACCTTCCTCGACACCTCCGACATGTATGGCCCGCACACCAACGAGCTCCTCATCGGCAAGGTCGCTTCATTCTTCGCTCGAACTTAACTTAAGACCTTTATTTTTTTCGTTTCTTAGGCCTTTTTCAGTGTGAACTGAAAGGTGTTTGATGTAACGTCGTTTCTGATTCCGGAGCAGGCGCTGCAAGGTGGAAAGCGGGAGAACGTGGAGCTGGCTACGAAGTTCGGCATCACCTTCAGCGACGGCAAGCCCACAATAATGGAGGAGGTCACAGTCAGTGCGTGGACTTCTCCATTATTTGATTTCTTAGTTTAATTGCTGTGAGCATGAGGTTGGAAGTAACCTAGGAAAATTCTAGCTTGACAGTGAGGGTGATGTTGGTTTGGTGGAGACAGGTTTGTTGAAGACGCACGGTCCTTGTCTAGACTGAATGTGTGGTTAGAAAATAATAAGCCATGAACTGTTTCATAGAATTCGTGCATGTAAGCCATGAACTATTTCTTTTAGATTATTGCTTTTTCTCTTCTCGCTGCTAGATTGGTGAACTCAAGAATCTAGTCGAAGAAGGAAAGATAAAATATATCGGGTTATCTGAAGCGTCCGCATCAACAATCAGAAGAGCTCATGCAGTCCATCCCATCACTGCAGTTCAGCTAGAGTGTTCGTTATGGACCAGAGATGCGGAAGAAGATGCAATTCCTACTTGCAGGTATTTGCGGAGAGTCAAACAAAATAGTTATTCCATTAAAAGAAATAGAAAGCTCGATTTTTCTTTAAATTATGTCCTTTTGGTGATTATTTCAGAGAACTTGGAATTGGGATTGTGGCTTACAGTCCACTAGGCAGAGGGTTCTTTTCTAGTGGCGCCAAATTGGTTGACTCACTGTCCGAGGAGGATGTCCGCAAGATGAACTCGAATTGATATGATACCTAAGGAAAAAAGAAAACTGATTTTGCTTTACTAGCAAGTTAATTTATTGTTATCCATTGGTTTGACATTTCGATGATTTTGGAGACATTTCATGCATTTGTGTATGAACTATCCTACTTTGAAGCATGACCTTAATATGCACACAACATATATACTAAACTTTTCCTCAATGTGCGTCGTCTTTACAATTTTTCCTTGATCTTAGATACCTTTTTGGATCCTTCTCAACTGTATTTATAAAATCCATCTACTCCACCAAAAAGAATTAGAAATGTGATTAACTGATTCTTTCTAACGAGAATTTCATACTTCTGCAGCATCTGCCTCGATTTCAACCAGAGAATCTTGACAAGAATGCCCAAATCTTTGAGCGTGTCAATGCAATGGCAGCAAGAAAAGGATGCACCCCATCACAACTGGCATTGGCTTGGGTTCACCACTAGGGAAGTGATGTTTGCCCCATACCTGGCACCACGAAAATCGAGAATTTCAACCAGAACGTAGGAGCACTGGCTGTGAAGCTCACACCAGAGGAGATGGACGAACTTGAGTCGTATGCTGTTGCAGGTGAAGTCCAGGGTGAACGCTACCCTCAAATACTGGCCACTTGGCAGGATTTCGAGACCCCACCATTGTCATCTTGGAAATCCGAGTAGCCAATTACTCCTGCGTATCTTCAACTGTGTAATCGAAGGTTAAGGTTAAAACCACTGGCGCGATGAATAAGCTTGTTTCGTATAGCTGTAATTTTGTTCAAAATCCCTAGTGCTAAGAATAAGATTGCACACTGTATCATCAGTGTTTAACCTTGTAGTAAATTGAAATTTGTAATAGACAAAAGTATGTGTAACACCTCTGGTGTTAATCATGTGCATTAAGTGTTAATCTTAAGGATAACATGTCATTAGCATTTATCATGCATGCATAAATGCTTTCAACAATTGATGTTAGCACATGTGCTCTTAAGATGCTAGTTTTCTTTTAAAAGCACTTTCTTGGAAGAGCTTATGCTAATTTTACTTTTAAATATAAAGAAAAAGCATAAATATGAAAAATATGAAATTTATGAACAAATATTGCTTGAGAAGTCAAATGAACCAAAATTGAATCATTAATAAGTTTGCAAGCTCAAATAAACTCAAATCTGAAATTCACAAGTTGTTTGAATCAAAATTCCGAAGTGTTGGAAATTGTTAGAGTAGCTATGTTTGAGCGAGGTTTAAAATTTATTTTACCTAAACACTCAAATTTTGACCAATACAAAACATGTAGTCCTCTCCATGTAGTTTCTTATGAATATGATCTTGATGTGTGAAATTGGAGTTTAATTGCTAAAATTGATGGTCAAACCTCGGTCAAAACCTTGTTGTCACCCCAACTCTGAAAAAGTTCAGTTTTCCCCACGTTTTGGCCCAATTTTGGAGCTGCATAACTTTCAAACCAGACCAAATATCAAAATAATTTGAATAGAAGAAGGTCCTATGAACCATCTAAAACTTTGGTTTTGGTCGGTCGTGAAGTTCCAATTTAAAATTTGAAGGAATTTTAATGCAAACTTGTTGACTTTCGGACCCTAATGCTGAACTGAATCAGACGAGCAGCTCGGTCATGGCCGACCGGGGCAGAGAAGCTCTGCCACGTGCTCACCCAATTCCTGGCCGACGACGCGCCTCCCACAACGGGTAAGCAGCTCGTCCGGGATCTCGCTCGCCCTCGCCGCGCCCCTTCCCTTTAATCTGACGCGCCCTTCCCTGCTCTCTCCCCCTCCATTCCTCTTCTTCTTCCCCGCAAGAACCAAGCCCCGAGTACCTCTGCTCGCCAGCGCAATACCCCAGCCACATGCCGTCGCAGCCCAATAGACGCCACCCACACCCCCTTCAACTCACTAGTCACCACCCCGACGCCATCCGAGGCCCGCCCAAGCTTCTCCCCGCCAGGGATTTTAATTTCTCCACCCGCCATTACTCCACTGCCTGGAGCTCCTCCGCCGGCAAAATCGGCTCCACTCCGACCACCTCCCTCCAATCCCTCGCACCCGAAGCTCCTCCACCTTCCCAGCTCCAGCCTCCGCCACTACCGTTCATGTGTTGGCCACCCCACCACCGAGAATTCAAGTTTTCGCGGTCACCCGTGGTCCTCCCGTCGCCGTCACGACCTCGCCGTGGAGCACCACCGTCACGGCCATCCCCAACGCAATCACACCTCAAATCGACACCCGGTGAGCCCCTACAGCTCGTGCTGGCCTCCTCCGCTCATTCCCTGCAGGGCCGGCGTCGGAACGCCACTGCTCCACTGCGGCCACCCCTCTCGTTGCTGGCCGCCTAGGGTTGGGGAACCACGTGAATGACCCCCTAGGATTATGCGCCTCGTCGCACTTGTCGTGTAGTTACACTGCTACCAGAAAACCCCCTTTAGCTACGCTAAATAGTAATGCACGCTAAAAAAATACGGAATTGTATCAAGAACTATGTTAGACATGCTTATAACGTTAATAGTTTTATAAAAATATTTTTTATCACGCTATTCAAATTGTCTCAAAATGATACGGAGTACACACGCTTTAAAGCATTATTAGCCTTCTAGGCACGATATATGGCGTATCAACCAATTGTCTATAATAATGTAAAGATGTTATTTGACATGATTCTAAAAACGTAAGAATTGATATGGAGTTGGATATGCTTTGCAACCGTGAATAGTATTATATAGATATTTTTTATCACGCTATTCAAATTGTCTCAAAATGACTAGAGTTACACCCGCTTTGAAGCATCATTAGCCTTCCAAGCACGTTATAAAAGTGTATCCAACAATTGTTATAATAATGTATAAATGTTTTTGACATGATTCTAAAACCATATCGAAATCGAAATGATATAAAGTTAGAGATGCTTTCAACCATGAGAAACATGTAGATACTTCGTAAAGCATATCAAATAACCATCGTAAATATGCTTTTTATGTGAAATACATACATGTCGAAATGACACACTCATTAAATATTAATATTAGCTGTGTCGGAATTTAATAATGGCAAAAATAATGCCCAGCAGCAGGAATCGAACCGTGACCTACAGGCTCAAAAAACCACTGCCGAGCCATCGCACTAGTATGTTATGTTTATTACGGTGGTAACTAAAGATGCATATGTCAGTATCTGTCAGCGGAATAAGACCACAAGATACAACCCCACACAGCCGAGTCTTAAAACATGACATCGCCCGTGCCTCCTAGACACCGCCGCCGCCGCTGAGTCGTTCCCCAATCGACCAATGTTTGAGGACAAACTAAAAAGAACAATCTAAAAACCTGATACCAGTGGAAGAAATTATGAGGCAAGCACCTCCGCCCGAAAGGAACTATAATAATTCTCTAGATGCTATCTCCAATTCCTCTGCTACTATGTTCATTTCCTGCAATCCTGTATGTCTGAAACTTGGTGTACTCTGGTTTTCCCCTTGTTTATATGTCTGTATTAGCCTAACTTGGACCTGGTACATCTTCTCTAACTATTAGTCCTATGATTTATGCAGACAAGTTTGCTCTTTATTTTCCTCTGTGTATTATTGACTACTTAAAAAGCGATCCAAAGCCTAGTCTCTGAGCGCAATATATTTCAGCAATCTGAAGAAACTGTATAGTTGACATCATGCTATTATCCAATTTCTTTTCACTTACAGACTAACAGTTAAGGCCCAGTCATGATTGGTGCAAACATGGATAATAAGAACATATAAAAAGTAAGAACAATACCATCTCATCGATGCAGTGGTCGCAGTCTCCATCTATCTCGTTATCCGACGCTGAGTCGGACTCGGAGTAGGAGTTGGAGTTGTAGTTGTAGTCGGAGTCAAGGATGATCATCTCGCTGATGCAGGCTGCCGGCTTGGCCTCCTCAATGATAACAACATCAGAGTCAGAGTCGGCTATCGTCCTGGCGAGGGTTCGCCGAGGATGGCCCCTTGGTGGACAACCCCTTCGCTACCGCCTGCGTGTACGCACCGAGGAAGAACCAGGGCGGCCCCCTCCTCCCCTGGTGATAGGCTTCGACGGAGACACTCCTCCCCTTTGGATGCACTTCGACAACGGCATTCCCTTGCGTCACGCAGGTACGTCATCCCGTCGTCCGCTCACCGGCCCGACCGTTCGGATCTAGGATTTTGGGGGAAGCGGGGAAAGGGAGTTGGAAGGGAGGAAGAGGTCGTCGACTTGTTTCTGAGGAGTCGGACGAGGGGATGCAGCTGAGGAGGCGGACGAGATGTGCGGCCAGGTGCGAGTAACTTGAACTCTTGGAGGCTAACATTTCGTCCAAAAAAAGATTATAATTCGATCAGCAGCTATTGAAACTGCGTGTTCGCTCAATGGTTTGTCTATTGCTTTGGCCGCGGTTCGATTCTGGTGATACATAAAAAAATTCGACACTTTTTTATTTAACTATTTTTTTTTGCCGGTTTTTTATTTTCCATTTTTTTTGGCAAACCAGCAATATACAATTCCAATATATATTTTCCTTAAATGCTAATACAATGTGCAAAAGTTAATGCTATAGGTTTCAATCACAAATACAAACATAAGTGTATCATTAGCTTGGTACATGACAATCCTATATGGTTTCATCCCCCAATAGTTATAAACATTAGGTGATATACAATATAAAGGTCTATATGGTTTCATCCTGTCCCACAATGGTGATAAACATTACGTGATATAAGATCTATATGGTTTCATCATCTAAAGAAAAGCATCTATGTCACTGGTATAAATGATGATCAGTCGAGTTTTCATTTATCTTTCGTTGTACTCTTCTTCCGAAATAGTTTGTCGCTGCTAATATTACGTCATCTTCTTCCAAATGAGTATGAATACTACAATCTCTTTACGTTGACCATTCATTTTCTTGCTATGCACCTTCTTCATCAAGTCATGTAGCTCTAACTTAGTTTGTCAATTGGAGGACCATTGCTAATAACGAGTCCAAATTGTAGCGCGTCTCTTGTTCTAATGTATACTTCTCATCTTCTTCTTCCGATAAGTATGAATATGATAATCACATTATATTAATAAGATAAGGATTTCAAATTCAAAACAAAGAAAATAAAAATTTTCCCAAGAAATTTTATATAAAAATAATGATCATCCTTCATGCGCTTAGAAATATAAATTTAAAATATTTAAGGTCATGGGCATTGAATAACATACTTCTTGTTAGTTAAAATTATATGAGATTTTAACAAAATCATTGTAGAAAAGTTATGAGTTCACAATAACTTATGTATCAGTGACTATTTAAATTAGAAAGAGATTACTACATCTTAAAAAAAAAATTCCTTTCCAACTTGCCGCCTAAATGATGGCCTGCATGTTGTGTGATTGACAAAAATTCACTTGGCGCCAGGCTGCAGTCATTTGCCTGCTAATGGCCCGCGCATCCTAGGATTAGCGAACAAATCGCATCCGTTAACCTCCCCACCTCCGCCTCCCCGTCTCCTCACCTGCCTCCTGAATCTCGCTAGGCATTCCTCCTCCGCACCCCCGACGGCGCCGCAAGAAACCACCGGTTGCAGCCGCCCTGCCCTCGCTAATCCATTGCCCCTGGCCTCCCGTCGCAGCCGTCAGCCTTTTGAAACCGGTAAGCATATCTTCACATTCCTCTTCTCTTCATCTACGTCAAACACCATGTCGGCATTTGCTTGGTCATGCGGTTGGCAGGGCGCGAGGCCTAGCAGCAGGGATCCAGGATGTCCAGATCACCTGCAGCAAGAAGGAGGCAAGGACGTCCAGATCACCTGCAACAAGGAGGCAAGGACGTCCAGATCACCTGCAGTGGCCAGGAGCCTGGACGTCGCAAGGACCAACCATCAGGTACTGATTAGATTGAATTTGTTTTTTCTCCTGCGTGCAGCCACTTGATTAGTTTGGTAATTAGGGGTAATCTCGCCGGTAGGATGTGTGATTCGTGAGAGGTTTGGCATTTATTTTACAGCCTTGTAGATTCCATCTGACCAAGTTGAGTGATAGATGGTTTTAAATAATTTCAGTTTCTTTGCATTTAGTCCTTAAACACTGAATTTGGTAGAACAGTTCAGGAGATGTGTGATTGGATATTCTTCTTTGGAGTATTCAGTTTCAAACGAATGCTAGTACTAGTTGGGTCATGTTTCCTACTTTGATGTAATTTAATAATTTTGGCTTTGACATCTGAAATCTGAAACAAAATTGACATTAATATGAGCCAGGATTATGGATCTTGTTGTTTGACTAGATGAGTTGGCTAAGACAGGATGCCCTGTCTTCTCTATTTAGAGTCTGATGTCCCAAATTATTATTTCATACCTGATAATTGAATTATAAAATTCCTAATTTCTTAGCTTTGACCTGAGAATGCAAATAACAAGTTATTCAGAATTTACTCACATAATTAAGTTGGTTCAGTTATTTCACTAAGTATAGGTATTGGTCGTTTATTTTTGCGTGTCATTATCAGAATAGGGAACTCAGATGAAAATAACTTCCCAACTAATTTTATCACCCATCTTACTGCTTGGTCACCCTAATGTGATAAATCCATGCTGATCTGATTTGGCAATGTATGCCTCGATGCGTTGGGATTATTTATTCTGATTTCTAAACATTTGATTACTAGTTGTGTCATGATTCCTAGAGCCTTGTAAATATAAGAAGGTCTGAAACTATAATGATTTGATTATCTGAACCTGAATCCCTCTTA
The DNA here is from genome assembly GCF_005286985.2 of Setaria viridis. Lineage (NCBI taxonomy): Eukaryota > Viridiplantae > Streptophyta > Magnoliopsida > Poales > Poaceae > Setaria > Setaria viridis. Next base: position 14,274,771 of record NC_048269.2, read on the forward strand.
TGGTCTGAACTTTTTTCTAGATCCATCTGCTTTTCTTACTTGCATCAGCTTGTCATCTACATTTGTATCTTGATGGTTGACTAGAACTTATATGTATCTGAGCAGTCAAGGTGTTTCCTATTGCAATGCACATGAACCTGTTATGCCCAACTGTACTGCTTCCAATTTATGCTGCTACCTTTTGCCTTGTGACTGATAATGCACCAATCTACATACCCTCTAATGCTCTAAAATCTGAAGGAATCAATCTGAAATTTAATACATATGTGTGCTTTCAGATTACACTGAACTGTAAGTGCTGATATTATTCCCCATGTATAGGCAAAAGAAATCATGGTAGGAAAACTTTGAAGGTTAAGGAACTTAAACCTTGAAGAAGAAGAGGATCCAAAACCTATCGAGAATGGGCATGACAACTTAGCAGAGAATGATGACTTACAGGGTCCGAATGAGAACAATGATGACTTACAGGGTCCTACTGATGTTGATGGCTTATTAGCCCGCCTGCCGCGTCACCATCCACGAATCCCCATTAAGATAATGTAAGTTTCATGTTTTTTCCTTGCATATCCAAATACAGTGTCAAATCAATCTATTTCATATATGTAGGGCCAAATGGAGAGGTGAGGCAAGTTTTAGGGGATTTTAGAGTTTCAAATCTATTGGATTTAGAAGGAGAAAAGGTAATTGTAGGGACTGATGAAAATGGTGTCCCAAATGAAAGGTTAGCCTCCATTCTTGGTCAGTACCTTGGACAGATAGCAGAAAAACCATCATTTGCTCCTTTACACATTGAAAGATGGGACAATGAACTATTCAAAACTAACAAGCAACAAATAATCAAGGGTGTGGAGGTAAAATTAATCTTACTAGTTCAAGCAAGTACCTCAATGTTTCATCCATCCACTAACATTTACCTCTCCTCTGTATAGAAACACTTTCACTTCGCCCGCCAAACGATGAATCTTACAAGGGACTGGGTACTAAGGACTATTAACAATAGGTGGCGATCCTACAAATCAAAGTTGAAGAAACAATATTTCAACCGTGAAGAGAGATCTCTAGATGAAATCATAAACACACAGTGTGAATGAACTTCAATGGAAAGCTCTTGTTGGATTTTGGTGCCGAGAACCACACAAGGTGCCATCCTATTACATAACATTTATATCCAATTTGAAAGCAACGAGTGTAACAATGCTTCATTACTCTTATGTCTTTGCAGAAAGTATGTGCGACAAACTCTAGAATCGCAAAAGAATAGAAGAATACACACACATAAGGGAGAAAAAGCTATGCTAGGCTGAAAAAAGAAATGGTGAAATATATTCATCTAATGTTATTTATTATATTCACTATCATCAAATTCAGATCTGTAATGAGCCTCAAGTTACTCTGTTGTGCAGGAAGATAACCAGAAAAGGAAGGTTCATATGCTAGAATTATGGGAGGCTGCTCATAAGAAAAAGAATGGCAGATACACTACCGACAAAGTGGATGCAGTAATGGTACATTTTCTGATCCTAATCATTTATGTTCGATCTGAAATTCTATACCATTCTGTGACCTTCCACTATTTTTATTTCTATAGAGTGTGTCATATGAAGAATTAGAAAAAAGGCAACATAACAACAATGGTAATCTTTCAGCTCAGGATTTTAATGAGGTGTTCAATGAGATAGTTGCTAAGGAGTTAAAAGCACGTGGGTACTATGATGATAAGTATTGGAGTGAAGTTTGAGTGTCTCAAGGTGTAACTTTTGTTACTCAAACTAAGGAAGAAAGAAGGTACCAAGAGAAAGTAAATGCAATGGAGAATAAGATGTAACGCATGTGTGGTTTCATGAAGTATTGGCTTGGTTTCATGTTAAAAAAGTTTTCTGAAGAGGATTTCATAAAGGAAATGGTAGCGGATCTATGTGATGATGAAGTAAGCATCTATTCGACTTGCCATATATGTTGTTACGTTCTGCAAGCTAGTGTTGGTGACTTGTCTGTTAGTGACCATGTTTTGTTAGGCTACTTGTTGCACATGTACATGTCTACTCTACTGTTAGCCTCAAGCCATGCTATACTTGTCTTCTACTGTACTTAGCCCCCTATTAGGATCTAGAAGAATAAATGAATAGAGAAATCTCAGACCTGAAAAAAAGAAAAAAATGGAATTATCGCTTGGTAGTGTCAACAGTTAGAAGATCAGATAAGATGTGAAGATAAACATCCGTTCCTTTTTCAGAATGGCAACTAGATCTTTTTTCTCATTGATAACAGTGACTAGGTATGCTATTATGCTCTAAACATCAGAATGGTTGAATCTATTATGTATATATATGTGTCCTTTCATATTATAATGAATTGTATGTGTGCACTACCACCTGGAAGTAAGCCCTCCCTCTCTGAATTGTTTATTTTTTTAAGGATGGACTTATAAAACTAGAAAGTCATACTGATCACAGCCCTGCACACTCAATTGGTAATATGCACTCTCCCACAAATGATGTGCAGGTAATAGAGTACACACCTTATTTCTAATGTACACAACTACAACAATAATACTTAAGTTTTTGCTAACGTATTATATAATATGGTTGATGACAGAACGTACGTCTTTACCTAGTGAGCAAACAGTTGCCAAGGTATGCTTGTGTTATTCAGAGCATACTAGTTGAGTATAGCATAATCAAGTAGACACAACCTCATGCACTTATTTGTATACCTACCATGTATTATTTCTTTAGTTAACTTTGATGTAAACTTAGCTACACTATGGCTGCACGAGGCACATATTCAGTGTTCTATTCATGAAGATAATGGTAATGCAACCACAAATTTTTCACAAGATCCCATATTGACAAACATGGTATGTCTAAGCTAATATTGCAATATTATTTATAATGAGTGAACTTGCTTGAGTGATGCTGTGTTTTGACTAATATAATTTCTGCCTATTCTAGAGGACTCGAAGAGTTAAAGGCCCTAGTTTGAACCGGTCAGAATCGGTATGCTTCTATTCCGCTTGTTTCTTTTGTAATTAAATTAGTTAAATGTATAAAACTCTTATCTTCATGTTTTGCAAAATGGTAGAGCCGTTCTCCATTCTATGTTTCTTTATCAAGGCAATTGTCTTGTTGACAGTACTTTATTTAATTAATGGATATGCTGGTTCTTGAATGAAGTACTCGGTTTCTTTTTGGTGAACCAAAGAATTGATTGCCAATGCAATGTCATGGATAATTTATTTAGGCATTATTAACCTATTAGAAAATAAAATGATATATTGAATATAAATGCAAATAAAAGAATCATTATATATTAGTACACATGAAATATAGATGTATATATAAATCGTCTCTACATTTCTTAATACACAATATAGTGTTACTATAAAACATGTTTATATCCGTAGACGTGTAATAAAAATATATCTACGATATTGTTTCTACATTTGTTAAGACACAATTTGCCGTTAGTATGAAACGTGTCACCCGCCACATCACGTGCCACATCACCTGCCATGTCTACTAAATCGTCTCTATACTAGTTACTACGCAATAAGGAGTCATTATAAAAAGCATCTATATTAGTAGGCTTGTTTTGTATATGTATCTATAAATTATATCTATATTTCTTACACGCAATGAAGCCTTACTATACTACGTAACTACACCACTAGAGATGTTTTATACATGTATCTGCAAAATTATATCAATATTCGTAGATATGCATCTAACGTGTCTATAAAATGTCTCTTTCTTTCATAGCAATGCTCTACAAGGTCTGACATGGTACATACGAGGACGCTTCTAACACATTTTATGAAAGGGTGCCTACATTGACATAGAGATGAAATAAAACATGTCTAACTCTAAATCTAGCATATCGGGGGGGGGGGGGGGGGTATTCTAGTAGTGGTAGGAGCCCCGCCACCGAAGGACTCATCGTCGGCGAGATAGCCGCCGGTCAACGCCAGCCACCACTGCCTTGACTGTGCGAGCTGAGAGCGGAGGATAGTGAAGGGTGGTTTTGAGAGAGCAAAGGAATGTCCAGGTGGTTATTAGAAAAGTACTAGGTTTAAGAGTAAAGTGGACTTGCTCCAGGGACTTAAGAGCAAAAGCCGAGGCTGTTTTATGAAGAAAAGGATAGATGTGTTAGAAAAGAAACTTTCCAGGGACCTTAGTGTAAAACTAGTTTGGTTGTTTTTCATTTAAATCAGTCGAGAAATTTAGAAATGTGTATAAAATCGTATAAAAATGAGACAAATGCAAACTAAAATTTGTTAGTTTCTGATGTAGTCTAGTTTCCTACAAAAATGACTTGAAGAATGTCACTGATGTATATCTTGCCCTAGATTTTATTTTGTGCAAATGTTGTTTAATGCTTAGTAAATTATATACTGTTCCAAAATAGTAAAATTGGTTTCGTTAGCTTCCTGGTGATGTGTACGCTGTAGAGCTGCAACCTGAACTCATGGAAATGGTAGTTTTCATGAAGTTTTAGATTTACTTGGTTTTTGCTGGCTGAATCTTGATAAAAGCTTGGAAAATTCTAGAAACATGATAAAAATGCAAAGTAAATTCTGTTAGCTCTAGATGATCTGTTTTACCTAGTAAAACTGCTATTTAGCACAAAAAATGGTTTCTTTTGCTAAATAAAATACATGTTAGTAAATCACATTTATTTGAAATAAATAGTTTTTTTACCCTATAGATCTTGATAAATTCATAGTAGTATAGCCTTGTCTTGGAAACCATCCTGAGACGTTTGTAGCAACAGATTGAGGACAGAAAATCAGTTATGAATTATTTTCCAAATCTGCATGTTTAGAATAATAGATTTTTAATAATTTTCCAGTAGGAAAATCATGTTAAAACTTCTGCAGTAGCATGTTGATGTGTTCAGTTAGCTTCCATAAAAGTTTCAGATCCAGAAAATGTGGCTAGATTTACTTATAAATTATTTCCTTGAAAAGTTTGTTTGTTTGCAAGAAATTAAAATAAACTTATTTATTGAGCTAATGAAGGAAATACTTCAGACCAGATAATAAATACTTGTATCACTTTTGAAATCAACACGTTGTCTTGTGTAGTTAAGTTATATTTACCTTCGGTAAATGACTGCCCCATTATCTTGTGATTGAGTTGTTGCATTCCTTAACCTTGCATTGCATCATGGCATGCATGTAGATTCCGTAGCTGAGGACATGGTATACTGGATCGTGGTTGAGCAAGGGCAAAAGGACTGCTGGAGCATCCCGAAAACCCTGTCCAAGGTCGGAAGGGCCCAAGGCCTACCTGACACTAACTTTATCACTTGGAAGACAAGCCTCAGAGCATAACCCTTAATTTCAGTATGCAATGGTTATTTATTCGTATTGTGCATTAAGTTTCTTGGTGTTGATTCAAACCTTAGATGAATGATCTCTAGGTTTCCTTGTTGATCTACTAGTATGTGTAGGTCGTTAGTACTACCATGCTTAATTAGGTTTTGGTAGAAGTCTAGTGATTTCCTATCACTCACGAGATACAGGATCTTTTGATACTTTTAGGAAAGGTTACCTGAGAATGAATCACTGAGGAAAGAAAATTTAATTAGGTTTTGGTAGAAGTCTAGTGATTTCCTATCACTCGCGAGATACAGGATCTTTTGATACTTTTAGGAAAGGTTACCTGAGAATGAATCACCGAGGAAAGAAAATTAGAGACCGGGCAGAGATGAGTTTGGTTAAGGATATGAAGTGGATTGAAAGTAAACCTCTGCCTATGTTCATTAAGGTTCGAACCGTTGTTGGCTGTGCTGATCGGGGATTGAACAGTACTAACCACATGCCGGGAGTAGGAGGTAGTCGAAACCGGCAAACGTTCGTACCTTGGTGCGCGCTAACAACTTGAGCTTGATCCTGACTTCAGCATCGAGTACTATTCTATAACTCATGGCTGACCCTATGAGGTATCGGCAGGGACTAGTGCTTGAGGGTCACGAGGCAGTTCAAATGTTAGCATTCGCCAAGAGAACGGTTGCCATGCGTAGCTTGACGAGGCATTACGTGTGTCGTGTGATTAGGTTTACCTTGCAAGGGATAAAATCGGATCAATTCGCCGTACCTCTCGGATAAGAGAACCTTGATCACTTGGTCACGCGTAGTAATGGAAATGGAATGGTGATGACATGAGATATGTTTATAATATTCTTTGATGATTAGTGCTTTATAACATGCTAGCTCTAGTTAGTTATGCAACCCTAGTTGGTACTTGCTACATATTAAACTCGAGCTAAAATATTGAAAGTAAGGATCTACTTATAGTAAGCTTCTTTTTGCAAAAGAAATCTAAAAAACTAGAAGTGAGTCGTCTAAGTATTTACCACAGTTGGGTACGATTTGATGAGTCGGGTACGATTTGATGAGTGTTAGTATACTTAGGGTTGTTGTTGTGATCCTGTTTCATGTGGTGTTACATCCCTGTGATGGCACATAGGTGGGCTCATTGTGTTGTCCTCTGCTCGTCGTTGTTGATAGTTTACTTTCTAGCTTAGCTTTACCTTTGGTTTTCAAGTTTCTTTCCGTTGTGCGTTTTAAAGCTCTATATTATTTTTGTATTTGAACTCTGTTTGTAAAGCTAAGTGTTATACCTTAATTTGTATAAACTTTATGGTGTTTGTATTATCTCTGCTTACCTTCGTGTGAGACTTGTGGTGTATTGTTTCGATCGAGATATCCAGTAATTGAATCGGGCTTGACCCGACAGACTATTAGATTACACCGTTTTAAGTGTGTATTGACCGAATTAACCATTAAGAGGATGGTTAGTGCACTTAAGCTAGTTTAATTTGTGGTGTATTATTTCGATTGAGATATTCAGTGGTTGAATCGGACTTGACCTGACAGACTGTTAGATTACACCGTTTTAAGTGTGTACTGACTGAATTAACCACTAAGAGTATGGTTAGCGCACTTAAGCTGGTTTAATTTGGGCGGTTCTACCCTAGCATGAAACTGGTTAATGATCTTGTCTACGTAGATTCATCCCCGTCTATCTATTTGGGTTATACCATCGACATACATGCACGTGCTTGTCCAACCACAATAGCACAATCAATCTATGCTGAAGAAAAGGAGTTCATGGGCTTGTCGGCTTTCGCTTATTAATCCATGGCACAAATGTCGTAAAAGGCTCTTAGCTCAGAGAAGGGTAGTGTATTGGCCCACATTATGTTCATCATTATTGGGCCATGAATCGTACGATTCACTTGGCTCGCTCGCTCCTTATTCGAAAAAGAATTGATTTTGATGCACTAGTAAGGTGGTTATCATTTAGATGAAATGATTCCACTGGGACTTTGGCCTGGAGAGAAACCCAGTTCTTAAAATTCTAAAGCAAACTATATTTGCCTTTCTGTCAGACTGTCAACAATAATTAACGTGGCTAATGGTTCGTTACTAGTGGCTTTCTATGGCACCTACTCCGATCCAGCTGTTTTCAGGCTACATTGTGTTATTGAAGAACCGAATAGGTGCTCGAGCTGAAGCCGACATGGATAATCAATTATCACTAGTGCTACACTTCATTTTGTGTTTCAGGCTTCAGCCAGGAAGGCGAGCAATACCTCTGTACCGTTGTTGCTCTTTGTTTTTACTCGCACAATAATTCATATGGTATATTAGGTTTTGCTCTACACGAGGATATACTTTGTGTGCCAATGACATGCAACATGTAACAAGTAGGTTGCTTAGTTTGTTATTGGACTCCAACTAATGCGTACTGACCGCAGCTACATGTTGGATCAGGCCATCATCTCCAATGCCAACGCGGACTCCTTCAAGTTAAAAGGCTATATCGTTGGATTCTTCAGAAACTACTCAAGGAATGGGATTGATGTCGAAAGATTTTATAGTATGTAAGAATTACTAGTCACAGGTCTAAAAAAATTATCAAGGCCATTAACAACAAATTCCATTTTGCTGGCGGCTATCTGCAACCGGATAACCTATACAAAACAAGCAAAATGCACCGGCCCATGGTGATAAACTTAATAAACTATGCACTATATATACTAGACCCTAAAAGAGACTCAGTTTTTTTAGCACTAACCACTACCTGGTATACCAAAAAAAAGAAGATAGATAGTCCAATAGATGGTATTAGGTGACTCAATAAGCTACATCAATTAGTGATAATGATGCCAAGGGCGGCTATTTGCCGACACCGCTATATGTTGGATCATCGTACATCGGCAATCATTGCAGTGGTGGTACAAATAAATTGATTATAGAGTAGCTTTAGGTTCATCTCATACGAGGAATGAAAGCTTCTTCATTTCGCGTTTGTTCTTTATGATGATTGGCGTACTAAATCTTCCAGGTTATTGGAGGCAGTCTTGGAGAATGGAGGCAGTCCGGAGTCCTTTGCCGGAGGTGGGGAAGAAGAGGTAGAGAAGCAAACTCACGGTGGCAAACAGCTGGCAAGAAAATTTGAGTGTTGGAACACTCGGAGATTTTGTTTATAACTCCCCTTTACGAACAAATTTTCAAAGGACAAAAATGGCCTAGGTTCTGAACTCCATCTAAGCCCACTTAAAATTCTTTTTGTAAAAGCATATGAAAGATGCATATTCCCGGGAGAATCATCAAAGGATAGTGGCTTCATCCTCAGGGTTTTCTTTTCTTCATCCATGATTCATAGATTATATTTTTTGTCCTAGGAACTTGTATACCAACTGCTTTCACCTCAACCAGGAGGTCCTGTACTCATTAGTCATCACCACTGACCTAGCCGCCGGATGACCTATTCCCTGACGCATCATTGGCCTGTCAACTGCAATATAAATTGAGGCACCAATAAGCCCACTTCACTCAACACTCAAACTAGTGCTCAGCAGCTCAATTAGCACTTAGCAGAGAGCACATCTTGCTACCAAGATTATTGGAGCAACCGACTGCCAGCCATGGCTGCTGCTCCGGTGACGCTGCCGCGCATGAAGCTGGGGTCGCAGGGGATGGAGGTCTCGGCGCTGGGCCTGGGCTGCATGGGCATGTCCGCCTACTACGGCCCGCCCAAGCCGGAGCCGGACATGATCGCGCTCATCCACCACGCCGTCGCCGCCGGCGTCACCCTCCTCGACACCTCCGACGTCTACGGGCCGCACACCAACGAGCTCCTCCTGGGCAAGGCGCTGCAGGGAGGGGTGAGGGAGAAGGTGCAGCTCGCCACCAAGTTCGGCATACGCCTGGACGCCGACGGCTCACGGGAGATCCGCGGCGACCCGGCGTACGTGCGCCCGTCGTGCGAGGGCAGCCTGAAGCGTCTCGGCGTCGACTGCATCGACCTCTACTACCAGCACCGCATTGACACCAGGGTTCCCATCGAAATCACGGTGAGCCCACTTGCTTTCTCAGGTCAAATTTTCAAGGTCTAGGGATGATTTTGGTACCTATTATTTCCTTTTGAAGAAAATAGATGATTCTCGCTTAATTACTTTATATATATTATCCTTGAGCTTTTAATTTATTTTGCTTTGGTCTCATCTTCTTCTGAAACCCTGGGAATTTTTGTCTATTATTGGTTTCATCAAATCTACTAAACAATGCAATCACTCAAGACCTGTAAGTCTACATTTGCTGAAGAAAAATAATGGAACTTGAATAAAATGATTCAAAGTTTCAGAACCACAAACAGAGGTGGTTAGGGCCAAAATGGGCTCCCCTGCTTCTGCGTGCACTTTGCAGAACTAGATTATTTAATTTGCAGTTGTATCTAATAAACAAACTTCACCACAAACAAACTATGATAAATAAGCTCGTATATATTATTGATATCTACAGGTAGGTGAACTCAAGAAACTAGTTGAAGAGGGTAAGATAAAGTACATTGGCCTGTCCGAAGCATCGGCATCGACAATCAGGAGGGCGCACGCAGTTCATCCCATCACTGCTGTCCAGATAGAGTGGTCTCTCTGGTCAAGAGATGTTGAAGCAGAGATAATCCCAACTTGCAGGTCTTTCCATAACCTAGCATTGATTGAGTCACTGAAAGTATCTATAATATGGTCTTAAGAACCATCAGCTTGTTCTGATAATTCCAGGGAGCTCGGCATTGGAATAGTGGCATACAGTCCACTAGGCAGAGGGTTCTTGTCAAGCGGGCCTAACCTTGTCAGCACACTTTCTGATCAAGATTTCCGCAAGGTTTATGTCCTTAACTGCCTTCTGACAACACATTATTTCAGCACCACATAACTTTTCCAATGAACCATCCTATGGAATTTCAGGATTTGCCTAGGTTTCAGCCAGAAAATCTCAAGAAGAATGCCTTGATATTTGAGAAAGTCAATGCAATGGCAGTAAGGAAGGGCTGCACCCCATCTCAGCTGGCGTTGGCTTGGGTTCACCACCAGGGAACTGATGTCTGCCCCATACCTGGAACAACAAAGATTGAGAATTTCAACAATAATGTAGCGGCATTGTCCGTGAAGCTCATGCCTGAAGACATGGCTGAGCTTGAATCCTATGCCTCTGAAGAAGTTCAGGGCGATCGGTACCATGACTTTCTCAACACTTGGAACGATTCTGAGACCCCTCCCTTGTCCTCCTGGAAGGCTGAGTAACAAGTACTTTCGTGCACGGCCTGATACACGAGGCTATGTTATGCTACCTGATGTTGTTTTCACCAAGTCCCTTCGGTGTTGGCAAAGCAATGGCAGCATTTGTGAGTTGCGCATATGAGGGGGTGATACTCTTGTATGTTAGTGTGGTTGTGTTGTCGCATTGAGAAATAATGCAGTGTATGAGTAAATTGTTAAATGAAAATGCAACTATGTTTCTGGCCTTTAAAATAGCCACATCGCTATGCACTCATGTGCTTCCTTCAAAATCCGAAACATGTTTGACTCTTGTTACAATTTCCCTATGCTAACAGTGAAGAAGAGGTACTTCTTCCAAATCAGCTAATGCCAAGAGTCCCTCGTTTCGTGTTCCTTGCTTCCTTCATCTTGTACTCAGACACACACACACACACTCTTCCCCTCTCCTATTTTCCCTAAAAAATGTTAATAAATCAAGGAAATCAGGTGTAAAAACAATTTTTAGAAAAAACTAAAGAAAGATTTTATCAGGGCAAACTTAAGTCCTGCATACTTTTAGAGGTACAATTGGTAACATTTTGATATTAAACTAAAGTGATCCATGTTTGAAGATTTTACACACAAAAGCACATATAATGACTGAGTAGTTTCGAACTTTGAGCAAATGCAATTTAAGGAATTTAGGATTATAAATCTTGCGGTTGGAAGTACAAGGTAATTCAACACAATGTAATTAGGCTTGGTTGAGCTGGGAAGTGTGTGTGATATCACATATTAAATAATGCACGCAACAAAGTGAATAGAAGGCAGAGGGGATGATGGAGACACCTGAATTTGCAGGTTATGATAGGACTTTGTCACTAAATATGGTGATGTGGCCTCAAGACATTTCAGCCTTATTAATTAGCAATATATTCCCTGCATTCTTAAATATATAATGATGTTTAGGACAAGCTAGTTAGTTAAAAAAAATAAGATAGTGACCTGTATGGATCTAAACCTGGTACGTATAGATTAGTGCGATATCATAGGGTAGCTTATCATATCATGGCTGCCATTTACAACTAACCCCACTTTGCTGGCGGCTATCTGCAACCAGACTATATAAAAATCAGTGGAGCTAATACGACGTCCCACAATGTTTCATGGATTCTCAAGGCAACATGTTAATAACAAATAAACTTTATGCTATTGGAAGCTAAGTGAAAGACTCTACTTTTCGACCCGACAAGGTAAGCAGCACTATAACTTCATGTATAGATTTTTTTTAAATAATAACTTTATATATGAATGGCAGAGGCAAATCATTGAAACTAAAACTCTAACAACTGCTGGGTGCAAACAGGAAAAGAAAAGAGACCATTGAACAGCAAATTTGTTAGGTGATGGATCAAGGATAATGATTATTAAGTGCGGCCAATTAGTAACCCACAGTGTTGGATTATCTTATAGATGTTTGCAACCATTGAATAATCAGCGACACTATAAAATCTTCCATCTTTGGTCATGGAAATATATAACTGTTAACCTTTGGTCCTGGGTTACCTAATTCAAAAATTTTCAAGGTATTGCTAATTCTGTATAAGCTTATAGACAGACCTTCAAATATTTACCTTGCCATGTCGCTGTGGTTATCAATAGGACAAAAGATGAATACTAATACAAATCAACTAAACATTTTCAAGATATTCTAAATTTATGTTTTTCTTTTTTTACTTATCCTTCCCACTTTTTATATTGTTTCAGTTAGAAAATGAATGCTATCTGCCACAAGGAAATACACCAAAATATTCAACGCATTTGATACACATTATGATTATTGACTAAAGGCCAAATATTCACTGCACATTCTAACAATTTTAGTAGATTAGCTTTACTATTAACTAGGTGTGCGTCTACATGTTGTTGTCAATATTGTCGTTGTCAGGAATTACGAGTAAGACTTCGGCAAGTAAATTTGTTTCTATGCGCGTAAGGCCCGGATGGTTGCACGAGAGGACACGGGGTTTATACTGGTTCGGGCAGGAATAGTTCTACGTCCAGTGCGGGGAGCTGGTCGTGTTACTCGTGCAGAGTTTGTAGTAGGGGTTACAAACAGGCGAGAGAGGGAAGCTGGTCCCAAGTCTCTATGGGTGTGCACTGATGCTCCAGAGGAGAGAGTGTGAGTTGGGGGTGTTCGGTTGCTCGAGAGTCCTCCTTTGCTCGGTTCCCCTGGTCTTCCTTTTATAGCGCAAGGAAGAGACGGGGGTTACAGTTGAGCCAGGAGTCAGGGGAAGTAAAAGAGATAAGTGAGTAAAGTAAAGCAAGGCACAGGGGGAAGGACCGAGCCCCCGGGGTCGCTGCCTTCCCTTCCGGTCTCTATCTCCCGTCAGCGTGACCGCCGGAGGGGGGCGGCTGTCGTTGGGTCCTGTCGACGACCCTCTGGTCGACCGTCGTCGCCAATCGTGCGAGATGTGTGTGGCGTCCGACCGCTGTAGCCATGCATGATGATGATGATGTCCGGCCGCCACAGCTGTGCACGTCGTGGGGGACGGCCGACCTCTGTAGCCCTGCATGTTGACCGAGAGGCGCGGCCAACACGTCTCTGCCACTAGACCGAGCGTGAAACCGGGCAGCGCGGGTAATGGGTGTCCTACGACGAACAGGGGAAGCAGCGAATTAGGATGGTGCCGTTGTAGCCTGTGCGGTCGTGACTACAGTGTACCACCCAAACACTGTGGTGGGTCATGTCGAGGAGCGCGGGCGCCTTTCTGCACGTCAGAGCCGCATCGCCTTTATGGCGAGATCGGTGGGGGCCCATGAGATCCGCGCCCTCGTCCGTTGGTCCTCGCCGACCCTCGGGCGAGGCGAGGCTCTGTCCTGTGGGTCCGGATCCGCCCGACCCCTTGCGCCTGGGGTCGGGCGAGGTGGAGCCGTGCGTCGAGGGGTCGGGCGAGTCCGACCCCTTCCGCCCGGGGTCGGGCGAGGCGGAGACCTGCCACGAGGAATCGGGCACGTCCGATCCCTCTCGCCCGGGGGTCGGGCGAGGCGGAACTCTTTCGGCTGAGATGAGGAGCGGCCTCAGGGGGTCGGGCACGTCCGACCTCTTGCCTCGGGGTTTGGGCTAGGTTGGCGGAGGTTACTATTGTCGGAGGTGGGCCCGAGCCCTTATGACCGTCGTTTAAGGAGCCTAAGGAGGTCGTTAATATTTCCCCCCAACAGTAGCCCCCGAGCCTTTGGTGGAGCAAAGATGCTCCTCCAGAGGCTTCATCCGTTGTTCGTCGAGGATCCTTGTTTGTCCTGCAACCTACATTCGATCAGGGAGAAAAAAGTTTCACTCATTCGGCTTAGCCGGGGAATTTGGGTAGGCAGGGTGTCCCGAGGACGGCTCGGCGCGGGAAGATTCCCTATCGTCCCGATGACCACCCCTGCTCCAAGATCCCAAGTTGTGACCACACATGTGGTCGTTGGTTGTGACGTTAGCCCCCGACCCCCGAGCCCTCGCGCGTTGCAGGAGACCGATCGAGGGGCTAGGTCGTCTTTTGATTGTTACCCCTCAAGCGTCCATTTGCTGGGACGGAGGGGGTGAGCCGTGCCACGTTATCCTCGTTGGACGAACCGTGGTGCTCGTTGAGCTGCGAATGGGTTGGTTCGAGTGGAGTCCCAATCCCCGTTCGGGGGGGTTCGGCTTGGGCCAAGCTGGTGGCGTACTCCAGATTCCGGATGGCCAGTTCATATAGTTCCTGGGTCCGTTCGATTGGATCCAGGGGCTCATTTCCTTTCGTCGGGGAAAAACCATGAACTTAGATGCCAGTCTGAACTCGAACGTGAGGTCGGGACGCCCTTGGCTTTCGCTCGCCTGGGTGGTGGCCGCTAGCAGACCCGTCCCTGCTCACCCCTTGCTTGGGGGCGTCCTGGGGCGACTGTCGAACCCGTGGCAGGCCAGCCTTCGAACCCCTGGACCGTAATGTGCCATGGGAGCATTTTTAGCTCCGTATCCCTTTTTTACCTGTTGGTAGGCCCCGGGCCGTACGTGGAGGAAGTCACGCGCGTGTGCTCTCTGGGAGGTGAAGCGACGGAGAGTACCAGGCCCGTGAAATGAGGGAGGGGGAGACATTCCCTGCAGCAAATCGTGCGTGTAGTTTCCCAAAAAAGGTAGGGGTGATGGGCGTACCTGGTGTCGCATTGACTGTGATGGATTGCCGCTTTCGCTTCTCGCGTGCCCCCCTATAAGACGAGGGAGTCCGCCTCGCCAGTTCCACCCCCCGCCATCAAGCCTTCCATCCCTTCAGCGATGGAGTCCTGGATGCGCTCGAACTTCAGCACCTCGTGCGCCAACGGCCTCATGAAGAAGGGCCTCCTTTGCGAGAGGACCGCCAAGGACGAGTGGCGGTTCCCCGGGAGGGAAGATGCGCCGCAGTCGGACAGCAGCTACGTCATCTCGTTCGCGCATTTCCACGAGAGAGGGTTCGCGGCTCCGTCGAGCCTCTTCTTTTGTGGGTTGCTGCACTTCTACGGGCTTGAGCTGCAGCATCTCAACCCCAACGGGATCCAGCACATCGCGGCATTCGTCGTGCTGTGCGAGGGGTACCTGGGAATCGAGCCCAACTTCTCGTTTTGGAAGTACTTCTTCATGGTCAGCCTGTATCAGAAGACCGAGAAGAAGGGGACCCAGGTGCGGGTGGTTCCGGTGGTGATGGGGTGCGCTGGCATCCACCTCGGCCAGAACCGCGCCAAGGAGTACATGGCGATGAAGACCGCGGCGTCCCATAAGGGGTAGCATCAGCAATGGTTCTACGTGAAGAACTACCTTGAGTCCCCCTTGCCGGAGTTTACCGGCCGTGTCATCGTAGCGATGCCGGACCACTGGTCGTACGGTTCGGTCGAGAAGGAGAAGAAGCAGATCGCCGATCTTCTTTAGGCCATCGACCGTCTAAAGGAGAGGGGCCTGACTGGGGCTAGAGTTTTCGGGGCGTACCATGCTCGGAGGGTGGCGCCGCTGATGCTCCGGGCCCGCTCGCTCGATGACATGGTTCCCGGTGCACTGACCGAGGGCACCGTCCTTGCGACGGGTGTGCTAGCCAACGCCGAGATCGAGCAGCGCGTCCAGGAGGCGCTGGATGATAGGGACATCATCTACCCGGTGCCTGGTCACCCTCCGATGCACCCGGATGAGGACTTCGTCCCACTGGTGAGGATTTCATACTGTCGTTCTTCTTTCCTGCATTTCCTGATCTGTCGTCCTGACGCAGAGTCTTTGCATCTACAGGGCAATTTGACCCAGGTCGTGGCCTCGCGCCCGTCGGTGCCAGAGGACGTTGAGCGGCAGCGGCAGAACTGCCTCCTTGCCGAAAAGCAGAAGAGGAGGAAGGACAAAGAGATGGTGAGGAAGAGGAAGAGGGACGTGAAGGAGTTCCAAAGGCGGCGGAGGGGCACGGTCGTGTCGGACAACGAGGACGACGACAATGATTAGAACAACGAGGACGAGACCGAGGAGGAGGAGGAGGAGTACGTCCAGGCCCCCGCGCCGGGCGCGCTTGTCATCCAGGACCAGCCCCCTCAACCGGCCGTGGGAGGCAGGTCGAGCGGACCGCCCGCCTAGGGCTCGGCCCCGAGGGGCTCGGTGGCTGCGCCCTAGGGGTTGGCACGGGGCGCACCTCGGGGATCGAGGGAGGTGACCCCCGACCCTCTGCCTGCGTCATGTGAGTAGAGGAGTAGCGGCAAGTGGCTGCTGTCGGATGTCCCGGGGTCGGCGTCGAGCTCGGAGGCGAAGCGCGCTCGTTGCCCCCGCGCCGTGGTGAGGTAAGTGGAAAGTTCTTGTGTACCTTATTCTTTTCCTAGCATCGAGCAGCTTTTGATGAAGTTGTCGTCGTCTCGCAGTGCTGCTCCTCGAGACTTCGTCCTGTCGCTGGCGCCGAAGAAGGTGCTCCGGGTGCCGACCACCTCCACGGGGCCAACCGTGACCCCGCCGGGGGCGAGCCGTGGTGTCGTTGGAGAGGCCGCAGTGCCTCCTGCAGTGGCGACCTCCGTGGCGGCGACTGGAGAATGGGTGCCGCAGGCAGGCACGCAGCAGGTGCCGACCTCTGTTCCACCTTCTACCCTCGCCGCTGACCCCGTGGGACAAGATGCTGCACCTGGGGTTCCTCCGCGCGGTGAGGTGATAAACCTTGACGATGAGGCGGAGGAGGAGCAGGTGGGGGGGGCGTCAGCGTCCGAGGCCCCGACCGTGGAGGCGGCGATGACGGCAGTGGAGACTGCGACGGTGGCAGGGACGGTAGCGCCTGCTCCGGCGACGATGACGGAGGCGGCGGCAGCAGCGGAGACGGTGGCGTTTACCCCGGCGGCAATGACGGGGACGGCGGCAGCAGCGGAGACAGTGGTGCCTGCCTCGGCGGCGATGAGGGGGGTGGCGGCGGTGTCGGGGACGGTGGCATCAGTCCCGACGGCGATGACGGGGACGGCGGCGGCGGCAGATACGATGGTGCCTGCCCCGGTGGTGATGATGGGGATGGCGGCGTCGGGGGCGGTGGCGCCTGCCCCGGTGGTGACAACGGGGACGGCAGCATCAGGGTGGGCCGGAGGACCCTCCCGTACCCTCGTTCCGCTTGGTCGCAACCCCAACGCATGGGGAGGGCCGACCTTGCGCTAGATGTCCCTCAAGGACCTGTGGAGGCCCCGCTTCGTGCTGGATGATGTCAGGGAGCGGAAAAGATGGCAGGCGGTGTAGGGCAGACTTGGAAACGTCCGAGCCACCCTGTCCTCCACAACGGGGGAGTTGGATGGCGTTGTTGTGCCCGACGGTCAGGTATGGTGTTCTCTTTGGTGATTATTTTTCTTATTTCTCCATCCCTATTTTCTCCCGACAGTTCCTGAGTGTGACTCGTGCTGTAGGCCCTCCAGGAATGCAGCCGGGGGAAGTCTGAGTTCCTCCAGCGCGAGCGGGGGGTTTTGGAGTGCGTCGCCGTGGAGACGCGGTGGATCGGGGAGCTGACCGGGCAGCTCACCGCCACTCAGCAGAACATCGCCGACCTACGAGCGCGAGAGCAGGAGGCGCGGGAAGGCGCGCGGAGGGCGGAGGACAAGTTCTGGGCCATCGTTGAGAAGGCCCACCTTGATGCTGAGGAGTTTCAGGCCGTCACCGAGAAGGCCCACCATGATGCCGAGGAGCTTGCACGGTTGAAGATGGAGCATGAGGCCCTTCAGAAAACCGTTGAGCGCATCCGGCACGAGCGACATGCGGCTTGGTAGGAGCGCGACCTCGAGGCCGGCCGGAAGGTTGAGGCCGAGAAGATGGCAGCCGACCTTGGGGTGGAGGTCAGTCGCCTCCATATGCAGATGCAGGGGCTGCAGACCGCCGTATCCCAAGGGCTCGACCGGGAACGTCTGCTAAAAGCTCAATCTGAGGGTAAGGTTTTTGTTGTTCCTTTGTTTTGCGGCGTTGCGGTGGTTTCTGACTTGGCGGACTTTTCTGGACAGGCCTTGAAGACAACCTCACCCGGCTAAGGGACGTCATTGATGCGGAGCGCATCGAGCATGCCAACCTACGGGACGCCGTCCGCATCGTCTGCGAAGGCCTTAGCATGGTCCAGGAGGAGGGGACGAGCTCGCTGGCGGCTCGTGTCCTCGGGACGTACCGGCAGGCCTGTGAGATTGCTCGGGGCGCGCTCCACGTTGGTGTGAGGCGGGCCTTCGGCGTCTTCGGCTGTCACTACTCCGGCATCAACTTTGCCGCGTTGAGTGGGGGGTATGCCTCCGGCTATTTCAAGGTCGAGCTGGACGAGATCAACATGTCGGTGCTCAATCCGGTGGAGTCTTTGGCGAAGCTCCTGGAGGATGAGGCCATCCCGCCGGAGGACCCGGGGATGAGTTAGCTGTATCGGGACCAAATGCCCAAAAATATGTAAATATGTTAAGTAACTTTGACCTTGCTTTTGCGATGGCACAGAGGTCTTTGTGTAATTTTTCGAAAAAAGTTTTCAATCCTCTTTCTATTTTTTTGGTTTGGAAAGATTAGAGCGCGAGTCGGACGCGTCAGGAAGCGCCGATGAGCAAAGGCACCGTAGCCGCTGGGGCGTAGGTTTCTTGCGGTCCGATCGGTCTTGCCCGAGCATCGTTTGCGTGCTCTTTTCTTTTCACGCCCAAACGTTTAGGAAGACGGTCGGTTTGGAAAAGTGGTATTTTGAGAAGACGCCAAGTGACTTGGACCAGAGCCCTTGGTAGCCCCCGAGGGATATGCGACCCCGGGGCAGAGCCAGGGTCGGATATTCTTAAGCTTGGGACGAAACTCTAGCGTAGGTAACTCAAAACCGCCCCTTTTTCACAAACTAAAAGATAACAGAAGTATGTATGTACAAACTTGAAAACAAAAGCCAAGGGTAGAAACGTCTTAGCTGCTCGATGTTCCAAGCTTGGTGAAGACCTGCCCGTTGGGGGTCGCTAGCTTGTTGAGCCAGTCGAAGATTCGTGGTTTGAGACCCTAAAGTATCATGCCGTTGGCCCGCTCGACCTGTCTGTTCGTGCGGGGATGCGCTACGGCCGACCAGTCCACTCGGATGTGGTGATCATCGCAGAACTTGAGGAATTTCTTCCCGGTGAACTGCGTGCCGTTGTCCGTGATGATGGAGTTGGGGACTCCGAAATGATGGATGATGTTGGTGAAGAACTGCACCGCCTACTCGGACTTGATCTGCGCGACCGGTCGAGCCTCGATCGACTTCGAGAACTTGTCGACAGCAACGAGCAGGTGGGTGAAGCCCCCGAGCGCTTTCTTGAACGTACCGACGAGGTCCAGACCCCAGACCGCGAAGGGCCACGTGATGGGGACGGTCTGGAGTGCCTGGACGTGCAGATGGGTTTGCTGCGTGAAGAACTGGCACCCTTCGCAGGTGCGCACCACGTGGGTGGCGTCGGCCAGTAGAAGCCCTGTCGGAAGGCGTTTCCGACGAGGGTTCTCGGTGCGGCGTGGTGGCCGCAGGCTCCAGCGTGGATGTCCTGTATCAACGCTTTTCCTTGCTCGATTGGAATGCAGCATTGCAGGATATCGGTGTGGCTCCGCTTGCAGAGCTCCCGGTCGATGATGATGAAGGATTTGGCAGGGTGGGCAACCCTTCGCGCCTCTGTCTTGCCCGCCGGGAGCGACTCGCGGATGAGATAATCAAGGTATCGGGCTCCCTAGTCAGGTGGGGGGTCGGGCCCCTCTGCTGGGTTCGTGTCGATTTCCGTGACCTCGGGGTCAGAGGGATCGGCCTCCGAATCCAGGATAGGTGGCGCGTTGCTGACCTCTCCCGGGTCGGCTCCCGAGTCGGGGACAGGTGGCGCGTCGCCAGCCTCTCCCGGCTCCTTGTAGCGGATGGAGGGCTTGTGCTGGTCGTTGATGAAGACACCGTCGGGGACCAGCTTTCGGCCGGACGCCGCCTTTGCCAGCTCGTCAGCCACCTTGCTGAAGCGTCTTGCGACATGGTTGAGTTCTAGACCGTCGAATTGTCCTCAAGCTTGCGGACTTCATTGCAGTACGCCGCCATCTTGGGGTCGTGGCAGCTCCACTCCTTCATGACTTGCTCGACGACTAGCTGAGAGTCACCCCGGATATCCAGCCGCCGGATGCCCAGCTCGATGGCGATGCGAAGCCCATTGAGAAGAGACTCGTATTCAGCGACATTGTTAGATGCAGGAAAATGGAGGCGGATCATGTACCTCATGCGCACGTCGAGGGGAGAGACGAAGACCAGACCCGCTCCGGCGCGAGCTTTCATCAGCGACCCGTCGAAGTACATCGTCCAGTACTCCTGCTTCTCTGGCGCTGATGGCGTCTAGATCTCTATCCACTCTGCGACAAAGTCAACAAGTACCTGGGACTTGATGGCTGTCCGGGAGGCGTAGGTGATGCCTTGGTCCATAAGGTCGAGCGCCCACTTCGCGATCCGTCCTGTGGCGTCCTGATTCCGGATCACTTCGCCGAGGGGGAATGATGAAACGATCGTCACCGAGTGGGAGGTGAAGTAGTGGCGCAACTTCCTCTTCGTGATGAGGACTGTGTAGATGAGCTTTTGGATTTGAGGGTAGCGGGCCTTGGATTCGGACAAGACCTCGCTGACGAAGTACACCGGACGCTGCACCTTGAGGGCGAGTCCCTCCTCCTCTCGCTCCACCACTAGAGCTACGCTAACCACTTGGGTGGTTGCCGCGATGTAGAGCAGGACCGGCTCCCCATTGGTCGGCGGGACCAGGATCGGGGCCTTCGTCAGGATGTGCTTGAGCCGGTCAAGCGCCTCCTAGGCCTCGACGGTCCACACAAAGCGGTCGGTCTTCTTCAGGAGTCGGTAGAGAGGAAGTCCTCGTTCGCCGACGCGTGAGATGAAGCGGCTCAGGGCCGCAAGGCATCCCGCGACACGCTGCACTCCCTTCAGGTTTTGGATCAGCCCCATACCGTTGATAGCCGTTATCTTCTCCGGATTGGCTTTGATGCCACGCACGGAGACGATGAAGCCAAGCAGCATGCCCCTTGGGACCCCGAAAACGCACTTTTCAGGGTTGAGTTTGCTGCGCTTGTCTCTCAGTCTTTCGAAGGCTAGTTCAAGGTCGGGGATGAGTTGGTCACCCTTCTTGGACTTGACGACGATGTCGTCTATGTAGGCCTCAACGGTTCGCGCGATGAGGTCCCCAAAACACTTGAGCATACATCGCTGGAACGTAGCCCCTGCATTTTTGAGGCCGAACGGCATCGTAACGTAGCAGTAGGGCCCGAAAGGGGTGATGAAAGAGGTCACGAGCTGGTAGGACTCTTTCATCGCGATTTGGTGGTAGCCGGAATACGCGTCAAGGAAGCTAAGGGTTTCGCACCCTGCGGTGGAATCGACTATCTGATCTATGTGCGGCAAAGGAAACGGATCCTTTGGGCATGCTTTGTTGAGACCCATATAGTCAACACACATTCTCCATTTCCCATTCTTTTTTTTACAAGAACAGGATTGGCTAACCACTCGGGGTGGTGCACTTCCTTGATGAACCCGGCCGCCAAAAGCTTCTGGAGCTCCTCACCGATGGCCTTGTGCCTCTCCTCGTTGAAGCGGCGCAAGCCTTGCCTCACCGGTTTGGAGCCGGCCTTGATGTTCAAGGAGTGCTCAGCGACTTCCCTCAAGATGACTCGCATGTCCGAGGATTTCCACGGAAAAACGTTGCTGTTTGCGCGGAGGAAGTCGACGAGCGCGCTTTCCTATTTAGGAGATAGGGTAGCGCCTATCCGCACCGTCCTGCCGTCGGTGCTGCTGGGGTCGAGGGGGACCTCCTTGACGCCTTCCGTGGCTTCAAAGGAGGTGGTGGACTGCTTGGAGTCAGGCGGATCCTCGGCGCTCTCCGCGAGCCGGACCGCGGGGTCTAGGAAGGCGAGCAATACCTCTGTACCGTTGTTGCTCTTTGTTTTTACTCGCAAAATAATTCATATGGTATATTAGGTTTTGCTCTACACGAGGATATACTTTGTGTGCCAATGACATGCAACATGTAACAAGTAGGTTGCTTAGTTTGTTATTGGACTCCAACTAATGCGTACTGACCGCAGCTACATGTTGGATCAGGCCATCATCTCCAATGCCAACGCGGACTCCTTCAAGTTAAAAGGCTATATCGTTGGATTCTTCAGAAACTACTCAAGGAATGGGATTGATGTCGAAAGATTTTATAGTATGTAAGAATTACTAGTCACAGGTCTAAAAAAATTATCAAGGCCATTAACAACAAATTCCATTTTGCTGGCGGCTATCTGCAACCGGATAACCTATACAAAACAAGCAAAATGCACCGGCCCATGGTGATAAACTTAATAAACTATGCACTATATATACTAGACCCTAAAAGAGACACAGTTTTTTTAGCACTAACCACTACCTGGTATACCAAAAAAAAGAAGATAGATAGTCCAATAGATGGTATTAGGTGACTCAATAAGCTACATCAATTAGTGATAATGATGCCAAGGGCGGCTATTTGCCGACACCGCTATATGTTGGATCATCCGCTATATGTTGGATCATCGTACATCGGCAATCATTGCAGTGGTGGTACAAATAAATTGATTATAGAGTAGCTTTAGGTTCATCTCATACGAGGAATGAAAGCTTCTTCATTTCGCGTTTGTTCTTTATGATGATTGGCGTACTAAATCTTCCAGGTTATTGGAGGCAGTCTTGGAGAATGGAGGCAGTCCGGAGTCCTTTGCCGGAGGTGGGGAAGAAGGGGTAGAGAAGCAAACTCACGGTGGCAAACAGCTGGCAAGAAAATTTGAGTGTTGGAACACTCGGAGATTTTGTTTATAACTCCCCTTTACGAACAAATTTTCAAAGGACAAAAATGGCCTAGGTTCTGAACTCCATCTAAGCCCACTTAAAATTCTTTTTGTAAAAGCATATGAAAGATGCATATTCCCGGGAGAATCATCAAAGGATAGTGGCTTCATCCTCAGGGTTTTCTTTTCTTCATCCATGATTCATAGATTATATTTTTTGTCCTAGGAACTTGTATACCAACTGCTTTCACCTCAACCAGGAGGTCCTGTACTCATTAGTCATCACCACTGACCTAGCCGCCGGATGACCTATTCCCTGACGCATCATTGGCCTGTCAACTGCAATATAAATTGAGGCACCAATAAGCCCACTTCACTCAACACTCAAACTAGTGCTCAGCAGCTCAATTAGCACTTAGCAGAGAGCACATCTTGCTACCAAGATTATTGGAGCAACCGACTGCCAGCCATGGCTGCTGCTCCGGTGACGCTGCCGCGCATGAAGCTGGGGTCGCAGGGGATGGAGGTCTCGGCGCTGGGCCTGGGCTGCATGGGCATGTCCGCCTACTACGGCCCGCCCAAGCCGGAGCCGGACATGATCGCGCTCATCCACCACGCCGTCGCCGCCGGCGTCACCCTCCTCGACACCTCCGACGTCTACGGGCCGCACACCAACGAGCTCCTCCTGGGCAAGGCGCTGCAGGGAGGGGTGAGGGAGAAGGTGCAGCTCGCCACCAAGTTCGGCATACGCCTGGACGCCGACGGCTCACGGGAGATCCGCGGCGACCCGGCGTACGTGCGCGCGTCGTGCGAGGGCAGCCTGAAGCGTCTCGGCGTCGACTGCATCGACCTCTACTACCAGCACCGCATTGACACCAGGGTTCCCATCGAAATCACGGTGAGCCCACTTGCTTTCTCAGGTCAAATTTTCAAGGTCTAGGGATGATTTTGGTACCTATTATTTCCTTTTGAAGAAAATAGATGATTCTCGCTTAATTACTTTATATATATTATCCTTGAGCTTTTAATTTATTTTGCTTTGGTCTCATCTTCTTCTGAAACCCTGGGAATTTTTGTCTATTATTGGTTTCATCAAATCTACTAAACAATGCAATCACTCAAGACCTGTAAGTCTACATTTGCTGAAGAAAAATAATGGAACTTGAATAAAATGATTCAAAGTTTCAGAACCACAAACAGAGGTGGTTAGGGCCAAAATGGGCTCCCCTGCTTCTGCGTGCACTTTGCAGAACTAGATTATTTAATTTGCAGTTGTATCTAATAAACAAACTTCACCACAAACAAACTATGATAAATAAGCTCGTATATATTATTGATATCTACAGGTAGGTGAACTCAAGAAACTAGTTGAAGAGGGTAAGATAAAGTACATTGGCCTGTCCGAAGCATCGGCATCGACAATCAGGAGGGCGCACGCAGTTCATCCCATCACTGCTGTCCAGATAGAGTGGTCTCTCTGGTCAAGAGATGTTGAAGCAGAGATAATCCCAACTTGCAGGTCTTTCCATAACCTAGCATTGATTGAGTCACTGAAAGTATCTATAATATGGTCTTAAGAACCATCAGCTTGTTCTGATAATTCCAGGGAGCTCGGCATTGGAATAGTGGCATACAGTCCACTAGGCAGAGGGTTCTTGTCAAGCGGGCCTAACCTTGTCAGCACACTTTCTGATCAAGATTTCCGCAAGGTTTATGTCCTTAACTGCCTTCTGACAACACATTATTTCAGCACCACATAACTTTTCCAATGAACCATCCTATGGAATTTCAGGATTTGCCTAGGTTTCAGCCAGAAAATCTCAAGAAGAATGCCTTGATATTTGAGAAAGTCAATGCAATGGCAGTAAGGAAGGGCTGCACCCCATCTCAGCTGGCGTTGGCTTGGGTTCACCACCAGGGAACTGATGTCTGCCCCATACCTGGAACAACAAAGATTGAGAATTTCAACAATAATGTAGCGGCATTGTCCGTGAAGCTCATGCCTGAAGACATGGCTGAGCTTGAATCCTATGCCTCTGAAGAAGTTCAGGGCGATCGGTACCATGACTTTCTCAACACTTGGAACGATTCTGAGACCCCTCCCTTGTCCTCCTGGAAGGCTGAGTAACAAGTACTTTCGTGCACGGCCTGATACACGAGGCTATGTTATGCTACCTGATGTTGTTTTCACCAAGTCCCTTCGGTGTTGGCAAAGCAATGGCAGCATTTGTGAGTTGCGCATATGAGGGGGTGATACTCTTGTATGTTAGTGTGGTTGTGTTGTCGCATTGAGAAATAATGCAGTGTATGAGTAAATTGTTAAATGAAAATGCAACTATGTTTCTGGCCTTTAAAATAGCCACATCGCTATGCACTCATGTGCTTCCTTCAAAATCCGAAACATGTTTGACTCTTGTTACAATTTCCCTATGCTAACAGTGAAGAAGAGGTACTTCTTCCAAATCAGCTAATGCCAAGAGTCCCTCGTTTCGTGTTCCTTGCTTCCTTCATCTTGTACTCAGACACACACACACACACTCTTCCCCTCTCCTATTTTCCCTAAAAAATGTTAATAAATCAAGGAAATCAGGTGTAAAAACAATTTTTAGAAAAAACTAAAGAAAGATTTTATCAGGGCAAACTTAAGTCCTGCATACTTTTAGAGGTACAATTGGTAACATTTTGATATTAAACTAAAGTGATCCATGTTTGAAGATTTTACACACAAAAGCACATATAATGACTGAGTAGTTTCGAACTTTGAGCAAATGCAATTTAAGGAATTTAGGATTATAAATCTTGCGGTTGGAAGTACAAGGTAATTCAACACAATGTAATTAGGCTTGGTTGAGCTGGGAAGTGTGTGTGATATCACATATTAAATAATGCACGCAACAAAGTGAATAGAAGGCAGAGGGGATGATGGAGACACCTGAATTTGCAGGTTATGATAGGACTTTGTCACTAAATATGGTGATGTGGCCTCAAGACATTTCAGCCTTATTAATTAGCAATATATTCCCTGCATTCTTAAATATATAATGATGTTTAGGACAAGCTAGTTAGTTAAAAAAAATAAGATAGTGACCTGTATGGATCTAAACCTGGTACGTATAGATTAGTGCGATATCATAGGGTAGCTTATCATATCATGGCTGCCATTTACAACTAACCCCACTTTGCTGGCGGCTATCTGCAACCAGACTATATAAAAATCAGTGGAGCTAATACGACGTCCCACAATGTTTCATGGATTCTCAAGGCAACATGTTAATAACAAATAAACTTTATGCTATTGGAAGCTAAGTGAAAGACTCTACTTTTCGACCCGACAAGGTAAGCAGCACTATAACTTCATGTATAGATTTTTTTTAAATAATAACTTTATATATGAATGGCAGAGGCAAATCATTGAAACTAAAACTCTAACAACTGCTGGGTGCAAACAGGAAAAGAAAAGAGACCATTGAACAGCAAATTTGTTAGGTGATGGATCAAGGATAATGATTATTAAGTGCGGCCAATTAGTAACCCACAGTGTTGGATTATCTTATAGATGTTTGCAACCATTGAATAATCAGCGACACTATAAAATCTTCCATCTTTGGTCATGGAAATATATAACTGTTAACCTTTGGTCCTGGGTTACCTAATTCAAAAATTTTCAAGGTATTGCTAATTCTGTATAAGCTTATAGACAGACCTTCAAATATTTACCTTGCCATGTCGCTGTGGTTATCAATAGGACAAAAGATGAATACTAATACAAATCAACTAAACATTTTCAAGATATTCTAAATTTATGTTTTTCTTTTTTTACTTATCCTTCCCACTTTTTATATTGTTTCAGTTAGAAAATGAATGCTATCTGCCACAAGGAAATACACCAAAATATTCAACGCATTTGATACACATTATGATTATTGACTAAAGGCCAAATATTCACTGCACATTCTAACAATTTTAGTAGATTAGCTTTACTATTAACTAGGTGTGCGTCTACATGTTGTTGTCAATATTGTCGTTGTCAGGAATTACGAGTAAGACTTCGGCAAGTAAATTTGTTTCTATGCGCGTAAGGCCCGGATGGTTGCACGAGAGGACACGGGGTTTATACTGGTTCGGGCAGGAATAGTTCTACGTCCAGTGCGGGGAGCTGGTCGTGTTACTCGTGCAGAGTTTGTAGTAGGGGTTACAAACAGGCGAGAGAGGGAAGCTGGTCCCAAGTCTCTATGGGTGTGCACTGATGCTCCAGAGGAGAGAGTGTGAGTTGGGGGTGTTCGGTTGCTCGAGAGTCCTCCTTTGCTCGGTTCCCCTGGTCTTCCTTTTATAGCGCAAGGAAGAGACGGGGGTTACAGTTGAGCCAGGAGTCAGGGGAAGTAAAAGAGATAAGTGAGTAAAGTAAAGCAAGGCACAGGGGGAAGGACCGAGCCCCCGGGGTCGCTGCCTTCCCTTCCGGTCTCTATCTCCCGTCAGCGTGACCGCCGGAGGGGGGCGGCTGTCGTTGGGTCCTGTCGACGACCCTCTGGTCGACCGTCGTCGCCAATCGTGCGAGATGTGTGTGGCGTCCGACCGCTGTAGCCATGCATGATGATGATGATGTCCGGCCGCCACAGCTGTGCACGTCGTGGGGGACGGCCGACCTCTGTAGCCCTGCATGTTGACCGAGAGGCGCGGCCAACACGTCTCTGCCACTAGACCGAGCGTGAAACCGGGCAGCGCGGGTAATGGGTGTCCTACGACGAACAGGGGAAGCAGCGAATTAGGATGGTGCCGTTGTAGCCTGTGCGGTCGTGACTACAGTGTACCACCCAAACACTGTGGTGGGTCATGTCGAGGAGCGCGGGCGCCTTTCTGCACGTCAGAGCCGCATCGCCTTTATGGCGAGATCGGTGGGGGCCCATGAGATCCGCGCCCTCGTCCGTTGGTCCTCGCCGACCCTCGGGCGAGGCGAGGCTCTGTCCTGTGGGTCCGGATCCGCCCGACCCCTTGCGCCTGGGGTCGGGCGAGGTGGAGCCGTGCGTCGAGGGGTCGGGCGAGTCCGACCCCTTCCGCCCGGGGTCGGGCGAGGCGGAGACCTGCCACGAGGAATCGGGCACGTCCGATCCCTCTCGCCCGGGGGTCGGGCGAGGCGGAACTCTTTCGGCTGAGATGAGGAGCGGCCTCAGGGGGTCGGGCACGTCCGACCTCTTGCCTCGGGGTTTGGGCTAGGTTGGCGGAGGTTACTATTGTCGGAGGTGGGCCCGAGCCCTTATGACCGTCGTTTAAGGAGCCTAAGGAGGTCGTTAATATTTCCCCCCAACAGTAGCCCCCGAGCCTTTGGTGGAGCAAAGATGCTCCTCCAGAGGCTTCATCCGTTGTTCGTCGAGGATCCTTGTTTGTCCTGCAACCTACATTCGATCAGGGAGAAAAAAGTTTCACTCATTCGGCTTAGCCGGGGAATTTGGGTAGGCAGGGTGTCCCGAGGACGGCTCGGCGCGGGAAGATTCCCTATCGTCCCGATGACCACCCCTGCTCCAAGATCCCAAGTTGTGACCACACATGTGGTCGTTGGTTGTGACGTTAGCCCCCGACCCCCGAGCCCTCGCGCGTTGCAGGAGACCGATCGAGGGGCTAGGTCGTCTTTTGATTGTTACCCCTCAAGCGTCCATTTGCTGGGACGGAGGGGGTGAGCCGTGCCACGTTATCCTCGTTGGACGAACCGTGGTGCTCGTTGAGCTGCGAATGGGTTGGTTCGAGTGGAGTCCCAATCCCCGTTCGGGGGGGTTCGGCTTGGGCCAAGCTGGTGGCGTACTCCAGATTCCGGATGGCCAGTTCATATAGTTCCTGGGTCCGTTCGATTGGATCCGGGGGCTCATTTCCTTTCGTCGGGGAAAAACCATGAACTTAGATGCCAGTCTGAACTCGAACGTGAGGTCGGGACGCCCTTGGCTTTCGCTCGCCTGGGTGGTGGCCGCTAGCAGACCCGTCCCTGCTCACCCCTTGCTTGGGGGCGTCCTGGGGCGACTGTCGAACCCGTGGCAGGCCAGCCTTCGAACCCCTGGACCGTAATGTGCCATGGGAGCATTTTTAGCTCCGTATCCCTTTTTTACCTGTTGGTAGGCCCCGGGCCGTACGTGGAGGAAGTCACGCGCGTGTGCTCTCTGGGAGGTGAAGCGACGGAGAGTACCAGGCCCGTGAAATGAGGGAGGGGGAGACATTCCCTGCAGCAAATCGTGCGTGTAGTTTCCCAAAAAAGGTAGGGGTGATGGGCGTACCTGGTGTCGCATTGACTGTGATGGATTGCCGCTTTCGCTTCTCGCGTGCCCCCCTATAAGACGAGGGAGTCCGCCTCGCCAGTTCCACCCCCCGCCATCAAGCCTTCCATCCCTTCAGCGATGGAGTCCTGGATGCGCTCGAACTTCAGCACCTCGTGCGCCAACGGCCTCATGAAGAAGGGCCTCCTTTGCGAGAGGACCGCCAAGGACGAGTGGCGGTTCCCCGGGAGGGAAGATGCGCCGCAGTCGGACAGCAGCTACGTCATCTCGTTCGCGCATTTCCACGAGAGAGGGTTCGCGGCTCCGTCGAGCCTCTTCTTTTGTGGGTTGCTGCACTTCTACGGGCTTGAGCTGCAGCATCTCAACCCCAACGGGATCCAGCACATCGCGGCATTCGTCGTGCTGTGCGAGGGGTACCTGGGAATCGAGCCCAACTTCTCGTTTTGGAAGTACTTCTTCATGGTCAGCCTGTATCAGAAGACCGAGAAGAAGGGGACCCAGGTGCGGGTGGTTCCGGTGGTGATGGGGTGCGCTGGCATCCACCTCGGCCAGAACCGCGCCAAGGAGTACATGGCGATGAAGACCGCGGCGTCCCATAAGGGGTAGCATCAGCAATGGTTCTACGTGAAGAACTACCTTGAGTCCCCCTTGCCGGAGTTTACCGGCCGTGTCATCGTAGCGATGCCGGACCACTGGTCGTACGGTTCGGTCGAGAAGGAGAAGAAGCAGATCGCCGATCTTCTTTAGGCCATCGACCGTCTAAAGGAGAGGGGCCTGACTGGGGCTAGAGTTTTCGGGGCGTACCATGCTCGGAGGGTGGCGCCGCTGATGCTCCGGGCCCGCTCGCTCGATGACATGGTTCCCGGTGCACTGACCGAGGGCACCGTCCTTGCGACGGGTGTGCTAGCCAACGCCGAGATCGAGCAGCGCGTCCAGGAGGCGCTGGATGATAGGGACATCATCTACCCGGTGCCTGGTCACCCTCCGATGCACCCGGATGAGGACTTCGTCCCACTGGTGAGGATTTCATACTGTCGTTCTTCTTTCCTGCATTTCCTGATCTGTCGTCCTGACGCAGAGTCTTTGCATCTACAGGGCAATTTGACCCAGGTCGTGGCCTCGCGCCCGTCGGTGCCAGAGGACGTTGAGCGGCAGCGGCAGAACTGCCTCCTTGCCGAAAAGCAGAAGAGGAGGAAGGACAAAGAGATGGTGAGGAAGAGGAAGAGGGACGTGAAGGAGTTCCAAAGGCGGCGGAGGGGCACGGTCGTGTCGGACAACGAGGACGACGACAATGATTAGAACAACGAGGACGAGACCGAGGAGGAGGAGGAGGAGTACGTCCAGGCCCCCGCGCCGGGCGCGCTTGTCATCCAGGACCAGCCCCCTCAACCGGCCGTGGGAGGCAGGTCGAGCGGACCGCCCGCCTAGGGCTCGGCCCCGAGGGGCTCGGTGGCTGCGCCCTAGGGGTTGGCACGGGGCGCACCTCGGGGATCGAGGGAGGTGACCCCCGACCCTCTGCCTGCGTCATGTGAGTAGAGGAGTAGCGGCAAGTGGCTGCTGTCGGATGTCCCGGGGTCGGCGTCGAGCTCGGAGGCGAAGCGCGCTCGTTGCCCCCGCGCCGTGGTGAGGTAAGTGGAAAGTTCTTGTGTACCTTATTCTTTTCCTAGCATCGAGCAGCTTTTGATGAAGTTGTCGTCGTCTCGCAGTGCTGCTCCTCGAGACTTCGTCCTGTCGCTGGCGCCGAAGAAGGTGCTCCGGGTGCCGACCACCTCCACGGGGCCAACCGTGACCCCGCCGGGGGCGAGCCGTGGTGTCGTTGGAGAGGCCGCAGTGCCTCCTGCAGTGGCGACCTCCGTGGCGGCGACTGGAGAATGGGTGCCGCAGGCAGGCACGCAGCAGGTGCCGACCTCTGTTCCACCTTCTACCCTCGCCGCTGACCCCGTGGGACAAGATGCTGCACCTGGGGTTCCTCCGCGCGGTGAGGTGATAAACCTTGACGATGAGGCGGAGGAGGAGCAGGTGGGGGGGGCGTCAGCGTCCGAGGCCCCGACCGTGGAGGCGGCGATGACGGCAGTGGAGACTGCGACGGTGGCAGGGACGGTAGCGCCTGCTCCGGCGACGATGACGGAGGCGGCGGCAGCAGCGGAGACGGTGGCGTTTACCCCGGCGGCAATGACGGGGACGGCGGCAGCAGCGGAGACAGTGGTGCCTGCCTCGGCGGCGATGAGGGGGGTGGCGGCGGTGTCGGGGACGGTGGCATCAGTCCCGACGGCGATGACGGGGACGGCGGCGGCGGCAGATACGATGGTGCCTGCCCCGGTGGTGATGATGGGGATGGCGGCGTCGGGGGCGGTGGCGCCTGCCCCGGTGGTGACAACGGGGACGGCAGCATCAGGGTGGGCCGGAGGACCCTCCCGTACCCTCGTTCCGCTTGGTCGCAACCCCAACGCATGGGGAGGGCCGACCTTGCGCTAGATGTCCCTCAAGGACCTGTGGAGGCCCCGCTTCGTGCTGGATGATGTCAGGGAGCGGAAAAGATGGCAGGCGGTGTAGGGCAGACTTGGAAACGTCCGAGCCACCCTGTCCTCCACAACGGGGGAGTTGGATGGCGTTGTTGTGCCCGACGGTCAGGTATGGTGTTCTCTTTGGTGATTATTTTTCTTATTTCTCCATCCCTATTTTCTCCCGACAGTTCCTGAGTGTGACTCGTGCTGTAGGCCCTCCAGGAATGCAGCCGGGGGAAGTCTGAGTTCCTCCAGCGCGAGCGGGGGGTTTTGGAGTGCGTCGCCGTGGAGACGCGGTGGATCGGGGAGCTGACCGGGCAGCTCACCGCCACTCAGCAGAACATCGCCGACCTACGAGCGCGAGAGCAGGAGGCGCGGGAAGGCGCGCGGAGGGCGGAGGACAAGTTCTGGGCCATCGTTGAGAAGGCCCACCTTGATGCTGAGGAGTTTCAGGCCGTCACCGAGAAGGCCCACCATGATGCCGAGGAGCTTGCACGGTTGAAGATGGAGCATGAGGCCCTTCAGAAAACCGTTGAGCGCATCCGGCACGAGCGACATGCGGCTTGGTAGGAGCGCGACCTCGAGGCCGGCCGGAAGGTTGAGGCCGAGAAGATGGCAGCCGACCTTGGGGTGGAGGTCAGTCGCCTCCATATGCAGATGCAGGGGCTGCAGACCGCCGTATCCCAAGGGCTCGACCGGGAACGTCTGCTAAAAGCTCAATCTGAGGGTAAGGTTTTTGTTGTTCCTTTGTTTTGCGGCGTTGCGGTGGTTTCTGACTTGGCGGACTTTTCTGGACAGGCCTTGAAGACAACCTCACCCGGCTAAGGGACGTCATTGATGCGGAGCGCATCGAGCATGCCAACCTACGGGACGCCGTCCGCATCGTCTGCGAAGGCCTTAGCATGGTCCAGGAGGAGGGGACGAGCTCGCTGGCGGCTCGTGTCCTCGGGACGTACCGGCAGGCCTGTGAGATTGCTCGGGGCGCGCTCCACGTTGGTGTGAGGCGGGCCTTCGGCGTCTTCGGCTGTCACTACTCCGGCATCAACTTTGCCGCGTTGAGTGGGGGGTATGCCTCCGGCTATTTCAAGGTCGAGCTGGACGAGATCAACATGTCGGTGCTCAATCCGGTGGAGTCTTTGGCGAAGCTCCTGGAGGATGAGGCCATCCCGCCGGAGGACCCGGGGATGAGTTAGCTGTATCGGGACCAAATGCCCAAAAATATGTAAATATGTTAAGTAACTTTGACCTTGCTTTTGCGATGGCACAGAGGTCTTTGTGTAATTTTTCGAAAAAAGTTTTCAATCCTCTTTCTATTTTTTTGGTTTGGAAAGATTAGAGCGCGAGTCGGACGCGTCAGGAAGCGCCGATGAGCAAAGGCACCGTAGCCGCTGGGGCGTAGGTTTCTTGCGGTCCGATCGGTCTTGCCCGAGCATCGTTTGCGTGCTCTTTTCTTTTCACGCCCAAACGTTTAGGAAGACGGTCGGTTTGGAAAAGTGGTATTTTGAGAAGACGCCAAGTGACTTGGACCAGAGCCCTTGGTAGCCCCCGAGGGATATGCGACCCCGGGGCAGAGCCAGGGTCGGATATTCTTAAGCTTGGGACGAAACTCTAGCGTAGGTAACTCAAAACCGCCCCTTTTTCACAAACTAAAAGATAACAGAAGTATGTATGTACAAACTTGAAAACAAAAGCCAAGGGTAGAAACGTCTTAGCTGCTCGATGTTCCAAGCTTGGTGAAGACCTGCCCGTTGGGGGTCGCTAGCTTGTTGAGCCAGTCGAAGATTCGTGGTTTGAGACCCTAAAGTATC
Organism: Setaria viridis; assembly: GCF_005286985.2. Classification (NCBI taxonomy): domain Eukaryota; kingdom Viridiplantae; phylum Streptophyta; class Magnoliopsida; order Poales; family Poaceae; genus Setaria; species Setaria viridis. The sequence continues at coordinate 14,308,174 of NC_048269.2, forward strand.
ATGCCGTTGGCCCGCTCGACCTGTCTGTTCGTGCGGGGATGCGCTACGGCCGACCAGTCCACTCGGATGTGGTGATCATCGCAGAACTTGAGGAATTTCTTCCCGGTGAACTGCGTGCCGTTGTCCGTGATGATGGAGTTGGGGACTCCGAAATGATGGATGATGTTGGTGAAGAACTGCACCGCCTACTCGGACTTGATCTGCGCGACCGGTCGAGCCTCGATCGACTTCGAGAACTTGTCGACAGCAACGAGCAGGTGGGTGAAGCCCCCGAGCGCTTTCTTGAACGTACCGACGAGGTCCAGACCCCAGACCGCGAAGGGCCACGTGATGGGGACGGTCTGGAGTGCCTGGACGTGCAGATGGGTTTGCTGCGTGAAGAACTGGCACCCTTCGCAGGTGCGCACCACGTGGGTGGCGTCGGCCAGTAGAAGCCCTGTCGGAAGGCGTTTCCGACGAGGGTTCTCGGTGCGGCGTGGTGGCCGCAGGCTCCAGCGTGGATGTCCTGTATCAACGCTTTTCCTTGCTCGATTGGAATGCAGCATTGCAGGATATCGGTGTGGCTCCGCTTGCAGAGCTCCCGGTCGATGATGATGAAGGATTTGGCAGGGTGGGCAACCCTTCGCGCCTCTGTCTTGCCCGCCGGGAGCGACTCGCGGATGAGATAATCAAGGTATCGGGCTCCCTAGTCAGGTGGGGGGTCGGGCCCCTCTGCTGGGTTCGTGTCGATTTCCGTGACCTCGGGGTCAGAGGGATCGGCCTCCGAATCCAGGATAGGTGGCGCGTTGCTGACCTCTCCCGGGTCGGCTCCCGAGTCGGGGACAGGTGGCGCGTCGCCAGCCTCTCCCGGCTCCTTGTAGCGGATGGAGGGCTTGTGCTGGTCGTTGATGAAGACACCGTCGGGGACCAGCTTTCGGCCGGACGCCGCCTTTGCCAGCTCGTCAGCCACCTTGCTGAAGCGTCTTGCGACATGGTTGAGTTCTAGACCGTCGAATTGTCCTCAAGCTTGCGGACTTCATTGCAGTACGCCGCCATCTTGGGGTCGTGGCAGCTCCACTCCTTCATGACTTGCTCGACGACTAGCTGAGAGTCACCCCGGATATCCAGCCGCCGGATGCCCAGCTCGATGGCGATGCGAAGCCCATTGAGAAGAGACTCGTATTCAGCGACATTGTTAGATGCAGGAAAATGGAGGCGGATCATGTACCTCATGCGCACGTCGAGGGGAGAGACGAAGACCAGACCCGCTCCGGCGCGAGCTTTCATCAGCGACCCGTCGAAGTACATCGTCCAGTACTCCTGCTTCTCTGGCGCTGATGGCGTCTAGATCTCTATCCACTCTGCGACAAAGTCAACAAGTACCTGGGACTTGATGGCTGTCCGGGAGGCGTAGGTGATGCCTTGGTCCATAAGGTCGAGCGCCCACTTCGCGATCCGTCCTGTGGCGTCCTGATTCCGGATCACTTCGCCGAGGGGGAATGATGAAACGATCGTCACCGAGTGGGAGGTGAAGTAGTGGCGCAACTTCCTCTTCGTGATGAGGACTGTGTAGATGAGCTTTTGGATTTGAGGGTAGCGGGCCTTGGATTCGGACAAGACCTCGCTGACGAAGTACACCGGACGCTGCACCTTGAGGGCGAGTCCCTCCTCCTCTCGCTCCACCACTAGAGCTACGCTAACCACTTGGGTGGTTGCCGCGATGTAGAGCAGGACCGGCTCCCCATTGGTCGGCGGGACCAGGATCGGGGCCTTCGTCAGGATGTGCTTGAGCCGGTCAAGCGCCTCCTAGGCCTCGACGGTCCACACAAAGCGGTCGGTCTTCTTCAGGAGTCGGTAGAGAGGAAGTCCTCGTTCGCCGACGCGTGAGATGAAGCGGCTCAGGGCCGCAAGGCATCCCGCGACACGCTGCACTCCCTTCAGGTTTTGGATCAGCCCCATACCGTTGATAGCCGTTATCTTCTCCGGATTGGCTTTGATGCCACGCACGGAGACGATGAAGCCAAGCAGCATGCCCCTTGGGACCCCGAAAACGCACTTTTCAGGGTTGAGTTTGCTGCGCTTGTCTCTCAGTCTTTCGAAGGCTAGTTCAAGGTCGGGGATGAGTTGGTCACCCTTCTTGGACTTGACGACGATGTCGTCTATGTAGGCCTCAACGGTTCGCGCGATGAGGTCCCCAAAACACTTGAGCATACATCGCTGGAACGTAGCCCCTGCATTTTTGAGGCCGAACGGCATCGTAACGTAGCAGTAGGGCCCGAAAGGGGTGATGAAAGAGGTCACGAGCTGGTAGGACTCTTTCATCGCGATTTGGTGGTAGCCGGAATACGCGTCAAGGAAGCTAAGGGTTTCGCACCCTGCGGTGGAATCGACTATCTGATCTATGTGCGGCAAAGGAAACGGATCCTTTGGGCATGCTTTGTTGAGACCCATATAGTCAACACACATTCTCCATTTCCCATTCTTTTTTTTACAAGAACAGGATTGGCTAACCACTCGGGGTGGTGCACTTCCTTGATGAACCCGGCCGCCAAAAGCTTCTGGAGCTCCTCACCGATGGCCTTGTGCCTCTCCTCGTTGAAGCGGCGCAAGCCTTGCCTCACCGGTTTGGAGCCGGCCTTGATGTTCAAGGAGTGCTCAGCGACTTCCCTCAAGATGACTCGCATGTCCGAGGATTTCCACGGAAAAACGTTGCTGTTTGCGCGGAGGAAGTCGACGAGCGCGCTTTCCTATTTAGGAGATAGGGTAGCGCCTATCCGCACCGTCCTGCCGTCGGTGCTGCTGGGGTCGAGGGGGACCTCCTTGACGCCTTCCGTGGCTTCAAAGGAGGTGGTGGACTGCTTGGAGTCAGGCGGATCCTCGGCGCTCTCCGCGAGCCGGACCGCGGGGTCTAGGAAGGCGAGCAATACCTCTGTACCGTTGTTGCTCTTTGTTTTTACTCGCAAAATAATTCATATGGTATATTAGGTTTTGCTCTACACGAGGATATACTTTGTGTGCCAATGACATGCAACATGTAACAAGTAGGTTGCTTAGTTTGTTATTGGACTCCAACTAATGCGTACTGACCGCAGCTACATGTTGGATCAGGCCATCATCTCCAATGCCAACGCGGACTCCTTCAAGTTAAAAGGCTATATCGTTGGATTCTTCAGAAACTACTCAAGGAATGGGATTGATGTCGAAAGATTTTATAGTATGTAAGAATTACTAGTCACAGGTCTAAAAAAATTATCAAGGCCATTAACAACAAATTCCATTTTGCTGGCGGCTATCTGCAACCGGATAACCTATACAAAACAAGCAAAATGCACCGGCCCATGGTGATAAACTTAATAAACTATGCACTATATATACTAGACCCTAAAAGAGACACAGTTTTTTTAGCACTAACCACTACCTGGTATACCAAAAAAAAGAAGATAGATAGTCCAATAGATGGTATTAGGTGACTCAATAAGCTACATCAATTAGTGATAATGATGCCAAGGGCGGCTATTTGCCGACACCGCTATATGTTGGATCATCCGCTATATGTTGGATCATCGTACATCGGCAATCATTGCAGTGGTGGTACAAATAAATTGATTATAGAGTAGCTTTAGGTTCATCTCATACGAGGAATGAAAGCTTCTTCATTTCGCGTTTGTTCTTTATGATGATTGGCGTACTAAATCTTCCAGGTTATTGGAGGCAGTCTTGGAGAATGGAGGCAGTCCGGAGTCCTTTGCCGGAGGTGGGGAAGAAGGGGTAGAGAAGCAAACTCACGGTGGCAAACAGCTGGCAAGAAAATTTGAGTGTTGGAACACTCGGAGATTTTGTTTATAACTCCCCTTTACGAACAAATTTTCAAAGGACAAAAATGGCCTAGGTTCTGAACTCCATCTAAGCCCACTTAAAATTCTTTTTGTAAAAGCATATGAAAGATGCATATTCCCGGGAGAATCATCAAAGGATAGTGGCTTCATCCTCAGGGTTTTCTTTTCTTCATCCATGATTCATAGATTATATTTTTTGTCCTAGGAACTTGTATACCAACTGCTTTCACCTCAACCAGGAGGTCCTGTACTCATTAGTCATCACCACTGACCTAGCCGCCGGATGACCTATTCCCTGACGCATCATTGGCCTGTCAACTGCAATATAAATTGAGGCACCAATAAGCCCACTTCACTCAACACTCAAACTAGTGCTCAGCAGCTCAATTAGCACTTAGCAGAGAGCACATCTTGCTACCAAGATTATTGGAGCAACCGACTGCCAGCCATGGCTGCTGCTCCGGTGACGCTGCCGCGCATGAAGCTGGGGTCGCAGGGGATGGAGGTCTCGGCGCTGGGCCTGGGCTGCATGGGCATGTCCGCCTACTACGGCCCGCCCAAGCCGGAGCCGGACATGATCGCGCTCATCCACCACGCCGTCGCCGCCGGCGTCACCCTCCTCGACACCTCCGACGTCTACGGGCCGCACACCAACGAGCTCCTCCTGGGCAAGGCGCTGCAGGGAGGGGTGAGGGAGAAGGTGCAGCTCGCCACCAAGTTCGGCATACGCCTGGACGCCGACGGCTCACGGGAGATCCGCGGCGACCCGGCGTACGTGCGCGCGTCGTGCGAGGGCAGCCTGAAGCGTCTCGGCGTCGACTGCATCGACCTCTACTACCAGCACCGCATTGACACCAGGGTTCCCATCGAAATCACGGTGAGCCCACTTGCTTTCTCAGGTCAAATTTTCAAGGTCTAGGGATGATTTTGGTACCTATTATTTCCTTTTGAAGAAAATAGATGATTCTCGCTTAATTACTTTATATATATTATCCTTGAGCTTTTAATTTATTTTGCTTTGGTCTCATCTTCTTCTGAAACCCTGGGAATTTTTGTCTATTATTGGTTTCATCAAATCTACTAAACAATGCAATCACTCAAGACCTGTAAGTCTACATTTGCTGAAGAAAAATAATGGAACTTGAATAAAATGATTCAAAGTTTCAGAACCACAAACAGAGGTGGTTAGGGCCAAAATGGGCTCCCCTGCTTCTGCGTGCACTTTGCAGAACTAGATTATTTAATTTGCAGTTGTATCTAATAAACAAACTTCACCACAAACAAACTATGATAAATAAGCTCGTATATATTATTGATATCTACAGGTAGGTGAACTCAAGAAACTAGTTGAAGAGGGTAAGATAAAGTACATTGGCCTGTCCGAAGCATCGGCATCGACAATCAGGAGGGCGCACGCAGTTCATCCCATCACTGCTGTCCAGATAGAGTGGTCTCTCTGGTCAAGAGATGTTGAAGCAGAGATAATCCCAACTTGCAGGTCTTTCCATAACCTAGCATTGATTGAGTCACTGAAAGTATCTATAATATGGTCTTAAGAACCATCAGCTTGTTCTGATAATTCCAGGGAGCTCGGCATTGGAATAGTGGCATACAGTCCACTAGGCAGAGGGTTCTTGTCAAGCGGGCCTAACCTTGTCAGCACACTTTCTGATCAAGATTTCCGCAAGGTTTATGTCCTTAACTGCCTTCTGACAACACATTATTTCAGCACCACATAACTTTTCCAATGAACCATCCTATGGAATTTCAGGATTTGCCTAGGTTTCAGCCAGAAAATCTCAAGAAGAATGCCTTGATATTTGAGAAAGTCAATGCAATGGCAGTAAGGAAGGGCTGCACCCCATCTCAGCTGGCGTTGGCTTGGGTTCACCACCAGGGAACTGATGTCTGCCCCATACCTGGAACAACAAAGATTGAGAATTTCAACAATAATGTAGCGGCATTGTCCGTGAAGCTCATGCCTGAAGACATGGCTGAGCTTGAATCCTATGCCTCTGAAGAAGTTCAGGGCGATCGGTACCATGACTTCCTCAACACTTGGAACGATTCTGAGACCCCTCCCTTGTCCTCCTGGAAGGCTGAGTAACAAGTACTTTCGTGCACGGCCTGATACACGAGGCTATGTTATGCTACCTGATGTTGTTTTCACCAAGTCCCTTCGGTGTAGGCAAAGCAATGGCAGCATTTGTGAGTTGAATACTCTTGTATGTTAGTGTGGTTGTGTTGTCGCATCAAGAAGTGAGAAATAATGCAGTGTATGAATAAATTGTTAAATGAAAATGCAACTATGTTTCTGGCCTTTAAAATAGCCACATCTCTATGCACTCTTGTGCTTCCTTCAAAATCCGAAACATATTTGACTCTTGTTACAATTTCCCTATGCTAAGAGTGAAGAAGAGGTACTTCTTCCAAATCAGCTAATGCCAAGAGTCCCTTGTTTCGTGTTCCTTCTTTCCTTCATCTTGTACTCTCACACACACACACACACACACACACACACACACACACACACACACACACACACACACACACACTCACTCACTCACTCTTCCCCTCCCCTGTTTTCCCTAAAAAATGTTAATAAATCAAGGAAATCAGGTGTGAAACAACTTTTAGAAAAAACTAAAGAAAGATTTTATCAGGGCAAACTTAAGTCCTGCATACTTTTAGATTTACAATTGGTAACATTTTGACATAAGCTAAAGTGATCCATGTTTGAAGATTTTACACACAAAAGCACATATAATGACTGAGTAGTTTCGAACTTTGAGCAAATGGAATTTAAGGAATTTAGGATTATAAACCTTGCGGTGGGATGTACAAGGTAATTCAACACAATGTAATTAGGAATGGTTGAGCTGGGGAGTGTGTGTGATATCACATATTAAATAATGCACGCAACAAAGTGAATAGAAGGCAGAGGGGATGATGGAGACACCTGAATTCGCAGGTTATGATAGGACTTTGTCACTAATTATGGTGATGTGACCTCAAGACATTTGAGCCTTATTAATTAGCAATATACTTCTTCTATTCTTAAATATATGATGTTTAGGACAAGCTAGTTAGTTAAAAAAAATAAGATAGTGACCTGCATGGATCTAAACCTGATACGTATAGTTTAGTGCGATATCATAGGGTAGCTTATCATATCATGGCTGCCATTTACAACTAACCCCACTTTGCTGGCGGCTATCTGCAACCAGACTATATAAAAATCAGTGGAGCTAATACGACGTCCCACAATGTTTCATGGATTCTCAAGGCAACAAGTTAAACAGATTGCCTGTGCAATCTTGGATAAATCTGACCAGTGCTGTGTTAATCTAGGTACCTAGATTAATTCATTTCTTCTATAAGTGCACTTAAGGTCCCACATATCAGCAAAGCCTTCATCATGGTGTGTCAATCCGTCCCCAAAGATTTATCAGAAGTATGAAGTACAAAGTACATAAAAAGCGATTTATATTAATGAGAAACAAGATATTCAAAGATCCTTAGAACATTTATTTGCTTGTGTGATATATCACCTAGCTAGAGGTGCTCTGATGCAAGCAACACAAACACATGTATTGCTACTGTCAATGAACTAAGATGATAATAGCACATTTCTAATTGCCCTTCCAAGATGACAAAGGAGGGGTCTCAGAATCTCTCCAGGTGTTTAGAAATGTCCTGTGATACCGGTCACCTTGGACATCGTCTGTGGCGGCATAGGACTCGAGCTCTGTCATCTCCTCGGGCGTGAGCTTCACCGACAACGCTCCGAGGTTCTGGTTGAAGTTGGCGATCTTTGTGGTTCCAGGTATAGGGCAGACATCACTTCCCTGATGGTGAACCCAGGCTAGAGCGAGCTGCGATGTGGTGCATCCTTTCCTTGCGGCCATCGCACTGACACGCTCAAATATCAGGGCGTTCTTCTCCAGGTTCTCTGGCTGGAATCTTGGTAGATTCTGAAAGAAAAATGGCATAATATTGAGGATATGATCGACTTAAAGGATGAAGCCGGAAACAGTAAGGCAACTATGGATAATTTACCTTGCGAAAATCACCGTCAGGCAGTTCGTTGACCAGTTTAGCTCCACTGGAGAAAAACCCTCTGCCTAATGGACTGTATGCCACGATACCAATGCCAAGTTCTCTGGAATCACCAGAGCAAGAATAGAGTTCAGAACAGAGTCAAATATTGGCTTATATCCACTAAAGTAATAGCAGAATCTAGTTTCTGCTACTGCAAACACTTGGTACCTGCAGGTTGGGATTATATCTTGTTCGACATCTCGTGACCAGAGAGACCACTCCAGCTGGACGGCGGTGATGGGATGAACTGCATGCGCTCTTCTGATTGTCGATGCAGACGCTTCGGATAGTCCGATGTATTTTATCTTCCCTTCTTCAACCAGCTTCTTGAGCTCACCAATCTGAATTTTAGCAACCCAGGCTCTTGTTTAGCTACCAGGGCTATAGCAGAGACTGAACCAGCAAGAAGCTGAACTAGTAACTCACCGTGGCCTCGACGGGCACCGTGGTGTCGATGCGGTGCTGGTAGTAGAGGTCGATGCACTCAACGCCGAGCCGCCGGAGGCTGCCCTCGCACGCCGCGCGCACGTATGCCGGGTCGCCGCGCACCTCCCTCAAGTCCGGCGTGATGCCGAACTTGGTGGAGAGCTGCACCTCCTCCCGCGCCCCGCCCCGCAGCGCCTCGCCGAGGAGGAGCTCGTTGGTGTGAGGGCCGTAGACGTCGGAGGTGTCGAGGAAGGTGACGCCGGCGGCGACAGCGTGGCGGAGGAGCGAGACCATGTCGGCCTCGGGCTTGCGCTCGCCGTACACCGCCGACATGCCCATGCAGCCCAGGCCCAGCGCCGAGACCTCCAGCCCCTGCGACCCCAGCTTCATGCGCGGCACGGACACCGGCGCTGCCGCCATTGTTGAGCCGCCCCAGTCGATCCGAGTTTGCCGGCTATGCTTGCTACCGCGGCTGCCGGCCGGTCGATCTCTCCTGCGCTTCTGTGTTGTGCTCTGCGGGTACGAGTGCTGGCCTATTTGTAGTCCTCCGATCCGTAGGCGTCACGGAGTAGGTCATTTGTTGAAAATTATGCCGCCGGCGCGTCATCGCTTAGGTCACGCCGGCATAAGGTTCTCACTGGAAGTGTATAGTGCAAAAGTTATTAACGAAAGCACAATTCTTATACAAGTGCAAAAGTATGTCAAGGAATTTAGGAAAGCCGTATGTAGTAGGTGAGCAAGTGGACTGCCGGTGAGGTGAGGATCATCAGCAAAGGGATAATTCAGAGTTGCCAAACAAAGTTCGATTCAGGGGCACCTTGCATCGCAGTTAGAAAGCTCCAGTGCTGCTTCATTGCAAGCAGAAGGAGGCTCTTTCAAAGGCACTGAAAAGGAGGGAATGAGAGACGCTGACAGCTGAACAGATGCCAAACGATGTTCTACGTGAATTCAAGGTACCTTAAAAGATTACCAGTTATGTATGCAGTACCGTTTGTAGAGTTAATCTTGCAATCTTGTTCTTCAGTTCATTGTGCCGTATGATCCAGCTTTGATTTACCTTGTTTCTTTATGATTCATTCCTGCGGATCGGTACAAATGAGAACGCAGACTCCAAATTAACTGACACAGGCACTGAGAACGTGGTCTAGCTGTTTACGGCGACGGCCAAGCTAAGCCAACGTATTCTTCATCTGAGTCTGATCGTGTGACGATCCTCTCAGTTTCTGCAGCATCTGCAGTAAGCAACCAATGGTCCCGTCGGAGTCGCCACCGCCGAGAGCAAATGCCAGCCGGAGATGGCGGGGCCCTCGACGCGCCGCTGTCGCCGCGGGTCTAGACGTGCGTTGGACGGTAATGCGTAGGAGGCGGCGAGTAATTTTGCACAGACCCCTTAGTTATTTATAATAAGACCCCTAAATTGGATCGCGACTATTGACTGCGATCCGAATATATACATATAGCCCCCTAATACTTTGCATATGGACCCCTAAATTGGATCGCGACCATTAATCGCGATCCAAATTTTTACATAAATCCCCCTTAGGACGGGTACCATTGGCAAAAGCAAACGTCGAAGGCACCTCACGGTCTCGCCGCGGCTGGTTGGCTACTTGCATCCTTCTCCTCCAGATTTCCTTCATCCTGTCCCCCGCAGGGCAGGTTCCGTCCTGCCCGTTCCGATCCCCTCCGCCATTACTGGTCCCAGCCGACAGAGGTCCATCAGACCTCCGGATGCAAGAACTTTAACGTTTTCCGGGTCCTCCGTGATCCTGATGCGCATCGTCTCTCGCTCATAATCGTTGGCATGCACGACCTTGCAACTGCACTAGTGCTGCAGACTTGCAGTTGCAGCATCCTGAGAGGAGTAGTGCGTGGCAGTGTGGAGAGACGTTCTGAGAGCTGCGGCAGAGGCGCGACGTCTCCGGAAGGAATGGCTCCGGCCGGCCGGAACGCGGCGACGCTCCGGCATGAAGCAGCAGCTAGCGTGCGCTTATGTTTATCGTCAGGTGCTTCCTTGTCTCGAACGTGTGCTCTGTTCGTCAGTTGTGACCGCAGCTGCGAGGCCGTCAGGACGATAGGCGGCACGGCTTGAGCGCGGAGGAGCCACGGCGTGAACAGCGAGTCTGCGGCGGCGCTGCAGGGCCGTCAGGACGACGGGGAGAGGAAGGTTGGCACGGCCCGCGCGCCACGGCTGGAACCTGTGCCCCGTCGGATCGTCTTCGTGCGGCTCGGATCGGTTGGGTCCGTGGGAGGCGTGCCGCGTGCTTCCTCGCCGTCGCCGAGCTCGGAGGCCGGGGGGCCATGGCGCGCTACGGACGGAGCCACAGGCCGCCTGCACTACCGTGGAACGTTGGGACGCGCGCTCAAGGGAGGGCTCGGCGCCCGCACTGCCGCCGGCGTCGCCTCGCCTGATTCAAACGCCGGAGGCCGTGGCAGGGCGGTGGCCATGGATGGGGAGCCGCGTTCGGGTTCGTCCTTGGATCGAGCTCCGTGCTGCTTCTTCGCCTAGCTATTAGCCAATCCTTGGTCTCGTCAGGTTCGGCACGGCAAGCTGGTTCTGAACGCGTCGGCGCCACGGCGTGCCGCCCGAGTCCGTTCCAGCTCGTTGCGACTCACCAGGAATCCGATTCGAGATCGACTCCGTTTCGGCAATTTGGTTCGCGTCCTTCGTCCATATAAGGCGACCCAGGACCCGGGGTTCAGGATGCAATCGATCCATCGATCAGATCACGCTTCCAACGGACGAACGGAGCTATCCATGGCGTTCGAGGAGCTGCTGCAGCTGCTGGCGAGCAGCGAGGCGGTGGTCGCGAAGCAGGCAGAGGTGATGCGCCTCGTCATGCTGGCCACCACCGAGAGCCTGGCGTCGGGGGAGATCGTGCCCGGGGATCCGGAGTTCCTTGACGCCGCCGCGCGGGCCGAGGCACTCGGGCTCGAGACGCTCCGCCGGGCCGCGGAGTCGGTGGACAAGTCCACGCGGATGGCAGCGGAGTACGCGGCGGCTCCAGGCGGGGAGGCCGTGGTGGAGGCGGCGCGAGGCAGGCCGCCACCGCCGCCGCGAGGCAGGCCGCCACCGCCGCCGCGCTGGGCGCGGGCGCCGCCGAGTTCGCCGCCTTCATGCGCCGCGTCGGGGCGCTGCCCGCTGCTCCCGCCACTGCCAGCAGGCCCAGGCGGCGCAACGCCAAGTACTTCGGCCCGGAGTGGACCAACTGATCTATTGGGCCTGGATGGGGGCCTGCAGAGAGAGAGAGGAAGCTACTGTGCTTTTCGATTTTGTTCTAATGAAATTAGGTTTTTTTCCGGTTGTATTGGATGATGTATTTTTCCTCGATGTGGTACGCACTAAAATACCAGTATAATTCAGAAATGTCAGCCTCTTAACGGAATGCTGAAATGACCTCATATTTATTATAAAAATACCAACTGCTTCCTGTCGGGGAAAAAGGGCACCCCACCTTTCGGCCGCTCGTGTGAAGGTCAAAAGGTCTAGTCGTAAATTTTGTACTTACTTGTCACCCCCATCCTCCTCTATATAAAAGACCCATGGGGTATTGAGGAAGGGACTCACCTTGTGCAATCCCACACTTCTCGCTCTAAGTTATGACTTCTTCTCCATTGAAATTAAATCCACAACAGTTGGCGCCCACTGCATGTTTGGCTTGAAAAAATAAAATAATAATTTAAAAGGATAGAATTAAGTTCGGAGTAAGAAGAAATAACTTCGGAGGGAGATGTTTCTTACGTTTCTCGACGATTCGAGATTTTACTTCGTTTCTCGGCGATTCATGATTTTACTTCGCGGGAGGTTTGAATTCAGCAGCTACATGAGCCTGTTCGCTTTAGCTTATAAGTCGGCTGAAAAGCTGAAACGGCTGATTTGTTGTGAAAGAAAAATACTGTTTGGTGGCTGATAAGCCGGCTGAATAATGAAGAAAGCTGTAGCCGTGCATAACATGGTTCACTGGTGCGGCACGGGTTCATCACTCCAGTAATATTTCAGTAATTTAAATACAATGAAAATTCCTTCTCATGACGAAGGATAATCGGGATCAACTTTTGCTTTGAATTTTTTATTCTATTTGAGTAAACAGCAAAATGGGTTTCAAGCCATGGTCTTTCCCAGCTAGCTTCGCTACTTCCTATTTGAGTAACACAAAAACAATCGAATATATGTAAACAAGAGTACTTCACCACTTTCTACTATATTTTCTATTGATTGATTGAGGTTTTTCTCATTTATTTTAGGCTGAGTAATATTACTACTTCGTGACTTACGTATTGTTGCACTGTACTCAGCTTCTGGTACTACTTGCCTGCTCTCTCTGTAAAATGCATCTGCTAAAATAAAATATATGTACACAAGAGTCGGAAATCATGTGTTTTGTTGGTACCAAAGGAATTTGACACCGAACAGATCCAAGTTACAATAGGTATAATACTCGTAATTGGAAAAAAAACTGTTCTCTCCTTACAACAGGGCAGGGTTCTCCTTTTACAGTGATCCATGACCTACTTTATAAAGAATGTCTTTACTCAACTACTACATTCCTAGGATATGCCGTACATAAAGGTTATAAAGAAAAACGTGTACAAATTGAGCTCTTCCACGTGGTCACGTTTCTCCGCCGACCACCTTCTAACCTCGAGACTTCATCTTCATTCAAAGTTGATCGTCCAGCCTTGAGGCTTCATCCGTGATATGAGGCGAACGCCCAACCTCGAGGCCCCTGAACTCCTGTTGAGAGGTCTTAACCTCGCAAAGTTCTTCTTCGAACATCATTCAAAAAGATAGAAGCACGGTGTTCGGAACCGATCCCGAACACTCGAGAGTTAATCCAGTGGGAGTTAGCTATTATTGTTGTCAATCACTGCCCCCAAGTCTTCCTAGGAGCAAGGGTGATGCAAGGACATGAGATTTACTGTTAGAAGTACCTCCACATGGCATGCGAGGTTTAAGGAGTTCTGTTTTCCTTGCTGCTGAATCGAAACTTGCGAGGTTAATCTTGAGACCTGCTAACAATGTTTGAGGGTAACTGAGTTTTTCTTCTCGGTTTGAAACTCGGGAGGCTAGAAGGGCTCCACGCCTCTTTATACTTGATGTAGAACTTGCGAGGTCAAAGGATTTCTTATGCTGTGGACGACGCTCGAGGGCGTTTAGGTTTTGGCAATCCCCAATAGTAGCTCCTCGTGGGTGAGGGTCGACTCCAACGGGCCGAACCCGCGACTAAGGATCACTTCTATCAAAACCATCACCCTCGAGCGTCGGAGGAGAAATAAACCAACGGTAACTTTTGATGCCTATCATGTCATTTTCTAATTGGTTGCCACTTCGAATTCAGATCGAGGTTCGAGGTGTCCTTTCATACCCGTTAACTCCCCTATAAAAGGCGGGGGTATGGATCGCTCGAGGTTAGACTCGCGTCTTGTTGAGAAATTGTTCGTTGTCGTTTACCGCTTTGAGATTCGCATTTTTTCGGCTCCTTGCATTGATCTTTGTAGCTTCGAAGAAATTTTTCTTATCTTTTTCTTTCGTTCTTTTTTTACCTTCGCTCTTTTGCTTGCTGTTTTGATTTACTTTTACATGTTATCCAGCTGGCTCGGATTACACAAACTACGAGGTTGATGACTCCTGAAGAGCTGGAAGAGCAAGCAAGGCTGTGTGAGGATACTCCCGAGCAACAAGAGGTCCACGAGGAGTCCCAACTGAGGGATATGGGTACCCCATGGGTTCCCATCAACCAGGATACTGGCCAGACCTAACAAGTGGACCCATCTGATCAGGACGTGCGGGCTGAGGACATGAAGATACTTGGAGTACACGCCAAGGAGGTTCGGCGATTCAAATCAGCCCGGATAATGCGGAACGCGTATTGTAGTTTGACTCAGCTTACCTTTCATGTAACTACCAAGAAGATTAGATTCCAACCAACTTGTAACCCTAGGTTATCAGCCTATATAAGGCGACCAAGGGAGTCTCCCGAGGGCAGGGAAATTCACAAGCAATACAAGACACCAAGCATACAGGACGTAGGGTATTACTCTCCAGAGGCCTGAACCTGTCTAAAACCCCGTGTCCCTTGTGTTCTCACAATCACCTTCAAGTTATTTGTTTCAAAATCGCATCCACCTACAAATTAACCATCTAGGTACCCCCTAGGTGGACTGTCGGGCTTATAAATTTGACAGTTGGCGCGCCATGTAGGGGTGATTGTGAGATCCTCCCTAACAAGCTCGATGGCATCCCGTCCCAGCATTGTTTTCCTCGAGAGCATGAAGGACTTCCTCGCCAACCTGATCATGCTTCGTTTCGGGACCATGCCAGTGGATTCCGATCCCACCGCTTCTTTCATCGACTCGACATCTTCCGTCGACTCGGCGTCTACCACCAGCTTAGCTTCCGTTGGATCTACTCCGACGGGACAAGTTCTCCACCCGTGGATCATCTTACCGCTTGCCTAGCAAGTCCTCGATCTCTCTCTCTGTGAGAGGATCCCCAACATCCTTGCGGCTACCCACCCACCTACACCATCCGACCTTATCGCGGGGCTAGATCGCATCAGCAACACTATTGCTGAGTGAATAGATCTATCTAAGGCAGCGCTATGCTCAACCAGGTTAGTGTAGGGTCCTTCCCTCACCCCCTTTGGCTTGAGGGACTCGACTACTGCGTTCTCCATGAACCTCGCGCAGTCCTTCTAGATCCAGTCTAGAAACCCACCTGCACCCGTCCAGTTTTTGACTTTGGCGAGTTCCAGGTCCCTCGCATCATCCTGACACCGAATCCCTATGGAAGAGACGACAAGAGCAACTCCTCCATGCTAGATCGTGAAGCTTTTATGGTCTCTGCTGACGAGCCACCCAGGGATGGCAAAACCTCTTCTTAGGAAGCGAGTCGCAAGGCCGGGAACCAGAACTGTGCGGTACGACGCCAACAAGAGTAGGCCAGCAACCAGCAACAATCTGCTGCCAACGCGGAGGCAGCAGGTGATCAGCGCCAACCACCATGCAATGACGGCAGCAACGCCGACCAGGACGGTCCCCGGGCCAGACGCAAGCGCCCTGCGCGTGACTGCAATCTACAAGCCGACCTCGAGGAGGCTGGCCACAATGTCTTCACCACACCCAGGGCTAACCTGGGGGCTGCCTTTGCTGACCTAGAAAATCTTCCAGACTCGAAGCCAATCAGGAGGATTCGGGCGCGACTCTGCGTCGCCAATGCCCAGATCGAAGAGCAGGCCCACAGCCGGTCCGCATACTCCCAGTCCACTGCTACCCTGCACTCTCGGAGCCGATCTGGGCATAGCAGATCCAACCACCACCGAGGTCACCACGACAACCACGCGGGTGGTCAGCTGGAGCTTGTTCGGGAAGAAGAGGTGGAGCAACCTGCTAATCCACCCACCAACAACACCAACAACGATAACCATGACAACCGACGTCGTGGCAGGAGAGGTGATGCTGAGGATTGTGGCAGACAAGGTTAGCAACATGATCTCCGTGAAGAGTTGCATTACCTCCGCGACCGCCGTGACCTCCACCCCAACCTCAACAACCGTCACCAAGAGCGGGAAGAGGCCGAGCTCTACCGCCACGCCGAGTACAACCGCGACTACGACACTCCTGGACTCAACCGCGATGCATAACATGAGCACTGCCGTCATCAGGAAGATGAGATGCGCCACCGTGCCAACTACGACCGCATGTGTGGCGCCCCTAAAGACGCCTACGCACCTCCTAGGTGCGACAACAGCAAACGCCCCAGGGCTCCACCCGTTGTATACAACCTTGAGGATGACGATGACACGATGATTGATGGCTTCACCACCTTCACTCCTACCTTAGGGCCGTTGACTGGCCGACCTCCTTCAAGCTGGCCATCAATCAAAAGTACGATGGTCGCTCCTTGGCGGACAAGTTCGAGTAGGATGATGAGGCCAGCAAGGCACTCGAAAAGCTCAAAGCTTTCCTCACCACCCCCCTTCATGACAGCCCCGGCCGACCAAGAAATGCTTTACCTCTACATTTCCGCAATGACATATGTTGTTAGCACCATGCTAGTTGTGGAATGTTAAGAGCCCGACCACACCCACATGGTACAACGACCGGTGTATTATGTTAGTCAGTGAAGCGTCCCCACATAAGTAGAGACTAAATGTGATACAAATATCAGTCCCAGGAGGCTGATAGCACATTTATTCGACAGATAATTCAGTTACCGTACAACTCCCGAGGGAGTGGGCGTGAGAGCCACGCAGCGATAAGAAGTAAATAAACAACAGCAGCTAACCAAGCGACTGCCAAAAGACAGCACTCGGGACTACACGGCAGCAGCAGCATCTTGGAAAGGGCCAACACCACAGGCAGCGTTGGGTGCGGACACAACCTCTACTCAAGGTCTTCAACGATGAAGTCAGGGTCTTCCTCTGTAGTAACGAAGCAAGGGTGAGTACGAACGTACTCAACAAGTCCAACCCCATCCATGGAGGGGGATACAAGCAAGTATATGCACAGAATACAACAAGGATAGGCTAGAGTTTATTTGCAATAAAGCTAGTTTTTCAACACATGCATAGGCTCGTTTCAAACAAATTTTTGTAAAGCTTTTCTTTAGTAACCGAACAAGGAGTGAGGTTTATCCTACACAAAGGATCCAAGTTTTTATCGCTATCGGACTCCCCGTCCACCATAGCGCATGGCACGACTGCCAGACTCTTCCAAAATTCAACTCTCTCTCTCACACACACACCACACCATCCATGCCCAAGTGCTAGTTATGTGACCAAGCCGTAACTCGTCCAATGCCGTGGACACGGCTACCCGGATAGGTTTTAACTCTGCAGAGGTTGTACACTTTTCCCACAAGTAGGGTACCGCAGCACGATCACCTTAGTGCCGGTGCGGATCCTAACAAAGCCATTACCCACCTTAGCTAAGACTGGCTAGCCCTCGCGGAAGCACCCAAGGGGTTCACGGCTCATCCACGAGACCGTAACCGGGACCTAAGTCACCAAGATCTTATTCCTTTTCCATGGGCTCCCGTTGCTCGCCAGCACCCCTGACGGCTAACAGTTCAGCTAGTGGGATTCATGCTAAGCCGTTGCCCATACAACGGTCGAGTGGTTGCACGATGGTGGAATTAGGCAAGATGACACATCAACTCGGTCCTTAACCATGACAAGATGGATATCTTCCGACATTGCTCAACCACTAAGGTACGAGCACAACATCCTGGCATCCCACACAAGGAATACCCATCCATCCTGTCTACACATCCTTTTTCCTCTGAACCTAGAAAGCCATTTTCCTTACTTGCACACACACACACGCTTATTTTCCGAAAACATAGTTGTAGTGGTGATTGTACTTGAGTAGTAATTTCCTAAGCATTCTAGCGGTGGCTATCGACCAAATAGAGCGAATCATATTTAGAGACAACCATAGGATAACAAGGAATGTTCAAAACAATCAAGGGATGGCTATCCAACCAGGTCTTGCGATGAAATAATATGCATTTTGTAAAATAGGCCAATAGGTTGTGTTTGAAAAACTAGGTATTAAATATGCATCAAAGGGTGAGATTGGACTTGCCGTCTTCAAAGCCTTCCGGGAGCTCCGGCTCGTGCTGCTGGTCCTCGGGCTTAGGCTCGCGGTCAAACTCCTCCTCGGGCTCCTCCTCGGGCAATCTGCGATCTACGGCACACACAAAGGGACACACAAATAAATAAAAGAAAGATTGGTTTTTAACCGTGAACTCCGAACAGAAAACGCGAACGAAAAATAGGTAGAAAGATTATTTTTGGGAAATTTGGATATGGATCGGCGAAAGTATTCTGGAGGATGACGTGGTAAAATTTAGGATTAATTGGAGGAAGTTTGGTGTATGAAATGATGGGTTAAACATGAATTAGGGCTTAAATAGGAGGTTTAGGACTGTTTTGTACTAAACCAGGGACCTATTTGTAAATACTTTTGGAGGTGGAGGGGCCTATCCGCGAATAGGTTTATGAGAGTGGTGGAAGGACTGTTTTGCGAATAAGAAGAAATAGGGGGTCAGATCAGAATTTTAGGGAACTTTAGCTCTTCTTCTTCCAGGAAGGGAGAGAGAGAGAGTGGGGATGAGTGGGGCGACGGTGGCCGGCCGGCCGGGCT
Source organism: Setaria viridis (assembly GCF_005286985.2). NCBI lineage: Eukaryota > Viridiplantae > Streptophyta > Magnoliopsida > Poales > Poaceae > Setaria > Setaria viridis. Next base: position 14,326,665 of record NC_048269.2, read on the forward strand.
CACCGGTGGCGGCCGTGGGCGGAGGAGGTGGTGGAGGAAGGGGTGGAGACCCCATTTTGCCTCCCTTACCGTGGGTGGCGGCAATGGGAGAGGGGCGGCCGGTGGTGGCCTACGGCGGTGGCGCACGGCTTCGGTGGCGGCTTCCGGCAGCGGCGGTTGGTGGCGCGCGGGGGACTCGGCACGGGTGGCGGTGGTGCTGGTGGATGGAGCGGGGAGATGGCCGGGCGGGCGGCCCTTTTATAGCCCGGCGGCGGGGTGGGGGTCCAGGTAGTGGTGGCGCTGGCGGTATGGGCGGAGGCGGGGTTCGGCACTGCGCGGCGGGGTGGGGGTCCAGGTAGTGGTGGCGCTGGCGGTATGGGCGGAGGCGGGGTTCGGCAGGCGCAGTGGGGCTCGGGGTGGCGTGGCGCTTGGGCCGGCGGGCAGCGGTGGCCGGCACGGCACTGGTGGCGTGGCCGGCCGGAGGTGGCACTCGGGTGGGGGTAGGAGCCGGCGGCGGTGCACCGTGCGCGCGTGGGGCCGAGGCGGCCAGGCGCTAGGACGGGGCGGCCCAGGTGGCCAGGGCCGGTCGGCGGGCGCGCGGCCCGAGGGGGGGCGCCGGGCGGCGCGAGTCCCGGGAGGGCCAGGCGGGATGGCATCAGTGGGGGTGGGGTGCGGTGGAGTTAAGGCGTTGGGGCCGGACGTGCGGCACCAGGAAGAAGAAGGAGGAGGAGAGAGAAGAAGGAAGGAGGAAGAAGAAAGAAGAAGGAGGAAGAAAGGAAGAAGGAAAAGAAAAAGAAAAGGGGAGGGAAAAAGTGAAAGAAAAAGAGAGGGACCGGCGGCGATTGCGGCACGCGGTCGAAGCACGCGCGCGGCGTCTGGCGACGGCACGCAGCGAAAAAAATACGAGCGCGGATAAAAAAGGTAGGGGTCGGCATGGGTGCCGGGACGGCGAAATCGCCGGGGGGGATTCTCGATTTCCGGGAGCTCAGCGGTAAAAAGATTTGCAAATCGATTTTTTAACGGATGGTTTTAGTTGGTGATTTCTGCGGATGTTACAAACCTACCCCACTTAAATTGAATCTCGTCCTCGAGATTTGACTGAGTCCTGAAGAGATGGGGAAACTCCTTCTTTAACGCGTCCTCGCGTTCCCACGTGGCCTGTTCTTCGCTATGCCTACTCCATTGTACTTTGCAGATCCGGACTGCTGTATTTCTTATCCTTCTGGTGACAGTGTCCAAAATCTTGACGGGCACTTCTTGATACCGAAGGTCCTTTTGTAGGTCTATTGTCTCCACCGGTACTTGTTCTTCCGGTACTCTCAAGCATTTTCTCAGCTGGGAGACATGAAATACCGGGTGTATATTCGGCATTTCTTCGGGTAGTTGGATACGGTAAGCCACGGCTCCAACTCTTTTTACCACCTGGTAAGGTCCAATATACCGAGGTGCCAGCTTTCCTTGTACTTGAAACCTTCGAGTACCCTGAATCGGGGAAACCTTGAGGTAGACAAAATCTCCCTCATTGAAGCATAATTCCCGTCTCCTCTTGTCCGAGTAACTCTTCTGTCTGGACTGTGCTGCCTTCAGCTTCTCTTGGATTTCTGCCACACGGTCTTCTGCTTCCTTGATGAAAGCAGGTCCGACTAGGGAGCATTCTCCTACTTCTGACCACATCAAAGGGCTCCGACATTTTCTACCATAAAGGGCCTCAAATGGTGACATGCCTAGGCTGGCTTGATAGCTATTGTTGTATGAGAATTTTGCATAGGGTAAACTTTGTTCCCAATCTTTGCCATAGGTGAGGACACACGCTCTTAACATATCTTCCATGATTTGATTTACCCTCTCCGTTTGGCCATCGGTCTGGGGGTGATAGGCTGAACTAAAATCCAGTTTGGTGCCCATGGCTTTATGCAAACTCCTCCAAAACCTAGAGGTGAACTAAGTTCCTCTATCTGAGACGATTCGGCTGGGCACACCGTGCAGCTTCACTATGTTGTCGACGTAGAGTCGAGCTAATCTTTCTCCACCGTATGTGGTCCGTACGGGTAGGTAGTGAGCGACTTTAGTGAGTCGGTCCACTATTACCCATATGGAGTCATTTCCCTTCTGATTCCTGGGTAAGCCTACCACAAAATCCATGCCAATCTCATCCCACTTCCAAACCGGGATAGGCAATGGTTGCAGCAAGCCGGCTGGCTTCTGGTGCTCGGCCTTGACCCTTTGGCAAGTATCACAACGGGCGACAGAATGAGCTATGTCCGCCTTCATTCCATTCCACCAGTATCTCTGCTTTAAGTCCATATACATTTTGGTGGATTCGGGGTGAATGGAGTATGCCGAGTTATGGGCTTCATCCATGATGGTCTGCCTGAACTCTTCGTCCTTTGGGACACAAATTCTATCCTTGTACCATAGGGTCCCTTTATCGTCCACCCTGAAATCCGGGGCTTTATTTTCTCCGGTCTGCTTGCGGATTTTTACTAAGTCTTGGTCTGAACCCTGGGCTTCTCGGATTTTATCCTCCAAGGTGGGCTGAATACTTAGCTGGCGGCTAGTATTCTGGGGAACTATGTGCATATTTAACCGGACAACTTCTTCCTGTAAGCGAGCATTCTCTGGTCCGGGCGGTCCATAGGATTTCCAGCTTAAGGCGTCAGCCACAACAATAGCCTTGCCGGGGTGGTAGTGGATTTCCAGGTTGTAGTCCTGTACCAGTTCTAACCACCTCCTTTGCCTTGAATTCAGATCGGGCTGGGTGAAAATGTATTTTAGGCTTTTGTGGTCGGTGTAGATTTCACACTTATTCCCAATCAGATAATGTCTCCAGATCTTGAGGGCATGCACTACGGCTGCAAACTCTAAGTCATGGGTTGGGTAGTTCTGCTCATGGGGCTTAAGTTGTCGGGAAGCATATGCCACAACCTTCCCATCCTGCATGAGGACACATCCTAATCCTTGTCGGGATGCATCACAGTAGATGACGAAGTCTCGCTGGATATCAGGTAAGGTTAATACTGGGGCTGTCGTCAACCTCTTCTTCAACTCTTGGAAGCTCCGCTCACATGACTCGGTCCAGGTGAACTTCTTATCCTTTCTGAGCAACTCTGTCATGGGCCGGGCTATCTTGGAGAATCCCTCAATAAACCTCCGATAATACCCAGCTAAACCGAGAAAACTCCTTATCTCACTAACATTGGTGGGTTGCTGCCAGTTGGAGACGGCTTCAACGTTCTCAGGATCAACTGCGACTCCTTCTGCGGTCAAGATATGACCAAGGAATGCCACTTTCTCAAGCCAAAATTTGCACTTGCTGAATTTAGCATAGAGTCGGTGGGCTCTCAATTTTTCCAACACCACCCGTATGTGTTGTTCATGCTCCTGAACACTCTTGGAGTAAATAAGTATGTCGTCAATAAAGACTACGACAAACTTATCTAACTCGTCCATAAACACCTTGTTCATGAGGTTCATGAAATAAGCAGGTGCATTGGTCAATCCAAAGGACATCACTGTAAACTCAAATTGACCATAACGGGTGACAAGGGCCATCTTTGGGATGTCGCTCTCCTTGATCTTGAGCTGATGGTACCCTGATCTCAGATCTATCTTGGAGAAATACTTGGCTCCTTTCAGCTGGTCGAATAGGTCATCTATCCTGGGGAAAGGGTACTTGTTCTTAATGGTGACTTCATTTAGTGCGCGATAATCTACGCACATCCTCATACTCCCGTCTTTCTTCTTGACAAAGAGTACGAGGGCTCCCCACGGGGATGAGTTGGGCCTGATAAAGCCACTCTGCTGCAATTCTACCAACTGTTTCATCAGTTCGGCTAACTCTGAGGCTGCCATCCTATAGGGTCTCTTGGCTATAGGGGAGGTTCCGGGGACAAGGTCAATTACGAACTCTATGTCCCTATCTGGGGGCATTCCAGGTAGTTCCTCGGGAAAGACATCCGGGTATTCACTCACTACCGGGACTTCTTCTATGGTCTTGGTCGCCATGCTAAACACCATGGGATCTGGACCACTTCCTCGGGTGTGGCAGGTTACTTGCACTCCCTCCCGATTGGTTAGGTGCACTACCTTGTCAGCACACCCTATATGACCGTCATGCAGGCTCAACCAGTCCATTCCAAGAATCACATCTATCCCCTTAGACTTAAGTACTACTAGATCCGCTAGGAATTCTACCCCACTTAGATTGATCCTTACCCAGGAACAACCTAGTCGACACTGAATGTTGGCTCCAGGAGTCCGGGTTAATAGGGGTAACTTTAGTAGTACTGTAGGTATATGGTGTTCTTCCACAAAACTTGAGGATATGAAGGAATGTGATGCTCCGGAATCAAAAAGTACTGTTGCTAAGACTGAGCTGACTAGAAACTCACCGAGTACCACGCCCTGAGCTTCGCGTGCCTCCTGCGCGCCGATGTGGTTGACGCGGGCTCGTCCGAATGATTGCTGGGGCGGCCTCATCTGCTAGCTGTTGTTGTTGTTCGGGTTGTTGTTGCTGCGGACTGGCACACGGTTGGCTCCTGACAGTGCGGCCCTGGGCCCGGCTACTGAGTTTGAGAAGGCTGATTGTGGCGGATCCGCTTCGGATCTACTTGGTTAAACATGATTTAGCCGCCTGATACACGACGCTCATGCCTAAGCCGAGTAAATACGAAGTGTCGTCGGATTTTCCTCCGATTTAACCACTTGAACAGGACCATTTTAGTAGACTCACACGAAGGTGAGCGGTTCCAGAGAGTACAATAAGTCCACCAAGTTAACAAATTAACCACTTAGTTTAGTTGCGAAAAGAACATCAAAGTTTTACAGGATTTCAGAAAAACAATAGAGGGTAAAACACTAGCGGAAGCAATCATCGGGGGTCGGCTGTCCTGGTGAGGCCAGCTGGGACATCACTGATCCCTCTCCTCGCCGTCCGAGGAGGGATCCTACTCGACCGTCCAACCCAGAGGGAGCTGGGGCGGCCAAGTGCCAGCAGGAGAAGAGTCAGGAGCAGCCACTTCACCTGAAAAACAGGAGCCACAACAAGGCTGAGCTACTAAGCTCAACAAGACTTAACCGACGGGAGAAACTACTCCACACTTCTAGACATGCAGGGCCTTTTGGCTGAGGGTTTGTTTGCCAAAGCGTTAAGTAAAAACCCTATTTTCAAGTTTTAGCTCCGGTTCTAGGTTCATTAACTGGTCCAGGTTTTGCAACCTATTCTAAGCAATCATAGAACCCACGCAAGGTATGTATATATCAACAAACCATGTCATTATCAGATTCCTCATTTACTTAGGGTGACATAGCAATCAAGCAGTCTCAAACTGTGAGAGGCAGACGAATCGATTCGAGTTCTTTAACCATGCATGGTGAACCTAACCTCACGACATCCACGCACCCGGAGGTCGCTTCCTGTGTCGGCCTTCCCCATCAATCCCCTAACCCGTGTCGGGCCCATTTCCTTTGGTGCAAGGTTCCACAGACCCGACCTCTGCCGTTCTGTGACCACGCTTGCCACCACGTGCGACAACCAGCAGGGGAAACTCCGTTCCAAGAATAATGGGGCGACCGCTCACGTCTAGGTTCAATCCGGTACTAGGCTTCCTCATCCCATACTAAGTATGAGGTTAGTACTTTCAAACACTTGATCACGAACACCACCACTGTCGGGCCTTAGCAAGTTTTCATAGACAGACGGGGCAACCATCTGACCACCAAAGAGTTACCCAAAACCCTGCCCCGTCCATCGTCCTTATAGTTAACAGAAGGGTAGACATCCAACTCCTATAACTCGCGAGTGACAGGGAATCACTCGGCTTTTACCGTCTCCTAATTAAGTAAGCAGCTACTCGGTCCAACAGCTAGTGTTCAGATCATAGGAAACTAGGTCATGCATCTAGGGTTTCAAACAACTCGTATACGTAAATGCACAAGCAGGTTTTAAGGAAGGCATGCGCAAGTTTGGAAAACAACGCAGGGTTTTCATGCAACCGGGGCTTGCCTTCGAGCAAGGGGGAAGAGAACTGCTCGACTTCGGGGGCGGCTTCTGCTTCTGGGGGCAGGAGCTCAGCTACAACTTCGTCTCCTGGCGCCGGGTGTAGCTCGTAGAAGCCGTCGGCGAGGGGCAACTCTACACGAATGCAATGCAAAAGTTAGCATAGACGGTTATTTCAACAGCAACACTTGCAAGCCTGAGCCCAGAAACTTGCGACAAAGAGCAGGAGGGTGTGGAGGTTCAAGGGAGCTGGTGGAGATCAAGAGGTAAGGGTTGGAAAGGAACTTATGATCTGATCCTTGAACTAGAGGATGTGGTATACTAGGGATCCTCAGACGCAAGCGCTGAAGGGTTCCTAGGTTTTACACATACACCCTCGGGTTGAAGAAAAAGATCACAGCCAAGCCCTCGGGCGAGGCGGATAAGGGTCGGCGGAACAGATAGGGTCGGGCGAGACGGAACCGGGGTCGGGCGGATAAGAGGGGTCGGGCAAAGCGGACTGAGGTCGGCAGCTTACCTTCTTCCTACAAGGAAGGCTTGGGGTCGGGAAGAAGCAGACTTGCGCGGAGGGACTAAGGCTTTGAACAACGGCTAAGTCCGGCAGTGCTCCGACAGCGGCGGTGCTTCTTGTGGATCACAAGTGAGCTTTTACGCAGCACGGAGGAGCAAGCGGCTAGGTGGCTTGGGGAAAACGGAGGGGAGCTGAGAGGAGAGTTCCTCAGGAACTTAGGGTGTGGCGCTAGGAGCTTGAGCAGGGAGCAAGAGAAATGGCGGAAGGCAGCAATGGCGGAGGGAACTCCGGCGAGCTCGCGCATTCCCTTTTATAGCGGCTGGGATGGGGGAAGGGAAGCAGCGCAGGAGCGAGAAGGGGAGCGGCGCGAAGGCCGGGGAGAAGCAATGGAGTGCTCTGCTGGGGCGGCGATTGAGCGACGGGGGCGGTGGTGCAGGACTTCGGAGATGACGCCAGCGGTCATTGGGCTCTGGCGTCAGGGTGGCGCAGGAGCGAGTATGCCATTGGTTGAGATTTGGCGGAGGCGGGCGTCGCCGTGCGGTAGATTTGATGGACGCGACCGGGTTAACGGCGCTAGAATGGAGGGCGCACAGGTGAGAAGACAGGCAGCCGCGGGCGAGCGCGGAGCAGCAGATTGTCGGGCGGCTTCTGACAAGGCGGGGAAGGAGCTGTCGCTGCCGTGGTCGGGGTTGGCGAAGGAGGAATCGTCGGGTAGCGAAGACCAGGCGGCGCAACTGTGTTCGAAGTGACGGAAAAGACGGGCGACATCGGGCTCTGTGGCCGGGATCTGGCGGTGTGATGATGGGCGCGGGAGGCGAGGCGCTGCAGAAAGGTTGCAGAGGGGCTTCCGCTGCCATTGGGGAAGGGGGCGCGAGAATCCATTCGGTCGCGGGTCAGAGACGAGGCTGAGCGGTGGGCATCGGAGAAGATGAGCCACGTGGCGGGGAGACTCTGAAGCGGGCATGCAACTCGAGTGCGCCTGTCGCGAAAGATCTGGGGGAAAAAGATCTCGCGGGTCTACTGGTCAGATAGAACGGATGTTTGGGAAAGACTTAGAAGGATCCGACGGTGGGCTGGTTTTGGCGGGGTCGGAACCGGAGCGAAGCGGGGAGGGGTCGGGTCTCAGGAGTCGGGACCGATCGGAAGATTGAACACTTAGGCGCGGAAAAACTCGACAGGTGATCAGGGGCTTGGATTAAGATTAACTGGGAAGATTTGGGGCCGGTCGTCACAGCCTACCCCTCTTAAAAAAGAATCTCGTCCCGAGATTCAGGTATCAAAAGGGGGTGTGCCATTCTTACCTCCTTGACGAGATAGAAAACTTGGGAAGCGCTTGTTCAGATATTCGTCCGTTTCCCATGTTGCTTCATCTTCGGTGTGGTTTCTCTAGAGGATCTTGTACATTTTTACCACTTGGTGCTGGGTATGCCTCTCCTTATGATCAAGAACTCGGTCTGGGTACTCGGCGTAGGTCAGGTCGGGCTCTATCTGAAGCTGTTCTTGCTCTAAGATCTCGGCTGGAATTTGGACACATTTCTTCAGTTGAGACACATGGAAAACGTCGTGTACGGCCGATAGCTGTTCTGGAAGTTGGATCCGGTAAGCAACGGGTCCACAGATCTCCACAATCTCATAAGGGCCAATATAACGGGGAGCCAACTTGCCTTTTACTCCAAACCGTTGTACTCCTTTGGTCAGGGAGACTCGAAGATACACATGATCACCAAGGTCAAACTGTAGGGGCCTTCTTCGCCTGTCGGAATAACTCTTTTGTCGAGATTGGGCAGCCTTGAGATTGGCTTAAATTACCCTTACTTGCTCTTCGGCTTCTGCCACTAAGTCAGGGCCATAGACCTGTCTTTCTCCTGCTTGGGACCAGTTCAAGGGTGTCCGACATCTCCGGCCATACAGGGCTTCGAACGGTGCCATCTTCAAACTGGCCTGGTAGCTGTTGTTGTAGGAGAACTCTGCCAAGGGCAGGCACTTGTCCCAATTCTTGTCATAATGGATGACACAAGCTCTCAACATGTCTTCGAGGATCTGGTTGACTCTCTCGGTTTGGCCGTCGGTTTGAGGATGATATGTTGAGCTACGGATGAGCTTGGTGCCCATGGATGCTTGTAGCTGTTCCCAAAAGCGTGCCACAAACTGAACTCCTCGATCAGAGATGATGGTCTTGGGTACACCGTGTAGGGAAACTATGCGGTCGAGGTACAACTCCGCATACTGCTTGACTGTGTGGGTGGTGTGGACAGGAAGGAAGTGGGCGGTCTTGGTCAGGCGGTCCACTATAACCCTGGAATCATATCGCTGTGAAGTAAGGGGCAGTCCAACTATGAAATCCATGCTGATGTCTTCCCATTTCCAAGAGGGAATAGGTAGTGGCTGCAGGGTACCTGCTACCTTTAGATGGCTGGCTTTGACACGTTGACAGGTGTCACATTCTGAAACATACCGGGCTATTTCCGACTTCATTCCACTCCACCAAAAGGTTTGACGGAGATCATGGTACATCTTATTGCTGCCAGGATGGATTGAGAACTTGGAGAGATGAGCTTCATCTAAGATCCGCTTCTTAATGTCGGGGTCGGCTGGTACAACCAGTCGGTTTCCATAATACACCTTCCCAATCTGATCTTGTCGAAAATGCTTATACCCTTCATCCTTCAATGAGATCTTCCTGATGATCCGCTTCATTTCTTCATCCTTTACTTGTGCTGACCGGATTTGGTCTTCCAAAACTGAGTTAAGGGTGATGTGGCCGAGGGTTCCATGAGAAATAATCTCTAAACTGAGTTTTCCCATCTCATGACACAGAGTCTCAGTGAAAGCTGTTACCAACAAGCAGTTGCAACGGTACTTGCGACTAAGAGCATCGGCCACCACATTGGCTTTGCCGGGATGATAGTGAACTTCCAAGTCATAGTCTTTTATCAACTCCAACCATCTTCTTTGACGCATGTTGAGGTCGGCTTGAGTGAAGATGTACTTGAGGCTCTTGTGGTCGGTATAGATGTTGCAGTGGATGCCCATCAGATAGTGTCTCCATATCTTTAAGGCATGTATCACTGCTGCTAGCTCAAGGTCATGGGTTGGGTAGCTCAGCTCATGAGGTCGTAATGCTCGTGAGGCATAGGCAATGACTCGGTTGTCTTGCATAAGAACACACCCAAGTCCAGTGCCAGAGGCGTCACAGTACACATCAAACGGCCTAGAAGGGTCGGGCTGAGCCAAAACTGGAGCTGTGGTCAGCAGGTGCTTCAGGGTCTTGAAGGCCTCTTCACACTTGTCGTTCCACACGAATTTGACCTCCTTCTTCAACAACTCGGTCATGGGCTTAGCTATCTTAGAGAAATCCGGTATGAAGGGCCGATAGTAGCCTGCCAGTCCAAGGAAACTTTTGATCTGGTGCACTGAGGCAGGAGGCTTCCATTCCATAACTTCCTGTACCTTACTGGGGTCGATGGCTATACCATCCTTGGAGATAGTGTGTCCCAAAAACTTGACACTATCTAACCAAAACTCACACTTGGAGAACTTGGCATAGAGTTGGTGATCTCTCAGCCGTTGGAGAACTACATGAAGATGATCGGCATGTTCTTCTTCGCTCTTTGAGTACACTAGGATATCATCAATGAACACTACTACAAACTTGTCCAGCTCGGGCATGAACACCGAGTTCATGAGGTACATGAAATAGGTGGGTGCATTGGTGAGTCCAAAAGACATGACCAGGTACTCGTATAGCCCATACCTGGTGGAGAAGGCTGTCTTGGGTATGTCGCAGGGTCGGATCTTGATTTGGTGATAACCAGAACGAAGATCGATCTTGGAGAACACTTTTGCTCCGGCTAACTGATCAAACAAGACATCAATGCGTGGCAGTGGGTACTTGTTCTTGATGGTCACGGCATTGAGGGGTCGGTAGTCCACACACATGCGTAGACTGCCATCCTTCTTCTTCACAAACAGGGCAGGGCAACCCCAAGATGATGTGCTGGGTCGGATGAAGCCTTTTTCCAACAGGTCATGCAACTGGGTTTTCAACTCGGCCAACTCAGCAGGTGGCATCCGATAGGGTCTCTTAGATATCGGTGTGGTGCCAGGGATCAACTCTATGGAAAACTCCACCTCTCTATCAGGTGGCATACCAGGCAAGTCTTCGGGGAACACGTCAGGGTACTCACAGACAACAGGGAGACTTTCTAGACGGGCTCCCGATAGAGGGTATGCACAAGGAAGTGCAGACTTAGGATGTGTCAAGGATAGGATAGAACTGCCATGGAAGGGTGAGTTGATGTGGAGAGATCGGGCAGCTGTATCTAAAACCACATGATGTCGGGCCATCCAATCCATCCCAAGGATGACATCTATGCCTTCTAGGTCAAGGATGATAAGGTTTTCCTTGAAAAGGGTTGGGCCTAGCTGGAGAGCTGCAAGAGTAACGATCTGATCCGATGCTATCTTCCCTCCCGGAGTGGCGATCACATAAGATTCCTTAGTGTGACGGACATCCAGCTCACATCTTTCTCTAGCCTTACTCCTGATAAAGCTATGAGAGGCTCCCGAATCAAACAACACAACAACAGCTTGATTTAAGACAAGGAAAGTACCCGTCATTACTGGCGCACCTTCGGGGAGCTCGGTCAAGCTGGTGTAGTTGAGTCGGCCTTGTCGGACTTGCACTTTGGGCCTTCTTCCTCTGTTTGCCATGGGGTTCTGGCTTTGCTGCTGATTCTTGTTCCTGGGGCAGTCCTTAGCAAAATGCCCTTCATTGCCACAGGTGAAACAGCGGCTACTAGCTGCAGGGCGGGGTGGTGCTGGTGGGGTCGGCCGGGGCACCTGTGGTTGGAAGCCGGGGAAACGGGGCGCTGCTGCTGGTGGGGGTCGCGCAATCCACCTTCCTGACTGATGGGGTCAGCCGGGGGCTTGTGGAGGAACCATCCGGAACCTTCGGGTCGGCTGGCTCGGAAATGCCACGGAGGCTTTCCTCTTCTGGTCGGCCTTAAGAGCTTGCATGCAATCCTCTTGACAGATGGCCAGATTGACCAACTCATTGTAGGTGTCCACCTTGATGGGGTTCAACCTTTCTTTGAGCTCCAAGCTCAGTCCTCGGCGGAATCTGTCCCGCTTCTTTTCATCCGTGTCCGCATGGTAGCCGGCATAACGGCACAGGTCGTTGAAAGCTTGAGCGTAGTGCAGCACATCTCGGGTTCCCTAGGTAAGGGCCAGGAACTCGTTGAGCTTACGCTCCAAGAGACCTTCCGGGATGTGATGCGCTTTGAACGCTGTCTTGAACTCATTCCAGCTGACCACATGGCCAGCCGGCAGCATGGCATGGTAGTGGTCCCACCAGAGCCGTGCGGAGCCACGTAGCTGTTGAGCTGCGAACCGAGCCTTGTTATGGTCGGGGCATGGGGCGGTGAGAAGCTCGAACTTGGATTCAATCGTACGAACCCAGGCGTTAGCGTCGAGCGGTTCTTGTGTCTTCTGAAACAAAGGGGGCTGTGTCCCCAAAAAGTCCTCATAACGAGCCACATGCGGCTGCTGCTGAGCCCTTCCACCATGGGGCTACTGTTGTTGCCCTTGTACAAGATGCCTTAGCAGCTCAGTTTGAGTTGCCAGGATTGCCTCTAGTGGAGATGAGGGCGGGGGTGGGGGAAGATCCTCTCGCTGCTCGCTACCGCCGGGCACAGAACCAGACCTGGTGCGATGCGCCATCTGCAAGAGTTAGCGTTCCATTAAATTCATAATCTTAGAAGTACTCCAACAAATGGAACATATAAGTTAAATTTTCCAATGCAACTCTTGCCGATAATGCAACACACGTCCTCATAGGGGAGATACACTTTTCTCATCCTCATGTTCGTTAGCGTTTATCTTAGCCTCGTACTCAACTTCGGGCGAATCATATCCTACCCAGACTCCTATAATCCAACAAGCCAAGGGGTCGGGCTAGGTGATCCTCCCGAAAAAAAAAAGGTCAGCAACGATCCACACTAAAAAGGGGTCGGGCGAGGCGGAAACTGCCTCTAAGGGCCGGCGCACCCGATCTCGCGAACCGGGGTCGGCCAACTTGAACAGACTCATAGAAAGCAGCGTGTGGTCGCGGCGTAACTCACTTAGTCTAATCATTCCAACACTTTACAAGAGTTAGAGGCCAGACTCATGAACTGACTTCATATACAGCGGTGTTCCAACACAGGGAGTACTCGACTCAAGGCTAACCTATTACAATCCTTTCCAAAATTTAGGCTGCCGATGAGTACAACAAAGAATGAATCCCTGGTAACTCTAAATCTACAAATGGACACTATGAGTAGAAGAAGGGGCGCCATCTTCTTCGATGTCCATACTGGACGCTCCCTCATCCTCCTCGGGGTCCTCTTGAGCTTCGAGCTGCATATTGAGGGCATGCATATCGTCGAGCTCAGCTTGATGCTCCTCCAAGTGAGCATTGGCAACCGCCAGCTCCATCTCTATTTCCATCTTCTCCTCCGACAGCTCGATCATGCCGTCCACTAGGTCGGCGACTTCTCCCTCGAGCTCGGAGATCCGGTCTTGCATGTCGTGTATCTGAATGCCTCTTTGGATAAGCTGGTAGGTTTGGCCTACCATGTCTATCCTAGCTGACTGGAGGTACCCGTGAGCATCCGCTGCGGTCCGGGCAAAGATGGTCATAGCTCTCCCTTGAAGCTCGATCAGCCGATAGAGGGCTGCCATGCATCTGATGTTGGTGGGGATGGTGACCATGGCGTACGTGGTGGCTAGCACCTCAATATTCCCGACGCGGTCGAGCCACGCCGGGTCCAGCCGGTTCCTGGCGGGGAACAGGCCGATAGGGTCTAGCGTGATCTCCAGGGGATGCAGCTGGCAAAACTGGGTGAGAAGCTGGAGAGCGGCAGACTCCCAAGTGTCCTCCGGAGCAAGGCCGTAGGCTGATATGCCGAAGGAGGGCCAGTCAGGCCGCACAGGGGGAGGAGGTACCACCGCCTGTACATGGCACGTCTGGATACCCTGCTCTAGATACAGTCGTCCGGCGTATAATGGTGGGGACTGGTACCCAAACCATTTCAACGTGTCCCACAAAATCGCGGGGAAGCCCTTAAAATGCAGACATGTCGACTGGAAAGTACCACCCGCTCCAAATAAAACATGCCCGGGGACGGCCATCTGGAACCAAGAAACCAAAACCACGTGAGATAGACTCCAAGGGTCAGGGGTCGGATAGAGAAGCATTCGGCTTTAACCAAGAGCAACTGGAAGAAACTAGAAATCCTTAGAACCGAAAAAGAGCTCTTCCAAACAAGGTTGCTTTTGAGAAGAGAACCTTACAGATTTCTGTTTATCACGCATGCACGGCCTACCTTACTCTTAACCAAAACAACTGCCCGAAGCCTGGGTCTTACGCGGTCAGTGCCAGTGACAAGGCAACAAGTACGTCTCTCCCTATAATAGCTAGTTGGTTCTAACAACGTCTCCTAAACGAACGCGGTTAGTGTACCTGCAGAGAACACCAACACACGAACCCTTCATGCCAGCACCCACGAAAGCGTTCCCAAACATTACCGCTCACTATAGGAACGGCACCCATGCGCTTAAGGCTGCATGGACAGCACTCAACCATGGAAATAGGTTCCCTTTGAATGGAGCCGTATAACCCTTCGCATACTCGTGATGCGGAATCAGCACACGTATAATAGACGTGGTGAATCAACCGTGCTGATAGGTTTGTTGGAATCCAACCGTACCAACCTTCGTATGGATTACATACGGAACCTTCGCACGTGTGATAGACGTGGGCGAAAACAACCATGCTGATAGGATCCTTTGAATAGAACTCCCTATCAACCTTCGCATACTCGTGATGCCGAACTCGGCACACGTATGATAGACATAGCAAAGTGCTGGAAGGGTTAGCAAGATAACCAAGTAAAATATTAGTCACCTAAAACAACCCCAAAATCCCCTAGGGCCTCTCGCACTAAAGTCATCCTTAACGATCATACGAGATTTTTCAAAAGTTTCTTGCAATTTTTATCTCTTTAAAGAAGTGTTAGGGCTTGTTGTGTTCTCTGTACTGCTAAAACCGCTCTGGTATCAGCTGTGGCGGATCCGCTTCGGATCTACTTGGTTAAACATGATTTAGCCGCCTGATACGCGGCGCTCATGCCTAAGCCGAGTAAATACGAAGTGCCGTCGGATTTTCCTCCGATTTAACCACTTGAACAGGACCATTTTAGTAGACTCACACGAAGGTGAGCGGTTCCAGAGAGTACAATAAGTCCACCGAGTTAACAAATTAACCACTTAGTTTAGTTGCGAAAAGAACATCAGAGTTTTACAGGATTTTAGAAAAACAACAGAGGGTAAAACACTAGCGGAAGCAATCATCGGGGGTCGGACGTCCTGGTGAGGCCAGCCGGGATATCACTGATCCCTCTCCTCGCCGTCCGAGGAGGGATCCCACTCGACCGTCCAACCCAGAGGGAGCTGGGGCGGCCAAGTGCCAGTAGGAGAAGGGTCGGGAGCAGCCACTTCACCTGAAAAATAGGAGCCACAACAAGGCTGAGCTACTAAGCTCAACAAGACTTAACCGACGGGAGAAACTACTCCACACTTCTAGACATGCAGGGCCTTTTGGCTGAGGGTTTGTTTGCCAAAGCGTTAAGTAAAAACCCTATTTTCAAGTTTTAGCTCCGGTTCTAGGTTCATTAACCGGTCTAGGTTTTGCAACCTATTCTAAGCAATCATAGAACCCACGCAAGGTATGTATATATCAACAAACCATGTCATTATCAGATTCCTCATTTACTCAGGGTGACATAGCAATCAAGCAGTCTCAAACTGTGAGAGGCAGACGAATCGATTCGAGTTCTTTAACCATGCATGGTGAACCTAACCTCACGACATCCGCGCACCCGGAGGTCGCTTCCTGTGTCGGCCTTCCCCATCAATCCCCTAACCCGTGTCGGGCCCATTTCTTTGGTGCAAGGTTCCACAGACCCGGCCTCTGCCGTTCTGTGACCACGCTTGCCACCACGTGCGACAACCAGCAGGGGAAACTCCGTTCCAAGAATATTGGGGCGACCGCTCACGTCTAGGTTCAATCCGGTACTAGGCTTCCTCATCCCATACTAAGTATGAGGTTAGTACTTTCAAACACTTGATCACGAACACCACCACTGTCAGGCCTTAGCAAGTTTTCATAGACAGACGGGGCAACCATCCGACCACCAAAGAGTTACCCAAAACCCTGCCCCGTCCATCGTCCTTATAGTTGTAACAGAAGGGTAGACATCCAACTCCTATAACTCGCGAGTGACAGGGAATCACTCGGCTTTTACCGTCTCCTAATTAAGTAAGCAGCTACTCGGTCCAACAGCTAGTGTTCAGATCATAGGAAACTAGGTCGTGCATCTAGGGTTTCAAACAACTCCTATACGTAAATGCACAAGCAGGTTTTAAGGAAGGCATGCGCAAGTTTGGAAAACAACGCAGGGTTTTCATGCAACCGGGGCTTGCCTTCGAGCAAGGGGGAAGAGAACTGCTCGACTTCGGGGGCGGCTTCTGCTTCTGGGGGCAGGAGCTCAGCTACAACTTCGTCTCCTGGCGCCGGGTGTAGCTCGTAGAAGCCGTCGGCGAGGCGCAACTCTACACGAATGCAATGCAAGAGTTAGCATAGACGGTTATTTCAACAGCAACACTTGCAAGCCTGAGCCCAGAAACTCGCGACAAAAAGCAGGAGGGTGTGGAGGTTCAAGGGAGCTTGTGGAGATCAAGAGGTAAGGGTTGGAAAGGAACTTATGATCTGATCCTTGAACTAGAGGATGTGGTATACTAGGGATCCTCAGACGCAAGCACTGAAGGGTTCCTAGGTTTTACACATACACCCTCGGGTTGAAGAAAAAGATCACAGCCGAGCCCTCGGGCGAGGCGGATAAGGGTCGGCGGAACAGATAGGGTCGGGCGAGACGGAACCGGGGTCGGGCGGATAAGAGGGGTCGGGCAAAGCGGACTGAGGTCGGCAGCTTACCTTCTTCCTACAAGGAAGGCTTGGGGTCGGGAAGAAGCAGACTTGGGCGGAGGGACTAAGGCTTTGAACAACGGCTAAGTCCGGCAGTGCTCCGGCGGCGGCGGTGCTTCTTGTGGATCACAAGTGAGCTTTTACGCAGCACGGAGGAGCAAGCGGCTGGGTGGCTTGGGGAAAACGGAGGGGAGCTGAGAGGAGAGTTCCTCAGGAACTTAGGGTGTGGCGCTAGGAGCTTGAGCAGGGAGCAAGAGAAATGGCGGAAGGCAGCAATGGCGGAGGGAACTCCGGCGGGCTCGCGTATTCCCTTTTATAGCGGCTGGGACGGGGGAAGGGAAGCGGCGCAGGAGCGAGAAGGGGAGCGGCACAAAGGCCGGGGAGAAGCAATAGAGTGCTCTGCCGGGGCGGCGATTGAGCGACGGGGGCGGTGGTGCAGGACTTCAGAGATGACGCCAGCGGTCATTGGGCTCTGGCATTAGGGCGGCGCAGGAGCGGGTATGCCGGTGGTTGTGATTTGGCGGAGGCGGGCGTCGCCGTGCGGTAGATTTGATGGACGCGACCGGGCTAACGGCGCTAGAATCGAGGGTGCACAGGTGAGAAGACAGGCAGCCGTGGGCGCGCGGGCGAGCGCGGAGCAACAGATTGTCAGGCGGATTCTGACAAGGCGGGGAAGGAGCTGTCGCTGCCGTGGTCGGGGTTGGCGAAGGAGGAATCGTCGGGTAGCGAAGACCAGGCAGCGCGACTGTGTTCGAAGTGACGGAAAAGACGGGCGACATCGGGCTCTGTGGCCGGGATCTGGCGGTGTGATGATGGGCGCGGGAGGCGAGGCGCTGCAGAAAGGTTGCAGAGGGGCTTCCGCTGCCATTGGGGAAGGGGCCGCGAGAATCCATTCGGTCGCGGGTCAGAGACGAGGCTGAGCGGCGGGCGTCGGAGAAGATGAGCCATGTGGCGGGGAGACTCTGAAGCGGGCATGCAACTCGAGTGCGCCTGTCGCGAAAGATCCGGGGGAAAAAGATCTTGCGGGTCCACTGGTCAGATAGAACGGATGTTTGGGAAAGACTCAGAAGGATCCGACGGTGGGCTCGTTTTGGCGGGGTCGGAATCGGAGCGAAGCGGGGAGGGGTCGGGTCTCAGGGGTCGGGACTGATCGGAAGATTGAACACTTAGGCGCGGAAAAACTCGACAGGTGATCAGGGGCTCGGATTAAGATTAACTGGGAAGATTTGGGGCCGGTCGTCACACTGATGCTGCTGGCTTGTTGGCATAGGGGCAGTTGGCGATGAAATGACCTGGCTCCCTGCAGTTGAAGCATGCCCTACCGTTGCCAGTGACTTGGCTGGCGCTGCTCTGTGGGGTCTTGGCAGGGTTCTGGCTCCTGAATGGGGCAGCGGTCTGGTGCGAACCGGGTGCTTGGGACTGGGTCCGGTAATGCATGGGAGCTTGGGATCTGGGCAAGGGGTGACCGAAGCTCCTCAGCTTCTGGAATCGGTCCTGCTGATGTGCCTTGCTCTCCAGGAACCGGCGCTTGTTGTCCCTCCGCTCTTCTGCCTTGGCCCTCTTGGTCAGGATGGCCATGTTCATCAAGGTGTTGAAGTCGGGGTAGATCTGGGGAGTGAGCAGGGTCCTCAGTTCCGCGTTCAAGCCTTTCTTGAACATGTCCTGCTTCTTCTCATCCTTGTCCACCTCCTCTGGAGCATAACGGGCCAGCTCCATGAACTGGAAGGTGTACTCTTCCACGGATCTGTTGCCTTGGCGGAGCTCACGGAACTCATCCGCCTTACGCTTCATGGTGGCTGCGGGGATATGGTAGCGACGGAATTCCGTCACGAACTCATCCCAGCTGATAGTGGGGGCATCCTGGGTGGCAGAGCAGTAGTTCTCCCACCAAGCTAAGGCAGTCCCAGTGAGCTGGTGGGCAGCCAAGAGAACTTTCTCCCTGCCTCACAGCCAAATGGTTCCAGCTTCCTCTGGATGACGCGCAGCCAGTCATCTGCGTCCAGAGGGTTGACGGACCCGCCAAAAGTGGGTGGCTTGGTCCGGAGGAAGTCTGTCAGCTTCTCATTCATGTTCTGCCCGCGGGGCCTCTGGCGGGTAACGACGTTGGCCAGAGCTTCCAGCAGAAGGGTCTGGTTGTTCATCACTTGAACCAAATCAATAACCGGCGGGGGTGGTGGCTACTGTGCTCCCACTTGGCTTTCTCCCCTTCCTTCTGGCTGGCTCACTTCCTGCTCCTCAGGAAGCACTACCGGAGGCGGTTCTTGCCTTTCTGGCTGCCTCTCCGCACTGGGGGTGGCATGGGCCTGACTTGGGGAAGTCCTGGTGGCACGCTTGGGCGGCATCTGCGGATTGAGTGAGACTTTATGAGAGTGGGATTTGGATTTTAGTGATCTTTAAAGTGGTTATTTCATATTTTCGAAGAGATAGAATCCACCTCCTGTCGACAAACACACAGACTAACAAGCAACAAACACAAGCGATTTTATTTATTTTGCCAAGGGGGGGTACAACACTTTTGGGGTAAGACCAAAACACGTACTACACGACCGGTTACAGCAACACAACTGGAGGGGGTACAACTCTAAACTGCGGACCAGGTAAGCTTCATTCCTTGGGCAATTCTGGCTGGGCATTCTACTCGCGGGGCGAGTCTTCTCCCTGGACTGAGTGGTCTTCTAACAGGATGAGGAGGGCCAGCACCTCATCTTTCAGAGTCCCGCCCGTTGGAGGGGTCTCGGGCGCCTCTCCATCTGACACCTCGGAGTTCCTTTCCGAGGGTGGTGGTGCTGGGGTGGCATCCGGGCTCTTTCATTTACTGGACCCTGGGGCGATGGGAATTCCTTCAAGGATCGGGGCCTCTTTGTCCTCGATGGCCACAATCCTCCTTCTAGAACGAATGGTGAGGTGGGCATCCTTCAGTTCCTGGGAGTGCTGATCCTCGGCTTCCTTGAGAGCCTCAATGGCGATGGCCTCGTTGCTTTGGGCAGCTGCGGCTCGGGCTTTGGCGGCGGCTAACTTCACCTGAAGCCTCCTCACCATAACCTCTGCATCCTCAGCCCTACGAGTCTGCTGCTTCAACTTAGCAGCCTGCTCATCGTAGAGCTTGTCTAAGGTGAGAAGGTAGGCAACCATGTGCACCACAGTGGGGTCATCCTCGCGCTGTCCACATCCTTCCAAAGTCCTTACCTGGGCCAGCCAAACCGAGCGGTTCTTCTTGACAGGCGGGTAGAACCTCATCGAGGTGCGGCCGATGTGCCTCTCGTAGATCTGGCATAGGAAACGGAGGGCCTTCCGAGCTGCCACTTGGTAAGTGTCCTGGTGCCGGAAGCCATTGGCAGTCACATTCCAAGGCTGGATGTCGGGGTAGCGGCTACTCCGCCCGATGTAGATAATCATCTCACACCGAGGGGTCCCACGATCCTCGTACTCCCTGCTGGTGTACTCCGGACGCTCGTAGATTCCGAGGCGGTCCATGCAGGCGAACAACAATCTGGGAAAACCAGGCTCCTCCAGGCAGTGGCTGTTGACCCATCCTTCCTCTGGCATCTGGAAAAGATCCGGGGCACAAATTAGTTTCGCAATAGAGCAGAGGTAGGCAGAAATTTTATAAATCTTTTATTTTGGTCAAAAAGGACTAATCCGGTCCTAAGGTCGCGTCCTACAGCCAACGATGGCTCTGATACCACCTGAAGCGTCCCCACATAAGTAGAGACTAAATGTGATACAAATATCAGTCCCAGGAGGCTGATAGCATATTTATTCGACAGATAATTCAGTTACCGTACAACTCCCGAGGGAGTGGGCGTGAGAGCCACGCAGCGATAAGAAGTAAATAAACAACAGCGGCTAACCAAGCGACTGCCAAAAGACAGCACTCGGGACTACACGGCAGCAGCAGCATCTTGGAAAGGGCCAACACCACAGTCAGCGTTGGGTGCGGACACAACCTCTACTCAAGGTCTTCAGCGATGAAGTCAGGGTCTTCCTCTATAGTAACGAAGCAAGGGTGAGTACGAACGTACTCAACAAGTCCAACCCCATCCACGGAGGGGGATACAAGCAAGTATATGCACAGGATACAACAAGGATAGGCTAGAGTTTATTTGCAATAAAGCTAGATTTTTCAACACATGCATAGGCTCGTTTCAAACAAATTTTTGTAAAGCTTTTCTTTAGTAACCGAACAAGGAGTGGGGTTGATCCTACACAAAGGATCCAAGTTTTTATCGCTATCGGACTCCCCGTCCGCCATAGCGCACGGCACGACTGTCGGACTCTTCCAAAATTCAACTCACACACACACACACACACACACACACACACACACACACACACACACACACACACACACACACACACAACACCATCCATGCCCAAGTGCTAGTTATGTGACCAAGCCGTAACTCGTCCAATGCCGTGGACACGGCTACCCAGATAGGTTTTAACTCTGCAGAGGTTATACACTTTTCCCAAAAGTAGGGTACCGCAGCACGATCACCTTAGTGCCGGTGCAGATCCTAACAAAGCCATTACCCACCTTAGCTAAGACTGGCTAGCCCTCGCGGAAGCACCCAAAGGGTTCACGGCTCATCCAGGAGACCGTAACCGGGACCTAAGTCACCAAGATCTTATTCCTTTTCCATGGGTGCTCGCCAGCACCCCTGACGGCTAACAGTTCAGCTAGTGGGATTTATGCTAAGCTGTTGCCCATACAACAGTCGAGTGGTTGCATGATGGTGGAATTAGGCAAGATGACACATCAACTCGGTCCTTAACCATGACAAGATGGATATCTCCCGACATTGCTCAACCACTAAGGTACGAGCACAACATCCTGGCATCCCACACAAGGAATACCCATCCATCCTGTCTACACATCCTTTTTCCTCTGAACCTAGAAAGCCATTTTCCTTACTTGCACACACACACACGCTTATTTTCCGAAAACATAGTTGTAGTGGTGATTGTACTTGAGTAGTAATTTCCTAAGCATTCTAGCGGTGGCTATCGACCAAATAGAGCGAATCATATTTAGAGACAACCATAGGATAACAAGGAATGTTCATAACAATCAAGGGATGGCTATCCAACCACGTCTTGCGATGAAATAATATACATTTTGTAAAACAGGCCAATAGGTTGTGTTTGAAAAACTAGGTATTAAATATGCATCAAAGGGTGAGATTGGACTTGCCGTCTTCAAAGCCTTCCGGGAGCTCCGGCTCGTGCTGCTGGTCCTCGGGCTCGGGCTCACAGTCAAACTCCTCCTCAGGCTCCTCCTCGGGCAATCCGCGATCTACAGCACACATAAATGGACACACAAATAAATAAAAGAAAGATTGGTTTTTAACCGTGAGCTCCGAACAGAAAATGCGAACGGAAAATAGGTAGAAAGATTATTTTTGGGAAATTTGGATATGGATCAGCGAAAGTATTCTGGAGGATGACGTGGTAAAATTTGGGATTAATTGGAGGAAGTTGGCGCATGAAATGACGGGTTAAACATGAATTAGGGTTTAAATAGGAGGTTTAGGACTGTTTTGTACTAAACCAGGGACCTATTTGTAAATACTTTTGGAGGTGGAGGGGCCTATCTGCGAATAGGTTTATGAGAGTGGTGGAAGGACTGTTTCACGAATAAGAAGAAATAGGGGGTCAGATCGGAATTTTAGGGAACTTTAGCTCTTCTTCTTCCAGGAAGGGAGAGAGAGAGAGTCGGGATGAGTGGGGCGACGGTGGCCGGCCGGCCGAGCTCACCGGCGGCGGCCGTGTGCGGAGGAGGTGGTGGAGGAAGGGGTGGAGACCCCATTTTGCCTCCCTTACCGTGGGTGGCGGCAATGGGAGAGGGTCGGCCGGTGGTGGCCTGCGGCGACGGCGCACGGCTTCGGTGGCGGCTTTCGGCGGCGGCGGTTGGTGGCGCGCGGGGGACTCGGCACGGGTGGCGGTGGTGCTGGTGGATGGAGCAGGGAGATGGCCGGGCGGGCGGCCCTTTTATAGCCCAGCGGCGGGGTGGGGGTCCGGGCAGTGGTGGCGCCGGCGGTATGGGCGGAGGCGGGGTCTGGCAGGCGCGGCGGGGCTCGGGGTGGCGTGCCGCTTGGGCCGGCGGGCGGCGGTGGCCGGCACGGCACCAGTGGCGTGGCCGGTCGGAGGTGGCACTCAGGTGGGGGTAGGGGCCGACGGCGGCGCACCGTGCGCGCGTGGGGCCGAGGCGGCCAGGCGCCGGGACGGGGCGGCCCAGGTGGCCGGGGCTGATCGGCGGGCGCGCGGCCCGAGAGGGGGTGCCGGGTGGCGCGAGTCCCGGGAGGGCCAGGCGGGATGGCGTCAGTGGGGGTGGGTGCGGTGGAGTTAAGGCGTTGGGGCCGGACGTGCGGCACCAGGAAGAAGAAGGAGGAGGAGAGAGAAGAAGGAAGGAGGAAGAAGAAAGAAGAAGGAGGAAGAAAGGAAGAAGGAAAAGAAAAAGAAAAGGGGAGGGAAAAAGTGAAAGAAAAAGAGAGGGACCGGCGGCGATCGCGGCACGCGGTCGGAGCACGCGCGCGGCGTCTGGCGACGGCACGCGGCGAAAATAATACGAGCATGGATAAAAAAAGGTAGGGGTCGGCATGGGTGCCGGGACGGCGAAATCGCCGGGGGGGATTCTCGATTTCCGGGAGCTCAGCGGTAAAAAGATTTTGAAATCGATTTTTTTAACGGATGGTTTTAGTTGGCGATTTCTGCGGATGTTACAGTCAGGCCCTCAACGACTCCAAGATTCGTTACAAACAGGTTTAGAAATTTCTCTACGCAGTTCTGATCTTGTCAAGAAAGCTGCGCCATTACTTCTAGGTGCACAAGATCCGAGTGGTATCCTTGTACCCCATTGGCAAAATTCTCCACAACAGGGATGTTAACGACTAAGTTGTCAAGTGGTCCATGGAGCTCGACGAGTTCGACCTTGATTTGTGCCCGCGTCATGCAATCAAGTCGCAGATCCTGGCTGACTTCATGGCTAAGTGGACAGAGATCCAAAAGCTGCCCTCCCTGGAGAGGCCAGAACACTGGACTATGTACTTTGACGGCACCCTCAATCTCGGGGGAGCCGGTGCGAGGGTCCTATTCATATCCCCCTAAAGCGAGCAGCTCAAGTATGTGTTCCATATTCACTACAAGGCCGCCAACAACGGTGCCAAGTATGAAGCTCTCATCCATGGCCTCTGCATCGCCGTTTCCCTCGGGATCAAGCGCATCCTTGCGTGTGGTAACTCCAAGGTTGTCATCAAGCAAGTCAACAAGAACTGGGACTGCACCAAGGGGTCCATGGATGCTTACTGCGCAGAAATCCGTAAACTTAAGGCCCACTTTGATGGTCTTGAGTTCCACCATGTCCCTAGGGAGCACAATGTTCCCGCCGATGTCTTGTCAAAGCTCGGCTTCAAGCGTGCACTCGGCTCCAAGCGTGCGCTGGTTCCAGTTGGCATCTTCGTACAAGATTTCCGGAAACCATCCATCAAGGTTCTGGACCAGGACCAGGTCAACAGCAGCACTGAGGCCCTAGCCGTCCCAACTCCTACTGATGTCCTGATGATTGAGGCAGAAGACAACTGGTACACCCCGTTCATAGCCTTGATCACCGACCAGATGGTGCTAGAGGACAAGATAGAACATGAAAAATTAGGTCGACAAAGTGCAAACTATGTCGTCATTAGCAAGGAGCTCTACAAAAAGACCGCATCCATAGGCATCTTGATGAAGTGCATTTTGCACTGAGGGCATCGACCTCCTCCACGAGATCCACTCGGGGACATGCGGGAACCACGCCGCCTCGGGCACCTTGGTCGGCAAGGACTTTCGCTCTGGTTTCTACTGGCCAACGGTGGTTGCTGATGCAAAGGAACTCGTCCAAAGGTGCAAAGGGTGCCAATTCTTCTCCAAGTAGCAACATCTACCAGCCCAAGACCTGCGCACCATCCTACCATCCTGGCCCTTCGCGTACTTGGGGCTGGACATGGTCGGACCCTTCAAGATCGCTCCGGGTAGCTACACCCACATTTTTGTGGCAGTTGATAAATTCACCAAGTGGATTGAGGTGAAGGCTATCACCAGCATTGAGTCAGCTAAAGCTGCTCAGTTAATGGAAGAAATCACACACCACTTTGGAGTGCCAAACAAGATTATCACCGACCTTGTCAAGTAGTTCACAGGCTCTGAGTTCTAGGAGTTCTGCCAAGACAACCTCATCGATGTGTACTACTCCTCGGTTGCGCACCCGTGCTGCAACGGTCAGGTCGAACATGTGAATGGGATGGTCCGCTAGTCCCTCAAGTCTGTCATCTTCAACGACGTGTGCAAGTACGCCACCAAGTGGCTATGAGAGCTATCTCATGTCATCTGGGGCCTACAAACCCAGAACAGCCGGGCTACCGGCTACAACCCTTTCTTCATGGTGTACGACTCAGAGGTCATCCTGCCATCCGATGTGGCCTTTGTCGCCCCATGCATCCAGTACTACGAGGAAGGCGAGGCAGAAACAATTTGGTGAGTCGACATCTACAGCCTCGAAGAGCATCGCGTGATGGCCCTTATCCAGTATGCACGCCATGAGCAGCAGATATGGCGCTACCACGATCGGAATGTTAGGGAACACTCCTTCAACATTGGTGATTTGGTGCTACGTCGGATCCAGTCCACCATGGACATGCACAAACTGACCACCCCCTGGGAAGGCCCCTTCATCATCAAATAAGTCATCCAGGTAGGCACCTACCGACTCCAATGGGCAGACGGCTTAGGTGTCCCCAATCCATGGAACATCGAGCACCTACGATGCTTCTACCTTAGAATTTACAACCTATGTACTCTATTTTCCTCCAAGGTTCTTTGTGTACCTACTGCCTTATTGTTTCTATGTCCGAGCTGTTCCTGATGCTCGGGGGCTGTCCGACCCGTTCGATGACCCGCTCAGGGGCTGTTTCTATGTCAGATTACCTTTCACGTAACTACCAAGTAGATTAGATTCAAACCGACTTGTAACCCTAGGTCGTCAGCCTATATAAGGCAGCCAAGGGAGTCTCCCAAGGGCAGGGAAATTCATAAGGAATACAAGACACCAAGCATACAGGACGTAGGGTATTACTCTCCGGAGACCCGAACCTGTCTAAAACCCCCGTGTCCCTTGTGTTCTTGTGATCACCTTCGAGTTCTTGGTTTCACAATCGCCTCCACGAACAAATCAACCATCTGGGTACCCTCTAGGTGGACTGCCGGGCTTATAAATCGGACATCAGCATCAGGAGGATCACGAGGGTTCTGAACATCTGGAAATTTCTTCCGATACTGATAGTGGAGAGGATGTGACTAACGTCAAGGTTGATCAATCAGAGCTCATGGCTGGCAAGGACACTTTCATGCCAACACTTCGCTTTGGTCGTTTGTTGGTTTCCCAGAACACGATAGACTTTAATGTCAGCAAAGGCTACTTTCCCAAGGATGTTGCGAGGCCTCCCAACGAAGAGCTTGTGCCGAAACCCAATCATGGCAAGGCTGTAGTCTTCAGGGATTTTTTCACTACCGGCCTACATTTTCCATGTGACAAGATGTTGCCCTAGATCTTTCCTAAGCTTCACCAACTTACACCTAATGCCTTTGTGACACTTTCTAAGTTTTTCTGGGTTGAGCGCACCTTTGGTGGTGTTGTTGATGTGGATGGCTTTGCGAGGCTCTATGAGCTTCATATTCAAAAAAAGAGGGTTCAATTTGATGATGAGGAAGAAGCTTTCGAGACTCAGTTTGGTTATTGTACATTCAAAACCTGGAGGAAAAATGAAAATAAGAAGATTTCTAGAGTCAAGCTCTTTGTAATTCAGAAGAACAGATGGGATGATGATTGGCTTTCTTACTGGTTTATGTCAAGGTTGACATGTCCAAGGCTAAAGGTTTTGGTCAGCCATTTTACCTGTTCTATATCTCGATGTCTCCGCTTAACATTACATCAGTTCCCACTTTTGGGAGGACAAAAGCTTTCTGGACTTGCGAGGATGCTTTTGTTCTTGTGTGCTCGGCTGTTGCCCACGGGATTTGGTTGAAGAATTTCTGGCTACAAACATTTGGCCCCTTTCTCATGAGTGGATGCCAAAGGAAATTATAATGAAAACTGTAACGTGGTACCACAAACCAGTTCCTTTTCCTCTTTTTGGTTTGAGGTTGCCGGAGGTGGTGAATGCTAGTCTTTTTGTTGATGAGATTGGGAGACGTGCTATTGATATCTTGGGGCCTTGTCACGAGAGCATATATCTGTCGGCTCGCAAGATTGTTACACACGGTGTCCGAGTGAACCGTGTATTTTCTGAGATGGGAATAGAAGTGGAGCCTCGAGTCAAACCTCGCAAACCCTTGAAGTGGATGCGTGAGGCTGGTGCTACTGGTTCTATTGATGTTGGTGAAAACGGAGGGAAGGGTAAGAAGAGGAAGAAGAAAATTGAAGATTCAGCTACTTTGCCTGTGGTCGAGACTGCTAAAAAATCCAAAACTCCTAGCCTCGAGACTCTTAAGAAAAAGAGCTTACTTGGTCAGGGTTCTTCTAGTGATAAGCTATTAAGCTCTTCCAACAAAAGGCTTGAGGTTGTCAAAAGTTCTGAACCTATGGTACGGGAGCCTGAGGTTAAGTCAGATGCCTCAAAGTTGGAGCTTGAAGGTGCTAGAGCTTTAGCCGGGCTGAAATTGAAAAAGGCTGGCAAGAAAACTAGAATGAGAATTGTGAGTGTCTTAGATGATGATGATGATGATGATGATGATGAAGGTTTTTGGGATAAGGATTCATCTTTGGTTTCCCCTCTGCGGGGTTTGCTTGATGACGAGTCTCTTGATTCTCCTTCTCAAAAGGAGCTGTGCCTCGAAGCTGCCGTCACTGCCAAGAAGGCTAATCCCGACTCGGTGCCTATTCAGCCAGGTAAAAATGTCGTCAAATTCACACCTAACTTAAGCCTCGTGGCTACCAGCGGTGCTTCCACTAAATTTTGGATGGAATTGCAAATTACTGTTGGCGTAGTTGGAGAGCCATATAGCCAACCCTCGTTGCTTCTAAGGGTGGACTCTCTGCCCTAGGGTTCTTCTCTACCCCAGTCTGTGCTAGACTACAACAAGGCTTTCGGAACAGATCTTAAGGAAAAGTTACTGGCTGTGCATGTGCCAGGGTCATGTGAGGATGATGATCCTTTCAATCCTCCACTACTATGGGGATCGAGGGACACACTTCGGGTTGTAGGTGAGATAGCGGAGGCAGCTTTGGGGACGTCAAAGATCAATGTTCCTTTCGAGGTTCTTGAGGAAGCCGAGCTTGCCAACGAAGAAAAAAAAAATCCTCAAGCTACAAGGGTTAAGTCTTATTTTCAAAGCGATACTCGAGGTAGTTCTTTTGATCCCGAGGGTTAGTATTTTGGTAGTGTCTTTTGTTTTGTTTGATTTTTATTTACTAGCTTGCTTATATGATGCTAACTATTTTGATAGAGTATGAGAAGTCGTTGCGCTACTATGACCTTGATTACTTGGTGAGGATAACAGCTACCCTCAACTATAAGATATTGTTTGTGTGACTATTAAGGTTTTGGTTGTTTGGTATTGTGGGCTTCTTCTCAGTTTTTACTTGTTTCTCATTTCTTTTTTGGCTATGATTGCTGGCAACGTTGCCATTGATAGGCTTCAGGAGAAGGAGAGGGCTGCGCTTAGCCGCAGTGCTAGGGTGCTTAAGTTGAGGCCGAGGTTGTGAGGTTGAAAAAGGAGAACTTGGCTTTAGATGATCTCAAAGCCTCGCTTTCTGAGGAAAATATTGAGTTGAAGACGAACAAGGAACTTCTTGTGAAAATCTGTAGTGACCTCGTTCAGAAGGTGGAAACCTTGGAGAAGAATTCTCAAGACAACCTTGGGGTATTGGAGAAATTGCGCAGCACCATTGAGAAAGATTCAACGACCATTGTGTGTTTAAAAAAAGCTTGCGCTGAGAAAGATACAATGATCCATACACTGGGTAAAAGTCTCGAGGATCAGAGAGGCTTCATTGATGGAGCGGAGCAAGTGTTGAAAACCTGATTTGCACAGATTCATGAGGGATATAGGCTTGCTTTGGCAGATTTTGGAGCGGAGCCCCTTCCTTTCCCCGTGGATAAGGGTGCTAAGGAAATGTTTGACTGGATGGATTAAGAATTTGAGTCCTTACCCTCAGTTATTGCGGGAGCTAGTGATTATGCGGCCTCCTTGTGTTGCGAGGGTGTGCTGAAGTTGCTTGAGGGTGGAGGGTGCTTAGACTTTCTAAAATTTTGGGCACGTAGTTACCAGTTTCCCTTAGCCTCGGAGCTCGATGCATAAGAAATGTCCATGCATGTGAAAATTGTAAAGAAGAATTTCTTGAAGCAATTCTGGGCGGCTTCCGGATGTGATTATGCGAAGCTAGTTGCCCGTGATTGTCCTGCAAAGGTTCGCACTTTTCTTTCTTGTTTTACATTTTGCGTCTTGGTTATTTTCTTATTGGCATTGTTTTGAGCAGGCTAAGGAAGAGGAGTTGAGGGAGAAGGACGAAGCTGGAGGTTCTGAGCAACAAGGGGCATAGGCCCAAGGCTAGATTTAATTGGATGTATAGCGTAGGGCCAAGAACTGAAATATTTTCTGTTTGTAACTTAATCTACATAGGATGTCTTTCCTCTTCGATTTCATTGTGGAAATGTTGTTGCCAGTGGCCATTCTTGGCATCTCTTTCGCGCTTTTCATTCAGACGCTAGTTTGTGTGATTTCTAGTGCTTTTCGCAGTGGACATTTTTTCATGCAAAGCTCTGTGTTGGGTCGCTATTTTGAGCCCCACGAGGTTATGGACTTGGTACTAAGGAAAGAGTAACACCTGAAGCTTCGAGGTTTAAGCTTGAGCCCCTTGGCCCATAATGCCGCGAGTTTGATTTCGCCTAAGTGTGATGCTGTAGAGTTTCGAGGTTCAAAACCTGGTCATGTGGTAGAATTGTTATTGACTTGTAACAAAACTCGTACCATATAGGAATAAATGTTGTTTTTTCTTTTGAAAAACTTCAACCCCCCCCCATTCCTTTTTGCGAAGATTTTGTTGTAGCTATTAAAGATTGAGCGTGCTTGTTTAACATGGTTTTTGGTGTGTGAAATTTTGATTAGCCTCAAGGTGGGTTATTGATCTGTTGCTTTATCGTAGTTTTCACACAAAGGGATGAAAAAACTTTTTGCGAAAAAATGTCATTCCCCTTTCATTCCTTTGTGTGAATTGTGTTGGTTGATGCCTTTTTGATCAGTGATTGGGTCATCCTCGGAACTCTTATCTTTTGATGTAATTTTTACTAATGTTTTTGTATTCAAGTATTCTAATGATAAGTCGATAAAAACTTGTTTCGTGTTTTGTGGACTTAAAAAATTCGACGAAAAGTTAGTTCGAAATCGCAACTCTTGGTTGCTTCGACCATAAAGCTTGAAGACCTACAAGGTTACATAAAATTTTGGATAAATGTTGATCTTGTCAAGCTGATGCCACAACTTGCTGTTGCTTTTGGCTAGAGCTTGCGTAGAAACGCAAGTATTTTTCTTGCATAGAAATGCGAAGTTCCTTTGTGTAGAAACGCACGCTTCAAGATATTCAAAAAGTAAAATTGGTGCTGCAACTTGTTGTTGCTTTTGCCCAATGCTTGCGTAGAAACGCAAGTTTTTCATCGTATGGAAATGCGAGGTTTCACCGCAACTTGGTATTGCTTTTGGCTAGAGCTTGCGCATAAACGCAAATCTTGCTTGCGCGTAAACGCAAGTTGATAGCCCCTTCGAGGCTTAACAAACATGAGGTAAGGGGGAATTGTACTTCATTAGAATATAAAAGGTTTACATGGATCCACCTCATTAAAAACCTTGCCTCCAGTGCGGAGCCCCCCTAGCAAGGAAAAGAGTACGGTCCGTTTGCTGGAAAGTAAATGCGAGAAAGTAAATTTTCTACCCTCGACATTGTTTATGGATTCACAGGTCGAATGCTTTTGCAAGTGTGGCGACTACGGGTAATATTTGAGCAAGTTGTCCACATTCCAAGAGTGTGGTAACTCTTCTCCAAGCTGGTCTGTGAGGTAAAAGGATCCTGGCATGTTGCTTCAAGAGACAACATATGGCCCTTCCCAAGTTTTTTGTAACTTCCTGAGGTTCTCCTAGTTCTTTCTCCTTTTGATAACTAGATCTCCCACCTTGATTTCTCAAATGCTCAAGTGCATTGATTTATATACTTGAACCACAGATGCAAAAGCTATTCTCCAAAACAATCTATGTTTCAGGAGGCAAAAGGCATTCTTCCTACTGCAAATATCCATACTACTAGAATTCAGCAATAACATTGTGTTGTAAATTGATTTGGAATGCTATTGTGAATGCAATGCACAAAAGATGTCACTCTGTACTACTAGAATTCACCAATAACACCATCTGTCATTGCTCCCTGAAAAATAGAACAAAAATAATTCAACATAATGACCATGTATGATTCAGAGGAAAAATGTATTACTTTGTAATATTACCGTCAATAGTTGAGAGAAACTATGATGACTGTGTATGATTCAGAGATCTCTTCCTGAGATAAAGATGGATGGTTCGGGCATGTATTTTGTAGTGTTGCGCCATCATCGACTGACACTTTTGTAGTCTGTTGCTCCTGATCAGATAGAAGAGAATCAAATAGTTAAATACAATTGAAATTTTTTGTAGTGAATACAGTTAGAGAGAATCTGATATATTTTGTGTTGTTAAATACCTTTGAACATTTTTCTTTTTTCTTGTCACAAACCTTCGAACTTTTTTTTTCTTGTCACACACCTTTGTACTGTTTTCTTTTTTGTTACCTTCCTTTTTTATACACTTGCGCTTCTTGTCAAGCCAAGTTCTTTTGCGCTTCGAGGTTTTTGTTTCCACCTCCTTTTTCTTTAGGCTTGCTGTACTCAACAATTCATTAGGCAGAGTAACATTGGTGGGAGCGATGATGGGATCCATAGGGCTTGTAACACCATTCATTTCTTCTTCAACTTGCTTGCTGAGCATATCCAGTGTGTTGTTTACTAATAAGGTGCATTTTGGATGGCTAGCAGCTCGATAAGCCAAATTGAGAAATTTACGAGCCATATCTTTGTAGCGAAGCATAACATCTAATTTTGGATTCTCTATTATGTCTCGGCCTTTGTTGTCCTGTACTGCTCCACTGCGTGCTTCCCGTGTCCATCTCTTCAGTACATATTGTGTGGGAAGTGATTTGATATTCATCAAATCAAGGACTTTTAAAGCATGGCCACATAGTATTCCGATTCTATTGAATTTCCCACAACTGCATGTACTGATCTGTTCTAATGGATCACCAATAACTTTGTACTCCTTCTCAAAGGTAAAATTTTCATCTAGACTCCCAATTGCTACAAGATATTCATTTGTGCCTTCCAATGTTGTGGTGCATGCTACCATTGATCTCTCATATTCACCTTGAAAAGCTTCAAAAATAGTTGGTGTGTACAGCTTGCTAGCTTGGATTAACATAGGTGTCCTTATTTTGATTCTAGGCAATTTTTTCCTTGATTCAAATTCAGATTGCAACTCCTTCTTTCTTTTATATTCCACAACCCTTTCAAAATGCTTAAGAAATCTGATTATGTCAAAATCAGATTTGAAATGTCGCTTCAGGTCGCTATTCAAACTTTCACTGAGTTGTGTACTTCTCATCCCTAATGTGAACACATCCTTCATATAACATTCGGCCCATTTTTCTCTTACCTTGTATATACTATCCAACCAAGTTTGCTTGCTTACCTTTGACCTCATGATGTTAAATGTTTCTTCAAATGTTGCTTCATCTTCATACTCATACATACACGCACTAAAATCTGAGAGAATACTCGGTTCTTTATTGCTGTCTTCTACTTCTTGTTTAGGAGAAGCACCTGATTCTTCATCATCCAGTTCAGCTAGATGCTTGACAGCATTCTGCATAATGTGAAAAGTGCATAGACCATGCCATGCTTCTAAAAAAAACTTCCTTAACTGCTTTTCCCATTGCATAATCTTGATCGGTATATATTGTTTTAGGTTGCTTGCCATTATGGGCTCTCAGGAAGGTCTCAAATAGCCACTTGAAGGATTCAAATGTCTCATCATACATGAGAACAGCACCAAAAACCACGATTTCTCTAAAATGATTGAACCCAACAAATACGCCAAAAGGTCTACTCTCCTTGTTTGTACCAAAGGTAGTATCAAAACTGACAACATCACCAAAATATGCATAGTCAGTGAGCATTTTAGCATCAACCCAGAATATGTTTGCAATTTGTTCTTCCCGATCCATCTGCAGTGCATATTGAAATGATGGGTTCTCAGCAATTTTTTCCTGAAAATACATAAGCATGCTTCCTGCTTGACCATATGCCATCTCCCGCTGTCGCTTGACCCGTAAATAGTTCTTGTGGTCTTGAAGAGTGTAACTGAGATTAGCTGAGCCACCAACTTGGATGCAAGCCAACTCATGTGCAGCTTTGGGCCCAATTCCTGCATCGTCAGCCGTCTCAATTTCAAAACCTCGTAACTCTGAAGTTTTTCTTTGGGACGCCATCAAGTGTGAGGTTTGTGGCAGGTGAAGGGTATGATTGTGTTTCAAAATCAGATCATTCACTTTATAATTTCCCTTCTCCCTATCTAGTATAAGACCTATGCGGACTTGACAATCAGTTCTAGTTTCAGCTCTTGGACACTTTGTGAGATGATCTCTTTTATCTTGCACTCTATGACCTTCATTTGCACAAAAATATCTGCAAGATCTAACCTTTCCATCACATTTTCTTTTGTTTGCGTACTTTTTTCTAACCTCAAAGACTTTTTGACCTCCAAAGGTAACCCAAAACATCTAGGCCTCTTCTATGGTACTGAACTCCATGCCAACTTGAGGGAACAAACCAGGAATCAAACTCTCCCTACAAGAAATAATTGATTTGGTGCTAAACTGAGCAACTAAAAGGAGACTCTGTACTTGTGCGAACAATTAGTCTAATCTGACGATGCAAATAAACAATCATGATATTACACACCTGTTTTCCGCCATCTGAAAC
This sequence comes from Setaria viridis, assembly GCF_005286985.2. Taxonomy (NCBI): domain Eukaryota; kingdom Viridiplantae; phylum Streptophyta; class Magnoliopsida; order Poales; family Poaceae; genus Setaria; species Setaria viridis. The sequence goes on from NC_048269.2 coordinate 14,360,270, forward strand.
ATGCAGGTTTTGTTTCAACACATCTAGGGATGCCAACGATGACTAGATTAGAACACCGAAAAAAATTAGTAGAGAGGAAGATCTAGGAGTGCAGAGTACTCCACCAAGTTATCATATCAAACGGCAGCATAGCACGAGCAGTCGACGATCGCCGCCTCAGTCCTCCCGGCTCCAGCCCTGGAACCGCGCCAAAACAAGCTGTGTCCGCGCCAAAACAGCAAGGTGTCACGCCAAAAGGAGGAACGCCGGCTGCTGCTTTTTACGCTTAACAGGCCGTGTTGTTGGGCCACAATACATGCAAACCAGCTAGAGTGCCTGGGCTCAGCTGCTCCGTTGGATGGCAGTGAACGACAGCGATGGAGTGACTGCCGGGAGCAGTCGTCAAGACCGACTTCAGAGGATCTCGTTCCCATTTCCTCGAGCCGCCGCTCTGTTCTCCGGTTGCTCCATCGCCTTTGGTGCCGCCTGTTGATCACACCGCCCCGCCACCGTTCTGCCTGTGGCCACGCCCTTTGGCCGGCTCTGGTGCTGGCCTGCAGGCAGCCACCGCAGGTCGCGCCCCTTCGCCACCTCGGGCGGTTGGCCATGGCGCCACCTGCGGGCGAGCGCCTCCGGCCTTCTGGTGGCCTAAGCCACCTGCGAGTGGCCTCCGTCACCTTGAATCGCGCCACCTGTGGGCGGGCGCCACCGGCTTGTAGATCCGCCTACGGGCGGGTCTCGCCGATTGGGGCCGTCGGCGGGTGGCCGCCGGTGAAGCCGACTCGATGCGCCGGTGCGTGCTTTCGCCCGATCTACTTCTCCTCCTCCTCTTCCATCCCGATGCCCCCCAGGTTCGCCAGCCGCTGGCCGCCGGCCGTTGGTCAGCCCATCACTGGTTGGTGGAGAAGCCCAGCGTTGCTGGGCCCCATGTGCTGCACCTAATCTCTGGGCGGCGGTCCACTGCTGTCTTGCGGCCATGGTCCATGGGTGTTTCCGCATCCTTGGTTGCGGATGACTCCGACACAGGGGTGCCATCCTCCTTGAAGAATGGTGGTTCTCCCCTTCTAGCCGCCATTGTCCCAAGCCTGAAGCTTGGGTGCGCCTCCTGGTGCCCACCGTTGGCCGTTGGGCCGACCTGAGGGCCAAAACCAGCGTTGCCAGTCCCTGCCCTTGGTGTGTTAGTGTCGGCGAGAACCCCAACGCCTTCCATTCCGGTGCCAGGATGATGAATGCGGAGGATTATCGGACAGTGAGTTTGTTCCTGCTGTGGTGTTGGCGTTGGCAGCCTAGGCACCGGCGTTGCCGTGCGTGTGCGCTCTGATGATGCACTTGTTGTGTTGTTGGATTGTGCAGGAACAGGAGGTTCAGGATGATGGACTCGACGGCGTGGATGACCACGACGAGCATGGCGACCACGGTGTTCACGGCGCCCTGCGGAACCATCCTCAAGTGCACAGAAATGAAGAACTTCGGCCATGGTTGTTACCTTTGTGATGTCGAGGCCTTCGTGCCTCTGTTCTTTCCTTTTTGCGTGCGTGTGTGTTGCCAAGTAGAGGCTAATCGTGCTGATAACGTGTTAGAGAATAAAGGGCTCCCGAAGGGAGTGGATGGATGTAATGATTCTCTTCGACTTCGCTTGCCAGAATCTATGCAAAGGGGCCACAATGGCTTCGGGTGCTAGGATTCGAACAACACCCATCAGCGTACATGCCACAAAAGCTTGCTGGGGTAGCCATCAAAAGACTTCGTTGTCTATGGTGTAAACGGAAGGTTTTATTTTATGGAAATTAACTTCGTTTCTATGACATGATTGTGTTCCCATTTTTATTTCAAGTTAATTGTTAACCTTTAACTTCGGGTGTCTATTGATCAAGGGAAGCGTGTTGCAGAAATATTTGTCCATAAGGCATCTACCATCATTATTCTATTACTAGCAGAAGTGCCCGTGCATTGCACGGAAGGAAGAAAATTATTCCGGGTCCCAAAACACATGGCATACGCCACCAAATATGCACGTATAAAATGAGGCTGGGCTAAAAAATCAACCAAATAATAATTTGGTTAATGCCAAGGCTCTCTCGCTTTTAATATGTTGTTCATTATTAAAATCAACCAAATTTGATGGTTGGTTGGAATTAGTTTTTGTTGCGTGAGGCACAGAAGTGAAGTTTTTTTTTCATGTTTTTCTTGTTTTTTCCTTTGCTAGTTGCATAAAAAAGGAAAGAAATACACATGATGGGAAGAGAGAAGTTGTAGAAACATAGGACACCAGCCCATCACCTGACTTCCACACTCTCGCTGATACACCGTGTCATCGCAAACTTCAATGAGAAGAGAAAGGAGACATGTGTTAGTAAGGTGAAGAAAAAACTGGATAGAATTCAAGAGCAATGCAAGTCACCGCAAAGGAACCTAAACACGTACTCATTTTCTCCAGGCTGAACATGACGATTGACAACTTGTCATTCTCCAGCAGCGTGCTCTGCGAGCAGGGTGATCTCCTCTCCTGCCTTTCTATCCGCAGGACACCATATGCAGAGATAAGAGTAGTTAATTCTCCAGAGCTGGTCCATCAGATTGATAAAGAAGGAAAGGGCACATGTATAATTAGATTCATTTTGCCTTGTGCTAGGAAATATCATTTGCATTTCTGCTGCTACCTTTAGTGATCCTTCTTAATGGCTAGTTTCTCTGCAAAAAAACACAAACCAAGTGAAAGCAGTAGTGAGTAGATGACAAATCCGATAACTGACGATCATATGGTTTCATAGGACAACATTAAGCCACTGCCATGAAGAAAAGAAAGCAATAGTAGTCTCCATTTTGTATATGCCTTCATCATTATGTCTAGATCCATTCACATGGTCATAGAACAAATTATGCATAGGAATCATGGAACATAATATTGGTACATCAAGTACATAAGGAAAAGGAAAAGCTTGTGTCAACAAATAGTAGAAAGGTTAGGAATATTCAGAGCAAGCAGAAGGGTTGGAAACATTCAGAGCATAGCAGACTACAATATGATAACTGAATAGCAGGGATAAGAGATTGACACTATTGCTGCAGTAATTGATTTATCTATTGATCCATCCATTATCATGTAGCAGTAATTTTAATGAGCAAACGAAAAGCAACGATTACCAAGAAAGAGAAATTTCTTTTATCCAAGAGCTGGCAAACAATTGAGGAGAGAGAGAAGAAAGGGAGAGCAAGGTGCACCTAGCAATGGAGGAACAGCCAGGGACACGCGCTGGAAGCGGAGCAGAGGAGGAAGAGGGACTTGCCGCCGGTGGGTGAGTCGCGCGACCCTTTGTCCCGCCCATTGTAGCTCCCGTAGGCGCCCTCAGAGCGGATCTCGAAGGGGCTGCTGCGCCGCTGTAGGCAGGCTGCCTGTGCTGAACGACGTCTTCAACAGAGTCCAGGCTGAACATCGTCGCCTCTCAGCACCTTGTTCGACGGGCAAGGCATGGCGCAATTCCTCAAGGCGGCTGGCGAGATGGCGCGGGGGGCAGTGCCGGCCCTTGGAGGGTGCACGAGGTGCACCGGCCTAGGGCCCATAGGAGTGGGGGGCCCAGCCCAAGACCCCAGGTAATAGGTATAGCTGCCCGTATAGGCCTTTTAGGTATACGCCTAATGACACGAACGCCTGTCGCCTGAATCTCAGCTCTACGCCACGCCGCCGTCCGTAATTCGTCGTCTCCGCATGCCCCTATGCCTGCCGACGCGGTGACTGTGCAAGTGCCCCCTGTCATGCGCTGCGACAGGCGACAGCGACCCAACACGGCAACACCTCAACTGCAGATTGCATACGGCGACACCACGACAGGCAGACCTAAGACCACAGACGGCGCATCATGCGGGACTGCGGCTCGTGCAGGTGCAGTGTGCTTCCTCCCTTCCTCGTCAGGATTTTTTTTCTTATCATTTTTAATCTAAATTAATTACTTCGATTTCTAGTACTCGGTACTCATATAGTCATATTTTTCTTCTAATTTAGGTGTTAGAAACTTAAAATGTTACCTAAAAAACATTTGTCGGGATCTCAAAAAAGAAAACAGAAAAGAGTAGAAGATCAATTTATTGAATCTCAAAAAGGTGCTATACATAACTTTTTTTCAGCTTCAAGCAGTGTTGTGCCTGACGATAATCCTGTAGATGCACTTGATATTGAAGAACAAGGGCAGCAACAGCAACAAGTTAATGATAATTTAAGTGAACAAGTTGATGATATTGATGAAGCTACAAAGAATGAAAATTTACAGCCTTCCTCTCAACCTGAAATTTCAATTGATGATGTGCAAGAAGCTTCTATTCATGATGTCTTTGATCCTAGAACTTGGGAAAATCTTGATAATAAGGGTAGAGATATATTGATTGAAAAGGGGCCGGTGAGAGAATTGAATCTTGAGTTCCCTGTAGATGCTCTTAATAGACATTTTTCATATGCTTACTACTCTAGAAAGTTAAGCAATGGTGAGGTGGTTGATAGAAAATGGTTGGTTTACTCTAAACATGTGGACAAAGTTTTTTGTTTTTGCTGCAAATTGTTCAAATCAAGTCAGAGCAAAAGTTTGCTAGCACATGATGGATTGAGGGATTGGAAACATCTTAGTCTTAGACTCAAGCAACATGAGAACAGTGCTGAGCATATAACAAACATGAATACTTGGAATGAAGTTAGGCTAAGATTGAGCAAAAATAAAACAATTGACGATGATTTGCAACGAGAAATTGCAAAGGAGAGAGAGCGTTGGAGACAAGTTTTAGTAAGAATTGTTTCTGCTGTCAAGTTTCTTGCTAAACATAATTTGGCTTTTCGAGGAAAAAAATGAGAAACTATATCAAGATAGCAATGGTAATTTTCTGGACACAGTTGAAATGATGGGTGAATTTGATCCCGTGATTTGATCATCATTATCTTGGGTATAAAATTCAGAATGAGATGATTTCTCTTCTTGCAGATTGTGTGAAAAAAACTATACTAAAGATCATCAAAGATGCAAAGTATTTTTATGTGATTTTAGATTGTACTCCAGATGTGAGCCATGAAGAACAAATGACTCTAATTATTCGGTGTGTCAATATGTCGAGGAATGTTCCAAGGGTAGAGGAGTTCTTCCTAGAGTTTTTGAAGGTAGATGACACATCAGGATTGGGTCTTTTTAATGAATTAAAGAATGTATGGGCCACCCTTGATTTGAATATTGATGATGTGAGAGGACAAGGCTATGATAATGGTTCAAATATGAAGGGTTCTCACCAAGGTGTTCAGAAGCGCTTGCTTGAAATTAATCGAAAAGCACTATACATGCCGTGTGCATGTCATAGTCTGAATCTTACTCTTTGTGATATGGGAAAATCTTGCAGGTAAACTATTATTTCTATTATACATTGTTTTCATATAATATGTCATATTTTGGGAAAAGTTTCAAACTTACTATTTGTTAAATCTTGCAGGCAAGCTATTTCTTTTTTTTGTCTCATCCAACGTATATACACATTGTTTGTAAAATCTACTAAAAGGTGGAAGATTTTAATGGACAATGTTCCAGGATTGACAGTTAAGTCATGGTCTAATACACGCTGGGAAAGTCGAATAAAAAGTGTTCAAGCTATCAGATTCCAAACTCCTCAAATAAGATCAGCTTTAATAGCGCAAGAGAAGGCTTCAACTGATGATCCAATGACAGTTAGTGAATGTCAATCTTTGGTGAGTGCACTAGAGAATTTTGAATTTTTAGTTGGTTTGGTTATTTGGCATGATATTTTATTCTCTATAAATAAGGTGAGCAAGAAGTTGCAATCTAAAATTGTGAGTATAGATGATACTCTCAAACATATTGAAGGTGTCATATCATATTTTAAGAAGTATAGAGATGAAGGTTTCACTTCTAGTATGGATACAACAAAAAAACATTGCATCTGAAATGGATATAGAGCCAAAATTTCATCCAAAACGTCAAGGAAAGAGAAAGAAACAATTTGATGAACAAGATGACCAAGATGAGGAAATACAACGATCTGCTGTGGACTCATTTAGAGTAGAGTACTTCAATGTTATGATTGATGCTGCAATTGCTTCATTGACTAGTAGATTTGAGCAGATGAAAAAATTTGATAATATTTTTGGGTTCTTGTTCAACTCAAAAGATTTGAAATCTTTGGATGAAGCTGATCTTTGGCTGCACTGCAAGAATTTTGTGAAAACATTTTCTCAGGATAACTCATCCGATGTTGAGATCAATGATTTTTTTTCAGAATTAAAGGTGTTGCAAGTGACTTTGCCAGATTCTTTGATGTCAGCGCTTGAGATTCTGGAGTTTGTTATAGCTGCAGATTGCTATCCAAATGTTTCAGTTACCTATCGAATCCTCTTAGCTGTACCTGTGACTGTAGCTTCGGCAGAAAGAAGTTTCTCAAAATTGAAGTTGTTGAAGAACTATTTGAGATCAACTATGTCACAAGAAAGGTTAAATGGATTGGCTATGTGCACCATCGAGAGGGATATCTTGGACACTATTGATCTCAATACCGTCCTTGATGATTTTGCATCAAGAAATGCCCGAAGAACTATATTTTTATGAGAAGCAATGTATATTATGGAGTTCTATTCTTCCTTAAGGTAATCTTATTAGTTTTAGTCTTTATTGTTCTTCGATAATTATCAAACATGCTGAATTAAAAATATATTACTAGATTTGTTTTTGCAAGAATAATTAGTGCTTATATATATTATAAAATTTATATATAGTTTAGAGGGCCATCGTGATGAGTTCGCCAGAGGGCCCTTAAAAACTTAGGACCAGCACTGGCGGGGGGCTGCCGGCGCCGTCGGTGGCATCGGTCTAGGACCGCAAGCCTTTTTCCCCTTCGCCTGAGAAGTTTTTTTCCCAGGCATCATGGAGGTGGACCTGGAGCGGCACAGCAATGCCACAGACCCGCCGCGCCGCCTCCTCCGACCATGACACGGCCTCCTCGTGCGCGGCGACCATTGCCGCCGCCGGCGAGCAGATCTCGTGGCTTCCGCTACCCTCCTCCTCCGGTCCCGGTGTCATCCCTTCTGTCGTCGGTGGGCAAGCTTCTCGATCTCCTCCGGGCCCCTCCGGTGGCTGTGGCCCTATGCCCTTCGGCAGCTCCCCCGCGCGGCGGGCAGCCCGTCGCCGCCGCCACGGATCTTCAGCGGGTGGGGCGGCTGCTGCGGCCTCCAACCCCGCATCACGGAGGACAGCGACACGCATGATGTGGCCCCCGGAGCGGACGCCGAGGCGCCCCGGCCTCGCCGGCGGCGGCGGCACGCTCCCCTCGCCCAAGCCTTGCGGCCTCACCCTCCTCCCCTTCTCCACGGCCGCAGCTGAGCCCAGGACATTGGCCGCCGCACCATCGATGCTGCCGGCCGCCCACGCCCAATCTCCCTCGTTTGCCTCTCTGTTTCGAAGAAAGAGAAGCTTTTTCCCCTTTAACCCCTCCCTTCTTTTTCCGCCCGAGCTCCCCTCTCTTCAAAATTGGACTGCGGGTTGATTACTGAAAACTTGAAGGGTTTTTTCGCAAAATGACCACGACGGTTGAAGGATTGAATCTTTAATATTAGGTATAGATTTATTATTTATTATGCTTGTATTCTCTTATCGCTTAAAAACATATATGGATGTGCTCGCTGACAAGATTTTGCAGATAAAATTATCATACGTCTAGGCATCTAATGAACTTCTCTTCTTGAAATTGGATAATATATTGGCTTCATCTATATGAAGAGGAGAATACTCTTATGTCCCGAGAAATAGAAAGAAGAGAAAAGAAAAAAAAAGCTAAAGAGACTTCTACTTTTCAAAGAGGAATCACTTTCGGCAAACACGAGTCAGAGACTCAGAATAAGTGAAATTTTTAACGATGTGGTAGACAGCCAAATCATCCAAAAAAACTCACTTAAGCGCATGGAAATGTGTTGCTGACTTTCTGTAAACTCAGTGAGTGCAAAGTCTTTCGAGGAAAAACGAAAGCACCTTCATGAAACGTGAAGGGAATGAAAAGTCAACTCGTGAAACACGAAGTTGCACAAAAATCAAAGTAAGGCTCACGAGCCACTTCGTGTATTCTCATGCATTTTATTTTGAACCAAGGAAACATTTGTTAAAATGTGAACATAAAATAGGAGAAAGATGTTAAAAGGATTTATGAAAAATATTATACTCGAAAAATTTGAAAGTAAATATAATACTTGCTTGCAACCGTTTGTTAAACATTGAACCAGCAAGGGGCTTGTCATCAACTTCAACATCATCTGCTTCGACCCCAACAGCATTGTACCAGAAAGGGGCTATCCGACAACTTCACCTCCATCCTCAATGACATCATCCGGCTCGAGGGGCTTGACATCGGTGTCATCATCGATTTCACCTCCGTCGCTACTTCGGCTCAAGAGTTTCGTTACCATCTTCACCACAAGCACTGGCCAAGAGGGGCTAGGGCGGGATCGTGGAGAACCAATTCACCCTGAGATTTGAGTCTTGCCCGGCACATGTGAGCGAAGATTCGAAGGTGTTGAAGGCTTCGGCAGGATAAAGGAAGCAGCTCTCTGCTTCCTCTACTTCGACTACATCGACAGCGATAAAAAACATAATTTCTTCTTCGACTACACAAAAGATGGAATAAGTTCTCCGACTACATCGACTACACGGAAGAAGCGTGTTTCTACTTCATCTACCTTCACTACTTCGATGAAATTTTCTACTTCGACTACATTTTTTAACGCTCAAGATAAAACGAGAAGCTACAAAACTGAAGTTGAGAAATACAAGATGTCTAGCAAAGTAGAGTCCAACAAGGGAGTAGATGCGGCAGGGGGTGATGATGTAGCACTGGTCCGATCTTCCGAAAGGTAGTGATAAATTTGATTGGTGGAGACTCGATGTTGATGATCCGGGCTTCTAATCAGACATGATTCAAATCCCTGCAACCGCTACACCACTGCTCCATTGGTTATCAACCAACCAAAACATGATTGACCTCGCCGAGAAGGCTTTCCCTGCAAGTCAATCGAAGAACACAAGCAAGAAGGTATAAACACGCAATCTGAAATTGCAAATATGAATGAAGTAAAGAAGGGTTCAAGCTCTCAATTTGAAAGGACTAGTCGACACAGTTGAGGAGAACAAGAACAGGGGCCCTGGATCACTGTAAAAGGACTTGTCGGCATAGCTACAACGAATCAATCCCAGTTTCTCAAAGGAAAACTAGAACTAAACAAAACCCGAGTTTCTAAGGCGGTGGCTACTAAGTTTATATCAAAAGGGGCAAACTAGGGTTGGGGGCGACCAGGAAGGGGGCGCCCACAACTTGGGCTTAAGGCCCGACACAATACAAGGCGAAGCTGGCCCAAAACTGGTGACGTAGCGCCTTATCATGGTCACACAGAATGATCCACGAACCTTCTAGAGCTAGGACCAAAACCAAAAGAACGGCAGCGGCATCCCTGTTCCAACGCATCAAAGAACGCCTCGTTTTGATGTCGTATGAGGGAGATATGACCGAAACCGTGCATGGTGTCGGCTGAATCCGAACTGAACGGGACGACTGAGATGGTGACCACTTGTAACTTGGGGAAGACAATGACTCGTGTGTGTCCAGCATGGTGATGTCCTCATCATCTTCCCCTTATTGAATTGGAGTCATCCTCAACTCCATCCCATCATCAATCTCCTGCAAAAGGTTAGGGACAGCAGGATGCAAGGTACGAGATATAGGATTATCGGTAACAAAAATATTTCGACAAAGCATAGTATAGCAAGGTGCATCATGGTTATCACATAAGGCCGCAATAGCAGTAGTGGTGGCAAGATAAACACCCTCGTTTAACTTAATCCCATTATGTGTAGCATGAGATGGAACTAAAGCATGATCATTCTTAACAATTTCAGCAAGCTCGTTATGATATTTCCTAATATCCACAGGAGATAAAGGAAGGAAAGTAATATTCTTATTTTGACGCATAAAAGTATATTTATTAGTTCTGCTATGGTGTAAAGCATCAACATCAAATTACCATGGACGGCCTAACAAAAGAGAGCATGCTTGCATAGGTACAACATCAAAATCAGCATAGTCATTATATGAGCCAATAGAAAAATGCACGTGTGCTGATCTAGTTACCTTTATCTTACCACTATTGTTGAACCATTGTAGGTGGTACAAATGCGGGTGCACACATGTGGTCAAGCCAAGTTTCTCGACCAGATCTGAACTCACCAAGTTGTTGCAACTCCCACTATCAATTATGGTGAGAACACGACGATCCTTAACGATGAGAAACATGTGGAACAAATTGCAGCGTTGGAGCTTCTCTTCCTCATGTCTAGTTGGGAAGTCAACACCCGCTACACAAGAAGGCTCTCATAACCCATTGAGACAGCCAGAGAATCAATGGCAACCTCCTTCTCTTTATTCGCTTCATCTGCAACAATGTTAGCAGCAAGAGCCAATTCATCTTCAACATCACTAGCACTTACATATCCTGTTCCATCAGCGGTGGCTATGTAAGCACGATGATTTGGGCAATCCTTCGTGACATGTCCAATGCCCTTGCAGCGGTGGCACACAATTTTGTCAGAATGTTTGATGACGCACCAGGGGCCATAGCTTTCTTCTGCGGTTGGTACTGCACAGGAGACAAATTGCTCACCTCGAAAGCATGTGTAGTAGCAGACGGTGTCGCTTGTGGCTAGGCAACAGAAGCCTTGGGCTTGTTGATGTCGGAACGCTGCTGCTGAAAAGATCTTCCAAGGTTGGACCTAAAAGTGCGTTGTTGACTACGTCCCTGTACTTCTCTTTCAGCTTTAAGAGCAAGATGATATAATTGGTTGAACCTGTTCCAATATTTGTAATCAAGAATATCCTGTATATCACGATTCAAACCACCAAAGGATCTAGCACAAGTATCTTCATCATCCTCATGTATATCACAACGTGCTAGACCAATGAGCAATTCCTGATAATATTCTTCTACTCCTTTTTCACTTTGTTTTAAAGTTTGCAGTTTCATACGCAAATCACATTGGTAATAAGGAGGAACAAAATGAGATTTCATATATTGTTTTAAAACATTCCAAGTCTAAGATACAGCATTGGCATTATTATTATTGCAAAGATCATTCCACCAAAAGAGAGCAAAACCAATAAACTCACTAGTAGCAAGCCTAACTCTATACTCAGCAAGAACTAAATGAGAATTAAATTTTTGTTCAACAGCAAGTTCCAATCTAAATAAGCCTCAGGATCAGCATTACCAGCAAAAGGAATCATGGTAAATTTAGTTTTAGCAAAATGATCATTATTACTATGGTGATGATTATTACCTCCCATACCACGACGATTACGCCGAAGACGGTCCATGTCACGTGCATCATCATTAAGATCAGCGTCATCATCATCCTCCAGACCATCAACATGAGAGGTGGGTCGGCGTGGTGGCACTGGGGGAGGTCATTGCTCAACATGTTCAATCCGGGTAACCAGAATATTAATGTTGCGCATCAAGTCATCAAACTTCCCGTCGATGTAGGTGTGCTGGTCAGCAAGAAGCTCCGTAAGCTCGTCCTTGGACACACACTCATTAAAGTCCGAAGGAAACTCCACTCCTTTCCCTTTCCCTATCATGGTTAGAAGACAGCAAAAGACAACACAAAAGTATTATCCCTATCAACTAGCAACTACTTGGTGGTGGTGAAAGTGGAAAGCAATATCTCAAACGGCTTACTACCACCTTGCAAGTGTTCTTACCAAAGCCAATAGGGCAGTACAATCTGTTGTCAAGCTTGGGTGTAACAGTTGCAAGGAGAACCTGTACTGACAGAAGTATATGTGGAGTTTTGGGCAGGCACAATATGGTAGTAAGGAAAAATAATAGCCGAAGTAGATTGGCAAAGTTCAATAAGTATCCAAAGTACAAGTCACAATTGCTGGCTAAGACGTGTCCCTAGATGTAGCACAACAGGTTGGAATGAAAGATGGTGGATAGAACTCAAAGAACAAGCAACCAACAACTCATGCAATTGTTTTAATTCTTTTCCCTGATTTTCCCTCCAGGACTAGTAGGAATCCACTTTTTTATTTTTCTCAATTATTTTTTTATATTTTTCTCTGAATAGGAATCACAGAAGATGAAACCACAAAAATTTGCACCTTAAACAGAGGTGTGATGTGGTCTACAAAAAAATAGGCACGTTTGTTGAAAACCGTGCAACAACTTAAAGGCTTGAAAACTCCCACTTCCTGATTTTTTTTGGGAAAGCTGAGAATCACAAAAACACCAAAGGCATTGAATTGTATGTGTAACTTTTCGTTCTGAAAATTTTAAAAAAAAAGTCACCTCAATCAGAGTTCCGAGCGAAAAGTTATGCCTATTTTAAGGAAGGTCACCCGAATCAGGGTTTCGGAAAGGCACAACGCGGCTGGTAAGGCGGCAGCGGCTAGGGCAAAGCTTCCCTATCCTTCCAACACCGATCACGACTAATGCAAAGCTTCTCAGCAAGAAAAATAGGGGCACAAACTTCCCTGGTATGCAGCAATAGGTATTCGCCAGATGAATCAAGAAGGGCTGCAATGCAAAGGCGACACAATGCGGATTGCAACCTATCTAGGAATTGCGTGGCAAGAGTTCACACAAGGTGGCTAGCGGGGCAAGTCAAGTAAAGTGGGGGCTCGACTTATTGTTTGGGTAAAGGTGGATGGGATAGCGGCGGAAACAATCAAACAACGACGGGGCGGTTGAAACTACGACCACGAATACACTAAACTAACAAGACTTAACAACGGACACAAACTGAACAAAGCGAATCTGAAACGAAAATTGCAAAGGCTAAAAAGGAGGGGAAAGTGTAAATATCTTTAGGCTTTTTGTGGACTATAGGTGTTGGACACGAACTGAATCTAAAGGGGAAACACGATAGTATACCTCATGGGTAATCTGGAATCCTGATACCACTTGATGTAGCACTGGCCCGATCTTCCGAAAGGTAGTGATAAATTCGATTGGTGGAGACTCGACATTGACGATCCAAGCTTCTAATCAGAAACAATTAGAATCCCTGCAACCACTACACCACTACTCCGATGGTTATCAACCAAGCACAACTTGATTGACCTTGCTAAGAAGGCTTTCCCTACAAGGGAATCGGAAAACACAAGCAAGAAGGTATAAACACGCAATCTAAAATTGCAAATATGAATGAAGTAAAGAAGGGTTCAAGCTCTCAATTCAAAAGGACTAGTCGACACAGTCGAGAAGAACAAGAATAGGGGTCCTGGATCACTGCAAAAGGTCTTATTGCCACAGATACAACGAATCAATCTCAGTTTCTCAAAGGAAAACTAGAACTAAACAAAACCGGAGTTTCTAAGGCGGCGGCTACTGAGTTTATATCAAAAGGGACGAACTAGGGTTGGGGGCGACCAGGAAGGGGGTGTCCAAAACTTGGGCACGACTTGGGCTTAAGGCTCGACACAATACAAGGTGAAGTTGGCCCAAAACTGGTGATGCAGCACCTTGTCCTGATCACATAGAATGATCCACGAACTTTCTAGAGCTAGGACCAGAACCAAAAGAACGGCAGCGGCATCCCCGTTCCAACGTATCAAAGAACGCCTCGCTTCGATGTCGTATGAGGGAGATATGACCGAAACCGTGCAGGGGTGTCGGCTGAATCCGAACTGAACACGACGACCGAGTTGGTGACGACTTGTAACTTGAGGAAGACCATGACTCGTGTGTGTCCAACATGGAGATGTCCTCATCAGGGGGCATGTCCTCATGGCCAAAGTGTTAATTGTAGCCAAGCTTTTCCCATAAATTCAGGTACTTCGGTTTGTTGTGCCAGCCAAACCAAAGTAGTTGAGGGGCTTCTATTGGGAAAAAGAGCTTCGCATGGCACCCTAACCTTTCAGCCCATGTAAAGGCAGATGTAAGGATCAGAAGGTCTAGTTGTAAATTTTGTACTCACCAAGGGTTTGGTGGCTAATTGCCACCCACATCCTCCACTATATAAAGGACGCATGGTGTATTAAGGAGGGGACTCACCTTGAGCACTCCCGCACTTCTTCCTCTAAGTTATGACTTCTTCTCCATTGCATCTCTCTTCTCTCCTGTGTGGTGGAGACAAATCCTAATACTTTGAAATTTTGTTCTACTTTTGCATGACGATGATGTCAACGTATGAAAACTAAATTATGACTTACTAGCTATGTTTGGTGGCAATGGGGCGTGTTGCTACGCGAGCATGGTATATGAAGGTCGTAGAGGCACGTCTTGTAGGGTCTCTGTAAAAATCGAATGCTCTTATTTTTGAGAAAATTTTCACGGGCTCATAATGAAAAACCAATGGACACTCGCTGGGAGGTATCCTGTCCTATTGTCAACGTCGACAGACGAGTGAGGACGCCTTCAGTCACTATAGAAAGGAAGGAATAATAATGTAGATGGGATATGGAGTTGACTTATAACCTTTTCCGATCAATATAATGTAGGTCGGATCCACAAATGTCCATGCAATCATAAGCCTAATTTTTTTTATTTACCATGGTGCAATGCTAGTTCGATTTAACTAAATCTAATTTAATACATTTATTCTAAAGTTTGACATGTAACTTCAAATTCATTCAAATATTCCAAATTCCAAATTAGACTGACGTGGGGCAGCAAAACCTGTCCCTAAACTTTGTTTCTTCTTTTTTTCTTCACACGCCGACTATTATTTCCGTTCCTTTCTCGAGAATGACAAGGAAAACATCCGAGTCCATCCGGCATATTTTCATGAACACGATCGCACCTGGACACGCTGACAAACATGGACCCACCTGTCATCCTTCTCCTCCTCCGGTCCTTCTCGATCCGGGAAATCCCCCCTCTGCTCAGGTCGAGTCTTCTCCCCAAAGCTGAGCTCCCACCCCTCTTTCTCCACCGAGCCAGCCAGTCGCTCGATCCCCTCGCCGTGGCATGCAGGACTCCCTCCGGTCTCTCCTGGAATTCGCCTCGCCGGGGTCGGAGCCTTAGCTCCCCTCAGGCCTGGCGCCTGTTGGATTTCACCGCAGCCGGCTGTCTCCAGGGTGAGCTCAGCTTACCGCCTCCCGGTCCTGATTTTTCTCGCTCCTCCTATTCCTTCTCCCTCCACACGGGGTTGAATCAGGCTCCTCTGACTTTGTAGCTACTCCGCGCGAGTGCGCACTGCAAATCTCTTCTTTTCTTGGATACTTGTGGCTGGACCTGCACAACTCTCAAACTCTCCCTATGCATCTGGAATGGATACAAATATACAATTACTGTGAAAAAGCTCGTATTTTTCTAATCTTCAGCAGCTTTCATCTTTCCCTTTACTAATTACTAGCTGCTAACATGTCTCCTGCAGGAGGGTAAAAGGGGAATACTGGTTCCCCATCTGGTGATGCATTGCTAGTTGCTACCCACTGGGTAAGACAAAAACAAGGTAGTATCAATAAGAAAACAGTGGTTACCACTTTCTACATTACTGAGAAAATTGCCTTTTACTAATCATGATTCCATTTCAAACAATAGAGGGTACATTTGATGGGACTATGGGAGCGATGAGTCAATATGCTATTTGAAGAGTCGGTTGTAGATCGAGGTCAATATGACCACATAAACTGGATGATTGTGTGAACAAGCCACAACAATGTGAAATCAACATAGTGCTATACCAAAGTATAGCTATGCAATCGCTTTGAGATGCTAAGAATATAAGAAATATCCTATATCCATCTCCTACCTGGTGTGTTCTTTGTGTGTGTATTTTCACTATGTGTAGATCCAGATCCTGAACTAACAGAGAGTAGTACGAATACAGAAGTAATTTGATGACCAAGCCTCTGTTTCAGCCCTAAAAGAAGAATAATAAAAGAGCCCTCTTTCTGCTTTGCATACCCAGATGATGACTGGAATTTATCTCTACAGGAAAACCACACACACTTGGCCCATTTTCATGTCCTACAAGACTCCAATAGTATTTTCCAAGTCTCACTTCCACCACCTGGGTGGCTCATCTGCCCAAGGGGTTCTGTGCTGAAGTAGCATGCTAACATTCAGTCCCTCACGCTCTTTCCATCACAGTTCTAAAATCTACATCATGCAAAGGGCACAAACCGGTAACTGTAAGAATTTCTATTTGAGAACTTTCTGAATGGTTGTAAGTTTTGACAATGCATGGCCTTGGATGTAAAAAAATGTTCCTGCCTGATTAATTTTACCATTTAGTTGACTGACTTCATATGTCTTTTTGTCAGGTAAAAGCATGGAGTATACAGCTTCAGAACTGATGTATCCAAACATAAATTCAAAAGTGCACACAGAAACATTGATGGCAATGATAGATGATAATGTGCCAAAGCTGAAAAGGTTGCCCTTATATGTACAAGTACAGAATTGGCAGTCTTATTGGTACTACGTCAGCACCATTATTGGTATACTCGTTTCACATCTTGATACTAGAAGACTCAGAATAATTGATATGAAAAAGGAGAACAAAGTTGCTGTCATGACTACTACAAAGATGGGTGTCAAACAAGACTTTTGTTTTGTAACTAGCTTTCCTTGGGTGTTGGTTTCCTAATTCCTAGTCACCATTACTCCAGAAGTAGAAGCAGTACGAAGAATCTGTATCTGAACAACACCTTTTGGCATTGTGGCCTCGGCAGTCTGGTGATTCATGCTGAATTGGTCTCCGCTATCAGCAGCCTCAGCAGTATTTTGGTTCAATTGTTGGTTTTCTGATGAATTTGCACCATGGCCAGCAAGTCAGCAACTGTTTTACATTTCATATCATATTCTTCGACGAGCTCTGTCATGTACAGTGATGCAAGACGGAAGAGTCTCGTTCCTTTGACTTTTGAGGGCTGAGGGAGGACAGATCTTAGCTTCTCGGTTCCATCTTCCGCTTGGTGTCCAAATGGTATGGGTTCAAGGACTGAAGCTGCAGGGACATTTTGATCTTTCAAGCTGCTCTCAAGTTCATCACCCACAGTCCCATTGCTCCTCTGTGACTCTTGGAGTCTCTCAAGATGAGTAGCAACCGAGTCAATCATTGCCTCAAGCTGTTTAATCCTCGCTGCTGCTTGTAGCATGAGACCATTCTCACTGATTTTACCAATCCCAGGTATCATTGATCGAACCCTAGCTCGAATGTCGTTCTTCAGATGTCTTGCTTGTGCTCCTCGGCTCAGATTGCACCTAAATACGTACGGAATTCCATGAAGATTTGGTCAGAATCCCATTCTTTGTTGCATTAGAACTCAATCAAACACCCAAATGGCAGACTGAAGGTACTCGTACCAGTCTTTGTGTCCCGCGACATTCTGGTCTGTGCTTCCGCGCTTCCCTTTTGCTTGTGCCGTCCATTTCTCCGCCGCCCTCCTCCCTGCCGTCGCGTTGGCTTCCCGCTTCGCCGCCGCTTGGCCAGGTGTGGAGCGATGCCTGCACGGAGCGCTCCCCATTGCCTGTGTCGTCTCCCTCGCCGCCTTAGCTTGGCTCTTTCCTTCCCCCGCCATGGCTTGCCTCGCCGCCACCCCCTCCGCCGCCGCTTGTCCGGACGTAGAGTGATGCCTGCTGGAAGCAAAGAGACATGCTTATTGGCTAATTTCTGCATAACACATTCATACCAAACAGGAATTGAATTCAAGAAATAAGAACAGTTCCGGCAGAACACCGGAACCCCGCAAGAATTCAAGAAACACACCAAAACCCCCGCAACAATCCAAGAAACACCTAGGTTCGCAAGAATCGAGGAAACATCAAGTTCCTGCAAATAAACATAGATTATTGGCCAATTCCTGCATCATACCAAACAAGAATTCAATTCAAGAAACAAGAACACCCTGGACTCGGCAATAACGCAAGAAGCACACCAAAACCCCCGCAAGAATCCAAGAAACACCCAGTTCCGCAAGAATCGAAGGAACATCGAGTTCCCTACCTCTTTTCCTGTTCCTGACCCGATCTTCTATCTTCGTCAGGGTTTTCCATCCTCTGCCTCTTGCTGGCAGAGGGATGCGGATCCGTCATCTCGTTTTTCTGCACCCGGACTGAATCTTCTTTCTCGCGCAGGGAACAGAGGAAAGCGGCCGAAGGGGACCTGCGATCCCTCTTTTGTTTCTTGGAGAAGGATAGATCAGGAGAGGGGAGCCCGGGGTTCGTTCGTTCTTGGACAGGAGCCGAACAAGCGGAAGCTTAAATGGTCGGAGGAAGACGACGGAGGGAGCAGCGGGAAGGCGAGGCGGGCGAATTGGACGGCTGAAGAGCGCCAGGAGCTAGCCAGCACGAATCGTGAAGCATACCACGTAACCGCTACTAACATGGCATCCCGGGCTGAATGCTGCTTTGAATGAATTTTCGGGGCACTGAGCCCACGTCATAACCACGGGCCCAGGCCCATGACATCCGTGATTTGCAGGATCTTAAATACTTCCAGGATATTACCAGAAAAAAATACTTCCAGGATGGTCAATTGCTGAATGCCAAGGAGGGTGGGTAATGGGGAGCATCATGAGAGGCATTCAGGCATTGAAAGATGGGCTAATTTGGAGGGTTGGTAATGGGGAGCAGATAATACTGACACGGGTCTCGGAACTCACCGATCCATCTACTGGAGATTGGGATTCTGAATTAGCAAAGAGCAACTCAAGCTGCTAATTTTAACTAAAAGGAGAAAAAACGAACTCCAATAGTCCATCCAAACCTTCCCTAATTTTTTAACAACGCTAAAAAATAGCCTACCACTGCGTATATTTTAGCGTTGGCATTCCTCCCCCAATCTTAATTCTCGCACGCTCGCGCGTCCCTTTCGATAGGCCCAATACGATGACGTGGCTTGTTTTAAAATATTGGGGGCTATTTATTAGCGATCTGCTGTGGATTGATATGTTTTTGGGGGAAATTTTTTTTAGAAGAACCCCCAATACATAGTTTTGGGGAAGAATTTTTTGAAGTACTCTTGGAGTTGCTATTGCTATGCAGATTTTTTTGGGAGGAAGATCAGAAAAATATCCTTGTAATCCCTGTCAGATATGAGACTGAGGATCCTCCTACATGGCATTTTGACACAAAAGGTGTTTTCTCGGTCAAATCAGCCTATCATGCCAGTATTGCACCTGGCCTGGCATGAAGCACCGGCATGGGTTCATCGTCATCAAGGCAAAAAATGGTTGGTTTATGAGACACCAAAGCAAAGAGAAGCCAAGGAGAACCAGGGAATGAGAGGTGGCAGTTGCTTAAAAAAATCAGAGGTGGCAGTAGTTCCCTTTGAAGGCATCATCTTCTATCCTCGCAAGTCCATGGCAAGTCCATGGTAGTTCTAACTTTCAAGTGGTTTGATAGGAAAACAAACATCAAAATAAAGGGATCAAGAGATAGGCAACGCTGGTCCAATTTACAAGTGACTTCTCATCGTCGATACTAACCAAAATAACCCCGTTTGGTTAGTTTTGCTTATTTTTAGCACCCGTCACATCGAATGTTTAGATACTAATTAAGAGTATTAAACATAGACTATTTACAAAACTCATTATATAAGTGGAGGCTAAATGGCGAGACGAATCTATTAAGCCTAATTAGTCCATGATTTGACATAGTCCATGATTTGACAATGTGCTGCTACAGTAAACATTTACTAATGATGGATTAATTAGGCTTAATAGATTCATCTCGCCGTTTAGCCTCCACTTATGTAATGAGTTTATAAATAGTCTACATTTAATCCTCCTAATTAGTATCTAAACATTTGATGTGACATGTGCTAAAAATAAATCCCCAAATATTAACACAGATATAGCGCTGCTCCGGTCCGGGATGCCGTAAGCAGGTCGATCCCTTCATGGCATCGAGGCCAATCGATTTCCATCTTCTGACCTCGGATCAATGCATGAAATGGCGCTGCAGTGATTGAATTTGCCACCTCCAAGAAAAAGAAAGAAAGAGATGTGGTGCCAAGACGACAAGGTAGTCGCAGGACCCAAAATCTGTTGAACAGTCCAACTAATGCCCGAAATTATTAAATGACGGACCTTTGTCAAATATTTAGTTACGTATTACTCCCTCCATCCCAAATTATAAGTCATTCTAAGAACCTTGGAGAGTCAAAACATCTCAAATTTGACCAAATTTATATGATAATATTATAACATTTATGATGTCAATTAAGTATCATTAGATTCTTCATCAATTTTATTTTCATAGTGTACCTATATGATATCATAAATCTTTATAATTTTCTCTATAGTTTTGATCAAACTTGAGATGCTTTGACTCTCCAAGATTCTTAGAATAACTTATAATTTGGAATGGAGGGAGTACTACGTATTGAGGAAAAATATGTCATCCAATACAATAGCAAAAAAAGGAAATTCAAGGTACATCGCAACAAAACTAAATTATACGCCTCTTTGCATGTCCAAAGAATTTGGTGGCCGCTAACTGGACGATTTCTTTGAACAAGAAAAGGAAAAAATAACTCTTCCTATGGGATATGGCCTTTCCCTGTAGGCCGTATTTCAGGCACATCACTGCTGCTGTTAGGTTCGATCGGTCAGTTGGCCCACTCTGGGCCGAAGTATTTGGAGTTGCGCCGCCTGGGCCTTCTTGCTGCTGCCTCCGTAGGGACGGCGGCGGGCGGCGCGCCGACGCGGCGCATGAAGGCAGCGAACTCGGCGGCGCGCGCGCCCATCGCGGCGGCGGTGGCGGCCTGCCTCCGCGCCGCCTCCACCACGGCCTCCCCGCCGGGAGCCGCCGCGTACTCCGCTGCCATCCGCGTGGACTTGTCCACCGAATCCGCCGCCCTGCGGAGCGTCTCGAGCCCGAGCGCCTCGGCCCGCGCGGAGGCGTCAAGGAACTCCGGATCCCCGGGCACGATCTCCCCCGACGCCAGGCTCTCGGTGGTGGCCAGCATGACGAGGCGCATCACCTCTGCCAGCTTCGCGACCACCGCCTCGCTGCGCGCCAGCAGCTGCAGCGGGTCCTCGAACGCCATGGATGGCTCCGTTCGTCCGTTGGAAGCGTGATCCGATCGATGGATCGATGCATCCTGAACCCCGGGTCCTGGGTCGCCTTATATGGACGAAGGACGCGAACCACATTGCCGAAACGGAGTCGATCTCGAATCGGATTCCTGCTGAGTCGCAAAGAGCTGGAACGGACTCGGGCGGCACGCCGTGGCGCCGACGCGTTGAGAACCAGCTTGCCGTGCCGAACCTGACGAGACCAAGGATTGGCTAATAGCTAGGCGAAGAAGCAGCACGGAGCTCGATCCAAGGACGAACCCGAACGCGGCTCCCCATCCATGGCCACCGCCCTGCCGCGGCCTCCGGCGTTTGAATCAGGCGAGGCGACGCCGGCGGCAGTGCGGGCGCCGAGCCCTCCCTTGAGCGCGCGTCCCATCGTTCCACAGTAGTGCAGGCGGCCTGTGGCTCCGTCCGTGGCGCGCCATGGCCCCCCGGCCTCCGAGCTCGGCGACGGCGAGGAAGCACGCGGCACGCCTCCCCCGGACCCACCCGATCCGAGCCGCACGAAGACGATCCGACGGGGCTCAGATTCCAGCCTCCGGTTCCAGCCGTGGCGCGCGGGAGCTCCTCCGCTCTCAGGCCGTGCCTACCTTCCTCCCCCCGTCGTCCTGACGGCCCTGCAGCGCCGCCGCAGACTCGCTGTTCACGCCGTGGCTCCTCCGCAAATCCATTCATTTCTGGGAGCACTAGCACAAGGCTCAAGCCGTGCCGCCTATCGTCCTGACGGCCTCGCAACCGCGGTCACAACTGAGGAACAGAGCACACGTTCGAGACAAGGAAGAACCTGACGATAAACATAAGCGCACGCTAGCTGCTGCTTCATGCCGGAGCGTCGCCGCGTTCCGGCCGGCCGGAACCATTCCTTCCGGATACCTCGCGCCTCTGCCGCAGCTCTCAGGACGTCTCTCCACAATGCCACACACTGCTCCTCTCAGGATGCTGCAACTGCAAGTCTGCAGCACTAGTGCAGTTGCAAGGTCGTGCATGCCAACGATTATGAGCGAGAGACGATGCGCATCAGGATCACGGAGGACCCGGAAAACCTTAAAGTTCTTGCATCCGGAGGTCTGATGGATCGGAACGGGCAGGACGGAACCTGCCCTGCGGGGGACAGGATGAAGGAAATCTGGAGGAGAAGGATGCAAGTAGCCAACCAGCCGCGGCGAGACCGTGAGGTGCCTTTGACGTTTGCTTTTGCCAAATGCCAATGGTACCCGTCCTGAGGGGGCTTTATGTAAAAATTTGGATCGTGATTAATGGTCACGATCCGATTTAGGGGTCCATATGCAAAATATTAGGAGGCTATATGTATATATTCGGATCGCAGTCAATAGTCGCGATCCAATTTAGGAATCTTATTGTAAATAATTAAGGGGTCTCTGCAAAATTACTCGCCGCCTCCAACGTCGCCCTTGCCGTCCAACGCGCATCTAGACCTGCGGAGACAATTCATAAATCGACCAAATCATAAATGAGGTTGTAATTCTTTCTCAAATCAACCATAGAAATGCCGTGAAGCTCCTGGGATGCTGCCTTGAGATAGTAGTGGCGCGGGTACTGTAGCATCGTGAAAAAAAACTACCCAAGGGTAAGAGTGACTATTCCTAGTAGTTCCTACAATTTCTAGAGCTGGATTTGCATACGGTAGCCAAATAGGTACATAGCTCCATATTTTCTTGGAGTTGGTGGAGTGGAGCTAAAAAAAGGTGGAGTTGGTGGAGTGAAGCTGTTTTTTTGAAGTGAAGCAGTCCCAAACAAGCAGTTGAAATAACCGGTACTAAAGGAGTATTTAAAAATTTTCAAAAAGGAAATCTAGCGCCGACCCCACCCCCTGCCGCTAGCCCCCTCCGCCTGCCTCCTCCCACCGCCCGCCTCCGCCCGGCCTCGACGCCTTCCCATTGCCCACCCCCACCCAGCCCTCCGCCTCCACCACTTTCCCGCCGCCCACTCTCCGCCTGCCCTCCGCTCCACCGCCGCTGCCGCCTCACCTCGCCCAAAGCAAAGAGAAGCCAAGGAGAACCAGGGAATGAGAGGTGGCAGTTGCTTCAAAAAAATCAGAGGTGGCAGTAGTTCCCTTTGAAGGCATCATCTTCCATCCTCGCAAGTCCATGGCAAGTCCATGGTAGTTCTAACTTTCAAGTGGTTTGATAGGAAAACAAACATCAAAATAAAGGGATCAAGAGATAGGCAACGCTGGTCCAATTTACAGGTGACTTCTCATCGTCGATACTAACCAAAATAGCCCCGTTTGGTTAGTTTTGCTTATTTTTAGCACCCGTCACATCGAATGTTTAGATACTAATTAAGAGTTGTTGGGGCTAGAAATCGGTCAACCGAATCCCAGCGACCGACACACGACCCGGGAGAATCTGCTTAGCTCCTGTTCGGGTGAAATGCCCTGGTGCGGTTCGCGCGGCGTGCCAGCCAATCTGACCTGTTGATTGGCACGGAAGAATGCGTGTCAGGTTCAGAAATTACGATCGGCTAAGTTTCCGATCGAGAGAGTTTATCGGCGAATCGGCCGATTTACTGTGATAATGAAATCGGCTATAAGACAGCCCGATCTCTATAGCCTCGTAGACAGGAAATTACTAAAGTAATCGGAACAAAGCTTGTGATAACAATACTAGGAACAGATCTAATCGGCAATAGATGAATCTAACGATAGAAAATAAAGAAAGCCGATACTACCGATTCCTAGCTGGATAACTGGTGATAAAAACTAGAAAAACAGGTAAAAACCTATGAATCTAGCAAATATCGATAACTGATGAATAAATCTAAACGAAACAACAGCGATGCGCCGGAAGTTAAAGCTTAGATATTACTCGATAAACGGAACTTACAGAATCGGCCGGAGATCAAGATGATACAGCCCTGCCAACCCGCACGAACTCGTGAGAAGAAAAAAGTAATGGCGAAGTCGCCTGCTCGAAAGTAAGTACGAAGAAAAAGTAGCTTGTTGTATTGATTGGTTGATGATTACAGATTTACAAAGGTAGCTATTTATAGCCCCGTACAGACAACTTCTTAACCGACTAGAATCCTATCTCTAATTCAAACAGAAAACGAATATCTACAAGCACAATTCGTGCTAGGTTAGTTATTCCACGCTTCGTGGGCTGACCTCCACCTTATCCTTCTATCCTTTTCCAAGCCCATACAGGCCCAATTAATCCACCCTCCTAATCGGCCGATTTCTCATCGGCAAAAGATTATCGATTGAGACTCTGGTGCATTCGTCCTAAAGCGAGACAAAAGTCGTCAGCCGATTCCGCACTGTAGCACCATTTGGCCGATTCCCAACTGTGTTTCTCCAATTTCCTTTCTTCTTGGCGCCGATTCTACTGGTGACGAAATCTGGCGTCAACACATGCCCCCCAGTTTCGGAGTAAAACACAGTCCTTTACTTCGAATTCTTTATAACCTCCCCTCCGAAACGGCCGCAGTGAAAATCTCCTTCCGTTTCGCGGTCTCCCAGCTGATCATTGCAATTTTTGAAACGGGCGCCCACGATAGCCACTACCCCCGAAAAACTCGAAACGCCGGCGCGGTGAAAATTCCATTTTTACCCCCCCTTCAGGCATCCTTTAAATAGCGCTTCACCGCATCTCATCTTCAAGCTCACGTCTCTTTTCTCAACGCGCGCGCATCCTTCTTCTTTCGACACTTTCCCTTGCTGCCGAAGCTTTCTAGCTCCACCTCCTGTTACTTCTTCCCTCTTTCTTTCGATGGCGGCTCTTTCCAGCAGCTCCCCGGCACGCGATACCCCAGAGTCAGCGCCTCCGGTGGTTGTGGCGACAACCGTCACTCCATCCACAGATGAGGGAGCTTCATCAGAAATCCCAATGGCGATCCCCATTGCGGCCCCATCATCCACATCCGCATCGGCGACCACACCGATTACTCAGAACTTCATCCCGGAGGTAAATACTGAATCCTTCCCCTATCGGCAACGTATTTTTCTTAGATCTGTTTCTTATATTTCCATACTCTTTTTCCTTTTTTAGGCGGTTAGGCATAGAATCACTATTCACCTCACGGGAAGTCCTGGCCTTGTTTGCCTCGGTCCTATGGGAGACCCTGATCCAATAGATCTTATAAATTTGGAAACTGATCGGATACCCTTCAAACGATCCGATATGAACTTAGACCAATGGGTGAGCACTTTCAGATCTTGGCCGAATGAAACCCCAGGTTGGAGGGAATGGTACCAACGGGTGGCCGCGTCAAAGAGCGTCTCGTGGGAAGAGCTCAAAATCGGCCAATGCATCAACCTCTCCCTGTCTCAAATGGAGAAAAATGAGCCGTTAGTGATGGCGGCTTCCTACTTTTGGTCTGACGCACTTAATGCGTTCTTATTTGGACACGGTCCTATGACTCCCACCCTGGCCGATGTGGTCCTCTTGACCGGCCTGGACATATCTTCCCCTGACACACCCTTTCAACTTTTGACCACAACGTCGCATCGGTTGGACACGAGGGGAATCGGCGGCTGGAAAGGCTTCATCAACAGTAACAAGAAGACCGGTACCGTTGAGAACAGGGAGCACACAGCTTTCCTGATGTTGTGGCTAGAAAAACACTTCTTTTGTGGAAGAGCCGCCGGCCCAACAACCAACACCCAATCCTTAGCTGAAGCACTGTCCAGAGGAAACCATATTCCTCTCGGGAAACATCTTCTGGGTGCCGTGTACCACATGCTTCATCAAATTGGCACAAAACTTTCCAAGGGAGAACCGATCGGCAATCCAGGTGGGCCTTGGTGGTTTGTCAATCTATGGTTGAACCTTTATATGAGCAGAATCACCCGACAGCCGGTGGACCATATGACGTTTCCCAATATCGAATCGGCGGAGGACCCCACCGAGCGTCGCCGATGCATGTCCTTTGGTGAAGCAGCGTCAGCTTTTCCGGGTTGTGCGTATTCTGCTACAAAGGTAGCCGAGTACTTTCGGTGCTTTTATAATGGATTTAATGAAGATGCATCCATTTGGTTCCCGTACCAGCGAGACAACCCAGTCTTTGAGCTCCCCACCTGCTTCGACTCGTCTTCTGGCCGGTTTGATGAGGATCTTTATGAAGAACTGATCAAACCAGGACTCCTGCCGGCCAACTTCTTTTCAGGGAAGGATGCCCCTACATATGAATTCTACAACCCGTCTACTGCAGCACGACAATTCGGCATGGGTCAATTGCCGATACAAGTGTATTTTGCTAGCCGAATCAAGTTCAGAGATGTGCTCAAATCTGGCCTGGATTACTGTCGGTTGCGAGACCGAATTCCGGACTCCAGTACGATTAACTTGAATGACTGGCTATTATTTCCATTTGCCGTCCAGCCGTTCAAACTTTGGTGGGCCGAATGGAAGCAATTTCTATTCTGCAACTCAGCATCGGCATACTGCAACCTTCTAGATCCGGCCAACATTGATCCAAACGCCGAGGTATTTCTGATCGCTGATTTTTATTCTTCCCAACATGATTGAGCACTAATGATTTCATTGTTTCTTCAGGCCGGGAATCGGACCCCTCCAACGCACAGCCGCAGCGGACGGTTGATAGAGAGCAATCCATATACCTCCTATCCTCTTATCGGCTATAACGCCCCGTCTGTTGACGTGATTGCCGGCCGATCAAAGCAAGTTCATAAGAGAACCACTAAAAAGACCAGTCGCCGAGTCCGGGCTCGCACGGAATCGGCGGATCCTCCTGTGCTTGTATCGGTAGAAACTTTGACCGCACCGCCTTCCCAGGTCACTCAAAGTGCCGATACTCAAGCCATTACACAAGCCGGGGTGGCTGCCGCGTCATTATTGTTGGAAGCTATGCAGGTAAGCCCGAGTTTTACCCTCTCCGATTGTTATTTTGATATTAACTCTTCTTAACTTTGTACTTCTCAGAGCACCCCTATGGAAATACCACAGTCAGCGACAACTCAACCGGACACCAACGCGCCCCTGCCCTCATCCATTGAGGTATAGTGCTTATCTTACGGATTTCCTTCGGGTATTTGCGTAATGTACTTGATTCAATTTTTCGACACAGGCCATCGGCATGCAGAGCGTTTCTCGACCACCGATTTCTTCTCAGGAGGCTGGTCCGAGCACCGTGCCGATTGTCGTGGAGTCCTCTTCATCAGATGAACCTATGGCGCAGGCCACTGAGCAAGACACGACAGCTTTACAAGCGCAGCATGAAGAAATTCGCTTCAAAATGGTAAGTTACTAACCAGCTTTCAACCAGCCGATTTGCTCTGATTCCCCGCCGATTCATCCTTTTTCCTTGTTTCCTCAGGAACAAGATTCCCCTGACAACAGCCTCTTCTCCTTCGCGGTTGCTCTTTCTGATGATTAGGAAGTCGCATCCCGCCAAGTTGCTCTAAGCTCAGTTCCTGATGACGTTCGAGCTAAACTTACCAACATCCGATCCCTCCTACAAGGGGACATCGGCCGATTGGTAGAAGATGCTTCGCCGATTCGGCAGCTCTTCAGTGACGTCAGTGGACGAGTACCAGAGGAAGCGGAAGAGGCCTTGGCGCCGGCGGCCTTCATCGAGTCCATGAGGATCCCAGTCTTTAGAGCCCTTCGTCATATGGCTGATCGCGCAAAGCTGGCCAAGACTCGTGAAGATGAAAACGCTTTCAAGCGCCGCTCAAGAAGCGCATCGGCGTATCCATGTTTTAGAAGACTCCCGCCCGTCGATCATCGGTGAAATAGACCGCCTCAAACGTCGGAGGGCGGAACTTGCCAAAGAGATGGAGCAAGTGACCAAAGCAATCAGTGCCGAAGAGAACAAACTCCAAGAGCTGCCCTCTGCTATTGCCGATTTGACACGGGAGAGGCAGCGTTTTGCTCAGGAGGCCCTGAGACTCCACCGCATCGCATCGAAGGTCCCTGGATCGGCGGAAGAAGACCAACGGGTTCTTGATTCTGCCGATCAGATCCGGCGCCGGGCCATCACGGTTATCGATACCCTTTTGGGTAATCTGTAACACACTGACCGTTTTGTACGAACATTTACTATCTTCTTTGACCGTCCCTCGCCACGCCTTCTCTATTTACTGCCTTCCTTATTACCAATGGGACGTGGCCTCACCAGATTTCCACGCATTTTTCTCCATAAATATCGACCTCGGCGCCTACTCCCGATAGTATCAACTCGGCTCTCACTTCACTTTTCTTCTTCTTCTCATCGGCGCGACTGTTTCGACATGGCCTCATCGTCCTCTTCTTCTGTTAATCAGGTGAAGCTCTGACTTCTCCTTTTAGATCTTAGGAAACGAATGTTTCGCCTTATTCTCTCTTTGTTTTAGCCCCAACGCCTCAGTCCGGAGCTCGTGCGCGCCATCGAGTGCATCCACTCTGAAGATCCATTGACCCCGGAGGACAAGGCTCTGATTCTGGCCTACCGAGAGGAGCTTCAAGACCACATTACTGCAGAGGCTCGTGCAGTCTTGGATGCCGTGGTAAGTGAAAGCCGTCGCCGATCTCCAACCATGAGGGGTTGTCGTCGTGACGCTCCTGGAGATGACGTCACTTCGGCAGCCCGCACGATCCTGGACCACATGGAGAGGAACGGCGGCCAGCGGCCTTCCACCGATAGGGCCCGTCTGCTTCCTCGGCCAGTCATCCTTGCGGCGGCAGAGGCCTCGCGCCTTCGTGTTGTGGACGAGTTGGAGCGGAATGGGAAGGCATCCCAGAAGAAGAACAATTAGTTTGTTTTTGTATTTTTTGTTCTAAGGGCGACTAATGTTTTGTCGGCCATGTAATCTGTCGTCCGTACCGAATGAATGTAATCGGCCGATCCGATCGACTTATATATTTTGAACCGATTTGTATCGGCTACGTGTGATTGTGCTACGGTCGATTTCTTACGCTCCGACCCATATACTAGGGTAATATCTTTTTAAGTATCTTCCATTCAGAGCTCTAGTGAATTCTTCTCCTTCTATTGTTTCCAAAATGTAAGCATTTCCCGGAGCGCACTTGCCGATTTTATACGGCCCTTCCCAGGTAGGGGACCATTTTCCGAATTTAGGATCCTTCGACCCGATCGGCAGTACTAACTTCCATACCAAGTCTCCGGGGGAGAACTGTTTGACTTTGACCTTCTTATCGTACCACCTGGCTACTCTCTTCTTATTTTCTTCAATGCTTATCAGGGCTCTCAATCGTTGGTTAGCCAGATCGTCAAGTTCCCTTCTCATAAGTGATGAGTAATCATCGGCTGATAACTGGTCTTGGAGCGAAATTCGCCTCGATCCTGCCCTCGACTCCCATGGCAGTACTGCATCGTGACCGTACACCAACTGATAGGGAGACAACTTGGTAGCCCCATGACAGGCCATTCTGTATGCCCACAGGGCCTCAGTCAAACATAGGTGCCACTTCTTCGGATATTCTTCAATTTTCCTTTTGATCAACTTGATTATCCCTTTGTTGGAGGATTCTGCTTGACCATTGGCCTGGGCGTAATACGGAGAAGAATTTAACAATTTGATGCCCATATCGGTCGTAAATTCCTCAAATTCCCCTGATGTGAACATTGTTCCTTGATCGGTTGTTATAGTTTGAGGGATGCCGAATCGGTAGACGATGTGGTCTCTTACGAAGTCAGCCATGATAGCCGATGTCACGGCTCTCAACGGAATCGCCTCCACCCATTTGGTGAAGTAATCGGTAGCCACCAGAATAAACTTGTGCCCTTTGCTCGATGGTGGGTAAATTTGGCCGATAAGGTCTATTCCCCATCCCCTGAACGGCCATGGCTTGATGATGGGGTTCATGGCCGATGCAGGCGCACGTTGGACGTTTCCGAACTTTTGACATTCCTGACAACCCTTATAATATTTGAAACAGTCTTCGAGGATCGTAGGCCAATAGTACCCGTTGTTCCTGATCATCCACTTCATCTTATGTGCCGATTGGTGTGCTCCGCATACCCCTTCATGGATTTCTCCCATTAGAGTCTTGGCTTCTTCTGTCCCAAGGCATTTAAGAAGGACTCCGTCGATCGTTCGGTAGAACAGATCATCTTCGAGCAGTACGTATTTGGTGGCGTGAAAGCATACTCGTCGCTCCACCTTTTTAGACGGATCCTTCAGGTAATCGGCAATTTCTTTACGCCAGTTGTCGGCTGCAAGTTCTAAGGCCATGGCGCTCAGAATCGGCCGATACCCAGATGCGTGCTGGGCGAGTTTGTTTGCTTCCTCGTTGCGGTCTCTTGGAACATGCTCGATTACTGCCGATCTGAATCCTTTTAAAAGCTGTAAGCAATCTTCGTGATAAATTCTTAATATGTCATCTTTGCACTCAGCCCTTCCGGTTAGTTGATCCACAATTAGCATAGAATCTCCGAAGATCTCAACAGAATCGGCCTTGACTTCTCTCAATAATTGTAAGCCTTTTAATACAGCTCTGTACTCCGCTTGATTGTTAGTGGCGGCGGTTTCTATCGGCAGAGAAAAATCATAGCTTGCCCCCCGAGGCGATATGAGAACGATGCCGATTCCTGATCCGACCCCGCATGATGACCCATCAAAAAATAATTGCCAGGGCGCTAGTTCCACGAGGGCGATCTCCGGTCCACAGTGCTGGGCGACGAAATCGGCCATGACTTGACCCTTGACGGCTTTTGCCGATTCATGCCGCAGGTCAAATTCTGACAAAGCTAAGATCCATTTACCGATTCATCCTTTCAATATCGGCAGTGATAGCATGTACTTTACTACGTCATCTTTGCATCCCGCTCTTTGCCTTCAAACTCTTGGACTAGAGCCGACCCAATAGCTTTTTCATCGGCTGATAAATACAGTTTAAACGGCTTACCAGTTTGAGGGGGTACTAAGACTGGCGGTGAGACCAAGTATCGCTTGATATCCTCTAACGCCTTGCGCTGTTCTTCTCCCCATATAAATTCCTGGTCTGGCTTCAACTTCAGAAGTGGCGTGAACGCCTGAATTCGTCCAGATAGATTAGATATAAACCTTCTGATGAAGTTTACCTTGCCGATTAGAGACTGTAGCTCAGTTTTGTTCTGTGGGGCCACGACTTTGTTGATGGCCGCTATGGTCTTCTGATTGACTTCTATACCTCGTTCGTGCACCATGAATCCTAAGAACTGTCCGGCGGAGACGCCGAAAGCGCATTTGTTGGGATTCATCTTAAGACCATGCTTTTTGGTACACTCTAGCACCCTTCGCAAATCGGCTAGGTGTTCCTCGTGGCTTTTGGACTTGACCACAACATCATCGATGTAGATCTCCACCAGGAGGCCAATGAGTTTGTGAAAAATGTAATTCATAGCTCTCTGATATGTAGCGCCAACATTCTTCAAGCCGAAAGTCATCAGTACCCATTCGAATAAACCAAGATGGCCTGGACATCTGAAGGCCGTTTTGGGTATGTCCTCTTCGGCCATAAGTATTTGATTGTATCCGGCGTTTCCGTCCATGAAGCTAATAATTTTGTGCCCCGCGGCGGCGTCGATCAGTACATCGGCCGTAGGCATGGGGTAGCCATCCATCGGCGTGGCCTGATTAAGATCCTTGAAATCAACGCAAACGCGTAACTTCCCGTTTTTCTTGTATACTGGCACGATATTGGAAATCCACTCGGCATAACGACATTGCCGAATAAATTTTGCTTCGATTAGCCGAGTTATTTCAGCTTTTATGTCTGGTAAAATTTTAGGATTGCAACGCCGCGCGGGTTGTTGGTACGGCCGGTACCCTGGCTTTATGGGTAGCCGATGTTCAACAATAGATCGATCTAAACCGGGCATCTCGTGATACTCCCAAGCAAAACAATCCTTGAATTCTCTTAACAAATTTGTCAATTTACACTTGTACTCTGGATCTAAATTTGCACTAATAAAGGTCGGCCTTGGTTTGGTTCCATCACCTAAGTCTATCATTTCTAAGGAATCGGCCGACGTGAATCCGCGCCCTAGCTTCCCATCTTCTCGGGTGAACTGATCCATCTATTCTGATTCTTCGGAGCCGACTGCTCGGATCGGCTGTAGGCCAAAATCGGTGACCTTCAGGAAATCGGTCTCCCACACCCTACCTGATATGCACCTGACGGTTTCGCAGCTCCACTGCTGTGTGTCGGCTGCTGCAATGCTGTACGCGGAGTCAGCTTTGACCACCTCAATGTTATCGCCGACCCATTGTACGAGGCACTGATGCATAGTTGACGGGATGCAGCAGTTTGCGTGTATCCAGTCTCGGCCAAGAAGCATATTGTAGGATCCCTTGCCATTAATAACGAAGAACGTGGTAGGAAGGGTCTTACTGCCGATGGTGAGGTCGACGCAGAGAGCACCGCGAGCGTTTGACACCTTGCCTTCGAAGTCCTTGAGCATCATGTCCGTCCTGGTCAGGTCGTCATCGCTTTTCCCCAGCTTCCGGAGTACGGCATACGTCATGATATTGACAGCAGCTCCTCCGTCGACCATCAATCTAGTGAGGGGGCGACCGTCAACATGCCCTTTAAGGAACAACGCCTTCATATGTTGTCGTTCGTCGTCCTCGGGCTTTTCGAACGTGGCCATCATTGGCTCTAAAGCCAAACGTGCTGTCTGTTCCTCTATCGCCGATACGTCCTGTTGATCGGCGGGGGTCATGAATTCCATCGGCAGTATGAAAACCATACCGATCTCAGCTGCCGATTCATCACCCGCCGACTCATTGTTTCCCTTGTCGTTTCTTTTGGGGCGCCACACCCGAGGCCTCCCTTCCTTCTTGTCCGTCGCGCTCTCTTCTTCTTGCTGTTCCCATTGGCGGAGACGTTGGATCCTCCGTTTTTGTGATTTGGTCAAACCATCGGGGCACCACCTGGGGTTTATTGGCCTCCCTTCTTTCCTGGCGCGTTCCCACTCCGGTTCGCGTCCTAACGGGTTCTCATCCGTCACCCGAGCATCGGCCATGTCTTCGAGCCGGCTGTGAACGCTGGTTTTGTTGTTTGACTGATCATGTCGATCAGCCCTGCCCCCCTGCCTATCATAGCTTCTATCTTCCGACCGATCATATCGGTCACTTCTGCCCCCCAGCCGATCACGCACGGGAGGGCGCTGGTCCTCTTGGTTGCGCCGATTCCTGCTGATCGGTTCTGGCCTTCCGTCTCTGGAGCGAGACCTGGTGATCGGCCGATTGCCTCGATAGGGACCGTTGCACTCTGGGCAAGTATCGGCCGATGGTAGCCTGAGGTTATTTTTCCAACAATGAATGAAGAACGGGCATCTCCAGTGCTCCTCGTGCCGACGCATCGCTTCCTCTCGGGACCTTGAGCGTTCATGTTGGCGTTGGTACTTTTGGAGCAGGAACTGGGAAGTAACATGTGGTCCATCTGACTCACCATCATCGTCCTCCATTCGCCGTTTCCCTTTGACATCTGCAGGCGTAGCTTGATTTCTGGGATCGACAGAGCCGCTCTTTTTGGCCGATTCGGACGTCAGCACTTTTGTTTGGATAGAATTCTTTCCCGTATCAACCATGTTGGTAGGAAAGGGGTGTTGGTCGATCTTCATTGGTTTGACCGATTTTGCCGGCACTTCAAATTTGAGTCTGCCTTGCTCAATGGCCGACTGTATCTGTTGCCTGAAGATCTTGCACTCGTTGGTATCATGTGATGTGGCATTGTGCCACTTGCAATACTTCATCTTTTTTAATTGTTCGGCAGAAGGTATCGTATGGTAAGGCGAGAGTTTAATCTGCCCTTCCTGGAGTAGAAGATCGAAGATTTTATCGGCTTTAGTTGTATCGAAACCGAATGCTTCCGGCTCCTTTTTGCCGATGGGCATGATATCGGCTTCTTTCCCTTAATCCACTCCGCAAGTCCGATTTCGACATCTTCCTCATCCTCTAATTCTTCCAGGAATGCTACTTTCTTCTGGAAATTCCTTCGCGGATCGAATGGACGCACTTCCTGCCCGGACAATCGGTGAACAATCTGGCTCAGGCTCTGGAACTCTTGTGAGGCATATTTCTCTTTAATGTGTGGCAGAAGGCCTTGGAAAGCTATATCGGCCAACTGCGCATCGGTTAGAGCCAGGGAGTAGCATTTGTTTCTGATTTCCCGAAACCTCTGTATATACGAGGGTATCGGCTCATCACTTCTTTGCCGGAGGCTAGTCAGATCGGACAGCTTCATTTCATGGACCCCAGCATAGAAGTACTTGTGGAGCTGTCTTTCTAGATCGGCCCATGTGATAATTGAGTTTGGTGGCAAAGTTGTGAACCATTGGAAGGCCGATCCGGACAAGGATGATGAGAACAACCGTACCCGCAGGGCATCTTGCGTAGCTGCCTCCCCGCATTGGATGATGAATCTATTCACATGCTCTACAGTCGAAGTGTCATCCATCCCCGAAAATTTGGTGAAATCAGGAACTTTGTACCGATGGGGGAACGGCAACAAGTCATATGTAGATGGGTATGGTGTTCTGTAGGTATAAGTTTGCATTTTCGGCTTCAAGCCGAATTATTCTTGCATCACCTCCGCAATTTGCGCCGACCAATCTGGTTGTTGCTGGGGAATAGTTGGCTGCGGTATCGGCACGTGCTGATAAGTCGGAGGCTGAATAAAAGGAGACTGATGAAAAGGTGGTATCTGAGTATAAGCCGGCGGTGTAGTAAAGGTTGGCTGTTTGAATGAACCACTCGTTTCATCATATAGCATGAGCTCTGCCGTCTTGTTGACCTCCGGAGCGACAGGCTGGTATGGTGGTATGGTCGGCCGGGTGGCCATTTGGGAGGGTGTCTGGAACGGAGGATTTCCTTGACTGGCCGATTGATTCAGACCGGCCGTGTTTAAAGGTGCCCCCCAGGGTGAAGGGCTGACTGGAGGGAATGGTGCAGAGGACAGTTGGATGGAACCATATCCCAAAGGAGTCAATGACGCAGAAGCACCGGATCCTCCAACAGAAGATTGGATCGGCTGTGAAACCGGATAAGCCTGATTTGGTGGAATCGGCTGAAAATACGTCGGCCCCCTGTACCCTTGAGGTATGCCTCCGGCGAAGGAGTTGACAACGGCATTGTGCACCATGTTTGAAAGCACCGGAGATTGATTGATGAAGGCGTGATGAAGAGATTGTTGAATCATATCGGACATTTTATCCGAATCCTCAGAAATTGTGATCTGACGGGGAGTAGGGAAAGGAGTCTTCTTAACAGTCTCCCTGCTCCTGGAACGACTGAAGGATTTTAAGCAAGTTTTCCGGACTTGTTCCATATACTTATTCAGATCTTCCTTTTGGTCGTCCTTTAGATCTGCTTCCGTCACTTCGATGACGTTATCTTCAGAGACTTCAGCAGCTTTCGACATGATAGCGGTTGTGTTGGTCCCACCAGGCGTGCCAAAAGTGTGTTGGGGCTAGAAATCGGTCAACCGAATCCCAGCGACCGACACACGACCCGGGAGAATCTGCTTAGCTCCTGTTCGGGTGAAATGCCCTGGTGCGGTTCGCGCGGCGTGCCAGCCAATCTGACCTGTTGATTGGCAAGGAAGAACGCGTGTCAGGTTCAGAAATTACGATCGGCTAAGTTTCCGATCGAGAGAGTTTATCGGCGAATCGGCCGATTTACTGTGATAATGAAATCGGCTATAAGACAGCCCGATCTCTATAGCCTCGTAGACAGGAAATTACTAAAGTAATCGGAACAAAGCTTGTGATAACAATACTAGGAACAGATCTAATCGGCAATAGATGAATCTAATGATAGAAAATAAAGAAAGCCGATACTACCGATTCCTAGCTGGATAACTGGTGATAAAAACTAGAAAAACAGGTAAAAACCTATGAATCTAGCAAATATCGATAACTGATGAATAAATCTAAACGAAACAACAGCGATGCGCCGGAAGTTAAAGCTTAGATATTACTCGATAAACGGAACTTACAGAATCGGCCGGAGATCAAGATGATACAGCCCTGCCAACCCGCACGAACTCGTGAGAAGAAAAAAGTAATGGCGAAGTCGCCTGCTCGAAAGTAAGTACGAAGAAAAAGTAGCTTGTTGTATTGATTGGTTGATGATTACAGATTTACAAAGGTAGCTATTTATAGCCCCGTACAGACAACTTCTTAACCGACTAGAATCCTATCTCTAATTCAAACAGAAAACGAATATCTACAAGCACAATTCGTGCTAGGTTAGTTATTCCACGCTTCGTGGGCTGACCTCCACCTTATCCTTCTATCCCTTTCCAAGCCCATACAGGCCCAATTAATCCACCCTCCTAATCGGCCGATTTCTCATCGGCAAAAGATTACCGATTGAGACTCTGGTGCATTCGTCCTAAAGCGAGACAAAAGTCGTCAGCCGATTCCGCACTGTAGCACCATTTGGCCGATTCCCAACTGTGTTTCTCCAATTTCCTTTCTTCTTGGCGCCGATTCTACTGGTGACGAAATCTGGCGTCAACAAGAGTATTAAACATAGACTATTTACAAAACTCATTATATAAGTGGAGGCTAAATGGCGAGACGAATCTATTAAGCCTAATTAGTCCATGATTTGACATAGTCCATGATTTGACAATGTGCTGCTACAGTAAACACATTTACTAATGATGGATTAATTAGGCTTAATAGATTCATCTCGCCGTTTAGCCTCCACTTATGTAATGAGTTTATAAATAGTCTACATTTAATACTCCTAATTAGTATCTAAACATTTGATGTGACATGTGCTAAAAATAAGTCTCCAAATATTAACACAGATATAGCGCTGCTCCGGTCCGGGATGCCGTAAGCAGGTCGATCCCTTCATGGCATCGAGGCCAATCGATTTCCATCTTCTGACCTCGGATCAATGCAGGAAATGGCGCTGCAGTGATTGAATGTGCCACCTCCAAGAAAAAGAAAGAAAGAGATGTGGTGCCAAGACGACAAGGTAGTCGCAGGGACGATGCGCATCAGGATCACGGAGGACCCGGAAAACCTTAAAGTTCTTGCATCCGGAGGTCTGATGGATCGGAACGGGCAGGACGGAACCTGCCCTGCGGGGGACAGGATGAAGGAAATCTGGAGGAGAAGGATGCAAGTAGCCAACCAGCCGCGGCGAGACCGTGAGGTGCCTTTGACGTTTGCTTTTGCCAAATGCCAATGGTACCCGTCCTGAGGGGGCTTTATGTAAAAATTTGGATCGTGATTAATGGTCACGATCCGATTTAGGGGTCCATATGCAAAATATTAGGAGGCTATATGTATATATTCGGATCGCAGTCAATAGTCGCGATCCAATTTAGGAATCTTATTGTAAATAATTAAGGGGTCTCTGCAAAATTACTCGCCGCCTCCAACGTCGCCCTTGCCGTCCAACGCGCATCTAGACCTGCGGAGACAATTCATAAATCGAACAAATCATAAATGAGGTTGTAATTCTTTCTCAAATCAACCATAGAAATGCCGTGAAGCTCCTGGGATGCTGCCTTGAGATATTAGTGGCGCGGGTACTGTAGCATCGTGAAAAAAAACTACCCAAGGGTAAGAGTGACTATTCCTAGTAGTTCCTACAATTTCTAGAGCTGGATTTGCATACGGTAGCCAAATAGGTACATAGCTCCATATTTTCTTGGAGTTGGTGGAGTGGAGCTAAAAAAAAGTGGAGTTGGTGGAGTGAAGCTGTTTTTTTGAAGTGAAGCAGTCCCAAACAAGCAGTTGAAATAACCGGTACTAAAGGAGTATTTAAAAATTTTCAAAAAGGAAATCTAGCGCCGACCCCACCCCCTGCCGCTAGCCCCCTCCGCCTGCCTCCTCCCACCGCCCGCCTCCGCCCGGCCTCGACGCCTTCCCATTGCCCACCCCCACCCAGCCCTCCGCCTCCACCACTTTCCCGCCGCCCACTCTCCGCCTGCCCTCCGCTCCACCGCCGCTGCCGCCTCACCTCGCCCAAAGCAAAGAGAAGCCAAGGAGAACCAGGGAATGAGAGGTGGCAGTTGCTTCAAAAAAATCAGAGGTGGCAGTAGTTCCCTTTGAAGGCATCATCTTCCATCCTCGCAAGTCCATGGCAAGTCCATGGTAGTTCTAACTTTCAAGTGGTTTGATAGGAAAACAAACATCAAAATAAAGGGATCAAGAGATAGGCAACGCTGGTCCAATTTACAGGTGACTTCTCATCGTCGATACTAACCAAAATAGCCCCGTTTGGTTAGTTTTGCTTATTTTTAGCACCCGTCACATCGAATGTTTAGATACTAATTAAGAGTATTAAACATAGACTATTTACAAAACTCATTATATAAGTGGAGGCTAAATGGCGAGACGAATCTATTAAGCCTAATTAGTCCATGATTTGACATAGTCCATGATTTGACAATGTGCTGCTACAGTAAACACATTTACTAATGATGGATTAATTAGGCTTAATAGATTCATCTCGCCGTTTAGCCTCCACTTATGTAATGAGTTTATAAATAGTCTACATTTAAGACTCCTAATTAGTATCTAAACATTTGATGTGACATGTGCTAAAAATAAGTCTCCAAATATTAACATAGATATAGCGCTGCTCCGGTCCGGGATGCCGTAAGCAGGTCGATCCCTTCATGGCATCGAGGCCAATCGATTTCCATCTTCTGACCTCGGATCAATGCAGGAAATGGCGCTGCAGTGATTGAATTTGCCACCTCCAAGAAAAAGAAAGAAAGAGATGTGGTGCCAAGACGACAAGGTAGTCGCAGGGACGATGCGCATCAGGATCATGGAGGACTCGGAAAACCTTAAAGTTCTTGCATCCGGAGGTCTGATGGATCGGAACGGGCAGGACGGAACCTGCCCTGCGGGGGACAGGATGAAGGAAATCTGGAGGAGAAGGATGCAAGTAGCCAACCAGCCGCGGCGAGACCGTGAGGTGCCTTTGACGTTTGCTTTTGCCAAATGCCAATGGTACCCGTCCTGAGGGGGCTTTATGTAAAAATTTGGATCGTGATTAATGGTCACGATCCGATTTAGGGGTCCATATGCAAAATATTAGGAGGCTATATGTATATATTCGGATCGTAGTCAATAGTCGCGATCCAATTTAGGAATCTTATTGTAAATAATTAAGGGGTCTCTGCAAAATTACTCGCCGCCTCCAACGTCGCCCTTGCCGTCCAACGCGCATCTAGACCTGCGGAGACAATTCATAAATCGACCAAATCATAAATGAGGTTGTAATTCTTTCTCAAATCAACCATAGAAATGCCGTGAAGCTCCTGGGATGCTGCCTTGAGATATTAGTGGCGCGGGTACTGTAGCATCGTGAAAAAAAACTACCCAAGGGTAAGAGTGACTATTCCTAGTAGTTCCTACAATTTCTAGAGCTGGATTTGCATACGGTAGCCAAATAGGTACATAGCTCCATATTTTCTTGGAGTTGGTGGAGTGGAGCTAAAAAAAGGTGGAGTTGGTGGAGTGAAGCTGTTTTTTTGAAGTGAAGCAGTCCCAAACAAGCAGTTGAAATAACCGGTACTAAAGGAGTATTTAAAAATTTTCAAAAAGGAAATCTAGCGCCGACCCCACCCCCTGCCGCTAGCCCCCTCCGCCTGCCTCCTCCCACCGCCTGCCTCCTCCCACCGCCCGCCTCCGCCCGGCCCCGACGCCTTCCCATTGCCCACCCCCACCCAGCCCTCCGCCTCCACCACTTTCCCGCCGCCCACTCTTCGCCTGCCCTCCGCTCCACCGCCGTTGCCGCCTCACCTCGCCCAAAGCAAAGAGAAGCCAAGGAGAACCAGGGAATGAGAGGTGGCAGTTGCTTCAAAAAAATCAGAGGTGGCAGTAGTTCCCTTTGAAGGCATCATCTTCCATCCTCGCAAGTCCATGGCAAGTCCATGGTAGTTCTAACTTTCAAGTGGTTTTATAGGAAAACAAACATCAAAATAAAGGGATCAAGAGATAGGCAACGCTGGTCCAATTTACAGGTGACTTCTCATCGTCGATACTAACCAAAATAGCCCCGTTTGGTTAGTTTTGCTTATTTTTAGCACCCGTCACATCGAATGTTTAGATACTAATTAGGAGTATTAAACATAGACTATTTACAAAACTCATTATATAAGTGGAGGCTAAATGGCGAGACGAATCTATTAAGCCTAATTAGTCCATGATTTGACATAGTCCATGATTTGACAATGTGCTGCTACAGTAAACACATTTACTAATGATGGATTAATTAGGCTTAATAGATTCATCTCGCCGTTTAGCCTCCACTTATGTAATGAGTTTATAAATAATCTACATTTAATACTCCTAATTAGTATCTAAACATTTGATGTGACATGTGCTAAAAATAACTCTCCAAATATTAACACAGATATAGCGCCCTCCGGTTCGGGATGCCGTAAGCAGGTCGATCCCTTCATGGCATCGAGGCCAATCGATTTCCATCTTCTGACCTCGGATCAATGCAGGAAATGGCGCTGCAGTGATTGAATTTGCCACCTCCAAGAAAAAGAAAGAAAGAGATGTGGTGCCAAGACGACAAGGTAGTCGCAGGACCCAAAATCTGTTGAACAGTCCAACTAATGGCCGAAATTATTAAATGACGGATCTTTGTCAAATATTTAGTTACGTATTACTCCCTCCATCCCAAATTATAAGTCATTCTAAGAACCTTGGAGAGTCAAAACATCTCAAATTTGACCAAATTTATATGATAATATTATAACATTTATGATGTCAATTAAGTATCATTAGATTCTTCATCAATTTTATTTTCATAGTGTACCTATATGATATCATAAATCTTTATAATTTTCTCTATAGTTTTGATCAAACTTGAGATGCTTTGACTCTCCAAGATTCTTAGAATAACTTATAATTTGGAATGGAGGGAGTACTACGTATTGAGGAAAAATATGTCATCCAATACAATAGCAAAAAAAGGAAATTCAAGGTACATCGCAACAAAACTAAATTATACGCCTCTTTGCATGTCCAAAGAATTTGGTGGCCGCTAACTGGACGATTTCTTTGAACAAGAAAAGGAAAAAATAACTCTTCCTATGGGATATGGCCTTTCCCTGTAGGCCGTATTTCAGGCACATCACTGCTGCTGTTAGGTTCGATCGGTCAGTTGGCCCACTCTGGGCCGAAGTATTTGGAGTTGCGCCGCCTGGGCCTTCTTGCTGCTGCCTCCGTAGGGACGGCGGCGGGCGGCGCGCCGACGCGGCGCATGAAGGCAGCGAACTCGGCGGCGCGCGCGCCCATCGCGGCGGCGGTGGCGGCCTGCCTCCGCGCCGCCTCCACCACGGCCTCCCCGCCGGGAGCCGCCGCGTACTCCGCTGCCATCCGCGTGGACTTGTCCACCGAATCCGCCGCCCTGCGGAGCGTCTCGAGCCCGAGCGCCTCGGCCCGCGCGGAGGCGTCAAGGAACTCCGGATCCCCGGGCACGATCTCCCCCGACGCCAGGCTCTCGGTGGTGGCCAGCATGACGAGGCGCATCACCTCTGCCAGCTTCGCGACCACCGCCTCGCTGCGCGCCAGCAGCTGCAGCGGGTCCTCGAACGCCATGGATGGCTCCGTTCGTCCGTTGGAAGCGTGATCCGATCGATGGATCGATGCATCCTGAACCCCGGGTCCTGGGTCGCCTTATATGGACGAAGGACGCGAACCACATTGCCGAAACGGAGTCGATCTCGAATCGGATTCCTGCTGAGTCGCAAAGAGCTGGAACGGACTCGGGCGGCACGCCGTGGCGCCGACGCGTTGAGAACCAGCTTGCCGTGCCGAACCTGACGAGACCAAGGATTGGCTAATAGCTAGGCGAAGAAGCAGCACGGAGCTCGATCCAAGGACGAACCCGAACGCGGCTCCCCATCCATGGCCACCGCCCTGCCGCGGCCTCCGGCGTTTGAATCAGGCGAGGCGACGCCGGCGGCAGTGCGGGCGCCGAGCCCTCCCTTGAGCGCGCGTCCCATCGTTCCACAGTAGTGCAGGCGGCCTGTGGCTCCGTCCGTGGCGCGCCATGGCCCCCCGGCCTCCGAGCTCGGCGACGGCGAGGAAGCACGCGGCACGCCTCCCCCGGACCCACCCGATCCGAGCCGCACGAAGACGATCCGACGGGGCTCAGATTCCAGCCTCCGGTTCCAGCCGTGGCGCGCGGGAGCTCCTCCGCTCTCAGGCCGTGCCTACCTTCCTCCCCCCGTCGTCCTGACGGCCCTGCAGCGCCGCCGCAGACTCGCTGTTCACGCCGTGGCTCCTCCGCAAATCCATTCATTTCTGGGAGCACTAGCACAAGGCTCAAGCCGTGCCGCCTATCGTCCTGACGGCCTCGCAACCGCGGTCACAACTGAGGAACAGAGCACACGTTCGAGACAAGGAAGAACCTGACGATAAACATAAGCGCACGCTAGCTGCTGCTTCATGCCGGAGCGTCGCCGCGTTCCGGCCGGCCGGAGCCATTCCTTCCGGATACCTCGCGCCTCTGCCGCAGCTCTCAGGACGTCTCTCCACAATGCCACACACTGCTCCTCTCAGGATGCTGCAACTGCAAGTCTGCAGCACTAGTGCAGTTGCAAGGTCGTGCATGCCAACGATTATGAGCGAGAGACGATGCGCATCAGGATCACGGAGGACCCGGAAAACCTTAAAGTTCTTGCATCCGGAGGTCTGATGGATCGGAACGGGCAGGACGGAACCTGCCCTGCGGGGGACAGGATGAAGGAAATCTGGAGGAGAAGGATGCAAGTAGCCAACCAGCCGCGGCGAGACCGTGAGGTGCCTTTGACGTTTGCTTTTGCCAAATGCCAATGGTACCCGTCCTGAGGGGGCTTTATGTAAAAATTTGGATCGTGATTAATGGTCACGATCCGATTTAGGGGTCCATATGCAAAATATTAGGAGGCTATATGTATATATTCGGATCGCAGTCAATAGTCGCGATCCAATTTAGGAATCTTATTGTAAATAATTAAGGGGTCTCTGCAAAATTACTCGCCGCCTCCAACGTCGCCCTTGCCGTCCAACGCGCATCTAGACCTGCGGAGACAATTCATAAATCGACCAAATCATAAATGAGGTTGTAATTCTTTCTCAAATCAACCATAGAAATGCCGTGAAGCTCCTGGGATGCTGCCTTGAGATAGTAGTGGCGCGGGTACTGTAGCATCGTGAAAAAAAAACTACCCAAGGGTAAGAGTGACTATTCCTAGTAGTTCCTACAATTTCTAGAGCTGGATTTGCATACGGTAGCCAAATAGGTACATAGCTCCATATTTTCTTGGAGTTGGTGGAGTGGAGCTAAAAAAAGGTGGAGTTGGTGGAGTGAAGCTGTTTTTTTGAAGTGAAGCAGTCCCAAACAAGCAGTTGAAATAACCGGTACTAAAGGAGTATTTAAAAATTTTCAAAAAGGAAATCTAGCGCCGACCCCACCCCCTGCCGCTAGCCCCCTCCGCCTGCCTCCTCCCACCGCCCGCCTCCGCCCGGCCTCGACGCCTTCCCATTGCCCACCCCCACCCAGCCCTCCGCCTCCACCACTTTCCCGCCGCCCACTCTCCGCCTGCCCTCCGCTCCACCGCCGCTGCCGCCTCACCTCGCCCAAAGCAAAGAGAAGCCAAGGAGAACCAGGGAATGAGAGGTGGCAGTTGCTTCAAAAAAATCAGAGGTGGCAGTAGTTCCCTTTGAAGGCATCATCTTCCATCCTCGCAAGTCCATGGCAAGTCCATGGTAGTTCTAACTTTCAAGTGGTTTTATAGGAAAACAAACATCAAAATAAAGGGATCAAGAGATAGGCAACGCTGGTCCAATTTACAGGTGACTTCTCATCGTCGATACTAACCAAAATAGCCCCGTTTGGTTAGTTTTGCTTATTTTTAGCACCCGTCACATCGAATGTTTAGATACTAATTAGGAGTATTAAACATAGACTATTTACAAAACTCATTATATAAGTGGAGGCTAAATGGCGAGACGAATCTATTAAGCCTAATTAGTCCATGATTTGACATAGTCCATGATTTGACAATGTGCTGCTACAGTAAACACATTT
Source organism: Setaria viridis (assembly GCF_005286985.2). Taxonomy (NCBI): domain Eukaryota; kingdom Viridiplantae; phylum Streptophyta; class Magnoliopsida; order Poales; family Poaceae; genus Setaria; species Setaria viridis. Next base: position 14,404,278 of record NC_048269.2, read on the forward strand.
ACTAATGATGGATTAATTAGGCTTAATAGATTCATCTCGCCGTTTAGCCTCCACTTATGTAATGAGTTTATAAATAATCTACATTTAATACTCCTAATTAGTATCTAAACATTTGATGTGACATGTGCTAAAAATAACTCTCCAAATATTAACACAGATATAGCGCCCTCCGGTTCGGGATGCCGTAAGCAGGTCGATCCCTTCATGGCATCGAGGCCAATCGATTTCCATCTTCTGACCTCGGATCAATGCAGGAAATGGCGCTGCAGTGATTGAATTTGCCACCTCCAAGAAAAAGAAAGAAAGAGATGTGGTGCCAAGACGACAAGGTAGTCGCAGGACCCAAAATCTGTTGAACAGTCCAACTAATGGCCGAAATTATTAAATGACGGATCTTTGTCAAATATTTAGTTACGTATTACTCCCTCCATCCCAAATTATAAGTCATTCTAAGAACCTTGGAGAGTCAAAACATCTCAAATTTGACCAAATTTATATGATAATATTATAACATTTATGATGTCAATTAAGTATCATTAGATTCTTCATCAATTTTATTTTCATAGTGTACCTATATGATATCATAAATCTTTATAATTTTCTCTATAGTTTTGATCAAACTTGAGATGCTTTGACTCTCCAAGATTCTTAGAATAACTTATAATTTGGAATGGAGGGAGTACTACGTATTGAGGAAAAATATGTCATCCAATACAATAGCAAAAAAAGGAAATTCAAGGTACATCGCAACAAAACTAAATTATACGCCTCTTTGCATGTCCAAAGAATTTGGTGGCCGCTAACTGGACGATTTCTTTGAACAAGAAAAGGAAAAAATAACTCTTCCTATGGGATATGGCCTTTCCCTGTAGGCCGTATTTCAGGCACATCACTGCTGCTGTTAGGTTCGATCGGTCAGTTGGCCCACTCTGGGCCGAAGTATTTGGAGTTGCGCCGCCTGGGCCTTCTTGCTGCTGCCTCCGTAGGGACGGCGGCGGGCGGCGCGCCGACGCGGCGCATGAAGGCAGCGAACTCGGCGGCGCGCGCGCCCATCGCGGCGGCGGTGGCGGCCTGCCTCCGCGCCGCCTCCACCACGGCCTCCCCGCCGGGAGCCGCCGCGTACTCCGCTGCCATCCGCGTGGACTTGTCCACCGAATCCGCCGCCCTGCGGAGCGTCTCGAGCCCGAGCGCCTCGGCCCGCGCGGAGGCGTCAAGGAACTCCGGATCCCCGGGCACGATCTCCCCCGACGCCAGGCTCTCGGTGGTGGCCAGCATGACGAGGCGCATCACCTCTGCCAGCTTCGCGACCACCGCCTCGCTGCGCGCCAGCAGCTGCAGCGGGTCCTCGAACGCCATGGATGGCTCCGTTCGTCCGTTGGAAGCGTGATCCGATCGATGGATCGATGCATCCTGAACCCCGGGTCCTGGGTCGCCTTATATGGACGAAGGACGCGAACCACATTGCCGAAACGGAGTCGATCTCGAATCGGATTCCTGCTGAGTCGCAAAGAGCTGGAACGGACTCGGGCGGCACGCCGTGGCGCCGACGCGTTGAGAACCAGCTTGCCGTGCCGAACCTGACGAGACCAAGGATTGGCTAATAGCTAGGCGAAGAAGCAGCACGGAGCTCGATCCAAGGACGAACCCGAACGCGGCTCCCCATCCATGGCCACCGCCCTGCCGCGGCCTCCGGCGTTTGAATCAGGCGAGGCGACGCCGGCGGCAGTGCGGGCGCCGAGCCCTCCCTTGAGCGCGCGTCCCATCGTTCCACAGTAGTGCAGGCGGCCTGTGGCTCCGTCCGTGGCGCGCCATGGCCTCCCGGCCTCCGAGCTCGGCGACGGCGAGGAAGCACGCGGCACGCCTCCCCCGGACCCACCCGATCCGAGCCGCACGAAGACGATCCGACGGGGCTCAGATTCCAGCCTCCGGTTCCAGCCGTGGCGCGCGGGAGCTCCTCCGCTCTCAGGCCATGCCTACCTTCCTCCCCCCGTCGTCCTGACGGCCCTGCAGCGCCGCCGCAGACTCGCTGTTCACGCCGTGGCTCCTCCGCAAATCCATTCATTTCTGGGAGCACTAGCACAAGGCTCAAGCCGTGCCGCCTATCGTCCTGACGGCCTCGCAACCGCGGTCACAACTGAGGAACAGAGCACACGTTCGAGACAAGGAAGAACCTGACGATAAACATAAGCGCACGCTAGCTGCTGCTTCATGCCGGAGCGTCGCCGCGTTCCGGCCGGCCGGAGCCATTCCTTCCGGATACCTCGCGCCTCTGCCGCAGCTCTCAGGACGTCTCTCCACAATGCCACACACTGCTCCTCTCAGGATGCTGCAACTGCAAGTCTGCAGCACTAGTGCAGTTGCAAGGTCGTGCATGCCAACGATTATGAGCGAGAGACGATGCGCATCAGGATCACGGAGGACCCGGAAAACCTTAAAGTTCTTGCATCCGGAGGTCTGATGGATCGGAACGGGCAGGACGGAACCTGCCCTGCGGGGGACAGGATGAAGGAAATCTGGAGGAGAAGGATGCAAGTAGCCAACCAGCCGCGGCGAGACCGTGAGGTGCCTTTGACGTTTGCTTTTGCCAAATGCCAATGGTACCCGTCCTGAGGGGGCTTTATGTAAAAATTTGGATCGTGATTAATGGTCACGATCCGATTTAGGGGTCCATATGCAAAATATTAGGAGGCTATATGTATATATTCGGATCGCAGTCAATAGTCGCGATCCAATTTAGGAATCTTATTGTAAATAATTAAGGGGTCTCTGCAAAATTACTCGCCGCCTCCAACGTCGCCCTTGCCGTCCAACGCGCATCTAGACCTGCGGAGACAATTCATAAATCGACCAAATCATAAATGAGGTTGTAATTCTTTCTCAAATCAACCATAGAAATGCCGTGAAGCTCCTGGGATGCTGCCTTGAGATAGTAGTGGCGCGGGTACTGTAGCATCGTGAAAAAAAACTACCCAAGGGTAAGAGTGACTATTCCTAGTAGTTCCTACAATTTCTAGAGCTGGATTTGCATACGGTAGCCAAATAGGTACATAGCTCCATATTTTCTTGGAGTTGGTGGAGTGGAGCTAAAAAAAGGTGGAGTTGGTGGAGTGAAGCTGTTTTTTTGAAGTGAAGCAGTCCCAAACAAGCAGTTGAAATAACCGGTACTAAAGGAGTATTTAAAAATTTTCAAAAAGGAAATCTAGCGCCGACCCCACCCCCTGCCGCTAGCCCCCTCCGCTTGCCTCCTCCCACCGCCCGCCTCCGCCCGGCCTCGACGCCTTCCCATTGCCCACCCCCACCCAGCCCTCCGCCTCCACCACTTTCCCGCCGCCCACTCTCCGCCTGCCCTCCGCTCCACCGCCGCTGCCGCCTCACCTCGCCCCATTGCTGCTCCTCACTACCGCTAAGGGGCGATCGAAGGGGGGAAGGGCCGGTTGATTCGGGACTGAGAGAGGAGAGAGATAGGTGAGTGTGAGTGAGAGAGAGAGAGGAGGGGGCGGTGGGGTGGCGGATGGGAGTTTTAGTACCGGGTGGGAAAGTACCGGGTGGAGGCTCCACCTGGTACTAAAGGGGGTCACACGGGACTCCTCGGGGACTATCCGTTAGATCCGGTACTAATGCTCACATTAGTACTGAGCTAAAATGCAACGGTACTGAGTTTCGGGACGAATGCTCAGTTTTTCAGTAGTGAAACCTCTAATTGTCTCTTTATTTTTGAGTAAAAACCTCTAAGTTTGCAAGATAAAATTTCATTGGATGATGACTATTTTCAAGTTGGAATTCTAGATCAAGAAAAGGAATTTTGGGGAATTGTAACGAAATTGCACATGAGAGAGAACAAATTCAACTTTAAGGCAGTAGATGCATGGTTATGTTATCCCTTTCCTACTTGTATCTATTAACCTACTCTTCTCAATTCTCATTCTTAGAATATAGAACTCCCGTCCGCCACCCCCCCACTAAAACTCCCGTCCACCACCCCCCACCGCCCCCTCCTCTATCTCTCTCTCTCACACACACAGACTCACCTCCCACTCCTCCTCGATCTGCCTCCCCTCCCCTTCCCCCTCCGCTCGTCCCTTATCGGCAGTGAGGAGTAGCAGTGGGGCGAGGTGAGGTGGTGGCGGCGGGAGCGGTGGTGCAGCAGAGGGCGGACGGAGAGTGGGCAGTGGGAAAGTGGCGGAGGCGGAGTGCTGGGCGGGGGTGGGCAGCGGGAGGTGTCGGGGCCGGGTGGAGGCGGGCGGTGGGAGGAGGCAGGCGGAGGGGCGGCGGGGGCCGGTGGTAGGGGTGGAGCCGGCAGTAGATTTCCTTTTGAAAAAGTTTTAAATACTGGTTATTTCAACCGCCTGTTTGGGACTGCTCCACTTCAAAAAAAATAGTTTCACTCCACCAACTCCACCTTTTTTTACTCCACTCCACCAACTCCAAGAAAATATGGAGCTATGTACCTATTTGGCTACCATATGCAAATCCAGCTCTAGAAATTGTAGGAACTACCGGGAACAGTCACTCTTACCCTTGGGTAGTTTTTTTCCGCGATGCTACAGTACACGCACCGCTACTATCTTAAGGCAGCATCCCAGGAGCTTCACCACATTTCTATGGTTGATTTGAGAAAGAATTGCAACCTCATTTATGAATTGGTCGATTTCTCGTTGTACCACTATCTTTGATTACATGAAGGTCTAATATTCCTTTGTATACAACACCATGTCCTCCACCACCAACCTCACGAGATTTGTCAAAACTGTTTGTGGCTTTCTCCAGATCTGCTAAGGTAATAATCATCCTTTCACCAATATCTGCATTCCGTGATATTAACTGCTGTAGTAGCAAACCATGATTTTGATTGAAAAATCTTTCTTTTGCTTTTTGAGCCTTCCGTAGCTTGATCTTCCCTCCTCAGCTATGTACACTGAAGACTCTGCATCAAACTCGGAAATGTTATTGGGGGTTGGACTTAGACCTGCCTTGCTGCCAGTCGGCAAGTTACTGGTACAGACAGCAATGCAGAAACTACCGATTCTGTCGGCGAGGGAGACAGAGATTGCGGGGGCGCCGGCCAGCTTTGCCTCTGCCTTGCTGCCAGTCGGCCGTCATCGTCGCGCGCGGCGAACAAAGCATACGATCGACGTCGCCCGTCACGTCCCGTACGCCGCACCCGGCGGGCGCGATACCGATCGTGTCGCCGCGCCACCGCCTGCCGCTCAGGCCACGGCCTGAAGGGTGAAGGCGGCCGGCGGCGAGAGAGGTGGACATGACTCTGTTGGTGCTCCGCCGTGTGTGCGCGCCGCCGGCGACTGCGCTGTGCTGCCACAGACTGGGCGGTGGACCGGTGGCAGAGATGCGCGCACCCTGCACGGAGCAGTGGGGAATGGGCGCCTGCGCTGAGCCGTGGACTTTGCCTTTGGATGAAGACCCGCGGCGGATGTCGTGTGCCCGCGTCCACAGGCGCAGAGATCGACGACGGTCATGGCCGCGCACGAACAGCTTCTCCTTTATGTAAAGATGACATCACAGAAAGAATATTTGTTGGCGCCTAAAATCTGTTACCGGGTTTTGGATGTGTACCTGTTAATGTTTGATCTGTTTAAGATGTCGACAGATTTTCGGTTGCTAAATCTGTCAGTTTTTCTCTGCTTAGGTGTTAGCTTCTGATTTGTTAAAAATTTGACAGATTTAGACAACCAATATCTTTCGACAGACAACTAGATAGTCCCAACATAAAACAATCGGTTTTTATTACCATTAAATTGGAGACGCTGACATGTAGCAATCGTCAGCAAATCAACCATCCCCGACCCGAAAATGTTGAACACACTACGGGAAACAGAAGCTTTGCCGAGTGCCAGAGGCACTCGGCGAAAGCCCAAAAACACTCGGCAAAAGCTTTGCCAAGTGTAACACTCGGCAAAGAGCACACGACAAATTTCCTGTCGGCAAAGCCTAGTTTGCCGAGTGTCAAAACGTGAGCACTTGGCAAACATTTTGCCGACGGCCAAAAACACTCGGCGAAAAGATGTACTCGGCGAAATACGCGGTGACGGCGTCGGGTGTAACGGCAGCTTTGCCGAGTGCCAGACGGGAGACACTCGGCAAACCCAGGGTGTTTGCCGAGTGTCCGCACTCGGCAAAGGGCCCATGTTTGCCGAGTGTCTGCACTCGGCAAACCTAGTGTGTTTGCCGAGTGCTGTGACCCTGACACTCGGCAAACACGGGCCCTTTGCCGAGTGCAGTGTCCATGACACTCGGCAAACAAGCCGCGGCTCGACCTGGGAGTGCCCCTTTGCCGAGTGTTAAAGCCAAAACACTCGGCAAAGGCCCATCTGCCCAGAACCCTCCCTTTTTCGACATTTCGCCACGTATAACGGACCCCTCTCAATTCACAATACACATATCACAGGCATTTGTAATAAACAATCACATGCATAATTCACAACCACAGGCATAATTCATAAACACCACAGGCATAATTCAACATAAGCACGAAATAATCCATAAATCCAAGTTCTTGTCACAATTTAGTTTCCACATTGTTCACAACCAAGTCTACTTCCGTGGAGGCCAAGGAGACCACTGCGACAAATCTTGATCTTCATTATTCGAAGCCGCCGATTGATTCTGCACATAGGATAGGACATTCTGAGCTAACATCTAAAGTTGTCAAATTTAAAGTATTAAATCTTAAGCACAATGTGTCAAGTGACACACAAGAGTAGTCGTGGGTGGCTGAGGCGGAGGGAACATCATCGGCGGTGGTGGAGGCAAAGACTGTCCCATGCTCGAAGCAAAGTTCTGCATGTACTGGAACATCTGCTCCATCCTAATCCGGTTTTCCTCCTCCATCCTCCGCCGCATTTCCTCCATCTGCGCCGCCATCTCCTCTTGTTTCTTCCTTGATTCTTCCACCTGGGCCTACAATATTTCATTGCAATGTTATAATGCAAAGCTAAAGTATAACAACAAACGAACGATGAATGGAAGCGAAAGAACCTGTAGAGCCTCCATCTGGAACTGTGCAGCGGTGGGTCGTGGCCGTATCGCCGGGCTCGAGTCTGTGCTCCTAGCTCGGATCTGGGAGAGAGTGGGAGTAGAGGCCGTGTCGATGACGCCGTCGCCAATCCAATATCGGCCATACTTCTTGCCTCCTCCCACCCTCATCACGATTTCTCCATCAATGTCCTCGGAGCTCGGATCGAAGTCTGGCCCGTGAACCTCCCTAGCCATCTTTGTATACTCGCTGACGCGGCTGTGTATGCTAGGGTGGCTGTACGCCTCGGACGGGTCGTCTGGGTTGAAATCTATATCGGCCGTCGCCTTGCCCTTTTTGGAGAGGACCCATGCCTTGAGCTGGGAGCAAGGTCGGCCATCATGTGATGCTGACTGCGGCAAAATACAAAATCATTAAAAATTACGTAGAACTGAACGTTACAATAAAGAATTGAAGTTGCGTACCCATTTTTCTCTATATTCATCAAGGCTTAGGCTGCCTTGATGGTGTGGTGCAGTCGGCATCTGCAAACGCCGCTGCGGGCAAGCAAGCTGGTTCTCCAACCACCCGGGCTCCAACCACACGTCGACCATCCTCTCCCAGCACGGCATATGCGCATGACACCACCACGGAGGCACCTACATCATCAAGCGTGTGACATATGAAAAAGAAAATGAGCCTAATTAATCATAAATAGTAAGCATCAACGTTCTTTACTTACCCTCATGAATTGGTCCTTAGTCATGTTCATTGTTCTTGCCTCCTCTTTTCTAACCTTCATCTGTCTGTATTGAGCGTGGAATTCGATGATGGCCTGGATGCGCGCCTCGTAATGCATGTCCTTCACGAGCTTCTTGGCGGCTACATCACAGACGGCCTTCGCCTTGGCCTCGAACCCCTCCTGGCATCTATAGAAGTCCTGCATATACACGCGTATACAGTTATTATTTCAAGAATGTCGAAAGTAGGTGATGTATTGAGCAATTTAGTACGAGGAGTACTTACCCACAGCTTGGCCTTGACCCGCTCCGCTATGTTGGGTAATCTTCTCTGTTGACGATCAGGGATGTCGGGGGCGGCGACGTAGTGGTCCCACGTGTAGGCCGGCTGCAGTTGTCCGGCGTACACCACCAAGCCAGGGAAGTGAACCCTGCACAAAAGGCCAAGGATCCCGTTGGCCTTACGGTTGTGGTCACCCCCACTGAGCTTAATCCAACTCCTGCACAAGTCATTAATATGAATTATTAGTTTTTGTAACTTTCAACATAAGAACAATATTAAGAATATTTAAAGTTACTTACTTGGTCCCAACCGGTTTAATCAGCGGGCGTAAATGCTCAGGTATCGGCCGCTTCGGGAGGGATGAGGGACCTCGCAACCATATCTTGAACTGGGCATCCCCTGCCTCCCCGTCCCCGTCCTGCTCCTGCTGCTCCTCCTCCTCCGCCTCCTCATCCCTAGAGGTGTGTGCGGAAGGTACCTCCTCCTCCTCCTCCTCCACCTCAGGTTCAGGCGACGGGGGCCTCGCCGCTTTACCCTTCCCTCGAGGCCTCTGGACCACCTCCTCCTCCTCCTCCTCAACCCTACGTCGAGGCCTGCCTTGACGCCTCCCTTGACCGCTCCCTGAACGTGACCCTGACCCTGAACCAGTCCCTATCGCGGCCAGTCTCTCGCAAATCGACGTGAGCTTCCTCATACCGCCCACCATTGCTCAATGACCTGCAATTAAAAAGAGTACATGAGTCAGCATAGGCAAACAAAACATAATTACAAAGATATGCAAATTATAATTAAATTATAACTAAATTAGTACGAATCATACATGTATTAGAAATAATCATGACTCTTGAGCCCGTTGATTCGCACAAAGTCGGCGGAAGAAATTGCTCAACTCCGCTAGCACCTGCCACACATGCTCAGGGACATAGCCTCGAACCATCATCGGAAGTAGGCGCTCAAGCCATATATGGTAATCATGACTCTTGAGCCTGTTGATTCGCATAGTTGCTAAATTCACTCCCCTCTTCAAGTTCGCTGCATAGCCATCAGGGAACATTAACGTTTGGAACCATTCTAGAACCTCCCTCCTTTGGGCCCTCATCAGAACGAAATCGGCCTTAGGCTTCCTCCACGACTTGCCAGCTCTTGGAGGCGCCATGTTTAGCTGTGGTCTGTTGCACAATGTCGCTTGATCCACTCTAGCCTTAACGTTATCCTTTGTCTTATCAGGAATGTCCATTATTGTACCAAAAATTGCCTCGGTGATATTTTTTCCGTGTGCATTACATCAATGTTATGTGGAACAAGGAGATCATCAAAATAGGGAAGCTTCCACAAGCACGACTTCTACGTCCAAGCATGTTGCTCGCAATATCCCAAAAAACCACCTTCTTCATTATTGACCTCGAGAGCGTCTAACTGAGCACGAACTGCGGCCCCTATCATCATCGGCGGTGCGGGGGCTGTAACTACAACATCTTTGGTAAAGTTCTTGATGTCTCGTCTAAATGGATGGTCAGGAGGGAGGAATTGTCAATGTTTGTCGAACGAAGAATATTTGCCACCTTTCGACAACCAAATGAACTTCAAAGATGCTTTACATACTGGGCATGGGAACTTCCCGTGAACACACCATCCGGAGAAAATCCCATATGCCGGCAAGTCATGCAGTGAGTACTGGTACCAAACATGCATCTTGAAGTTTGTCTTTGTGGATCGGTCATAGGTCCATACCCCTTCCTCCCAAGCACGGAGCAAATCATCAATCAGAGGCTCCATGTATACACTCATATTATTCCCCGGATGCTCTGGAATTATCAACGACAAGAATATATTATGTCGTTGAAATAGGACGCCGGGTGGGAGATTCAGGGGGATAACGAAAATGGGCCAACAGGTGTACGGGGCGGCCGCCATTCCATAAGGATTGAACCCATCAGTTGCCAATGCAACGCGTACGTTACGGGCCTCTAGAGCTTTTGCAGGATAAATCGCATCAAAGCTTTTCCAGGCTTCAGCATCGGATGGGTGTACCAGCTTCTCAGGATTATAGCGACGGCCATTTTTGTGCCATGCCATCTATTTCGCGGATTCTTCAGTCATGAAAAGCCGTTGGATCCTTGGTATGAAAGGAAGATACCGTAGAACCTTCACAGGAATTGCGAGCTGCTTTTTCTGACCGTCACCACAGTCAACCTCCAGAAACCTAGACGATTCGCACTTCACACAGTATTTTGCTTCCGCATACTCTTTCCTAAATAAGATGCATCCCTTCGGGCAAGCATGTATGTGCTCGTATGGCATCTTAAGTGCACGAAGGAGTTTCTGTGCTTCATACATGCTCTTTGGCAAGATGTGACCAACCGGGAGCAGGCTTCCAAAAACTGTCAACATAATATCAAACGCGTCTCGACTCAAACTAAACTGAGACTTCACAGCCATTAGGCGTGCAATGGCATCTAGTTGAGAAACCTTGGTATGGCCGTGAAGGGGTTGCTGTGCCGCAGACAACATTTCGTAATAAGTCTTAGCGGTAGCCTCTGGCTCCTCCTCCCTACGTGCTTCTTCGAAGTGTGCTTCATGATAGTCATTTAACATGTCTCCCACCCCGGCATCATCATCAAATTCCTCGATGCGTTGTCTCAAGACCTCCTCTCTCCCACGGTCAGATTCACCATGGTAGATCCACCTGGTATAGTCTGACGTAAATCCGTTCTTCACCAGATGTTTGCCCATGTCTAGCTTGGTTTGCCGACGCATGTTTCCACATTTGCTGCACGGACACCAAGTCGATCGAGCTCCATTGACACTTGCAAACGCCCGTTCCAAGAAAGCATCCGTCTTGTCAAGCCATTCATTGGTCAACGTATTCTGACTAGTGCGACCCGTGTACATCCACTGACGATCCTCCATCCTCTACCATTTAAATGAGTAATACAAAATTCACATTGCATATACACGTTCCTATATTGTCTACTAGGTAAAGATAGGTCCTAATCCCACCCGAGGATGTGTAGGTAGGTTTAGTATCCATGGTCTACTCCGACCCGAGATAAAATTTCGGCAGCACCTCCCCGCTGTTCTCCAAATACACGTCCTTGATAGGAGATTGTGTATCTGGAGAACAACAGGGAGGTGCTGCCGAAACTCTATCTCGGACCGCAATAGATCATGGATACTAAACCCACCTACACATCCTCAAGCTGTCCAAAACACGTGGACAATTCAAAACAGATACGATTATAGATATGCAAAGATCTGCATATTTCCAACCGTATCTCTTTCGAACGGGAGACGCCTAACTAGGTTACGTGATATACGAATATTATACGGAAAGAGAGGTGTAGCATGCCTCACCTTGCTATCCTGCAAAGTAACGAGTCGAGGACGGTCCTTGTAAGCCTCTCCTGCAACAAAAGAAACAAAGCACTGTTTAAGTCAAAATTTTGGCAGCAACTCCCCTGCACGGGGAGGTTTCCAAAACCTGCAACATAATAAACGGCACGATAGCCGACAACCACAATCTCACCAAAGAGTTGGCACGATGGCCAACAACCACAACCACAACCAACCACACCTCTATTGTTTTCAACATTTTCTAATTTCCACTCTTCCTTCTTCTCGAATTTTCTAAATCCATACCTCTAATTTCTAAAATAAATCCTACCACATCCTACCACCTCTCTAGTCTTTTCAACATTTTCTAATTTCTAATTTCATGCCTACTCTAATTTATGATGTGTAGCGGCATAGAAACTTACCGGAGGGGTGACGGAGGGACGACGGCCACGAACAGAGGAGCGGGGGCGGCCGGGGGCCGGTGCGGCGACCGGACGGGGGCGGCCGGGGTCGGCCGAAGCGGACGCGGGGGGCCGGCGTGGGCGGCCGGCCGGGGGCGGGCGCGGCCGGCCAGCGGCGGCGCGGGGGAGGTCGGGGGGCCGGCGGCCGGCGCCCGGGTCCCGGCGTGGGGCGGCGGCGGCGGCCCGGGCAGGCGGCGGCGGCGGCGTGGCCGGGCGGCGACGGCGCGGGACGGCGGCGCGGGGCGACGGAGCGGGCGCGGGGGGGGGGGGGGGGGGGGGGGGGGGGGGGGCGGGCGGGCGCGGGCGTGTGCGTGTTGTGCCTGTGCCTGTCCGCGTGAGGCGCGTGATGCGCTAAGTGTTGTGGGGGCGCCCGCTTTGCCGAGTGCTCCTGATCTTGCCGAGTGCTAGATCAGGAGCACTCGGCAAAGCCTTTGCCGAGTGCTAGATCAGGAGCACTCGGCAAACAATTTTTTTTAAAAAATTTATTTTTCGGATTTCAAACTGCGGCTGAAAGGTGGACCGCGGCGATGTTTGCCGAGTGTCCCAGGGTTGACACTCGGCAAATAGGCTCTTTGCCGAGTGCCATCCCTTGACACTCGGCAAATAGGTATTATTATTTCATGTCCAAACTGGCTTTATTAATTAAAAGTATGTAAAGTTTGCAAAAACCTAGTCAAATTCACTAAACATTGCGTATTTCATTTTTAAGTAATATTATTCCATTATTTCATGGATTTATAGCTCATATTAAATTTATATCTATTAAATTCATATACGTGCAATTAATGAATAAAAATTACCAAACGGATCTGAAAAATTCCCAAAATTTGACATGAACCAATCTATGTTCTCTATAGCCTATAAAAATAAATTGGGACTCAATGACAAATTCAAGTATCGATTCGTCTCAAAATCTTACCGGATCCTTCCAACTTCTACAAATCCTCTCCGGAGATGCTTCGAATTCTAAACATCATATGTCAAAACTTGTGCGAAACCTTGTCAATTTTTTACCACAGCCTCTGCATATAAAATCATAGCATCTTGCAAAATCTCGTGATTTTCAAACTTCGTTTGTATTTTTGAGAATTAAACAATCATTTGGCCACACGTTCGTAGTCGTGTTTCCTTAGCAAAATGTTCAGAATTTCTTTTCATTTTCTGGGTGAGACCTCAATTTGGACTCACTAACATGAATATGATTTTTCCACTCATATTGTTCCATTATTCCAATCATCTGCAGTTCAAATTTGACTTAAATCAAAAAATTACTCTAAATGAAATTAATTGATTAAATATAGCAAACAGGTCAATAAATAGTCCACCTCCTACCATGTAGTGTCAAATGCCATACATGTGGAGTGTAAAAAGTTTGGAGGGTGGAGGAGGGAAAAAAAATTACTTTTGCCGAGTGTGTCAAAAAACACTCGGCAAACCCTAAAGTATGCCGAGTGTTCCCTCTAGCACTCGGCATACTCGGCACTTTGCCGAGTGTCCCATCACGACACTCGGCAAACTAATAGGTTTGCCGAGTGTCCCATCACGACACTCGGCAAACTAGTAGGTTTGCCGAGTGCCCCCCGTCGACACTCGGCAAAGCCTAACGTCCGTCACGGCGGCGGCCCGACGCGGCACGTGGAAGTCACGTGCTCAAGACTTTGCCGAGTGCTCCATCTTTGCCGAGTGCCCTGTGGGTGTTTGCCGAGTGTTTTTTTGGTGGCACTCGGCAAATCGTGTTTTCGCCGAGTGTACTATGTTTGCCGAGTGTTTCTGGGATTGCACTCGGCCAACTGGTCCTTCGCCGAGTGTCCGCAATAATACACTCGGCGAAGGAATTACACTCGGCAACTTTGAGGTTTCCCGTAGTGACACCAATTCAAACAATACAATGTCGTCCATGAAAAATATAATACGACATAGACAAGGATTTTATGTTAAAATCGCTGGGGCATAGCAACTCTTGCGAAATAAAAAAGAGAGAGAGAGGATCGTTTAGGTCTATTATGGTGGAATCTATCTGGGTCAAAGTCCCTAATTTAGCATGGAAACTCGTATTTTTTTAGCTAATTATTTTTTGAGCTGTATATGACATTTTCATCCAGCCTAAGGTTCCCTAGCCAACTTAGCCGAGTTGGTTAGTGGAACCGAGTGGCACTCCTCAAATCCTGAGTTCGATTCCCCGTGGGAGCGAATTTCAGGCTGGGGTTAAAAAAAACCTCCTCGTCTATCCCACACCAAAGCATGCTGCAAGGCCCGGCCTAGGCTCACGCGGGCGCAGGTGCCATCATGTAAGGGTGGGGTAGGGGTTCGGAGATTTTCTAGGTATGCGTGAGGTCTTTCTTCTTAAGCCAAAGCCGGGGGGCCGTCATACCCCCGCAGGTCTAGTTTTTTTATGACATTTTCATCCATAAGACACTCATAATGATTTTGTAAATCCCAAAGATCGGCCAGCTTATGGGAGGAAGATTGCGTGTGTATTGCATTGTTTTGAAAAAAAGAAAATGGCGAGATGAACATAAATAAAAGATAAAAAATATATAGTAATTCCAAGAACATCAATTTATAACATAATGCATTCCACAATAAGCATAAGGTATTGATATCAGTAAGTACCTAATTAGAAACAAGCATGAATCACTATTAAAAAAGCAAATCGTAATAACAATTCAATAAGATATGCTACCCATTGCAATGAAAAAAAATTTAACATTGGCGAACCACGGGGTGGCTGAGCGAGGAATTGAGTGACAGGTTATAAGTGAATGCATTTCTTTTTTTTTTTGAAAAAAAAGGAACGGAAGGGCAGACGGTCCAAAGAACTCAAAAGACGCCAATGTCCTTTGTCAAGGCCCATTTAAAAATGCCAAGATCCATGAGGAAATGAAATCACAAACTGGACCGAATGAGGCAGCACAAAAGCGGCCCAAAACAAACAAATCAATTACATTCCCTCATCCGCCACCACACGCGCCGCCAATGATGCCCCTTGGGCCTCCGCTGCCCGCCCTGCACCGCGCGTCCGCGACGATATATATAGCGTCCGTCCCGTGTGAAAGCCAAGCGTCGTCCACCTCGGCGTGCTTAGGCCGCCACCCGCAGGATGCATTACATGAAAAACCATATTTCATCCCAACATTAATTACGTGACAGATCTAAATTCGATACTAATATTAATATTAGAACTGGATTTAAATTTGAGAGCCTTTTAGTACTAATTTGAGACCCTTCAGTACTGGTCATACTAACTGATACTAATGATATTAATGTCTACCTTTCAGTACCACTAGCTAAGGATTCTTCATGGATACTTTAAAAAAATATCTCTTCCTTGATCATATGTGATGTATAGGTGAGATGCTAAGAAAAGTTAATGTTACCAACATGTACTAATGAGTGTCGGTGTTTTATCCCCCGATAGCTTACCAAGGGGTATCTTAAGGTAGTAGATTGGTCAGTGGGGGATTGCCGGATTGGGAGTTTGATGGTAAAAGTGAGGATACAAGACACAGATTTATACATGTTCGAGCCGCCAGAGTAGCGTAATACCTTACGACCTATGTGGGGTGTTGTATATTACGCCTTGCACTTGGGTGTTGTTTGGTGTTCTTAGTTCTACAAGGATATGATCTAGGTAACGTTGCCCTCCTTTATATACTCCAGGGGCGGGATTATTAGTCGGTTACAAGGTAGGAGTCCTAGTAGGATTACAAGGTACGAGTCCCAGTAGGATTATAGGGGAATCCTAATAGGAGTCCGTCTTCTTCCTTCCTTGCGGGTACTGAGGTTCTATCCCCGACAAGCCCCCAAGCGCTTCATAGTCGAATGTAGTAGCATTTGAGTACTTTTCAGATCCTTACCGAGTAGTTTAGTGCTCCTCGAGTATTTTGTCTGACTGAATCTTCAAAATTCCTCAAAACTGTCATGAGGCTATGGTGTGCTATCATCTTGATTTTGTAATTTTCATCTTTGTATTGTGATACGGAGGATGGAAAAAGTCACATTCATATGGAGTAGCCCCTGAGCCTTAGGTTGAATCGAAGAATCAGGCTGAAGGTCAATAAAATCTTGAATCTTCTTCTTTCATCTTGAAAAAAATCAACTCTTGGGTGTAGCTTATCAGCCTTCGAGCCTTGGAACGACAAGAATAATCAATTCAAAGGTTTAGCGAGCCTAGTCTTCATGCCAGTCATCATCCGAGTAGTTCTACAGCATCCAGCCCCTGAGCTTTGGAGCCAGGTGAGACGTAGGAGCCACGTCGAGTAGTTATTGGCGCTTAGCCCCCGAGCTTTGAAAGCTAGCTGAGCCATTGGAGATATTCCGAGTAGTAATTAGCGCTTAACCCCTGAGCCTGGGAGCTAGAGGAGCCATTGGAGGTACGCTGAGCGTCCTGGAGAGTCATCTCCGAAGCTTGACCTATAAAAAGAGATGCAAACATTATGTAGCATAATGTAGAATATTGGAACTACTAAAATTTATTCAGTGATTAATGTAAATTTTTCGTGTCGTGCTCTTGTTTCGGTCATATTTCTCCTGATTAGTTAGTCTGTTATGTTTAGGCTCTCAGACACTGTTTAACCGTTGCTACTGCGTGTATGATTGTCTTGTGCACGCGTGCTGGCATTGCCGTTGCATGTCTGAGATATTTGTCTCGTGTACGCGTCCTAGTGTTTATGCATGACAGAAGATCTGAGACTTTCACGGATTAAAGAGTGTTCTACTCGAGTAGATCAACGACTATTAAGAGAAGACATTTAAAATAAGTAGTTGACATTGTGACAAAAAGACTGCGCGATTGTGCGTAAGAGTTTTCTACCCTTAGGGTAGGAGAGCACGTGTTGCCGCGCATAGAATTTGTGCCTCCTTAGGGTGTAGCCGTTGTGAGCCTCCATCACTCAGTGCATCAAATCCGTGGCCATAGCCTCCGTAATTTGATGTACCAAATCCGTGGCGGAGCCTCAGAAACTCAGTGCACCAAACCCGTGGCCTCCGTAGTTCAGTGTACCAAGCCCGTGGCTGTCGGTCAATATACCTTAGGTGTAGTCGACAAAGTGTAGCTCTGAAGGGTAATTCCTATCAAGAGGCGTACACAAATAAGTTGTCGGCGCATTGGACAATCATGCTGAAAACAAGCCATAGAAGAAACTAATTATTAAAAAAGTGACTTAGCTCAATTATTGGGCGATTGTCATGAAATCGTGGCGGTCGTCGATGAAGTCACGACGGTTGTTGATGAAGCCGACTAGTCGGAGTCGATTCTGACTAGTTGTTGACCATGTGAGACCCAGCCCTGACTAGTTTCTTCGAAACGAGTAGTCGAGGTAGTCATCGGTGCGTGTCATAGCAAAGTCGAAGTAGTGGTGGATCGCGAGGTTGTTACTTGTAGCAATGAGATACAAGGAGCCTCCTGGTAGCCTGGTTATGTGCGCATAGCACAAGTCCACAAAATTGTTTTGTGGGGACAAAACAGCAGCACTCCAGATTGCTTTTGTCCCTCGCACCGATCCACGCGTAGGCTGTTGAAGCTTGTCTCCGCCCGCACCACAAACAACATCTTGGGATTCCTAGCATCCGTTCGACGAACAGCAGCGTGCAGCGCCTCCTGCCACCGTGACCTGCACGAAATCTTTACAGAGACTGCAGGCGTAGCTGGTAGACCCTCTGCTAATCCTCTATGCAGACGATCGATGATGGTGGCGATTTTTATCAGCGATGAATGTAAATTGTCCGCTCTGGACACCAAGTCAGTGACGATGGATATTAATTCTCCACTTCGAATTAGAACTCAACGAATCCGACTTGGAACAATGCATCATGTTTTAGTCCGACTTGGAACAATGCATCATGTTCGGTAAAAGAACAACAATCACATCCCATCGAATTGATTGATATTGATGATAAGATCCTTCAAGCTCGTCTGATAATTTCGACGATCACCCCTACTTGGGGCTCTAGCTATCGATATTTTAACCCTGGCAACCTACCAAGGGGTATTCTAAGGTAGTAGATTTGTTGGTGGGGAATCACCGGACCTGGAGCTTGATGGTAAAAGTAAGGATATAAGACACGGATTTATATAGGTTCGGGCTGCCAGAGTAGCGTAATACCCTATGTTCTGTTTAGAATATTGTCACTAGTAGAGAATTGGCTTTCGATCCGCCCCCTTTTGTCCCGGTTTAAAGTTGGCCCGGGACAAAAGGGGGTGCGCCATGATAGGCAAAATTGGAGGGGATATTTACTCCCGGTTGGTAATTGCAACCGGGACTAAAGGCCCCCCTTTAGCCCCGGTTGCAACAGCTAGTGGGGGGCTGTCGGCGGCGGGACCCTTTTATCCCGGTTGGAGGCTCCAACCGGGATAAAAGGTCCTTTTATCCCGGTTGGAGGCACCGATCGGGATAAAAAGTTTAGTCCCAGTTGGTGCCTCCAACCGGGACTAAACTTCCAACCGGGACAAAAGGTGTTCCTTTTTGTCTCGGTTGGAGTTTTTAACCGGGATAAAAACTCATCCCCATTATATACGGCCAAGATAGAGGACTTTCTTCCTCCTCCAGCCCGAGCCAGTCCAACACATTGATAGAGAGAGCTGAGCTTCACCTACTCTCCGGTGGTGCCGAAGCAAGCAAGGAAGGTGCTGCCCGAAGTTTTTTCCCTCATTTTCGTGGGAATTTCACTCGGCCAACACAAGTGTTGCGAAGGTTTGCTACTTCATCCTCGTGTTATGCTTTGATTTATGCTTTGGAGATGGAAAGATTATTTGCTAGAATGTGATGATGAAGTAGAAAAATGGAGAGGTATTTTGAGCTAGAATGTGAGGGAGATTGATGTGTCATATATAGTATGCATTATTGCAGTGGTTTAAAAATGATGCTACCTTGTCTAGATGGTTTATCTTATCAAATTCAATATGGTTTTTTAAATCCATACTTGTTGAACTTGCATACCGTGTTCATCTCTCCGATGATGTTCTCCGTCGAGCAGCAACGTATGTCAAGAAGGAGGTTCGATTCTAGGAGAAAGAGTGGATACGGACATCGTGACCGTGTCCCCTTTTCCGTAGCATCTAACCTCTTTCATGACGAAGTGCGGTGCCGCCCAGTTGAGGACATCCTCGCGAGATGATCACGGTCTTCAAGTTGAACAACTTATGCAGTGTTAAGATAATAATTTTTGTACATAGATGGCTTCTGCTACTGGAGGAAGTGGCGATGGTGGGGGCGATCGTGGTTCCTATTATGGCAAGGTTCCAATCATAGTTGGCCCTCAGCATAAGCCGAAGAAAAAGAGCACGCTGGAAAAAGCAATGCTTCGTTATTTGCAGCAACGTCATGAAGAAGCTGTTGCCGCAGGTCAGGAACCTCCTTTTGGTGGTCGTTATGCTCCACCCTCAGTCCCGGGTGTTTCACGTCCACTTAGTACTACCGTTTCAGGCGGCACAAAGAAACCTAAGGATGAGGTTGGGTCAGCGGAACCTTCGTCTTCACCGTCCAAGGATGCTTAAAGTCCTCCTTGATAATAACCAGTGGATGGCTTGTTGTATTGTATCATGTTGTTTGGGACTTTAATTTAAATATGTGTATTTGGATCTTCATGTTGTTGTATTGTACCATGTTGTTTGGATCTTTAATCGATTTTCACGCATAATCCATTGTCAAGTGTAATCCATTTTCATGCGTAATACGATGCAGATGGACCGGCAATGGATGTATAATGCAGACAGACGGAGCAAGGCATTTATTGATGGCTTGCATTATTTTCTCGAAGTGGCAAAAGCGAACAAGCCAGAGAATGGGTTCGTATGTTGTCCATGCTTCCAATGCAATAACAGGAAGGAGTATTCAAAGGATTCCTGGGGGACTATTCATAGCCACTTGTTTAAATACGGTTTCATGCGTAACTATTTGGTTTGGACCAAGCACGGTGAACTAGGGGTTGTAATGGAAGATGGCGAGGAGGAGGAGGAAGATGACACCATTCCGGACTGGGTTGCAGGCCAAGCTTTTGCAGGTACTACAATGGGCAAGGCTGATGAAGATGAGTTTGCAGAAAATGGCCCTACTGATGACCTTGGTCAGGTGATACTAGATGCATACAGAGATTGCGAAACTGAGAAGGAAGCAGCAAAGTTGCAGCGCATGATAGATGATCACCAAAAATTGTTGTACCCAGGTTGCGAGCAGGGCCATAAAAAACTAGGTACGACACTAGAATTTGTGCAATGGAAGGCAAAAAATGGTGTGTCCGATAAGGCATTTCAGGGGATGTTGAACATTGTCAAGAAGATTCTCCCCGAAAATAATGAATTACCGTCCACAACATATGAAGCTAAACAGATTATTTGCCCTCTCGGATTGGATGTTCAGAAGATACACGCATGCCCTAATGACTGTATCCTCTATCGTGGTGATGAATACGAGAAATTGGATGCTTGTCCCGTCTGCGAAGCCCTGCGGTATAAGATCAGGCGAGATGATCTTGGTGATGTCGGGGGGCAGTCTCCCAAGAAGAGAGTTCCCGCGAAAGTGATGTGGTATTTCCCTATAATACCACGCTTGAAGCGCTTGTTCAGGAACAAGGCGAATGCTAAGTTGATGCGATGGCACAAAGAAGACCGCAAGGAAGATGAGATGGTGAGACACCCCGCAGATGGGGCACAGTGGAGATCAATTGATAGAACATTCCCAGACTTTGAAAGTGAAGCAAGGAACATAAGGTTTGGTTTAAGCACTGATGGATTCAATCCATTCGGTGAGTTGAGTAGTGGCCATAGTACTTGGCCTGTGACCTTTGTATGTTCAACCTTCCTCCTTGGCTGTGCATGAAGCGGAAGTTCATTATGATGCCGGCGCTTATCCAAGGCCCAAAACAACCCGGCAACGACATTGACGTGTACCTAAGGCCGTTGGTTGATGACCTTTTACAGCTCTGGAAGGAAGAAGGTGTACGTGTGTGGGATGAGGATAGACAAGAGATCTTTAATCTACGAGCACTGTTGTTCGTAACCATCAACGATTGGCCTACATTGAGTAACCTTTCAGGACAGACAAATAAGGGATATCGGGCATGCACCCACTGTTTAGACGACACAGACAGCATGTACTTGAAGCACTGTAAGAAGGTCGTCTATATGGGTCATCGTCGATTTCTCCCTGCTCACCACCAGCTGAGAAAGAGCGGGATGCATTTCAAAGGGGCGCCAGACCATCGTAAAAAACCTGCACACCGTAATGGAAAGCGTGTGTTCGAGATGATGAAGGATGTAAATGTAGTCTTTGGAAAGGGACTTGGTAGCCAACCTGTTCCGAACGACGATAACGGACATGCACCCATGTGGAAGAAAAAGTCAATATTTTGGGAGCTACCTTATTGGGAAATCCTAGAGGTTCGCAACGCAATAGACGTGATGCACCTGACGAAGAATCTTTGCGTGAACGTGCTAGGCTTCATGGGTGTTTATGGAACCTCAAAAGATACATTGGAAGCACGACAGGACCTGAAAGCTATGGGGCAACGAGATGACCTACATCCGGAAAAGAGAGATAATGGACAGCACTACTTACGTCCTGCCAGTTACACTCTCAGCAAGGAAGAGAAGGATACCATGTTTGAATGCTTGAATAGTATGAAGGTCCCATCTGGGTACTCCTCGAATATAAAGGGAATAATAAATATGAAACAAAAGAAGTTTACAAATCTCAAGGCTCATGACTGCCACATGTTGATGACCCAGTTGCTTCCGGTTGCACTGAGGGGTGTTCTACCAGAAAATGTCCGGTTGCCGCTCGTAAAGCTATGCGCGTTTCTCAATGCAATTTCGCAGAAGGCAATCGATCCATCCAAGCTATCAAAGCTACAGAACGATGTGGTGCAATGTCTTGTCAGTTTTGAGTTGTTATTTCCACCATCCTTCTTCAATATTATGACGCACTTACTGGTTCACCTAGTAAAAGAGATTGGTATTCTCGGACCTGTATACCTGCACAATATGTGGCCTTTCGAGAGGTTCATGGCAGTCCTAAAAAACTATGTTCTTAATCGTGCCCGTCCAGAAGGAAGCATCGCCAAGGGATATGGAACAGAGGAGGTGATCGAGTTTTGTGTTGATTTTATTGATTCAATTGACTCGATTGGGGTTTCAACTTCACGCCACGAGGGGAGGCTCCGAGGAATGGGCACCCTTGGAAGGAAATCAAGTTTGAGCAATGATACTGATTTGTTCGACAAGGCACACTACATTATTTTACAACAGTCATCCTTTGTGTCTCCGTATATCGAGCAGCACAGGCAGATGGTAGCTTCCAAAAAACCCGACCAAATCTGATGCTTGGCTTACCCATCATCACATGGAAACTTTTCCCTTCTGGTTGCGCCAACAACTTATGGGTAACTCTGAGATTCACCCACAGCTTGCCTGGTTAGCCAGGGGACCTGCTACCACAATCGTCAAATTCCAAGGCTATGAGATAAATGGTTACACATTTTACACGAGAGCCCAGGACCAGAAAAGCACGAACCAGAATAGTGGTGTCCGCATAGATGCCATGGACAGAAATAATAGCAAGGAGTCGTATTATGGTTTCATACAGGAGATATGGGAACTCGAATACGGACCGCTGTACATCCCTCTATTTCTTTGCAATTGGGTGAAGCTAACTGCCGTCACCAAAGATCAGTACGGAATGACAATAGTAGATCTGAGCAAGACTGGATACAGTGATGACCCATTCGTACTTGCCAATGATGTGCATCAGGTGTTCTATGTGAAGGACATGTGCAGCAAACCCAATAGGAATCTAGAAGAGACATGGGAGCCAAAGTGCCACATAGTTCTTCCAGATAAAAGAAAAATCGTGGGAGTCGAGGATAAAACAGAACAATCAGATGATTATGATCAGTTTGATGGCATGCCTCCATTCGCCGTTGAAGTTGATCCAAGCATCCTGCTATCCAAAGAAGAGGCTCCGTACTTACGCCGCGATCATGATCAAGGAACTTTCGTGAAGAAGAAATTTTACAACGTTGTATTGTAATGCGTTAAATGTACATGACCTTTGTGTATTAATTGATACAATTTGTAATTTACCCTATGTATGATTTCATGTTTTCTTAAATTTGTTAGGTGAAGATTTTATAGATAAACATGAACAATGTTAACCACAAACAAACATGGATTTTTCTGCGCATTGAAATTATTTAATTGAATAATTTCTTGATCACAGCAATGCAGTAAAATAAATATTTTAGAGGCTAAATGAACTGATATAGAATTAATGATTAATTCATACTTATTGTCAATTTACTCGTTAATTAAATATATTTTTGCATGTACAAAATCTGTGAAGGTTTTGTTTTTCATCCTGAAATGCAGTGAAAAGATAAAATAAAATCCATTTCCAAAAAACAGGCGGGAGAAGAAAACTAGGAAAAAAGACCTTTTGTCTCGGGTGCTAACAGCAACCGGGACAAAAGGCCCCCCTTTTATCCCGGTTGCAAACTGCAACCGGGATAAAAGGGTACTTTTCGTCTCCCGCCTCGACATACCCTTTTATCCCGGTTGCCAACTGCAAGCGGCCAACTGCAACCGGGATAAAAGCCCCCCCTTTTATCCCGGTTGGTGGTGGCACCCGGGATAAAAGGGTACGCTCCCAGCCCCACCTGGCGGGGGCACCCTTTTGTCCCGGGTCCAGTCACCAACCGGGATAAAAGGGGGGGCCTTTTATCCCGGTTGGTGACGGGACCCGGGACAAAAGGCCCTTTTGTCCCGGGTGCCATTATGAACCGTGATAAAAGGGGGGGGGGTTAAAAGGCACTGTACTCCCTTCTACCCCCATGCCAGTTACATTTAGCCAAATTTTCGCCAAGTCCCGCGCGTTCTGCTCCGCCGTCGCCGCCCGTCCGCCTCCCTCGCCGGCCGCCGCCGCCGTCGTCCCCCATTGCGCCGGCTGTCGTCGTCCCGCCGCCGACCGCGCCCAGACATCGTCGTCCTCCATCCCCCCGGCCGGCCCGCTTCGATCCTCCTCGTCCGTCGACGCGCCCGGCCCCCGGCCCCCTCGTCGCCTCCGGCCACCGGCTCCATCCTCGTCGCAAGCTCCATCCTCGTCGTCCCTTGTCGCCCCTCGTCGCCGTCTCGTCGCCGTCCCGCCTACGCCGCCGTCGACGTCGTCGCCTCGGCCGCCATCGTCGTCGTCGCCTCGGCCGCCGTCCTCGCCGCACCGGCCGCCGCCGTCCCGCCGCCCCGGCCGCCGCCGTCCCGCCGACCCGGCCACCTCGTCGCCCCGGCCACCGTCGACGACCGCGCGCGAGAGGTCCGCTGCCGCGCCGACCGGCAGCGCCGGGAGGGCTTTTTTTTTTAAGTTAGAAAATTAAGTTATATTTTTATGATAGATTTTAATTTTGATTGTTAAGTTAGAAAATTAAGTTATATTTCTAAGTTAGATTTTTTAGTTAGTTTGTTAAGTTAGATTTTTAAGTTAGAAAATAAAGTTAGAAATTCGTAGTAGGCATCGCCGTCCCCTCCGCCGTCCCGCCGCCGTGACCGCCGCCGTCCCGCGGCCCGTCACAACCTAGTAGGCACCGCCCGTGGTTCCGGGGAACCGTCCCCGCCTCCGCCGTACCGCCGCCCTGATCGCCGCCGTCACAACCTAGGCACCGCCCGTGGTTCCAGGGAACCGTCCCCGCCTCCGCCGCCCTGATCTCCGCCGTCACAACCTAGGCACCGCATGTGGATATTGCTAGAAATTCGTAGAAATTCGTCAAAATTCATAGAAATTTGTAGAAATTTGTCAAAATTCGTAGAAATTCATCGAAATTCATAGAAATTTGTATAAATATTCCGGACTTTGTAGGATTCATGTTATTTTATGATTTTATTATATACATGTATGATTCCGGACTTTGTAGGACTTTGTAGAAATTTGTAGTAACACGATTTCTATGACTGTCATGTATGATTCCATGTATGTTTCCATCAGTAGTTGAAATGGCAGACGATGAGACTGCAAGGTATATCATGGAGCAGATAATCGCTGGTGATGGTAGTGGCAACAACGTTCCACTATCATACACGGATGAAGAGGGCACCCAGGCGGACATGTCCGCCGATGGGAATGAAGAGCAACAGCCGCAGCAACAACTTGCCATGGTGGAAGGTTCCGGCGAGGTATATATAACCAGTCTTGTATTGTTTCACGCCACCGTTACTACTACATACTAATTAACGAATCTTGAACTGTTAGCCCTCCGGATCGACACAAGGGCAGAAGACCCGAGGTCGTACAAAGGTGATGGAAGGGAGGCTTGTCATCACGGAAGTGACAGAAGAGGGCAGGCCGGTTGCTCCCGAGAAAGTAGCAAAGAAGTACGTGAGTCAGATCGGGGCAATCGTCCGGGACAACGTGCCTATCAGCATCAGAGAATGGAAGGGCAGAAGCACTAATCCGTACGCCCTTCCAGAGACAGAAAAGAATATGCTGTGGGAAGACGTGAAGAGACATTTCACATTCCCCGAAGGATATAGTGAGAAGGATGTCAAAGCGTGGATGCTTAAGAAGATGGCTACTCAATTCCAGACATTCAAGAAGATGCTGGATACCCACTACATCAAGAAGGGCCGAACTCCAGACTTCAATGCGTGGCCAAAGTTGAGGGACCACTGGGATGCATTTGTTGAATATAAGAGGAGTGAAGAAGGTGTGAAAAAGATCACGACCAACATAGCAAATGCTAGTCAGAAGGGCTACCACCATCATTTGGGGCAAGGTGGGTATGGCTCAGCAATTCCCAAGTGGAGGAAGATGGAACAAGATCTGATCGAACGGGGAATCGTACCTGCAACTATTGAATGGCTCGAACGATCAAAAAATTGGTACTACGCTCATGGAGGCTCCCTAAGCCAAGAGGATGGGACGTTGATTTTTAATGACACAATACGTGAGAAGGCCGAACATCTCATGAAGAACATTGAAGATTCTAAGGCTGGGAGGTTGAAGGTGGACCGAGAAAATGATGAGCTCACATTGGCCCTCGGTAATCCAGAGCACCCAGGATGTTGCCGAGGGTTTTGGGGTGGTTCCGTGGAAGTTTGCTTTCCGAGGCGACAGCGCCTCGTACAGAAGCTGGAAGCGAAGAAAGGAACAGATCGAGGAGAGCTGGCGGCAGATGCTAGAACAAAGAATGATGGATGAAATCAATCAGCGGGTGGCCCACGCAGTTGCGGAGTTGGCCCAATCTGGAGCATTGCCGAATCCTAACACCGCCAGACCTTCTCAACGCCTCTTGAGCAGTTGTGCTTCTACAGGGGTCCCCGATGCGCAGACGCCCAGGTTACCCGTGGAGGAGCAACGGTTCCCCGTGGATGCCATCACACAACGGACCTCATGTGAGCTGCATGCACCGGTCGGCAACCTCACTATTAAGGTATACTTATACATAATATTTATGCAATCTTGTCAATTGATCCAGGCCTCGAGATCGGAGCTCAACTTGTTTACTTCTGCTATATGTACAGGTAGCGTACGGGAGAGCGTTAGCAACCCTGGCGGGGCAGAGCAGTCATGGCATGGAAATTCCAACAGGCTACGCCAGCGTCTGCGTAGAGCAAATAGTTGATCCCCAGTATGAAGGTCTAGAGCTTGACTTCCCGGGAGGCGACGGGGAAAAGACATTGGCAGATGCGCTTCATGGGATCATTCTATGGCAAAAATGCTACATCATTATTCCCGGCACGGAGCCATCTCCTCAGACCTCAAGACCGCTCCCCATAGATCCCCAGCAGCAACCTTCTCCTCATACCTCGAGACCATCATCTCCTGCTCCAGGACCGTCCCTTCCATCTATATCAAGGTCTCCATCTCCACCACATCCTGGTGTTGGGAGCGACGACGACAATAACAACACCCCTCCCCGATCACCGTCGCCGGCACAAGAGCGGCCCCCTTGAAGGAACCTGCACCACCACTAAAGAAGTCACGAGCACCGCCTCCCAAGCAAAGACAGAGAAAGAAGAAAACAAAGGAGCCTGAAGTGACTCGTAAGGAACGCTTTGAGGCATTGTCTCATGCGGAACAGTGGGTAGAAATCCAACGAGAGGCCAGTGAGTGGTTCAAGAAACAAACCGAAGAAAAAAAAGCAAGGGAGATGGAGCCACCGCCAGTAAGTCGGCGAGATTTAAACTTTTTTATCAGGATGGAAGAAGGAGCCAAGAAAAGGATACCACTCTTGTCAAACTATGAACGGGCTCTAGTAAAGGCTGATGAAAAGGATAAAAGGAAAGGAAAGTCATCTTCCAGCGGTCCAGTCCCCGACCTCAGCCATTTATCAAAAAAAAAATGCTCAACGGGTAAAAGCAATGCCCTTGGATCAACAAGCAAATGTATTGAAGTTCATGGAAGAAACAGGTCTGGGACTTGATGAATGCATAGGGCAAGTTGAGACGCCAACTGCACCGCCCCCTGAGCCGAAGTGGCCTTATGAGCTAGGCAAACCTCTAGTAAAGCCTTCATTGGTACAGAAGCTATCAACAAAGATGTACGCATTCCATCAATGGTACATGATGGCATCCGCCGACTCGAGGGAGATGATCAGCATGAAGGTAAAACCGATAGATTTTCACGGTGAAGGGGAGAAAGTGCTGTGGCTAGACTTCAAGGATATATACGAAGTGTACCATCATGATGCCCTGGACGTCTCTCTGATCAGCGCTTGGATTCTGTAAGTGTCCGTTTATCTCTACATGTAAATTTTGGCGTGCGTCACCGTACTAACTTCATCTTCCATTTCATGTAGGATGCTAATTCAGACATGCTGCCGAGAGGCGTACCTACATATAGGCTTCATGGATCCATCTGTAGTTAACCAACAACAGATACAATTAGCACCGGAAAAAACCTTTGCGGAAATATACAATTTCCTAGACAAAGTAACATTCAAGGATTTCATACTACTTCCATACAACTTCAAGTAAGTGTGTGTATACCGTCTACTTTCGATGTCTTTTTCCTTATCTCTACATGTTAGTTAGCTCTAATATGCATGAACATTTTACGCACGCAGCTTCCACTGGATCCTTATTATAATTGAGCCTGAAAGAAGCCACGTCACTGTTTTCGATTCGTTAAGGAAAGATCCGGTGGACTACCAAGAATTGCAAGACATGCTAGGCTTGTGATAATTCTGGATCTTTATCTCTATGCAAAAGTTTATTTCCTAAATTTTATCCCTGTTACACTATATCATTCATTATTCTAATTCGCAGCGCATGGAAACAATTCATAAGGACACACAAAGGTCCATTCAAAGAAAAACTTACATGGAACACAGACTTCTCGGTACGTATGAAGTCTGCACATTTATTACATTGTATAACACGAATATTTCATAACTTATTTTTTTCCGCACTGAAGTGCTTAAGACAGGAACCCGGGAATAATCTATGTGGCTACTACATCTGTGAGCACATGCACAGTTTTATGGGACCCAAGGGACCGAAGATGACGCCGCACAACTTTAAAGTACGTAAAATAAAACTAATACTAGTTAATTATTTTCTAGCTCCTTATATGTATTTGTTCGTGTAACATTCACAAATTTCCAAATTATAGATGTTAAATATTCAACAAGGACTCTTGAAGGAAGAAAGAGTAGCGGCAATATGTGAAGGTCTCATTGGATTCATAATGGACGAGGTGGTAGATCCAAAAGGAGAATTTTATTATGATGGACGACAATTAGACACTCCGATCAGCAACACCACGACGGGAAGATTGTAGACAGATACTTTGATTTATTTGTATATATAATACACGCTAATTATGATCGATTTGTACTAAGCTAGTTGAATTGTGTATATGAATTGTGTATAAGGATTGTGTATATATATATATAGTAATTGTATAATTACAAATCTCATTCGTTTAAATACTAGTTGATTTCGTTCTAAAAAAATCTCAACTACTAAAGGTTAACAAATTAAAAGGGCCGCGGTACGACGTATACGTGATGCATGCATGAAAAATTCAGGTGCCACGGCAGTGCTGGCGCCATTTAGTCCCGGTTGGAATCCAGTCGGGACTAAAGGGTAACCCTTTAGTCCCGGTTGGTGACACCAACCGGGACTAAAGGTGGACCTTTACTCCCGGTTAAAAGACCCGGGACTAAAGACCCCCCCTTTTGTCCCGGTTGGTTTATCCCGGATGGATATCCGAGAGATATGCACCCTACCAACCGGGACTAAAGCCCAATTCTCTACCAGTGTGTATATTGTGCCCTGCGCTTAGTGTTGTTTGGTGTTCTTGTTTCTATGAGGATAATGCCGATTTAGGTACCTCTGCCCTCCTTTACATACTCCAGGGGGCGGGATCACTAGTCGGTTACAAGGTAAGAGTCCTAGTAGGATTACAAAGTATGAGTCTCAGTAGGATTACATGAGAATCCTAATAGTAGTCCGTCTTCTTCCTTCCTTAGGGGTACCGGGTTCTATTCCTCTATTTTTTAGCACAAAATCTTTTAATACTAATGAGTTCTTTTAATACCGGGTGAATGACCTGCACTAAACTAAAAGGTGACCTCTTTAGTACTGGTTCTTGGTACCAGTTGTGAATCTGATAGTAAGGAAGGTTTGCCACTCGGTACTAAAAGTCAACTCTGCAATGGTGCTGATATCCGCAGTCTACGGTCCTCCAGCTCGATGTCTCTGGAGTAGGAGTGGGCATAATTAATCGAGGATCGAAAACCGAACTAAAATACTCGATAACCGAGCTGAAATAACTGAAACTGAAAAATTCGATCAGCAGTTCGGTCATGTGTTCTTAATAACCAAAATAACTTCTGTTAGTTCGGTTCCGAGCCTCGGGTAACCGATTTAACCGAACGTGATATATACTAAAGGGGTCCAATAATCCCTATAATTCTACTACAAACCAGCCGAACCCAACACACAAACCTTACGTATATAACACCTAGCCCCAACTAGCCATTCCCCACCTAGTCGACTCCCTCTCCCTCCGAACCCTAGCCGCCGCTTCCTGCGCTTGGCGGGTGGGGCAGCCGGCAGCTTGGTCCATGTGTCGCAAGGCATAGCCGCACAGGCAGCTGAGAAGAGGCTCCGTTCTCCCGCGGTCCCGCCCGTGACTTTATCGGCCCATCTGGGACGACAATAGCGGACTCAGCCCTCATGCGGCTGCCACCTCTCGACCCCATCTCTTCGGCTTGGTGATGAGGACCCAACCAAGAAGGCAGCGTGAGCTGGCTGGAGCTCCACCGGCGTCAACGACATTTGTGTGTGCTGCAATTTTGGTTATTTTGTGATTACTTGCACCGATTTGTGTTGTGGTTTTGTTGATTTCTGGTACAAGTTTGTTGATTTGCACAGCCGAGGTTGAATCTTTCGCTGAATCGTGGTGATTTGTTTGTTAGTTTTTTGATGCAGTAACTAATAGTTTGGTTGGTTCAGTCATGATCGAAACCAAACCAAACTAATCGAGACAGATTTTCCTCGGTTCCTATAATTTTTAGCAACCGATCGGTTCCCACTTTTGACTAACCGAATTTTATGAAAACCTGATGAACCAAACGGTTCGGTTCGGTCTAATTGAATGCCCACCCCTACCAGGAGCATGGCTACTGGAGACGTCGCCACGGTTAGACTGGACGTAGCGAGCATTCTGTCACGACGTTCTGCACGTGTGCCTATTGGATCCAAGTTATGCGAGGATGCCCTGCAGGTGTGGCCCAAGTATTGTCTGAGCTGAAACAAACGTCACCATTGTTTAAGGAAATAATTTCCGCACCCTATGTCTTTATCTTTGACAACAGCGTTCCAATTATCCAGGAGCAACAACGGGAGTATTAGAGCAACTCCAAAAATTCCCTTAAAATTACCCCAAAACCTTATTTAGGAGAAAAAAACTTACCTCCAACAGCTCCCCTGTCCTTCCCGTAAAAATACGCGGACGCTAAAAATACCTCCGTTGCCCCACATATATTTTGGGGACCGGTCCTTCGCCGATAACCCCGAACTGCTTCTTCCCACGTGCTATCCATTCCCGCATGCTATCCACCCCTCGTCCTCCTCACTGCCCGCCATGATCCCCGCCGCCGCTCCGCATCCTATATTTTTTTGCAGCAGCGAAGACTCTTGTCCTATTTTTTTTGGGCTCCTGTTGACGGATCGTGGCTTGAGTCAGTGATCTCCCCATCCTGCAGATCAGAGTCCAGCGGCATGGCGAGCCCGCCAGCGAGCCTGTGGCGAGGACCAACAGCGGCGGTAGCGGTGGCGGCAGCAAGGACTCGGGCAGCTTCGAGTGCAACATCTGCCTGGACCTGGCGCAGGACCCTGGGGTCACCCTCTGCGGCCACCTCTTCTGCTGGCCCTGCCTCTATAAGTGGCTCCACGTCGACGTGCACTCCCAGGAGTGCCCCATCTGCAAGGCCGTCGTCGAGGAGGGGAAGCTCGTCCCCCTCTATGGTCGCGGTGGCACCTCCGCCGCTCCACGGGCGAGGTCTGTGGCCAGCGTCCAGATCCCCAGCAGGCCGACCGGGCAGCGGCCGTCCACCACGCCGCAGCCTGACCACAACAACCATTGCCCGCACATGAACCTCTGGTTCATGGGTGCTCAGGTGGCGGGCAGTGCAGCAGCTTCGCGGCGGTCGACGTCGCCGTGCCGGCTGTGGCGAGGATGATATCCCACCCGCCGCTCGTCTACTATTTCTCTGTCTATTGCCCTGATCTGGAGCCTGCCGACTTCCCCAGGGAGCCCCTCGTCATGGTCACGAAGGATGACCTCGTCCTCCTCCGCGTAGTCCTGGCGGGTCCTTGATCCGCAATCTTGGAGCCCGACATATTTCCATGTTGCCTCCTGCTCGTGGCATCGTCGGTGGCCAGGAGCCAGTGCAGCTGCGCCACTACACTGATAGCGAGCGCCTCGCCGGACCTGACGTGGAGGAGTTGCCGAAGCGCGTCCAGTTCCAGATCGTCGAGCCTCACCTCCACGGCGCTGAACTGGAACGGGATGTTGAACGCCTCAGCCTCCCTGGCGAGCACGCCGGCCATGTTGGCGTGCGCCTCATCCTCCCACTTAATTAGGGAGGTAGATCTATTGGAATCGCACTTTTTTGTGGGATTTTTTTTCAGATGTCATGATTGCATTTTTCATGTGACGGATGGAGAGAGAGCAACCAGGATGTCTGCATGTGTATGGATGGTGATAATGGGTTATAGAGTATGAAGAAGTAATAAATTAATAAAAAGTGTATAAATCTTCAGTTTATCCCCAATGCCTAGTTAGTTTATGAGCCACTAGACGAGGAAAATCTGCAAAAACTGCGAATCCAAAATCCGTGTGCCGCAGCCACACCACAAGAACGGCAGTGGTTTGGAGTAACTAAACGAGCGATCTATATATCTAGAACTAATGACAAAGACTTTTCCCTAAATAAAAAAAGATATGGACTTTTCAAATGTTTTTTTAAACATTGGCAGGAGCACTGCCTTACGTAAGAGGAATAAAAGTTCTGTTTAGACTTTCCAAATGAAAATGTCATACTTTAAGGGCATGTATGAGCTGCAGTTTTCAACTTGAGCCAGCATGTTTAAAATTGAAATGTTGAGGTGTACAAATATACTGCACCCACCTCGGCAGTCTTCCGGCAGTTGTGGCATAAATAATGTGAATCAATCTTTATTTCATTTGCTGTTTTCTTTGACTTTTGGTAGATCTTTTATCCTAAAAAATTCTTCCCCAAAACTATGTATTGGGGATTCTCCTAAAAAAAATTTCCCCCAAAAACATATCAATCCACAGCAGATCGCTAATAAATAGCCCCCAATATTTCAAACACAGGCCACGTCATCATATTGGGCCCATCGGAAGGGACGCGCGGGCGTGCGGGAATCAGGATTGGGGGAGCAACTCCAAGAGACTGCTAATCTTACCCCCAATACCTGTTTTAGGGAAAAAAAGAGAAAAAATGGACTCCAACAGTCCACCCAAAACTCCCCCAAAAAATTAGCGATGCTAAAAAACACCACCTCGCCCCGTATATTTTCGCAGCCGCGATCTTCCCCCAATCCTCCGCGAGCTCCTTCCCGCGCCCGCTCTTTTTTTTTCGCGCGCTTATCTCCTGGCGGCGGCGTCCTCCCCCGGCGGTGCCCTCATCTCCCGGCGGCGGTTCTCTCCCGGCGACAGGCGGCGGCGGCCCTCCTCTCCTGGCGGCGCCCTCCTCTCCCGGCGGGGTGACTTCGCCCGGCGATGGGCGAGCGCTAGGCGGCGGCGGGCCGGGACGCGGCCCTCCTCTCCCGGCGGCGCCCTCCTCTCCCGGCGGCGGCTCTCTTCTCCCGGCGACGGGCGAGCGCTAGGCGGCGGCGGGCCTGGACGCGGCCCTCCTCTCCCGGCGGGGTGACTTCGCCGGAACCAGCCCGATCGCGTAGCCAGGCCGTTTTCCGGCTCTCCGGTGAGCGATCCAGATCTCCACCGCTCTCTCCTCTCTGGTCCCGCCAATGGTTCAGTTATCTCGAGTGTTTTTTTGTTTTGGTTCTGTTTATCGATCGGTGGGTTGAGCCGTTGAGGATTGGGCTCCCATGGTTCCGCTATTCTGATTGGATTCCGAAGCCACCATGCTCCATAGCCGGAATG
Organism: Setaria viridis; assembly: GCF_005286985.2. Taxonomy (NCBI): domain Eukaryota; kingdom Viridiplantae; phylum Streptophyta; class Magnoliopsida; order Poales; family Poaceae; genus Setaria; species Setaria viridis. The sequence continues at coordinate 14,437,691 of NC_048269.2, forward strand.
GTGCTCGTGTGTTGCAGTTTGTGGCTTCTCACCCCTTCCGGCAATTCGAGGATCTATAAAGTGTAACTAGTTATATGAATGCTATCTACTTTTCTGACACTCTGTAGCAAGGAAGTTGTGACATTTGATATATGCAAAACTTGACATGTATCAGGTAAAGCTTACTCTGTTGTAACATGTCCAAGTATAACTGCATGATAGTCATGACATGTAAAACCTTGTGATTGACAGATTTGTAGAGCTTTGGCATACATTCATAACTGCATCGGAGTGTGCCATAGGGACATTAAGCCGCAAAATCTCCTGGTATATCTGGATTAGTCATCTCTATCTGTTTGAACACATCTTTATTCAATTATAAATGCAGCTTCAGATGGTTTGATGCATACTATTTCTGCTACAGGTGAATCCTCATACTCATCAGTTGAAATTGTGTGACTTTGGCAGCGCGAAAGTTCTGGTATGGTCATAATCAACTGAAGTTCACATGAATCCTTGTATTTGTTGCGTGGCTAATTATTTCTACTGCTTTAGGTAAAAGGAGAACCAAATATTTCTTACATATGTTCTAGGTACTACAGAGCACCAGAGCTCATATTTGGTGCTACTGAATACACAACAGCAATTGATGTTTGGTCTGCCGGATGTGTTCTTGCTGAGCTGCTTTTAGGACAGGTAAGGGATCACACAATTACATGGTCATGGTGGACTATCCAGCTTGTCTCTGCCTACAATCTGTTTTTTTTCTTCTTCCCAACAGCCTCTATTCCCTGGAGACAGTGGCGTTGATCAGCTAGTTGAAATCATCAAGGTAAATTGTTATCTTCATCCCAATTAAACTGCTGCCTATTGGTTTCTATTATGTACTTATGTGTGCTGTGAGCGTGGTTCGTGACCCCAACATTATGATGCTTGTACCCAACACTTTATTCACTTTCTACTAAAGCAGGTTATCTCTTTCAACAATGTTACCAGAACCATACCAGATGAAAAGATTTCAAGGGTTGCCTATGAATCACATAGGGATCACTGGTAGAACAAAGAGTGCGGCGAGTATAAATCAATGAATAGCCTCGATCCACAAACAAATGTTGGATCGAACATTGTCATACAAAGGGTGCATCCTCGCATGGTGCTAGTACAAATCAGGCAAACTGAATTCAGCGCAAACTGATACATGGACTCAGGGAGCATGCTCCCAACACTCTTCTAATACTTTACAGAACCGCGGACGGTTTTGTTACATCGACAACATTTTTGTTTACCTTTCTGGGGTAAGGGGGATGATAATCTCGGACAAAAAAAATCGACGCATTGCCTATGTTTGCGCACCTGTATCAGAACATAAAGGAAACGACACTGAGTATCAACTGAAACTTTTGGTTGGTAGCATCTGTCCAGACATAAAGTACACTGAAGAAGTGAAGATGAATACAAAATGCAAAGAAAATCAACCATCACTGCAGACAAGGATGCCAACTGCTGACTTTGCACCAAAAAGATAATAAATAAAGAGAGAAGTCACTAACAGAAGTATTGCATAGTCATGAAATCTTATAGAGGAGGCATTTGCTTTGCTTAAATAAAAACTTAGTTGCATTGAATTTTTTTATCTAGTTCTGAAATTGCAAGGACATTCCACATGGTGCCACACTTTGAGAGCACCTGATTTAGAGTCCTAAGCATACTGCACTCAACTTAGTTTTCCAGAAGCTTACCTCAAAAAATCAAAGTGCTGATTTTAATTCCTTTTGTTGCCTGTGCAGATGCAGGCACCACGGCCAACCGCTCCTGTCCGGCAAGGCCAAGTAAGACGCGGCGGAGGGATGCTTCAACGGCGCGTGGTGGTCGTCGGCGGCCAGCACCCTCAATGGCCCGGCGGTGACCACATGCCTCAAAGGACCGGCGGTGACCACGACCTCGATCTGGCCGGTGGTCCTCCGATGGCAGCCCTTGCCAGCGACGATTTCAATTCCATATCCAGTGACCCCTCAGCTGCCTTCGAACAAGTGGTCAACGACAACTCATTTGGGAATGGTATGAATCATAAGCTACTCATTTCAATTCTCTAGGGTAATCCGGACTAAGCAATGCATGTCGGCTTATTAAAGTTTATATCTCAGAGTTGATGAGTAAGAGTTTGACATGCAAGCATATGACATTGTCTGAAATTGTCCTATGAATTTTACCTATTAAAGCAATGATGTTGTCTGATGCAGCATATTACCATTTGACTGAAATTGTCTTACTGAATTAACTCAGTCTTACTAGGTTGTTGGGTTAGGATTGTGATGGCTGCCACTGATGGATGTTAAATGTCACTGGTAATTTTTTAGACCCATGCTAAATTTTTTGATGTTTATTTTCTACCTACTGGGCAGGAAATGGATATTTTTCGAACATGATGATGGATGAAACCAATCTAGGGGATTCTGATTATTATAGCAACACATTTGCTGACCAACAGTCACAGGCAATTGAAGTGGGTCCAGTAGCCCCCTCTGCGAGGCCAAACCATAAGAGATCAAAGAATTTCAGTGACCACGAAGATGAGGTTTTGGTTTCAGCGTGGCTGAATGTAAGCTTGGATCCGATCGTAGGCAAAGATCAAAAAGGTGGCAAGTATTGGTCTCGTATCTATGAGTACTTCCATGAACACAAGACGTGCACCTCAAAGCGTACCATAAATTCTCTCATGCACCGGTGGGAGACCATACAAAAATGTGTGAACAAGTTTTGTGGGTGTCTAGCACGGATTGAGTTAAGACGTTCGAGTGGTAGTACAATGAAAGACAAGGTACTTACTACGCAATACCATGATTTGTTTCAACTATTTTATTTTTATATATCGTATATGAATATCCCTTGTATGTTGGTGCGTGTAGGTTGCAGAGGCATGTGCTTTGTACAAGTCTGAAGACGAACATCAGAAATCATTCCAGTTCATGCATTGCTGGAATAAGTTGAGAACACAACCAAAATGGCTTTCTAAAATTGATGAATTGGTTGCTGCTAAAACATATAACAAGAAGCAGAAGACAAGTTCAACTGTTGACCCGAGTGCAAGTTTACCTAATGACATAGGACAAGGTGAAGTTCAATGTCTAGAGAATAATGCATTGATAAGACCAATTGGTAAGAAGAAGGCAAAAGCAGCACTGCTGCAAGAGAAGAAAAAAAGTGTGACAACAACTTTAGAAAATATGTGGGCACAGAAGAAAGAAACTGATGGGGAGAAAGAGCTAAAAAAAGAGGAGAGGTTCAACAAAGCTTTTTCTCTTGAACAAGATCGAGTTGCAAATGAAAAACTACTTCTTGAGGTTAGGAGGCAGGAGGTCCAGTTGCAGCAAAAGAGGGATGAAGAGAGGATTATGACCATGGACCTTACTGCCATGCCAGATGAGCAAAAGAAATACTACATGTGCTTGCGGGCTGAGATCATGAGCCGAGTACTTAATTAGAATTTGATTCTTCTAAATAGTATTAGTAGCTACTGTGATATTTTTTTTGATATGGTATTGTGTGATGTTCGAAACTTAATTAGTATTTGAATCTTCTAAAGAGTAGTATTTCCATATAGTATTAACGTGGATTTGAAGCGTCCTGTGTCGATTTGCAAACTTGCAGTTGTCTACCTGCACCTCCTTTATGCTGCAACTTAACCATTTACCTGCCCCAGGGATTCATTTTGCAACTTAACCATTTACCTGCAAGTATATGCAACATTCTATTATATTTTGGGATTCTCTTCTCATTTCCATGCTGTATGAAATTTTATCAATATGCGGTCTAACTAACAATAAAAATTCCAAGTTATAGCATCACTACTGAAAGAGAATGCCTATTAGTTGTTCCACAAATATGGTATCTCAGATATTTGATTGGTAAAAGTGAATGCCTCTGCTAGTAGCTGATAATTTCAATATGATTGCACTGCAGGGCATGGCACGTTTGTCACTGAGCAGCCCAGCTCGGGTCATTTTAATGGTATCCCGTGCATTGATCGAGTTTGAGCTCCGTGTGCGGACTGAAGGCCGACCTGATGAAGATGAGCCCAGCCTCATTGAAGGATGCACGGAGTTCACCAACATGCTTGCCTCAGATTCCTTCATAGAACACCAGCGCCTATACGGTGACAACTGTGCGTTGGACGTCAAGTATGATGACGTGGTCTCATTTAAAATATTAGCGGATTAGTTTTTAGCGTTCTGCTGTGGACTGATACGTTTTTTGGGGAAAATTTTTTTAGCATAGCCCCCAATACCTCGTTTTGAGGAAGAATTTTTTGGGGAACTCTTGGAGTTGCTCTAAAATATACACGGTGGCAGGCTGTTTTTTAGCGTCGCTAAAAAATTGGGGAAGGTTTAGGTGGATTGTTGGAGTTCATCTTTTCTCTCTTTTTTCCTAAAAAAGATATTAGGGGTAAGATTAGCAGTCTCTTGAAGTTGCTCCAAATGAATCTGTATTCTACGCCTAATACCTTATTTAGGGAGAAAAAAAAGAAAAAAAAGAACTCCAACAGCTCCCCAAAACTTTCCCAATCTATTCGCGACGCCAAAATCGAGCCGATCACCGCGCATACTTTCACGAGCGCCATCCTCCCCCCAATCGGCTGCTTCCCGCGTGCGCAAGCAGCCGGACCCTTCCCACACCCTTCCCACGCGCGCAGCGGCGGCGGGGCAAGGGGCGGAGTCGTGCCTCCTCCCTCGTTGTTCTTCCGTGCTCAACTTGGTCACCTCCTCCTCCTCCCTCCTCAACCAATGCCTGTTCCCCTGTCCAATTCGATCCAATCGCCGTCTCCGGCTTCAATCTCTGATGTCTCAAAGGATGTCCACTAGAAGAATCACCCATCAGTTCAGAAGGGAGAAGGATGCGATGAATTCTGATGATTTTGACAAGGGCCCTCATCGCGGACTCCTCTCTGCATCTGCCTACCCACGGCAGCAATGGCGAAGGCCCTGGTCCCCAAATGCCAGGCTTGGTCCTCCTCAACTTCACGACCCGCATCGAGGAGCGCCTGAACGCCACCACCGCCTACTCCACGACGAGGGATGGCCACAGCATACAGGTCACCTACTGGCCTGCCCACCCGCCGCTCGTCTCCTATTTCTGTGTCTACTGCCCTGGTCTGGAGCCCGCCAACTTCCCTAGGGAGCCGGTGCAGCTGCGCCACCACGCTGATGGCGAGCGCGTAGTCCAGATCGTCGAGCCTCGCCTCCACGGCGCTGAACTGGAATGGGATGTCGAACTTCCCGGCCATGTTGGCGTGCATGAGGGCAAGTGACCAGCCCAACTAATGAATCCAATTACGATGATGTGGTCTGTTTTGAAATATTAGGCTCCGGTTATTAGCGATCTAGGGGAATTTTTTTTTGAAAAAGGCCCCCAATACATAGTTTTGTGGAAGAATTTTTTGGGGTACTTTTGGAGTTACTCTTAAGAAGTTTAAGAATGACTTGGATATGCAATGATTTAGTTATATTTCCTGACAATTAAAAATTCTTTATATGAACGTGCCGCTCCGGCAACGCGGTCCAAAATGATAAAATGGTACTGTGGAGCCTACCAGCTGGTCTGGAAGACCGATCTTCACTCATGCATGTGTATGCAAAACTATTAGGATAACAACAATCTGATGAAGAGAAAGGAAAAACTAATATAGCACCGGCCATCATACGCACATATGACCATGTGATCGAGTCCTAGAATAACAAGATCAAAAAAGTGTAGCGACTCCACTTGTGCCAATAAATCAGCAAAATCCGCCATCGGAAAACGATGCACTCCTTACGTCATGCATTGCTTTGGCACGTACGTCATGAACTTTGTTTTTTTAACCTTTATATAAGCTCTGGCAGCAATTACTGTTCAAAATTTGGTGCCCATACCTACCAGCAAGCTAGCGGCATCAGCGTGTGCTGGTAGTTGGAGGTCCACATGTCCGTGAGCCAATTATCAAATGTCCCCATGAGTAACCTTTAACAGTTTTCTTCAAGCTAGGATCTTCCAGTAGATCTTTTGAGATAGGCCGCAGGATTTAAGAATGACCTTGATTCCATGCATACCCCGGATTAGGATGATTTTGATCACAAACAGCATGTCGTATTGTCTGTATCTTTAGTGTCATGCAATAAAGATTTATAAGATATTATATTTTATGGTAAGTAACTTAATTAAGACATCTATATTTTTTATGAGATCTTGAAATTGACGAGTTTATTGTTAACAAGCATGTCATCCACTATTAGAAAATAATGCCGTTAATTATATTTCTAGAATATAAATTAATCTAGAAAAATAAGAGCATAGAACTCGAACATACACTACCGGAAACAGAAAGTTCGCCGAGTGCCCCAGGCACTCGGCGAAGGCCCAAAAACACTCGGCAACGCATTTGCCGAGTGTAACACTCGGCGAACCAGACTCGGCGAACTTTCCCTCGGCAAACAGGGGGTTCACCGAGTGTCATACGTCGGGCACTCGGCGAAGCTTCGCCGAGTCCCAAAAAACACTCGGCAAACATATTTTTGAAAAAAAATAAAAAAAACAAAACTTCCGGCCGCCGCCACCACCGGCCTCCACCACCTTCACCACTGCCGGCCACCACCACCGGCCTCCACCACCACCACCCGCCACCACGCCGCCTCGCCACGGCCGCTGCCCACCACGCCGCCACGTCCGCCGGGAGAAGGGGAGGGGCAGGCCACGCCGTCGCCGAGGAGAAGGGAAGGGGCAGGCTGCGCCGTCTCCAAGGAGAAGGGGAGGGGGCGCCCGGCCACCCACCGCCACTCGTACGTCGAGGAGAAGGGGAGGGGGCCACCACCTGTCGCCGAGGAGAAGGGGAGGGGGCGACCGGCCGCCGCCGGATCTGGCCTGGAGGGGAGGTTGCCGCCGCCGCATCCGGCCACCACCACCACCTCCACCACCACACCCGCCGGCCACCACCACCACCTCCACCACCACACCCGCCGGCCACCACCACCACCTCCACCACCACACCCGCCGGCCACCACCACCACCACCTCCACTACTACACCCGCCGGCCACCACCTCTGGATCCGGGGAGAGGAGGGGCGGGCGGCGGCTGGATCCGGGGAGGAGGGATGGGCGGCGGCTGGATCCGGCCACCACCACCACCTCCACCACCACAACTCGCCACCGCCGCGCCCCGCGGCCGGGGAAGAAGGGAGGGCGCCAGATCTGACCGGGGAAGAAAGGGGAGCTAGGGGCGCCAGATCCGGCTGGGGGAGGGAGAGGGGAGGGAAGGGGAGGATGTGCGTCGGGAGGGCCGGCCGCCGGTGGGGAGGGGAGGGGAGTGGAGGATGTGCGCCGGGGGAGGGAGGGCCGCCGGGGGAGGGAGCTAGGGGAGGAGGAGGGGGCGGCGTGAGGGAGATCGGAGGTGCGGGTGAGGGGGGGTTTGTGGACCGGGCGGCCGGTAGGGTTAAAAAAAGGTCGCCGAGTGTCCTAGGTGGACACTCGGTAAAGGTTTTCTTTGCCGAGTGTCTACCCTAGGACACTCGGCAAAATTTTTTAAAAAAAATTAAAAAAATATCTAATAGTTTCAAAAAAATACCAAATTTTCACACGAAATAAGATATGTTCTCTACTGACTATACAAAAAGTTTTGTAGTCAGACCAAACTCGACCGTCACTTCGACTCTAAATTTTATCGAATCCTTCTCAAAGTTACTATTCTTCTTCTGAGATGCTTCGGTTTGTAATTATCGTACATGATGAAATGTGCAAAACCTTCTCAATTTTTTTCCACAGCTTCCACGTATTATATCATCACATAATTACAAATCTCATGATTTTCAGACTTTGCTTGTTTTTTTTACAATTTAAAAATACTACTGCCACACGTTCATGGTCGTGTTTCCTGAACAAGATGTTCAAAATTTCTTTTTTATTTCATGGGTCAGGTCTCAAATTGGGCCAAATAACATGAATATCATTTTTCTACTCATTTGTTCCATAATTTGAATCACTTGTAGTTCCAATTTGACTTATACCAAAAATTTCCTTGAAATGCAATTAATTAATTAAATATAGCAAATAAATCCAAAAATATACCAAATTTTAACATGGAGTACCATATGTTGTATGTAGGGAGTAGAAAAAATTTCAAGGTGAAAAGAGGGAAAAAAGTTATTTTTTTGCTGAGTGTCAAAAAAAACACTCGGCAAACCCCCCTCTTTGCCGAGTGTTTTTTTTGACACTCGGCAAAGAGGGTCGTTTGCCGAGTGTTTTTTATTTGACACTCGGCAAAGTCCCGATTTGCCGAGTATTTTTTTTTTGCCGAGTGTTTTTGGCTTGGCACTCGGCAAAGAGCTTGTTTGCCGAGTGTCCGAAAAAAAACTCGGCAAAAAAAAAAACACTCGGCAAATTTAAGGTTTCCGGTAGTGATAGACGAAAAGTTCCATTACAATGATTCTGGCATAAGTCTTAGAGAAATCCACCAAATTGCACCCCAGATACAGCTGCCTTTTCTCATTGTCGTGCTCCTATCCTATTAAGGAAATTTCCCAACATATCTATCCCAAAAGGATGACAAATTAATAGAAACAAAATAGCATAGTACTCCCTTCGTTTTAAATTGTAGGTCATTTCAACTTTTTTGGAGAGTAAAATCATTTTATGTTTGATCAAAATTATAGAGAGGATTACAAAGATTTATGGAATAGAATACTGTGCAAATATATTTAATAAAAATATAATAGTACTTATTTGGTATCATAAATGTATATTTTATTGTATAAATTTTAGTATTTTATTGTATAAATTTGGTTAAATTTAAGATGTTTTGATTTTCCAAAAAAAATAAAATGACTAACAATTTGGAACGGATAGATTTGTTACTAGCTCCGACCCTTTGCAAACTCACCTGCCTCCAATGCGCGCGTCTTCGTACTTGCCGACTGCTGCTACCATGCATATTAGCATAGTGCACATCAGCTGGCGATCATTTAGCGAATTCTTAATGCCAACTAGATGCTTTGTAATACTAACCAGCAACCACTTGCATCTGCGTAGTACGCGCTCATGTGCGTAGGACTCTCAATATATGTGGTCAGTGCACCGCACAAATTAAGGCTCTCTAATGTTATTGTTAACAAGGACCTCGTAGTGCATCACGTCAATTCAATTTATATATCTGCATACCATTACTCCCCCCCGAGCTGGTCTGGAAGACCGATCCTCACACATTCATGTATATGCAAATTAGGATAACAACAACCTGATCAAGAAAGAAACGAAAAACTAATATAGCACCGGGCATCATGCGCACATATGACCATGTGATCGAGTCCTATAATAACAAAAAGATAAAAAAAGGTGTGTAGCTACTCTCCACTTGTGCGAAGGACTCTCACTTATTACGTCATGAATTGCTTTGGCACGTATGTCATGAACTTTTGTTTTTTAACCTTTATATAAGCTCTGGCAACAATTACCGTTCAAAATTTGGTGCCCATATATAATACCTACCGACCCAATGAGGTAGTGTAATCTTTAAAGTTTTCTTGAAGGATCTTCCAGTAGATCTTTTGAGATAGGGCGCAGGATATTTAAGAATGACCTTGTTCAATGTATACCCCGGATTAGGATGATTTTGATCACAAACAGCATGTCGTATTGTCTGTATCTTTAGTGTCATGCGATAAAGATTTATAAGATAACATATTTTATGGTAAGTATACTTAACCAAGACATCTAATATCTTTTTAATGCGATCTTGAAATTTACTTGTTTATTGTTAACAAGCATGTCATCCACCACGCTAAAATAACAATACCATTAATTATATTTGTAGAATATAAATTAATCTAGAAAAATAAGAGCATCCATGCTGAGTCCACGAATCGAACACACACGAAAAGTTCCATTAAAATGAATCTGGCATAAGTCCTAGAGAAATCCAACATATTGCACCCCAAATACATCTGCCTTAATTTTCTCATGGCGTGTTTCCTATCCTATATTAAGGAAATTTCCCAAAATATCTAGCCCAAATGGACGATAAATAAATTAACAAAAACAAAATAGCACTGGAGTATTTTGTAGTCACTAGCTCCGACCCTTTACAAGCTCACCTGCCTCCAATGTGCGCGTCTTCGTACTTGCCGCGACCGCTGCTACCATATGAGCATAGTGCACATCTGCTGGCGATCATTTAATTAGCGAATTCTTAATGACAACTAGATGCTTCGTAATACTAACCAGTAACCACTTGCATCTACTTAATACGCGCTCATGTGCGTAGGGCTTTCTTTTCAACATATGGCCACCTTCAGTGCACCGCACAAAGCCTCGCTAATGTTACTGTTAACAAGGACCTCGTAGTGCATCACATCAATTCAATTCATATATCTGCATACCATTACTCTCTCTCTCTCTCTCTCTCTCTCTCTCTCTCTCTCTCTCTCCCCTCTAGAGATCACTCTCTATATCCATATCTATCTATATATCTCTATCTCTAAAGCCTCTCTCTCTATATGCATACCACTTCCAAGTAGTTTCACATAGAAATCCAAAGGCGTGAGTACATACATGTGACCCTAGACCTCAGAGAAATGATGATCAAGAGAGCTCTCCTCACAAAATTTCTTCTCCTAGCCCTTCTGGTGTTACAAACAAGAGAAGTGAGCGCTGACAGTAGGCTTGAGAGCTTTGTTCATGATGAGCTGCAGTTCAGCCAGGGATTGGGCTTCCCAAGCATCGCATCCTTCCGTGGTGACTTTGCGGAAGACATGCTGGTATATTTCGCACTAATCTCTGCTTCACAACTAACGTATCAGTTAGTTGGAGTAAGCATGATTATCATTTCTCACTAACTTTTCCTCTATATTTAGTGCTCGATCATATTTTTCAAATTATGATTTTGAATTAGGTTTCATCTTTATTTTTTCTCGCCTGTCTAATTGGCACTTATTTGACACTTAATTTTCTTCATATTCTATACACTTGAAACATTACTGTATAAGAATCACTCTCTGATGTTTCTAAGTTGCTTCAGTAGCATGGCTGCATTATCTTCATATATGCTACCTAAAATGCACCTTATTATAGTTACAACCATATATGTTGTAATCGGTACAGTCTCACCTCTGAAACACGACTAATGCTCAAGGTTATGTATTTTGTCAAACAGTTGAGAAACCATACAAAGAACTGTGGCATGACAATTGTCATGGTTGCAACCAACTCTTGTTTTCCTTCCATATAGTAGGCTAAATATCTTCCTTACCTACTTCTCATTGCATATATGGTAATAGAATGGTGTGGACGACGTTGTACAAGCATGGTACATGGACGACGCCACCGAGGAAGACCAGAGGCTTCCCCACCACCGGCAGCCTGATGATCCGGTTCCTCTTGCAAAATTACTTGGTACTCTAATATGTGCACATGTTTTTATTTTAGAATATGCAAAAAAATCTTTAGGTATACATACTAGCTAGGAAGAACGGCATGTGCCCCTGAAAGGCATGCAGTTCTTCGAAGAGCTTTAAGCCATTGTGTTTATGGATTCTATGAATACATTGCAGACCTCGGAATCGTTGCCATGCGGCTAGATGCAGATAACCATGACAACGATGAGAACCTTACGATGATCCGTGACCAGAGGGGCTACTTGCACATGGTCAGTCTTCTCAATAGGTCAACATATTGAAATTAGTGGTTGCTTACGTACTAGCAAAATTCTATCTTTCTCAAAGGGTAGAAACCTAGAAGCTCATTTTTTAAGGGTTCCTTGCTGATCCATTTCATATTCTCACTAAAACCTCTGTTCTATTAGCTTGAAAGGTCAGATTTGAGTTGCTTGTGGGCGTGAGATGGTTAGTATTATGTGAAGTATCTGATGTTGCATGAATACCAATGTTATTGCTTATCTATAATTGTTGAGACTTCTCAGATAGTTCATAACTACGTCAAAAGCAATAAGGTGAAACTGTATATTATAAAGGCAGCGCAAATGCCAATGAAGATACATATATGATTAGCCACTTGTGGCCATGTTGATGACATGTGATTTGTTTAGGACATTGTGACATTAACCCCGGAGAAAATGGCAAACTACGAAGCGATGATCAAGAGATTCTTTGAAGAACATCTCCATGCCGATGAGGAAGTTCGCTATTGTCTTGAAGGCAGTGGTATGCATATAATATTGTATCATCTGTTGGATCCTTGGGTGCATCTCTTCTGAACTGATCGATGCACACTTGTATGCTTGCACTTGGAACATGTTGTTTATTTACATGAAGGGTACTTTGACGTGAGAGATGAAGAGGACCGCTGGATCCGGGTGTCGGTGAGGAAGGGAGGACTTATCGTTGTGCCGGCGGGCATCTATCATAGGTTCACACTGGACACGAACAATTATATTAAGGTTCGTGCTTTGCTATGCCAAACAACACGTCACCTCCCATTTCTTTCATAGCTTATGATTAGCACGCGGTGCAGTTGTGCTAATCAAATTGATCATAATATATGAATGAGACAAACCAAATAGTGTATGCACTGCTATTACTAGCTAGGTCATGTATTGCTTCGCAAATAAATGTTAGCAAGGTCTCCTCTCTATGCTGAAACAAAATAAGAAAACTTTGACGTAAAGCTGTGTAGTCCCCTAAAAGGTCACCAAAATGATTTTATATATATATACACTTGCTGCTTTTGGGGTTATTTTTTGTGTTTAGTTTTTCACAATTGCAGTTCTAGGCTTTCTTTAAGAATTATGGTTCTAACTAATAGTTTCTGGGTACTTTTTTTGTTGGAATATTACAGGCAATGCGACTTTTTTCTGGAGGTCCAGATTGGACAGCTTATAATCGTCCTCATGACCATCTCCCTGCAAGGTAGCTTAGCTCGGATCACTGACACGCAAATATGCAAATTTTGTATGTTCAACTATATTGTTATGATCATAATAATATAATTAATCACTGAGTTGCTACCTCTTTGTTCTTAAGCTTCTAGATATATTGATTCCAATGATGATTTAAGTACTTTACTTCTTTCATTTTCATGTTATTTTATTTTACTTTTCATGTCTTGTACGTTTATTAGTTTGCTAGGATTGAATGTATAATTTGGAAACTGCTTTTTATATGAATTTATATTAGCACAGCTGATGAAAAAAATGTTGCATTTATGATGGAATTATTTGATTCATGTCCAACCTAAATGTTTTTAAAATAAATTGATGGCAAAGTTTCTTTAAAAAAAAAGTAAAAGAAGATCACAAAGGATTACTCTAAAGAAAGATGGTACTGTACTTCAGTAAGATTGTATCTTCTCTCCTTTTGGGAACAGGAATTTACACTATATATGTATCCATTAACATTCTCATTACAATGGTGGCGTAATTACAGGAAAAAGTATCTTGCAGCATCGCATAAAAGGCGAGAGGAGCATAGGTCCGAGGATCAAGCACAATGTGATCAGAAAAGCTAAAGCTGCAGTTTGCAGTTACCGCTGCTAAAAGTTAATAAATAAAATGTTGCTGTTGGAAGTTTTGACAAGTTCGAACCAAATTGATCTTGAAGGTGCCTACAAGTATGTAATGTGATCTTACTAGTTGGTAGTGAATGTCAGTCTTGATCCCTCGATCAAGGCCATGGATTGTACTAACTTGTATCAGAAAACACCAGTGCAATATTTGAAAATTGATTAATATTTACCACTACAACAAAACATAGTGGTAGCCATGCTTGGATTGCTATACTATTGAAAGCATTTCTATATTTTGTATGCTCCCGTCATTAGACATGGTTGTTAACACGCTTTAGTAAAGCGCTTCAAAACTTGCAACTCAGATACGATTTTAAAGTGTTGTTGAAATATTTTGATAAAAGCGCTTCTATGATTATTATCTAGATACGTTGTTGGATGGTATTGACACGTCTCAAGAAAGCGTGTCATACAGGTCTCAGGGTAGAAGCGCTTCTAGATACGTTTATTGAACGCTCCTCATCAAGAAATTAAGTGGCATGCCTAAAAAATAAATTAAAGTGGATTTGAAAATGTTTAAAAAATAGTCATGGTTGGACTTCGAACCAACAACCTCATATCACAAATCATCTGTCAACGGACACCAGCTCAGAAACATAATCTTTTCTACCGTTGATACATATTTTCTATACCAAAACTGTGCCCAACGTGAAAACCTGTTCATTAACGGATTAACCTGTTCATTTACGGAATAAACTCCACATTGGACTTTTCCTCTTCTCTCGGATCTCCTGGTGAGTCAGCAACTCAAACTCGCTCCCCTCGTGAGCGCGAAGGGCTGCCCCCACCTCATCGTTGTTGCCGTCGGTCGCCAGCTCGCCACCACCTGCCAGGTCGCCACCTTGCCGGTCGCCTTCACAACCCCCCCCCCCCCCGCGTCCCTGCGGCCCCGCCGGCCGCACGCCCCCACGCCGACCCCTCCCATGCGCAGTCCGCCTCACGCAGCCGCCTCCGCCTCCCGACTGGCCAACTCCCCCACGCAGCGCCCGTGTCCGCCGCCCGCCGGCGACCAGCCTCCGCCCTCGCCGGCGACAAGGAGCCCCCGCGACGGCGACGAAGAGCTGCACCCGACCTCCAGCAACGAGCCCCAGCGATGGCAATGAAGAGCTGCACCCGGTTGGCTGCAACACCAACGAGCCCCTGCGACGGCGAGTCGGAGACTGTACCCTGCCTCGTGCCCCCTACTTAGGTGAGTTCCTCTCCCTCCCCAATCGAATTTAGAGCTGAGCCAGTACGCCTTGCCCCATTAGGCCAAAGGCCATTACCCCTTCCCGATTACTGATTAGAGCCTTATTGTTTTGTCCAATGCTCATTGTCCAGTATGGCATCTCCAAATTTGAGTAGTGCAGGTAGTGCTAGCGCTAGTGCTACTGCTACAGTGGTAGCGGGGGATCTGGGTCCAGCCATACATCATGCTAAAATGCAAAAAACATGTTTGTTCTCCACTGATCACTTGATGAATACTCCCCCTTACTAACGTTATTCCTCCAAAACTGAGAAGTGGCATCATTTTAGCTTTCATCCTTTCTACACCCTGTCAATTTCATCCTCGGTGAATGGAGTAGTCAGCCGATCATCGTCTTCTTCATATACTTAACCAACTTGCTGCCAAATTCATCATCCAGAAGAATTCCCTGACTTTCTTCAGAACCAAATAATTTCTTATAGTAGTCACTTATATGTTCCTTGATCTGATCCAAGTTAGTTAGAGTATATGAAGGAACGTATCAGTGACTACTATAAGAATTATTTTCCCTTGCCAGCATTTTATCTATATAGTTTATCCCCCCCTTGATCCTCTGCTTGGAACAGAGGCAAAAGAATAAATAACTTTCTGGGGGGCAAAAGGACGCTACAGAGCTACAACACATTTTTTTAAAAAAAAAGAACTACTGCTAAGTGCTAAGCCTAAAGTCATATGCAGCTATCCCAACGACAGGTTTGTCAGGTCATTGCAATATGTACACTGTGCAGATTCAGTTTAATTTGCACATGCTCTGTAGATTTGAAGATGTGTCATAATATGAAAAATAATTCTACTGCAAGTCTCTGGCAATACTGCCTGCCTGAATTGTTACCACTTTACAAATAACCAGTTGTTGTATAAGTGAGTTATAACTCTGTAGCATGTCTAAATCTTCTATTGCAATGTTTTTACCACGTGAGGTGTTCTTCTATGCAAATAGGTGAGAAAAATAATCTATTGATTGGTGCAGTTCTTGTGTGCCAAAGGGCTATAAATTTGATGCAGATATAAGTTATAAAAATTTAACAAACAGTAAGAGCAGAGAGCTGCTGAGGGCATGTGGGTGGAAGTTATTGGTATTGATGTTTGGTTAGTTTGTATGCCACAGACCTAAAGGGCAATATCGCAGTACAGGAAGTACATCTGGATGCTTTCTTTTTAAACAACTGATTGTCCTACATGGATAGCAATTTTGACAAAGCTTCCTTTCTAAACAACTTATTGTCATATATGGAAGTAATTTGACAATTTCTTTTACCATCCTGTGCAGACATGCAAATCTTGAACTCAGATGATCATGCTAATTAAGGAAGCAGAATCACAATCCTGCTGACTATAGGCCTGATATCATTCATCAGGTAATGTAAATTTCTGAAACTACTGCCTATGGATTAAAGCTGTCCCCTTTATGTTTGATCAGCAAGTCCTTGCTTCAAAGTAACTGTAAATCAGACAATTCTTCTGTATGAAATCATGAAGCACTTCATTGCTTTGTTGCCTTATCTATTCCCATTTTCCATTTGATCATCCCTATGTCCTGTCTTTTGGAGGATTTACTATAATTTGGAACTTCTTACCATCTAATTAATTTGTCTGAGTGAGTTTGTGTCAATTTTTGGTTCAACTAGCAATTAGGTTGTTTTAATTGTTTTTTATGCATAATTTTTGTAGAATGTGCAGAAAAAATAATTAGATGTAATATCTTAAGTATTGTTTATGTTTTTTAGTGTGATTGATAATTGAGTTAAGTTCATTTCAACTATATTTATTACATACTTAGAAACTAAATTTTGCAAATTTCTTAACTATTTAGTTATATCATTACATATCATCATAGGTGATGGATCGAAGTTGGATGAGTAAACCAAGACGTGACCCTGCTTACAAAGATGGAGTCGACCAATTCCTATCTTTTGCTTTTTGTGACCTTCCACATGATAGCAAAATACCGTGCCCTTGCAATAATTGTGAAAACAGAGTAACCCAAAATCGTGATGAAGTTGAGACACACCTGAAATGTGAAGGTATTCTTCAGGGTTATACAATCTGGAATCACCATGGAGAGGAGTATGACCCACCATCATTTGTATTTGCTCATGTTCCTAATAATGATGCAAGCATGCCTACTTTGGGTGTCTCAAGGACTGCTACAGTAGAAAATCGCCATGGAATATTAGATGACATGCAAGGAATGCTACAGGCTGTATTTCTTGCTCCAGCAAGCTATGAATCATTGCCAAGTATGTCTGAAGCTGAACTAGATGGCATTCAGTCTAGTTTTACAAATATGGAACATAATGTGGTAGAGGATAGAAATATGGAACATAATATGGCAGAGGATGTGAGTCATGCTAAAGATGATACTATGAGGATAGAACATGATATGTACGCAAGATTATTTAAGGATGCACACACAAGGTTGTACCCTGGTTGTGAGACATTGACCAAGTTGTCATTTTTAGTCCACTTATATCACCAGAAGTGTTTACATTGTTGGACTCAAGAATCCTTCACATCGCTGCTTGGTCTGCTATCTAAGGCACTTCCACCTGAGGCAAATCTACCTAAGACATTGACCAAGTTGTCATTTTTAGTCCACTTATATCACCAGAAGTGTTTACATGGTTGGACTCAAGAATCCTTCACATTGCTGCTTGGTCTGCTATCTAAGGCACTTCCACCTGAGGCAAATCTACCTAAGACATATTATGAAGCAAAAAATATCATCCGTGCTTTTGGTCTTGACTATGTGAAAATCCATGCATGCCCAAAAGATTGCATGCTTTTTCGAGGAAATAGAGCTAAGCAAGAGACTTGTCATGTGTGTAAAAGTTCTTGATGGAAAGATATGAAGAAAAATGGCTCTGCAGCTCAACCGAAAAAGAAAAAGAAGCCAGCAAAAGTGTTACATTATTTTTCGTTGATACCAAGACTCCAAAGGTTATTTGCAACTAACAAAACTTCCGATGATATGCGATGGCATGATGAGGGACGTACAAAAGATGGCAAACTGTGACATCCAACTGATGTAGAAGCTTGGAATGATTTTGACAGAAGATATCCTGAATTTGCAAAAGATGCTGGTAATGTACGCCTTGGTCTTGCAAGTGATGGATTTAACCCACTTAGGAACTTGAGTTCTACACACAGCACTTGGCTAGTGATGCTCATTCCTTACAACCTACCACCTTGGATTTGTATGAAGCAAACATCTTTAATTTTGTCGATGATCATTCCTGGACCAGATTCTCCGGGGAATGATATTGATGTATATCTGGAACCATTGATCGATGAGCTCTTAGAGTTGTGGGGGGGGGAGTGGAAACAATTGACACCTCTTTCCAAAAGACATTTTATCTCCAAGCTACACTATTGTGGACTTTAAATGATTTTCCAGTATCAGCTTACCTTTATGGTTGGAGCACAAGTGGTACATACACATGTCCTTCTTGTGGTGCGTCAACAAAATCATTTTACCTAAATAAGAGTAGAAAGACATGTTATATGGGTCATCGATGATGGTTGTCACAGGATCACAAATATCGAAGGCAAAAGGAGCAGTTTGATGGGACCGAAGAGACCTAAGATCCACCTAAAATGATGAGTGGCACTTCGGTTCTGATAATGTTACAAGGTAGAGAGTTTGTGTTAGGTAAAAACACCAAAAGGAATGACCTGGACCATCAGAAGGGCAAGCGTAAAAGAGGAGAAAGTGAGAAGAAATTAAATGCCAACCGAGGTAAGAAAGAAAAGAAGCCAAAAGATTGGTTGAAAAAGAAGTCAATATTTTTCAAGCTACCATACTAGGAGGAGAACAAACTAAGACACAATCTAAGACACAAAATGTGTGCGAAAATTTGATTGCAACTTTGCTGGATATTTATTCTAAAACAAAGGATGACCTGAATGCACGACTAGATTTAGTGAAACTTGGAATTCGGAAGAACTTCATCCTATGGTAGATGACCAAGGAAAGCAAAAGGCACCTGATGCACCGTTTACTATGTCTAGAGAGAAAATGGAGATTCTTTGTTCCGTACTTCAGAATATTAGAACACCTGATGGCTATGCATCAAACATTTCTAGGTGTGTCAACATGAAAGACTGCAAATTGAGTGGACTAAAGAGTCATGACAACCATGTTTTGCTGCATGATATTCTTCCTGTAGCACTCCGATCATGTTACCCCAGCAAAGATGTCATGAGAATAGTCATCGAGTTAGCTGATTTCTTCAAGAAATTATGCTCCAAGGTATTAGATGTGTCTGAGCTCGACAAACTTCAAGAAAGTATTGTGGTGACACTTTGTAATATGGAGAACTTTTGTTCCATCATTTTTTTACTATAATGGTGCATTTGATGGTGCCCTTGGCTGAAGAAGCAAAACTTGGTGGCCCTGTGCACTATCGACAGATGTATCCTCTCGAAAGGTATTTTTTTTATCTTTTTCCTTGTCCTCTTGAATAATCCATAGAAATAACATATTTTCTAAATTGTGTGTAGGTTTTTTGTTCGACTTAAGGCACTTGTGAAGAATAGAGCTCATCCAGAAGGTTCAATTGCTGAAGGATATAAAATTCAAGAATGCATGACTTTCTGTTCAAGGTTCATATAAGGAACTACACGTTTTACAAGGCCATCTAAAAACCCTGAACCTTTAGGCAATATACAAGACATGTACCTATTTAACAGCGCGGGTGAATCAATTGGAAAATGTAGCACTGCAGTCCAATTTGACAATCAGCTTCTTGTTCAGGCACATAGATATGTCTTGCGACACTGTGATGAATTAGAATGTTTTCGCGGGTGAGTATGTACATGTTATACTAGATGATGGACCAGGGATCACCGAAAAGATAAGAGCAATTGCTGAAAAACCAAGAAAATGTGGTGTGTAGTACAGTGGTTATATTATTAATGGTTTCAGGCTCCACACCATGGATCGTGAGGCTGCACGATTGACACAAAATAGTGGCGTAGTGAACATTGCAGTAGATGGAGTTCATACATGGCAGATTATCAGATATAATAAAATTGTGGTACAAAGACTACAAGGTAGTGCTTTTCAAATGTGACTGGTATGATGTCCACCACTGTGCTAGTTTCCAAAAATATGATTTTGGATTCACTCTTGTCAATTTTTCTCGAAAAATACATACCGGGAAGAAATTAGAGCATGATCCTTTTGTATTCTCTTCACAAGTGAAGCAAGTTTTCTATGTTGAAGACCCGAAAGCTAAAGGATGGAACGTGGTGGTAAGAGTTAAGCCAAGAGATGACTTTGACATGGGTGTTGAACTATCATAAGATGAAACATATTAAATCTGCTTGGGCTTTCAGTTCCTGTCAAGCTCCTAGCATGAATAATTTGAGCTTTTTTTCTTTTGATTTGGCAAACAATCAACCTCTTAAAGACATGGATACAATGCTTATCTCAATATTTATTAGATGACACTCCCTACGTCCTAAAAATATTATATATTCTTATTAAAATATTCCTTGTTTAACTTCAAGTTAACCACATAAGGATTATTAAACCATGTCCATTACTTTGAGAGGCAAACCATGTTATATCAAGCTAATATTTTAATCAAATTTGGATCCAAGATAAAATAGATGTGATTTGAATACCTCTGTCTCACTTGAGTTTGCATTGAAGAAGATCACACCCATTTAAGACCATCTTCAGCAGATTACTCATCTCCCACTACCAAAATCCCCACGCCGACAGCCGCCCGCTCCTCTCCTCCCTGTGCCAGCACCCACCTGTCCGCTCACTCACCAGCGATGCTCGGTACGGCTCATTCGCGGTGGAGGTAGGCAGCTTGTGGATCCTATTTCTCTCTCACACACATCTGGGTAGGCTCCCCGGTGCGTGGCGGTGGTCCTCATTGGCAGCATCCGTAGGGAAGAGCTCTGGAGAGAGTTGCTTCACCCTTACTTCAAATGTTGTTTAAATGCCCTCTCAGTTCAATATAATTCATTTAGGATAAAAGCTTCCGCTATAGAAAAAGTATGACCATACATAGTTCCCTATGACATAGGGCAAGATAGCGGCAGAACAATACAGAAGCAATGAGACAGTCACACTTGTGTGGATCACAGTTGAGTAAAATTAAGTATATAACATTATCACTACTAACATTATCACACTTGCGGCGGGAGCTCCAGGGGCAAGGCAGTAGGAGCTGTAGGGGCTCGGCGGTGACGATGGACGAATTTTTTTTCTTTTTTCTTTTTTTTAAGATGCTTATGGTTTGCAATCCAAATGTGATAACCAAAGTCATCTCTTCCGATCTTGATCTAACGGATCACAAAACCGATCTTGATCTAACGGATCGCAAAACCGACGGTGATGACGGTCATAGGGTCGACAGTGATGGCCCAATCTATAGTAGTGTTTTAGGCCATATTATAATGCTGTAACTTTTATGAAATAATTGATGTGATCGCTTAGATTTCAGGCTATATCTATTAGACTTGGTATTTGTTCCCATTGCAACACTGGACATATTTGCTAGTAGTATGATAAAGTATGCATGTGGCCTTTGTTTTTAGTACAGATATATTTTCTTATAGTATAATTAATTATATAAAAATAAAATGAATAAAATGAAGTACAGGCGTCCGAGCTGGAAAAAAATCGGATGGGAACGCCACCCTCGTATCCATCCATCTACCGTTCTTCAGTTATCCTATCCCATTCCTTTCTCCTCTGAACTCTAGACTCTTCTTCCCCCTTCCATTTCCCTTCCAATCTCCAGCAAGAACTGCAGCGGCGTGCGGGAGCGAATGGGCGATGCGCGACAAGCTCGGCCACCACAACATGATGAGCTTGATGGTGGAGATGGTGGCGCGCGGCGAGTTCGTGCCATTGTCTTGCTCCTCACCGAAGGAGGCTGGTCTTGTCGCGAAGTCGAAGGCGTTGCTGATTGAGGAGCAAGATAGCAACGGCGCTATGGCCTGGTGATGTTGTTTCTCCATGTTGCCCTTTAATTTTAGCCCACCTCGTTTTTAGGTTTGCCACCTCTTTTTTATCATCAGTTATCTTCCAATTTTTGTTTCTTTCATTTGCCACCTTCTTTTCTTTTGCTCCCGCTTTTTATTTGGAGTGAACAAGGACCCAATATATTTCCTCGCACATCCGGCACCCCTCCATCTCTCCCCCAACCCCCACCTCCCAACTCATGCGCTCTCTTCGGCTGTATCTTCTCCGTGCCCAGGTGATCTCAATTTCCATCTCCTCTTCCTCTTCTCGTGTTAAAAATCAATCATGAAAGATACGCCAGAAAATGTCAATGAACATCGATGGAGTGCTCTGGTTGGAATATGGTGTGAAGAAAAGCACAAGGTGGGACTCATTATCTACCACAAAGATATAGTTCCAATACCTGATATATAGATATTAAGGATTCTGTTTACTGTATTTGCAGCAATTATGTAGAACAAATTCTCGGTGTGCAAATGAACAGAAGAATCCACACACAACCGGAGGAAAAAGCCATGCTAGACTAAAAAAAGAGATGGTGATGCATGCTCTCTTGTATATTTTGTTATCTGACAACTCAAGAGGTTCTTCTAAGTGACAAATTATTGGAACATCCAATTTACCTTGTTATGCAGGAAGAACAAAAGAAGGGAAAGGTCCATAGGATTGAATTATGGGATAAAGCGAATATGAAAAAGGATGGCAGATATGCTAATCGCAATGTATAATGGTACTTTTCCTTTCTTATGATTTGCATTGAATCTAAAATCAATTTTGTAATGTTAATATACCTCTGAATATGCTCATTTCAACAGGATAAGTCTTTTGATGAACTAGCAAAATGGAAAGAGCAGAAAAATAGCAATATTTCAGCTGAAGATTATGATGAGGTGTTTGGTAATGTCATTGCTAAGGAGTCAAAACCACGTGGGTACTATGATAATAAGTATTGGAGCGACGTAAAGGTCTCTCAAGGTCTAGCTTTTGTTGGGCAATCTGCGAACGAAGTCAATCACTCTGAAATAAAAGGAGTGCAAAATAAGATGGAACACATGAGCGAAAGGTGGATCGCATACATGCTTTCTTGGAACGAAAGTTTCCAGGAGAGTGTTAGGTAAATGAAATGGTGGCAGCACAAAATGATGTAGTAAATGAAATGGTGGCATCACAAAATGATGTAGTAAGCACCTAGGCTTTTTCTTTCCTTTTATCATAGATGACTGAAACATAGTGCTGCACTATGTGTCCTTGTTTCATGTCTTCTCTTTTTTTAGGTTGAAAGAGTGTACGATAATGATATTCAGTGTGATTCTAATGGTAGTGATGAGTATCATTCTGATGACAACCTTGAAGAATCCAGTGCTAATGCTCAGCCTCCCAAAACTACAGTGTAGGTGATGCAGTGTTTATTTCATTTATATTTTATTAAAAAGTATTGAATGTAAGGTCTTGTTATTGTTTTGAAATTATGGTTAATTACAAGATGCAACCATCATGTCTGCAGAGTAATGCTAAAGCTACTAAAACCAATGAGGGTTATGCCAATTTATCTTCGTAACATGAGGGTATGGTTGCAAAGGTATGTTACAAAACATTCTCCCATGGTATAGAAAATGCCCATTATTTTGTTATAGCATTTGTTATAAAAAAAATGCAATTGATCTTAACTTCAATTGCAGCGGGTGCTTATTGAGAATCATAATCAAGGGAATAAGGGATATGCAGGTTTAGCTTTACCACGTGAGTACCTAACAAAATTAAGACAGGTATGTCCCATGGTATAGACAATGCCAATTATTTTGTTATAGCATTTGTTATAAAAGGGATCCAATTGATCTTAACTTCAATTGCATCGGGTGCATATTGAGAATCATAATCAAGGGAATAAGGGTTATGCAGGTTTAGCTATACCACGTGAGTACCTAACAAAATTAAGGCAGGTATGTCCAAGCCATGACTTGAAATTACTTAATGTCGCAACACTGCTTCCTATAGACAGTATGACTGAGGTTACTTGAGCAAAGTTACTTGTTATTGATTAAAAATACTTCTATTATAGGGATCTCATAACAAAAAAGTAGTGGATCATAGCCGTCCAGTATCGGTATGTTTGTCTTTACATTGTTATTATCTGAAATAAACATGGTTACATGTTCAGATATAATAGTACACAATTTCTTCCAATGGTAGGATCAAAAGCAAGTCTATTTGATGTCACTAAGGCACGAAAACAAACCTGTGGCCAAAGGAAACTTAGTGACTACTGATAGCACACATGTGGTTGGAGGAAACATGCTTGGATATGAATATGTCGCCGTTGCTGTTCACATTGTTAGTGACATTGGGGATAAGAGTTTGCCTAGACCATATGACAATATTTGCACAGTAAGAGATGCCATAGGCTATGTTATTGCTTGGCATCGATCACGTGTAAGTTTATCTCCATACTGACAATGTACATTCCAACTGTCGTAATTGCAAAAATCTTTTACTGATTTAAGTGGGATCCACATGTTTTTAGGTGGAAAGACCTAAGGGTTCAGCGCCCAAAGTCCATAACAACTTGGTGAGACATTCTTCAATTGTTCCAACAAATTTTGTTATGCTTGACTTTTTATTATCTTTTGAATGCCATCACCTCCTTTCTTTTTTTAAATATTATTTTGTAGGCCACACAAAGTGTTCTCACGGACTGAAGATATGGAGATGGTTCAGCTAACGTACTACTTTCTATGTCAAGAAAACTTATGCATACCGAGGGATAGCTTCTAGATAGATTTATGCTACTTGATAGAAAAGTTCATGCAAACCCATATTGAATTTGCACTGTGTATACACTTCTTTCTATGGATGTTTTATTGTATTTACTACTGCACTTACCTAAAATATATATTTGCTGCTTCTACTAAGTGTAACGGCTTTATTTTCTTTGTTGATCCTTACAGGAATATTTTACTATAAATCTCTATGTTTGTCAAATTTAATTTGTGCAAGAGGTCTCCGATTTTTAACCAAACCAGAGTGTGCCAATGTATCTATAAAATGGCATATATGTTTCTAAAATATGCAAAACAACATATTTACAAAGTAGACATGTATATTGATGTATTTGTAAAAGCGTATCTATGTATCTTTATACAAAATAAAATATCACTATACAGCGTATCTACATCGGTAGATGCGTAATATAAATGTGTCTAGTAAGGCGTATTTATATGTGTAGACATGCATTTAGCGTATTTACAAAGCGTCTTATCTTTTCTAGACACGCTTAATAAATCGTATCTATAAATCCTGACACGGTTCATACGGAGACGCTCCAGACACGTTTTACTAAAACGTATCTACACTATACTAGAGATGAATTAAAGCGTAGCTTAGAAGAAAATAAAGCATATCTACAGGGGGTTATTGTTGTAGTGTACCTTGTCCAAGAGCTGAATGTTTGGCCAGTATATATGTGGAAGAAATTTGTCACTTCCTTTTTGTTGTAATCCTACCTAGTTGCAACAGATGTTATGGATGCTTCCTTGAGAAAGAAATATGTGTGCAAAGATAATAGTATAGAATAAAAAAGAAACTAAGAATGACACGTAAAAACCAGGTTACATTAATGACGTTACATTGCTCTCTAGTTCATTTCCATTTAAAAAACTCTACTGTCCGTATCCACTATTCTTATTTTATTGCCTCTGTTTTTAGGCGGTTAACATTTTTTTTGGACTTTGATGTAGAAAAACTTTATAAGTAAATGTTTAACATTTTAAATACTTTATTAATATAAATGTACCTTGATCTCATAGAGACACGCTATAAATTACCAAACTATGAAGTGTAAATCCCTTGTACTATTTTAATGGTCATATCCTGTGTAATGATAAGAACCAGCATTACAGTTACTCAGTTAGGACAATATACTCGTCTGTCCCAAAAAATTAAGTTATTCTGGGATTCAAAACTTGTCTCGAAAACAAGTCATTCTACCCTATTTGGTATGTGCATGTGCATGCCGCTGCCAATTAATGCTAAGGCAAATAAATAGGGGCAAATAGGATCATTTCACCTTCTTGTTAATTTATCCTAAAATTCCCACAGTGGCTTGTTTTTTTTTTTGGTGGGACAGAGTATGTACTACTGTGGTTTGCCTTTGATTTCTTTTTTGGTAGGAGAGAGACCAGGGCAACACACTCAAACATTCATGTGTGCGTGTGTGCTGTCAAGTGGATCCTGCCATGTCTAATTTACTCTTGATGAATGGTTGCTCTGAACCATCATCCTATCCATCACCAATAACACCTCATTTAATGAATTTCGTGTCCTCTCAATATGGCTTAACAGACAACCTTTTATAAAACCGCTACATCTTAGTACATTGATACACTGATGCACATCAGCTTATGAATTGATGTCCTTTTCTTTAGAAATACATACTTATCATTAGTTTCTAGATAGAGAAGACGATGTTCAAACCCAAATCTTTTAATCTAGCAACTGGAACTTAGGTTTTCAATTAAACAATAAATTAGATTAGCCACATTTTATGAAAGAAATATTCTTACATTCGATGCTCATTCTTCCACTGTTGATTTTTTTTTTCAGGTATACATACGCAAATATTCATAAAAAAGCTTGTTAATGGGCAAGTCTAGCATATACTAGACATTTCAGAATTTATTGTTCAGCACAGTGTAAAAAAATAAAATACAAAATTTTCAGTAGAAAAACATGGAGTGTATTTATATTTTAAAAAAAGAGCTCAATTTTAAACATGGGGAAATTCTAGCTCACAGATTCCCAAGCTTTTGGCTTTCGCCACAAACCGGGCATTTTATTAATCCCGCCCGACATGAGAAACCGTAAAGAACGGCCCGACCAGCCCACAAACGGCACAAAGACTAGGAGGGAGGAGTCTTCCCCGGAGTCGCCGGGATTTCTCTCGGCCGGTGGGGAGAGCAGAGCGCCGCGATCCGGCGGCACGGTCAGGCGCCGAGGCGGCGTAGCTATCCTCGGCAGCGGTCGGCGCCCCGGGGGCCCACGCCGCGCGGCGAGATTCGGCGGCGATGGCTCGGTGGCGGGCGCGGCGCCTCCTACCGCTGCTCACCTTCGTCACGCTCGGGATGATCCTCGGTGAGCAACCGCCGCTTTTCCACATCCAATCCCCTCGCTTCCCGCCGGCAGCTCCTGAGCCGTCACTCATCGGGTTTCTTGCTGGATTCGAGCCTGAGCATGGGTTGGACTGCTTGGGAAATGGGAAGCTCGAGGAATCTTGAGCGTGCTTCAGGCTGGATGGTTTCTGCAGCTCCGGTGCCACGGAGCTGTCGGTCTCCCCTTTAAATCTGGCCCCTTAGTGGTTGACGTGGGCTAAATCGCGGAATTTCGACCGCATTTGGGTACTGCGCCACTGAATTCCCTGATCAGCTGACCTGTGAATAGTCTCAACGCCCGGACTAGATGCGATTTTGGGGGATTAAACTTGGTACCGAAGCATTTCTTGTTTTGGGCATCTTGGCATGCACAACGCCCCAGTCATTTTTGTTCCCACTTGCTTGACTGGCGCCCAGGGGTGCCTGCAGTGGCCTCCCAGTTACTCTGATCTAGTGAGTCAAAGCCTTGTGTTGTTGTGTGCTAATGCATTTGACATGGTTGTGTTTTCTTGTAGAGGTGGATCTATAGATTAAGTAGAGCTTCTTTACGAGAAGCACACTTTCTTGGCATGACTAAAAGAAATTAACTTTTATTTTGATGCGCAAAGCCTTTAGTTTATACCATGGTGTGGCAGAGAAAATTCTAGTAAACTTTATCAAATATTCAAATGCAAAGATTGATTATACAATTGTTCTTAATGGTCTTCATGTTGATTAGTATGCCTTCAGCATCAATTGTTATGTTTGGCTTCCTACTGCTCTGTTTTCCAGAAATGCTGGTTTCTCAATTTCAATCAGTGTTAAGAAACTCTGAGTTCTTCGCTTCAACGTATTTTGGTTTCATTTTGCTTTGTTTTTCACAAATACAGGTTCTTTGCTTCAGTTAGCACTTCTCCATCAGCTGGATGATCCCTCACGTATGTTGCCTCCCTGTCTTCATTGCATTCAGCCATTCAACAATATACATGCTTATTTATCTTTGCTCTTTATTTTCCATTACTGAAAGCCCTGTTAATTTTGTCTCACTTCAATAATATCAAATTCAACACCTTTTATTCCCACCTATTCATTTTTATTTTAGTTTTCGTTTGCTTGCGTCTGTGTGTTACAAAACATTCTTTGTACATGGCAGATTTAATGCATACCGATAATGATCCAGAGGCTGCTGTTCTTCGCCTCGGATATGTAAGTTTTGTTAAGGTCTCAAGCTATATATTCTTCTTTGTGACTATGTTGTGTAAGCATTGTATTCATTTGGCTTATTCTCTTGCAATCCACCCTAAATGGCTTCTCTAATCAGTTTACTGTCACTGGAAATGGTCTAGCAAGCTGTTATATTTCTCTACAAAACTGAACCGCCAAATAGATTTATTTGGGAGAATCAATTCAGCATGGCAACTGCTAGTCTGTGGAATGTATAGAAATACAGTGTAGTGGTAGTTTTAGGTTTTTCTATTTTTATCTCTGAAACGTGGAATGTATTTTCTGCTAAAGTGACTACGCAAATGTCTCTTGAGTTCTATGAAATTTAGTACATCTGTATTTGAAAATTTCTGGGCTTGTGACCTAATTGAAGTTGCACTCACTGTTTTGCTCATGAAACATAATTGCATAACTGATTGCACTATAGTTCAGTTCGCACTAACTAAATGCTCAGTTTGTTAGCCCATTTGAGTAGCATCAACCTGTCTAGCAATTCCATTTTTCTCACGAATTAAATTATTTATAATGTGTAGGTGAAGCCTGAGGTTATCAGCTGGACACCAAGGATAATTGTTTTCCATAATTTTCTTAGTTCAGAGGTTCGGCCCTCATGCTCTTTTTTTCTTGAACATGCAGGAGTGTTGTGTATCATTATATTAAGAAGAAAAAAGGGATAAGAACCCTTACCCCCCCCCCCCCCCCCCCACACCCACCCACCCACCTACACACCCCACTATGACTCCATACCAACGAGCGCCTTTTCCACAGTATAACAACCTACCTCGACCTAAACATTCACACCTCAATTGTTCGGCCCTCATTCTCTTTTTGAGCCCAAGGCAATAGCAGCATGCACAATGCCACTATGCATACGATGCACCAACGTAACTGATAGTAGGAATGAATGGTATTACTGGGTTTCTTTTGCTTTCTATATACTATTGCTGGAAAATGTTGCTAGGGAGATTGCTATTGTTTGTAGTAATATTTAACTTCCGAGCAGCGATGTTTACTTCCAGTTCAGTGATACTGTGAGATGTGTTGGGCAGAAGCAAAATGCAACAGTATGTTTATATGACTGGGTCTATTGCGGCCTCTCTCGATGGTGGTAATAGATAAAACCAATAATATGAGTCTATGAGAAAGCAAAGATTTGAACCACTAAATGGATTTGAATCTGTGCCTATCTAAACAATCCCTGACAGCGAATCACATTGACAGGGTAACATACTTTAGTTCCATGCTTATTTGTATGATTTCTCTAGCCTGTTCCTGTTTAGAGTTTTTACTTTTTATTTTTTTTAAAAAAAGTATATACTTTCTAGTGTATTAGTGTCATATGACTTACTGACTTCAGATCCATTCCCCTGTTGATCGTAACCTAGACATCAAATTATTAGCAAATGCATATCTCTTTGTATTTGGATGTTAATTTTTCTATGTTTAGTTCTTCTGGTAAGACATTTAATGATAATATTTATAGGAATGTGACTACCTAATGGCAATTGCTAGACCAAGACTCCAAATTTCCACTGTAGTGGACGTCGCAACAGGAAAGGTATGTTGATTCTAATACATAATATTTGATATTTTATCTTTCAGTAAGGGGTGGACCTAGGTGAGCAGATGGCTGGGGTATTGTCAACATGATTGCAAAACTTGGGTCATTAAATAACTGTGAGAATAGTTATCTTCTGTTGGACTTAATAAATCGTTGGGGTCAGCTGACCCTGACAAATAGCCCTAGTTCCGCCCCTGAAGAAACAGGAAATGTCAGAATTAATATCTGTTTGTTAGAATGTGTTTGATATGCTATCAGTATCTACTTGTGAAGTTGGAGATCTTGCGATCTTGCTGTATTTGTTTCTTCAGTTTTTGGCCCTGAAATGTTGTCATGTTAAGTTTTCGAGGCATGAAGTATAGGTTCTTCACATCCTAGTTTTGACATGGTAGAAGTATGGCATCTTTATACGTTTATTTATGAAAAAAGATGAATTATTAGGCTGGGAGTATTTTGAGGAATTTGTACCTAATTGTCTTTTTTGGATAAATTTCTGAAAACCTGAGGCATGTGATTCTTGTCTTTTCTGTATTTATGAATTATGATGTCACTGTTTCTATGCTATCCAGGGTGTAAAAAGTGATGTTCGTACAAGTTCTGGTATGTTCGTGAATTCTGAAGAGAGAAAATCTCCAGTCATTCAGGTCTGTTTGCTGCTTTACTGCAGGTTTCACACCACTAAACAATGAACTAGAATTTTGTTTATGTTACATAACATGGTTTTTGTAGTGTTTTCTGTTTGTCGTTCTCCGTTAGTTATCGGTTTGTGATAATGATACAGGGGAGTGCATTCGCATATGTTAGATGGGTGATTACAACGGAATCAAGTTCTGTTCATGAGACACGTTTACTCAACAAAATAATATCTCTTTCATAAAAGTGCTGCATCTTCCAAACAACATTTTCTGAATTAATTCAACTCATGATTCATCTTTACTCGTCCTCTATCTGTTAGGATGAGTTTACCTTTGTCCTATTTTATTTTGATACTAAGGTACTAATGCACCCTATTAGAAGTAACCAGGATTTGTGACAATGTAATTTGAGATTGTTTTTTTTTTTGGGGTGGGGTGGGGGGGTGGGGTTCGAATCTGAAGAAATTATATGACTGAATACATGCCATTCTCCTCAGTTAACTAATTTATACCCATGTAAGAAGAAGGCCCTACAATGTGTAGTTATCTTTAACACCATCTGGTTACGGCATTTTACTTATGCTCTGTCGAGTAATTGAATTATCCAACATGCATTGCCTATGCATGATATATTCAATGTATTGCAGTGCTAGATCAAGTTCTAGAGTTTACAATTTAACCTTAGGAGTTGTATTGCTTAGTCTTGTTCTTTACATTTGCTTGCCTTGTGTAGGCTATAGAAAAGAGGATTTCTGTTTTCTCTCAAATACCTAAAGAAAATGGGGAACTCATTCAAGTATTGAGGTACTCGATGGATTTAATATAGCAAATTTTCTTTCTATGTTCTTCTACTTAACTGTTTTTGTGAGTTGACTTCAATAATTTACAGGTATGAAGCAAGTCAATATTATAGGCCACATCATGATTATTTTTCCGATACTGTAAGTTGAGCATATAAGGCAAGTTTCAGGATGTAGATTCTTGTGAAATCACCAGTTTATTATTTCCTGTTACAATTAGTTATCTGTCACATGAATCAATATGGATTTTATACTGCAGTTTAACCTCAAACGTGGGGGGCAGCGCGTTGCTACAATGCTGATGTATTTGACTGATGGTGTTGAAGGTGGTGAAACCCACTTTCCACAGGTTAGCTCACATCGTGTCAATTCATCATGATGTTAAACAGAACTCTGTTTCACGTGTCATGTGATTTGTGCTGGTCTGATATTCGACTACTCTTATATCTGCTCCAGGCAGGAGAAGGCCAGTGCAGCTGCGGAGGAAACATTGTGCGAGGACTGTGTGTCAAGCCAAACAAAGGCGATGCCGTTCTCTTCTGGAGCATGGTATGTTATTCTCTCTGGTTTTGGAAATCCTGCTCAGGCATACATTTATTTAAGCGTGTGGTGAAATATTCCAATGCTCCTACTTATTAGTTGTGTTGTTTTTCTTAAAACACCCTGTTGTCCGACACAAATGTTTTGCCGTGCTGATTTATCGGCTTTGTTTCAGGGATTGGATGGTAACACGGACCCCAACAGCATGCACAGCGGGTGCCCTGTCCTGAAAGGGGAGAAATGGTCGGCGACGAAATGGATGAGGCAGAAGATGACTTTCTGATTATTTTTGTTTGGTTGGTACAGGGAAATTCTGTTAATTTTCTTTTCTGTGTACAACATTTTGGTGAATCTGACAAGTAAATGAATAGAGCTGAAGGAATCACCTCAGGATTACATATGTGCCCCATTTTTATAAAACAGCCTTTAGCCGTTGTAGGAGCATCTCCAACAGCTTATCTATACCTAAAGACTAAAAAAATAAAAAAACTGCTCCAACAGATTTGCTATATGGATTACTATCCTAATTTTTTAGCTAGGATCTAAATTTTTATATGCAAATATAGCAATCCAATGGATTTCTATTTCCTCGATTCACTGGCGGGAGCCTCTAACCGTTTTCCCCCGCTCGTTCATTCCCCTTCGGCCCCGCGCCCGCCACCATCCTCTCTTCCTCCGTTCCCGCGCCGCCACCGCCCTCTCCATCTCCGGCTGCCGGCGCCGCCATGGAAGGTGTCCAGGCCCTTCCCAGAACCCCTTCGCCGCCCACCACCAGCCCTACCCGGCTCTGGCCACCTCCTATACCCCCAAGCGGAAGGCACAACGGCTCCTAGGGGTTCCGCCACCTCCATCAGCACATCCGCGGTTGGCAGGGTGGATGGGGCCGGGCCACCGAGGTTAAGCCGACGAGCAAAAGGCCGCCCCACGACCCTTCCTCGCCCAAAGCCGCGCGTAAGGCGGGTGCCGCAGCCGCCGGTCCGACTCCTCTTTAAGCTTCGCCGGCACTTGTGCTCCTGGAGCTCGATTCGAGGCCATCCTCCGCAAAATTCGTCATACTCCGCTTCGATTTGAGGTAGTCCGTCGCCGATTCGTTGTCTTCCCCTCCGATTCGACGCTGCCCGCGAGGACCGCCACCGCCCTCCATGGCGGAGATGAGTGGCGAGGGTCGGGCTGCAGGCTCGACCCCGCCACACCCTCCTCCTCAACGACCTCACCACGACCCAGCGCACTTGGCCGCCTGATTCGCCGCCTAGCGGAGATTGCTTTTGCCCTGAAGTGCACGGGAGAGCACCACACGGGACCTCCGCCCCAACATACGTGGGCGAGCTCCGCCCCCATAGACACGAGCAAGCTCTGGGCGGCGATCTAAAGGCGATGTAGGTAAGGGGAGACAAGAGACATGGAAGGAGAGACACTGACAGGCAGGTCCCACTTGTCAGTGTCATGTATCCAAAACTATAGGTACACTGTTGGAGAAGGCAACCTTTGGATACTCAAAATTTTCTCTCTCCCGTAACTTAAAAAAGATTTTAGGTATCCAATTTTACCAAAACTGTTGATCTAAACTGATTTGCTATACCTAAAAACTACCAGAATCTTTACCTATTATTAAAGCAAGTAACGCCTCCGCCAGATTTTTCGTACGTCGTGGTATTTTTGCAGAAAAAACCCTGATGTTTTGTGTAATCAACCCGCAGTCCATTATTATGAATAGTTTGGGTGTCGGATTGAAAAAGGAGGAAAGAGAGGGGGTTTAAAGGGAAAGTTCATGTCTAATTTACGCCGCCGCCGCCCCCCCCCCTCCCCCCCACCCACCCACCCCGCCTCCCCGGTGAGCGACGCGCGGGGTGTGAGTTTGACGGCGGTGGGGCGGCGGTGGGGCGTCGCGACCTCCGGTCCCGTCTCCGCGTACGCACTACCTCCTCTTCCGACGCCGGTACCGCATGCCGCCCCCCCATCCATCCCCCCCGACCTCCGCTCCCGTCTCCGCGTCCCCACTACCTCCCCTTCCGACGCCGGTAACGCACGCCGGTCCCTTCTCCGCGTCCCCACTACCTCCCCTTCCGACGCCGGTATCGCACGGCGCCCCCCCATTCATCCCCCCTCTCCCCCCACCCACCCACCCACACACACGGGGCCTGCGCCACCCACGGATCTGCGCCGTCGCCGATCTGAGGGCTTCATCGCTCCTCCCTCCTCCCCCCTACCCCTGACCCCCCGGTGAGTTGCGCGCGTGGTGGGAGATTCCTCCACTTGCAGGAGGAGGCGCCCTCCCGTGGAGGATGGCCACTGCCACGACGGCGCCACCGTCGCCTCCATGCGGTACTCTGCCTCCATCTCCGGCAAGCCTGCGCGGCTTCCGAATCGAATCGGATTCGAGGGTGACTCGGGGCCATACTTCCAGTAGAGTTCGTTGCCGAACCGGATTGAAATCGAGGCGTACATGGATTGGAATCGAGGTTTGTTTCTTGCCTGTATATATATCTGCGTGTTTGGGTATCTTTGACGTGTTTTTGCCATACTGCCAGGAGACCAGGTCCTGCTCGCCGTCGAGAATCTGGTCAGCAACACATGCTTAGATCCCCTCCATCGACGCCAACAACTCGTGTGGTCTAGCGTTTTCAGCTTCTTACTCTCCTTGGACAAAAGGTACATAAGCCTTTACTTATTACGAAGCTAAGCTGGCTTGGCCGCTGTGCTGGACCATATACTCCCTTCCTTCTAATTTACTATAAGTCCATCCATCCATGTAAATATTGTGTACTGCCTGTTGTAATTCTATCAGTGGTTCTTAACAAAAACATTATTTATGGGGATCTCTTACTTATGTTCCAGTAGAGCATGGGCAAATCTCGATGATGTTGTTTGATTTTTCAGCGATAGAGTAATATTTGTTAAAATCTCTCCTATGTGTATAAATTGTCCTGTTGAGAAACAATATCCATCCAACTCATATAGCCACTATACATAATGTGAATTCTTGCAGTTGTGAGCCTTGTGTAAGGTGTTCATGTAGTTGGAGGTATATAGAAAAGTTTCAAATTTTCTTGCTCCAGTAGCATTCTACTTGTACTATTCATTTTCAGATATACACTACAAGTTTCAAATTTTGGCATAAATCGTCAACTGCTACATAACAGATGAAGTTTCTAGGTTCATCCCATATTGTTACTGAATAGAGATTTTTCATTTTTTCCGCTTTTGCAGAAAATGGATTCTTATAACATTGAATCAAGCAATGCTGATTGTTTAGATTCTCGACCTTTAAAGAAACCAAAATGTGAACAGTTGAATGATTGCGATCTGTCACCATCGCCTCGATCATCCACCTACATTGAATCAAGCCCTGTATATGATTTAGATGCTCGGCCCTTGAAGGAAGTAAAATCTGAACAGATGAATGATCTTGACATATCACTGTCGCCTCCCTCACCAACCACCCTGGGATCATCATCTCCGGTTAGTGTTTTTCTTGTTCATTTAATTTAGTGGATTGGTTAAAGATTTGACAATTTTAAGTTTTTTTTTCAGGGAAATGATCCTTATACTATTGATTCAATTGTAGCCGAGAAAGTGGCATGTTCTGAATTGATTGACTTTGATTCAGATAATGACAGAAGAATTCTATTAGATGACGAGAATCATCAAAATCAACATGAACAATACAAAGTCGATCAAACATATGACTATCTCCCACAAGGTATGTTTCTATGAAATTTTTATTCACTCTTTTATTGTTTTTAACTTTTAACATGACCATAAATTTTTTGATTACTTGCAGATTATGAAATGACAGACCTGGACTACTGTGCTCAAATAACAATAGAAACATCTTCAGAATCTGATATACTTGTGAAGATAGATGACATTTTTGTCACACAAGCTCAATTGTTATGCTTGCTAGATCCATTAAAATTCCTAAATGATGATGTAAGTATATACAAGTGAATGCTCTTTGATCAACATTTTTTTCTTTTGTAATAAAGGTTTTTTTTTGAATCTTTGTAGGTCATCAGCGCGTATATATGTTGCATAAAGGATCAAGCCCATTTAGAAAGTAGGAATGATGTTAAATTTTACTTTGAGAATCCCTTTATTTCTGTAATGCTTAAAAGGGATGGCAAGCTTGGAGTTGGTCAAGATGGTAACCATATCACAAAGATTGTGAGAAACTATCTAAAGCATGAAATGGTATTTTCTATCTCTATAATTGTCATGTTCTAAGCTTTCTAGATTTTAATTTCTAACTGTTCATGTCTTGTACTAATTCATTTTTTCATTTTAGGTTCTAATTCCAATAAATATCAAAGAATTACATTGGTATTTGGCTATTATTAACACACTGAAGTGTGAAATACAAGTACTTGACTCGTTGTGTTGGGACTCCAACCGAGGTGACCTCGTCGATACGGTCAGTTTCTTTAGTTATCATACTTCTTTGATATTACAAATTGATGGTACACTTAAATGCATTTTTTATGATATTAATAATTTAACAGCTGCAAGGACTACAATATCATTTGAACATAATTGGAAGGCAACAAAACATGATTAGCCATAAGTGGAAAGACCTCCAGATTATTTCATGGAAAATCACAGAACAACTACAAGAGCCAATGCAGAAAGATGGGTATGTTGCAAAAAAATATGCTAACATATATAAGATTTTTTTTATTGTTTGGAGTACTCATTGTTTTATAACCATGCAGCTCATCTTGTGGACTGTTCATGCTCAAGTTTATGGAATATTGGACTGGAGAATCACTATGTCATCCTATTACACAGGTTTTTGTTTCTTATCTTATTGAATAATATAAATTCAATGCCATGCTAATTTTTTTCAAGTTGTAATAATGATTGCTACCATGCAGGAAGATATTAATTGTTTTAGATACAAGTTAGCAGGCATTTTATTATGTTGGAAAACAAACATAGCACAAACAAGTCCTCAAAATATTTCACAGTTGGGAAGTTCAGATGACCAAAAAGAACCCAAGTCATCTGTTTCATTATCAGAGGAAACAAAATACCAATCATTATTGTCTGTTCTTTCTAAGATCAGTGTAAATGAGTTAGTTGGCTGCCTTTGTGACTACATCAAATCAATTAATTGTCCAGAGACCTTGGAGTAAGAACCTTCTTATTACTACTGTGTAAATTTTGTTAATAGAATAATACAATGTTCTTTCAACTGTTTCTTGTTTATTTGTGTGTGTGTTCCCATATACCATGTTGCAAGTTTCTGGTGTATTGTTCCTCCTGTCATGTTTTGTATGTTTTGTTATTAGTATAATGGATATTTATACTTTCAATTGTGTAAAGCAAACTTTTTGTCTTAATGCAGAGAAGTATGGGTGCGAAACTCCAAGCCATATTCCATTAGCTTGACTCTCAGGAAGCTGCAAGAAATACTAAATGAAGATATGCCCATGGACCGTGATTGTTTCAATTTGGTTATTCGAAAATTCATGTTTGACGACATCCAAATGATGAAGAAAACCAAAGGAACAATATCAAAGCATTATCTAGACACGCGATTTTGGGTATGCTCTTATAATCATAATGTAAATATATTTTTTTTGTCCTCAGGTTTTTAACCACTTTTTTATTTCATAGCTGATTACTGATTTTGGACGACACCCAAATTTCCGTAAAAAGATAGACGTGGAACAACTCGCAGAAACTGTTAGTAGCTGGCCTGGTGTTAATTATAATTTGTCAAGATGCAAATTGGTAAGACATCACTTCCCTATATCTATAAGCACAACCTATAAGCACAGTTTTTTCGATTATAGCTACTAGCCGTCTTGTACATTTTAATGATTTTGTTCTAACAATTAGCATTTTGCAGATTTTTATACCAATAGTACAATTCAACAAAACCTTTATTCTACTTATACTAAACCAAGATAAAAGAACCGTCTATATTTTAGACCCTACTCCACTTGACCCTGTTTACAAATACAACCCAAATGCAAGATATGTGAAGAAACTTTTATGTATTGCTGAATTCTTGCCAAAAGCCATGTCAAAAGTATGCCCTGGATCTAGATGGAATGAGGATGTTTTCCTATGGCGTCAAATAATCTTATCTGATGTTCCAATTGAAAGCAGGTAAGCATTCTTATTAGCACTGTTCAGATGTAATAGTTCAGGATAGAGTTGAAGTGTGATTTATAAGTCTGATTAGTCATTCGGCGTGTATAACATTTGAAGTTAACTCAGTAAGGACAAGTTATCTGGGCGGTATAGTGTAGGATAGTATTAAACTTGTCAGAACTACTATTTGCCAAAATTATTAGAAAACTGTGTGTAGCTATAAACTTATAGGTTGAAATAAAGCGTTCCTAATTTTCTGCCTTATATCAGCTGTGTTATGTTGATGTGATGTAACGCTTGCTTGCATAGCGTCCAAAGTATAAAGGCAAACTCATTACAAAAATATTGAATAGCCATTAAGCCAACAATGGTAGCATTACTTTTAAAAATCATGTCAGTGCAACCAGTTTTTACTCGATCAACCACAGTATTTGTTTTCTGGTATAAGCAAAATAGAGGAATAAATACCATTCATTTGATAGAATAGTAGAGCTACCCTGGCTGTGTTCATCCCTGAAGCTAGCAGAATCTCTGTTTTTCAACATAGATGCAGCGCTGCAGTTGTTTAGATTTTCATTGGTTTATCCTGAAATTGCTTGTGTCTGTATGCGTTATGGCTGCTATGATATGCTTCATATGCTAGAATTGGATTTTGTTTTGACCTGTGCACTATGTCGCATAAAATCCTGAATGTATTAGCATATGTATAACACTGCAACCCAAAGCCAATTGAATTTAGCACCTCAGCTCTTCATAGTTGGAAGCAAGCTACTTAGACAAAAAGGAAAGCAAATTCTAAATTACTATAAGTCCATCCATCCATGTAAATATTGTGTACTGCCTGTTGTAATTCCATCAGTGGTTCTTAACAATAATTATGGGAAAATTTCTGAAAACTAATGAGAGTTGCATGTGTACTCATTGAAAAATACGAAACTCATTCTCGGTCATCATTCTTTATTAAATATGCTTTAATAGTTTGACACTTTTGTCAATTCCTAAACATTCTATTGCACAGGCCATATTGCCAGTGTATGCGGATGCTTCACATTGGACAGTTGCACTTTAAGTGTTCAGTATATAGGTCAAGTTCTGATTTCTCTTTTCCAATGCATTTATAATAGGCATAGCCTCAGAAGGGTATGATGAGATGATGTATTTTTTGTAGGAATACTTATTATTCGCTCATTTATAATTTCTATCATCAGCTAAGTGAGATGATGTATTTTTTGAACTGCTATGTATACCGTACTGGTCGTACGTCCATAATTTTGTAGTTTGTTCACTGTTATAACATATTTTGAGTTTAACAATCCAACCTCTGCCATAGAAGACTCGTGCGCTTCTCTGTTAATGAAACCCCAGCGCCCTGCAATAGATGCCTTTCCTGACCAACAAGCCTTTATTTTACTCTTATTAACTTATTGGTTTATCCTGAAATTGCTTGTGTCTGTATGCGTTATGGCTGCTATGATATGCTTCATATGCTAGAATTGGATTTTGTTTTGACCTGTGCACTATGTCGCATAAAATCCTGAGTGTATTAGCATATGTATAACACTGCAACAGAAGGCCAATTCAATTTAGAACCTCAGCTCTTCATAGTTGCAAGCATCCTTCTTAGACAAAAAGAAAAGCAAATTCTTGTTTTGATGGACCTATGTAGTAACCCTTTTGTTTATTGTACTATTGCTTATATTCTCTACCCAAAACATGCATATCTGTTTAAGCAAAAGTAGTTCAGTCTTCAGTGTTGAACATATTATGAAATTTTTTGTATTAGAATAATCACTGTTTGTCTTATCTTATTAGGGAACTATCCGGTTATCTTGTTTCTCTCTTCATGTGCATATGGAAAGATGAAGAACTACAGTTGCCAGTTTTAAAGGTCAGTGTCCTGTCAACTTCAAATATTACTATTTATTATTAACACACTTTTATGGCGCTAATTATTAATTATTTGCATACATCTATGCATGTACAGGATGGCTACGAACTAAGAAAACAATTTATGGCACAACTATTAACTTACAAGGAGAATGAATGTGAAGAAAATATGCCTGCTGGTGTTCGAGACTTTCTTAGGTGTATCAATGCTACTCAAAGTTAGAAGTAGTTATGCAAGCACAGAGAATATATGAGATCATGTTGAAACGGTTCTATTATTACCATTGAACATTTTTTGTTTGTAGGAATACTTATTATTACATTGAGCACAGAAAGTCGTTTCTAATCCACAGAATTGAATGTCAAGATTTATCATGGGGTCTTCTATCATAGGGTATCAATTCTGTATTTCTGTATAGCAAATTGTTTTGCATACTTGTACTCTGGCCACAGATTTATCATTACGTGAACAGTGGCCGTGAGAGATGAATCTAACAAATAATGGTGTATCTGATATCTATAAAATCATGTGTCTGTTAGAGCTTCATAATCCTCATTGTAGAATCTGCGGCAGCAGAATATGAGCCAAGCCTAAAATATATTGTAAAAAACAAAATTGACTGTGATGAAAATAAAGCAACGAGAGATGGGAAAAGCTATACTTTTAAGCC
Organism: Setaria viridis; assembly: GCF_005286985.2. NCBI lineage: Eukaryota > Viridiplantae > Streptophyta > Magnoliopsida > Poales > Poaceae > Setaria > Setaria viridis. Next base: position 14,477,983 of record NC_048269.2, read on the forward strand.
TGTTTAACAGTTAATAACTGGTGAACTCTGCTGGTTGGCTTGACCAAAAATGGTTTTGGAGATAGTTGGATCCTAGCCTTTTCAGTTTCAGAAAGAAGTTTGTCTGCAAAACCGAAGCAGAATGTAAGAATCGACAATGCAGGCATATCTGAAGGCATAGAATCACCATGCAAGTAAACGGTGAGGTTCAACCTCTCAAGAGTGCTCAAAACTTGAACGGCCTACTAATATGATAAGCAACAAGAATTGATTAGTCTTGTCCAGCCCAACTATGTTCAAACGATTTGGCCAACGCCCCACAAAACTATATACATTCAAGCCCATAAACAAAAGCGACCCAAAACAGCCCAAAAGCCCAACAGCCGACCCATTACTCTGCGTCGATCTGCGCCAGATCGAACGGACCGTAGATCATTTTCCCCTCCGGGCTTCTCGCGTGACGGAGGAGAGAGCCGCCGCCGGGCGATGGCGTGTGGTCGCCGAGTATTGTCGCGCCGCCGTGGGCCCTCTCGCCGGAACTTGCTTGCGGCTTTAGCTGCGCGCAGCTCCGTCGAGGGGATCCTCGGTGGCACGAGCACGCCGACGAGGCCGGCGCTGCCGCGGGGATTTCCCGTCCGCTCGCGTCGCCGCGATGGAGCCCTCCGGATCCCACCTTCGCCTTACACCCCATGTCCAGCAACGACATCCCATCGCCGATCTGAGGGCCCCATCGCTCCTCCCTCCTCCCCCCCTACCCCTCACCCCCCGGTGAGTTGCGCGCGGAGGGTGAAATGTATGGCGGCATAGTGCAGCTGTCTCGGCTGGAAGAGCGTCTCCTCCTCCTCCACTTGCAGGAGGAGGCTCCCTCCTGTGGAGGATGGCCACGGCCACGACGGCGCCGCCGACGCCTCCATGCGGTACTCTGCCTTCATCTCCGGCAAGCCTGCGCGGCTTCCGAATCGGATCGGATTCGAGGGTGACTCGGGGCCATACTTCCAGTAGAGGTCGTTGCCGAACCGAATCGAAATTGAAGCGTACCTGGATTGGAATCGAGGTTGGTTTCTTGCCTGTATACATAGCTGCGTGTTTGTGTATCTTTGACGTGTTTGTGCCATACTGCCAAGAGTCCAGGTCCTGCTCGCCGTCTAGAATCTGCTCAGCAACACACGGTTAGATCCCCTCCATCAAAGCCAACAACTCGTGTGGTCTAGCATGTTCAGCTTGTTACTCTCCTTCGACAAAAGGTACATAAGCATTTACTTATTACAAAGCTATTTGGCCTCTGAAATTACTCTTGAAAGGAGTTTGACTACCACTTTGGCCAGCAGCTCAAACAGAAGCAAGATCGAGAAGGAGCCTGCAGTCAATACAAACAGGCAAAACAACAGGGTTGCAATTTTCAGAGACCGTGAGTCAGAGCGCAAAGATCCTGATTATGACAGAAGTTATGACAGGTCAGTTTCTCATAACATACCTCTTTGCTGCTATCTTACTTTGAGAAATTCCACCTGGTGTGCTATGTACAAGATAGAGAGCTTCTGCAGTTACTTTTACATGCTTCTGCTGCATAGTTTCTTATGAACTGTATGGCCCTGCCTTTTAGTTTAGCGGTGTTCTAAAGGCGACAAGGCGAGCTTTGTATGCCTTATCGCCTAGGTGATAAGGCGGACCAGTTTCCCAAGGCGAGCTGGGTCTGCCCGGATACCTAGGTGTCCCCTTTGGAACACTGTAGTTTAGTAAGTTGACTCCTACTTCAGTTAACTATTACCTAAACATTCAAGCGAACTGCTAAAGTATTTGTGTGATTGCTATTTTCTAATGATGGTATGCCAGTGAAACATGCCAAGGATTGTAACACCCCAAGAAAAACAAACGCCACCTTAGGATGCTACTAAGCCACACCGGACAAAAGGGACAGATTTTGACAGCATCTTCCCTAAATCAGGAACACCGCGGAAGCAAGAAACAATAAGATATGAAAATGGATAAAGCACACTAACATAAATAAAAGATCCTAACATGAAATTCAAACGATTAAGGCAAGGTTTAACAAAGCTTAACCATCATTAAGCAACAAATAGACTCTCATAGAGAAGGACTTAAATATTACAGTATCACACTAGAGGATTTTGATTAAAGAGAAGTGTGTGACGTGCTGCTACTTCCCAACCCCCAAGCAAAGCATCCATCCATCAAGTACCTGAGAGGGTAACAAAAAAAATAGGGGTGAGATATAAAATCTCAGCAAGTAACTAGCTTTAACAAGCTATTTAAACTACAAGTTCATTAGACCATGGTTTAACTATTATCAGTAAGTGTATCTCCTCAATGAATAATAATAATAATAATAACTCCAACACCCTCATACATAAATAAAACCAATTCGTCACCAAACCTTGGAGAAAATTCACTTCTCACCACCACTGCCAAATAAATACCATAGAAAACCGATAGCACCCTAAATGCAAATGCAATGCAAATGCCATGTCTCCTGCCTTCATACTCAACAAAGTATGAAGCTGCACCGTTATGCCCAATAAACGATGCTGTACCGGTACGGTCGCGGCTATCAAGCGGCGAATTAACTCCATATGCCATGCATTGTGATGCAATGAAATGCAATGCCAAGACAGATCGCACAAAGAGAGTATACACCGCATATACCAGATAAGTCTCTCCTCATTTGACAACATAATCCTCATCATAATTATGCTAACAAGAGCCATTACTAAGTCATAAAGTAAAGAATAAGGCATATGTAATAACAACAGTAAGATGTGCATAAACTTGTAATTGAATGGATGATATTGGATAAGTTATCATTCTGAAATTTAAAGTGGAGGTAGAAAAAATAGCAAATTAAAGCTTGTAGCAACCACCGCTACGTTACTTGCCTCCCAATGAAGGAGATAGCCGCTCTAAGCGTGATCCGGAGCGTTACCACCTGTTTTGACACAATAAGATCAGAACATATCCTCAAACAACCATGTGCACACAGCAAGTAAAGCACCCATATAGCCCAACCCGTCAAACAAGCGACGATGGTAAACATCACCTAGGTTAACCGCAGCAGTGCTGCTTCACCTTTTTGTATCTTTAAAATTACAAAAGATATGACAGCAAGCAAATACATCTTAGAAAACTAAGGGATAAATCTTACAACTTTGTTCAGATCCTTTATTTTTAGCATAATACAAAGAGGGGTAAAACTGCAGTTGAATGTGAAGTACAGAATCTGTCTGAAATTTCGGGCAGCAGCATACAAAAATTCATATCTCCCAAACCCCTTGTCCAAAAATTCTAAACTTTTGTCAGGACATATATCTCTGAGAAACCTAAAACTTTGTTATTATGGGTTTCCACGAATTCCATCCTTAAGATCATCTAATACATCTCTGAACATCTGCTGTCAAAAATCTGGACATTCAGAAACAGCGTCCAAACAATATTCAATAACTGAAGGTATACTCCACCAAAAAATATGAAACTTGGACAGCAGTTACATCTCATAATTCTCTACAACTTTTGTATGATCCACTTTTGGAGGAGAAATCGTTTAGGTCACCAAAACTACAAGGACAGCAGCACTGCCCGAGCTACAGGACAGCACACCTTAAATCGACCTTCAAACCGTGTTTTCCCCAACAAATCCACTAATCCTCAGGACCAAGAACCTCCTAAAAACATCAATTAGCAGATCTAAAGTGGATTCACCTCACCTTGGTCGTTCCCCAAACCCTAGGGCAGCGGGAAGATATGGGGAAAGGACCGATCTACATGGAAGATGCACCTTTCTTGCTCCTCTTGTTGTCCTCGATCCGTTTTGCTAGTTCCCCCCAAGGGTTTGCTGCTGTAGAGAGGGGATTTAGGGAGGGGAAGCCATGGGAGAGCAGGGAAGGAGGAAGAAACGTGAGAAGGAAGAGAGGACCGGTCTGGATAAGATGGGAGGGGGGCAACGGGCCAGGGAAAAGGTTGGGCTGGCTGGGCCTTTGATTTTTTTTTTAGTGTGTTACATTCTCCCCTCCTTTAAAGAATTCGTCCCCGAATTTAACTACTCAAAGGTATACCAACTTGATAAATTAAAACTTACCGCTCTCAAAGAGTTGTGGGTACTTCTTGCGCATTTGGTCCTCGAGCTCCCAAGTCGCTTCACGCTCCGACTGATTACTCCATAGAACCTTGACATATTTGATGGTCCTCTTTCTCATGACTCGCTCGGATGAGTCTAAGATACGTTCTGGGTGACATTCCACAATTAGATTTGGCTCCACAATAAGTGGCTCCAAATCAATCTTGTGCTCAGGATCCCTCAAATATTTTCTTAACATAGATACATGGAAAACATTGTGCACTTGCTTCAATGATTCTGGAAGCTGCAAGCGATATGCCAAACTGCCAACACGGGCTGTGATCACAAACGGACCAATGTACCTTGGGCTAAGCTTTCCTGTGGTGCCAAACCTCACAACACCTTTGGTTGGCGATACCCTAAGAAGAACATGGTCACCCACTGCAAACTCTAGATCTCGCCTCCTCACATCAGCATAACTCTTCTGCCGGCTCTGAGCAGCCAACAGATTCTGTCGTATCTCCCGCACCTTTTCAGATGTCTCTCGGACCCAATCTGGACCAATCAAAGATCTCTCACCCAAAGTTTCCCAGCATATGGGAGAAATACACTTCCTACCATACAAAGCCTCAAATGGAGCCATCTTGATACTAGCTTGATAGCTGTTATTATAAGCGAACTCTGCCAAAGATAGATGATCCTCCCAACTACCTTTCCATGAAAGAACACAAGCACGAAGCATGTCCTCTAAGGTCTGAATAGTCCTCTCCGACTGACCATCAGTCTGAGGGTGGAAAGCAGTGCTAAGAGTCAAATTTGTGCCCAATGCACTATGCAAGCTTCGCCAAAAGTTAGACACAAACTTGGGATCTCGATCAGAAACAATGGACTTTGGCACACCATGAAGCCTTAGCACTTCTCTCATGTATAAGGGAACCAAATCTGGTGCTGAACTAGTTGACTTCATCGGAATGAAATGTGCAGACTTAGTGAGTCTATCCACAATAACCCATATGGCATCTCTCCCTCGAGGTGAGCGAGGTAACCCGACCACGAAGTCCATGGTGATATGTTCCTATTTCCACTCAGGGATCTCCAAAGGCCGTAATAAACCCGCAGGCTTTTTATGTTCTGCCTTAACTTGCTGACAAATTCCACAAGATGCTACATATTTGGCAACATCAACTTTCATCCTTTTCCACCAAAAATTTTTCTTTAAATCCCGATACATCTTGGTCTCACCAGGGTGAATTGTGTAAGGTGTTTGATGTGCCTCCCTAAGTATATCCATCTTCACATCAGAATTTTGTGGCACACAAAGACGCCCTCTAAAGCGAATAGCACCATGTTCATCTATGGTGAACTCCCGTGGTCTACCCCCTAAAATTCTCTTTCGAACCTCTTGAAGCAAACGATCATGTTGTTGAGCCTCACGCACCTGATCAACTATGGGAGACTGAATAAGCATTTGAGTCTCTTGATGTGCAACGCCCGCATAACAAAACGAAACCCCCATGCGATCCATATCAACAATCAAGGACATCACTGTCTTAGGAACACCTGTCCTACTAAGAGCATCTGCCACCACATTTGCCTTTCCTGGATGGTACTGGATAGTGAGATCATAGTCCTTAATCAATTCTAACCATCTCCGTTGCCTCAAGTTGAGTTCTTTTTGTGTGAAAATATATTTGAGACTTTGGTGATCTGTAAATATATCACATGACTCTCCATAAAGATAATGCCTCCAAATCTTTAGAGCAAAAATAACTGCAGCCAACTCTAAATCATGTGTGGGGTAATTTTGCTCATGCTTCTTCAATTGCCTTGATGCATAAGCAATCACTTTACCTTCTTGCATAAGCACACAACCAAGCCCGATTCGAGAAGCATCTGTATACAAAGTGAAGCGTTTGCCGCTCTCAGGTAATGTCAATATAGGAGCATTCACTAACTTATTCTTTAGAGTTTGGAAACTGGCCTCACACTCTTTAGTCCATATGAATGGAACACCCTTCTTAGTGAGATTAGTCATTGGCTTAGCAACAATTGAGAAACCCTGCACGAAACGCCGATAATAACCTGCAAGCCCAAGAAAGCTCCGAACTTCTGTTACATTGGTCGGTCTTTGCCATTCCACCACTGAGGCAACGTTTTTAGTATCCACCTTAATGCCATGTTGATTAATGACATGACCAAGGAAGCTCACTTCAGAAAGCCAAAATGCACATTTCTTCAACTTTGCATAGAACTTGTTCTTCCGGAGTGCATCCAAGACAAGACTGAGATGAACCTTATGCTCCTCCTCTGACTTGGAGTAAACTAAGATATCATCGATGAATACCACAACAAAAACATCCAAGTACTCATGCAACATCCTGTTCATGGCCTCCATAAAAACAGCAGGGGCATTTGTTAGTCCAAAAGACATAACCACATACTCATAATGCCCATACCTGGTATTAAAAGCCGTCTTCTCAATATCCTCTTCCTTGATACGTAGTTGATGGTAACCAGATTGCAAGTCAATCTTAGAAAATACCTTGGCACCTCTCAATTGATCAAAGAGAGCATCAATACGAGGCAAAGGGTACTTGTTCTTGATTGTTACTTGATTAAGTGCTCGATAATCAACACAAAGTCTTTTAGTGCCATCCTTCTTTTCTACGAACAAGACTGGGGCAGCCCAAGGTGACGTGCTTGGTCGGATAAACCCTTTAGCAAGAAGTTCATCCAATTGCTTCTTTAACTCCACCTGCTCCACAGGAGCCATCTTGTATGGTGTCTTATATATAGGTTGCGTTCCAGGAACCAACTTTATGTGGAAAATAGCCTCTCTTTCAGGAGGCAAACCTGGGAGCTCATCTGGGAAAACATCTGGATAGCGACAAACCACTAGAATATCATCCACTCGCAAGGGAACCTCCTGATCACCACTCATCACAAAAAGAATACCAGTTTTTTGTGTCCATCGATTAGGAAATAACTGACACAACAAGGAGATAGAGTACTTCAAACCACTCCCTTGAAAGATCATCTCTCGTCCTGATGGTGCTTGCAAAGTGATTGTTTTCCAGAAACAAGAGATAACGGCCTTATACTGGGAGAGCCAGTCCATGCCAAGAATCACATCAAAAGGCTCCAACGGAATCACCACTAAGTTAGCAATAAAATCCTCATCCGCAAGAGTGACAACACAGCCTGGACAAACTATAGAACTCGAAACAAGCCCTCTAGCAGAACTAACAACGATAGCCTCCCCAATCCTTTCAACAAAAAGACCCAAACGACCAACAAAAGCCTCTGAGATGAAAGAGAAACTAGCTCCAGAATCAAAAAGAGCATGAGCATCATAAGAATCAACTGAGATGATACCTGTTACCACGTCACCACGATCTCTAGCGTTAGTGGCAGGCATAACATATGCCCCTGGAACGCCAGACGAAGAAGAGGCACCCGAAGTAGGACCCGTCGGAGTGGGAGCCCATGGAACCATGGGTGCTGAAGGAGTAGCATGGGGCATCCAGTAAGCCCCAGTCTGAAGTGTAGGGGCAGCTGATGGAGTCACCGGTGGCGCTAGCAAGTACTGAGGTGTAGGGGCAGGTAGGTACTGCTGCGGTGGCGGTGCAAGTAGGTGCTGCTGCGGTGGCGGTGCAGGTAGGTGAGGAGTAGAAGATGCAGCCGCCATCATATGGAATGCACCATTGGGAGCTGAAGAAGACACTAGCTCCCAACGAAGCTTGGCATCAGGATTCTTCCTACAAACCACGTCCTTGTGATCTTGACCACAAATAGAGCACTTGCCGGACCATCGGCACTCTCGAAGACGATGCGCATCTCCACATTTGAAGCACACCATCCCCGTGCCAGGTTTGGGAATGGCACGATACTGAGGAGTACTCCCTCCTGGAGTACGAGACTGAGCTGAACCACCACGGTACGGCTGGTGACGCTGAAACTTGCCCTTCCTATGAACATGACCACCAGAATGGACCTTCTTGTCACCCTGACCACGAGACTGGTCACCACTCAAAGACTTATTTAGATCAGCTGTGACCTGAAGCTGCATCTCAACTCCCAAGGCTTTCTCTACCATGGAGCGAAAGTCTGTGACTTCAAAGGCACCCAACACATGGCGAATTGAAGGCTTAAGGCCTTGACGAAATTGCCTTGCTTTCTCTGCATCATCATGGGCCACATGTGGAACAAAGCGAACAATCTGGTTGAACCCCACCTCATACTCAGCCACTGTCTTCCTTTCCTGCACATAGTTATTTAGCTCAATTTTCATCTTGTCCAGGAAGGTCACTGGGTAAAACCTCCTCTCAAACTGCCTAACAAACTCAGGCCAAGTTAAAGAACCATGCGCAGCCGTGCGAGCTGACTGCACACCCTTCCACCAAATCTGTGCCTCACCCTTTAGTAATTGTGCCCCATAACGAACACGATCATGAGCTGACACCTCAAAAGCTTCCATCTTATCCTCCACATATGACAACCAATCAGCAGCCTGAATAGGAGTACCACTGCCATCAAAACTATCGAGCTTCATGCCAACCCACTCTCTCAGCGAGACACCACTCTCAGGGCCAACTGGGGCAGCAACTTCCTGAGTAGAGGTAGTAGGATTAGGTTGTGCTGCACCCGCACGAGCAGCCTGCCTCAAAGTCCTCATCTCATTTTGCATCTCACGCATTGCGGCAAGTAATTCTGCTTGACTAGTGCCATCAGCTTGGGCACCGCTCGCTGGTCGTGCCCGACCTTGCTTCTTAGGCGGCATAACTGCAGCCACCACAAGACACAACCAACACAAATATCAAGCTCCAACAATTTAAAGTATGCATAAAGACAAAATAATCCATACACACCAATGTACCCGTACCCAACCTACAAGTGCAAGTGTGTCAAATTAGACTTTATTTTTTCCTAGGATTAAATTAACCTAAGCTCTGATTACCAACTGTAACACCCCAAGAAAAACAAACGCCACCTTAGGATGCTACTAAGCCACACCGGACAAAAGGGACAGATTTTGACAGCATCTTCCCTAAATCAGGAACACCGCGGAAGCAAGAAACAATAAGATATGAAAATGGATAAAGCACACTAACATAAATAAAAGATCCTAACATGAAATTCAAACGATTAAGGCAAGGTTTAACAAAGCTTAACCATCATTAAGCAACAAATAGACTCTCATAGAGAAGGACTTAAATATTACAGTATCACACTAGAGGATTTTGATTAAAGAGAAGTGTGTGACGTGCTGCTACTTCCCAACCCCCAAGCAAAGCATCCATCCATCAAGTACCTGAGAGGGTAACAAAAAAAATAGGGGTGAGATATAAAATCTCAGCAAGTAACTAGCTTTAACAAGCTATTTAAACTACAAGTTCATTAGACCATGGTTTAACTATTATCAGTAAGTGTATCTCCTCAATGAATAATAATAATAATAATAACTCCAACACCCTCATACATAAATAAAACCAATTCGTCACCAAACCTTGGAGAAAATTCACTTCTCACCACCACTGCCAAATAAATACCATAGAAAACCGATAGCACCCTAAATGCAAATGCAATGCAAATGCCATGTCTCCTGCCTTCATACTCAACAAAGTATGAAGCTGCACCGTTATGCCCAATAAACGATGCTGTACCGGTACGGTCGCGGCTATCAAGCGGCGAATTAACTCCATATGCCATGCATTGTGATGCAATGAAATGCAATGCCAAGACAGATCGCACAAAGAGAGTATACACCGCATATACCAGATAAGTCTCTCCTCATTTGACAACATAATCCTCATCATAATTATGCTAACAAGAGCCATTACTAAGTCATAAAGTAAAGAATAAGGCATATGTAATAACAACAGTAAGATGTGCATAAACTTGTAATTGAATGGATGATATTGGATAAGTTATCATTCTGAAATTTAAAGTGGAGGTAGAAAAAATAGCAAATTAAAGCTTGTAGCAACCACCGCTACGTTACTTGCCTCCCAATGAAGGAGATAGCCGCTCTAAGCGTGATCCGGAGCGTTACCACCTGTTTTGACACAATAAGATCAGAACATATCCTCAAACAACCATGTGCACACAGCAAGTAAAGCACCCATATAGCCCAACCCGTCAAACAAGCGACGATGGTAAACATCACCTAGGTTAACCGCAGCAGTGCTGCTTCACCTTTTTGTATCTTTAAAATTACAAAAGATATGACAGCAAGCAAATACATCTTAGAAAACTAAGGGATAAATCTTACAACTTTGTTCAGATCCTTTATTTTTAGCATAATACAAAGAGGGGTAAAACTGCAGTTGAATGTGAAGTACAGAATCTGTCTGAAATTTCGGGCAGCAGCATACAAAAATTCATATCTCCCAAACCCCTTGTCCAAAAATTCTAAACTTTTGTCAGGACATATATCTCTGAGAAACCTAAAACTTTGTTATTATGGGTTTCCACGAATTCCATCCTTAAGATCATCTAATACATCTCTGAACATCTGCTGTCAAAAATCTGGACATTCAGAAACAGCGTCCAAACAATATTCAATAACTGAAGGTATACTCCACCAAAAAATATGAAACTTGGACAGCAGTTACATCTCATAATTCTCTACAACTTTTGTATGATCCACTTTTGGAGGAGAAATCGTTTAGGTCACCAAAACTACAAGGACAGCAGCACTGCCCGAGCTACAGGACAGCACACCTTAAATCGACCTTCAAACCGTGTTTTCCCCAACAAATCCACTAATCCTCAGGACCAAGAACCTCCTAAAAACATCAATTAGCAGATCTAAAGTGGATTCACCTCACCTTGGTCGTTCCCCAAACCCTAGGGCAGCGGGAAGATATGGGGAAAGGACCGATCTACATGGAAGATGCACCTTTCTTGCTCCTCTTGTTGTCCTCGATCCGTTTTGCTAGTTCCCCCCAAGGGTTTGCTGCTGTAGAGAGGGGATTTAGGGAGGGGAAGCCATGGGAGAGCAGGGAAGGAGGAAGAAACGTGAGAAGGAAGAGAGGACCGGTCTGGATAAGATGGGAGGGGGGCAACGGGCCAGGGAAAAGGTTGGGCTGGCTGGGCCTTTGATTTTTTTTTTAGTGTGTTACATTCTCCCCTCCTTTAAAGAATTCGTCCCCGAATTTAACTACTCAAAGGTATACCAACTTGATAAATTAAAACTTACCGCTCTCAAAGAGTTGTGGGTACTTCTTGCGCATTTGGTCCTCGAGCTCCCAAGTCGCTTCACGCTCCGACTGATTACTCCATAGAACCTTGACATATTTGATGGTCCTCTTTCTCATGACTCGCTCGGATGAGTCTAAGATACGTTCTGGGTGACATTCCACAATTAGATTTGGCTCCACAATAAGTGGCTCCAAATCAATCTTGTGCTCAGGATCCCTCAAATATTTTCTTAACATAGATACATGGAAAACATTGTGCACTTGCTTCAATGATTCTGGAAGCTGCAAGCGATATGCCAAACTGCCAACACGGGCTGTGATCACAAACGGACCAATGTACCTTGGGCTAAGCTTTCCTGTGGTGCCAAACCTCACAACACCTTTGGTTGGCGATACCCTAAGAAGAACATGGTCACCCACTGCAAACTCTAGATCTCGCCTCCTCACATCAGCATAACTCTTCTGCCGGCTCTGAGCAGCCAACAGATTCTGTCGTATCTCCCGCACCTTTTCAGATGTCTCTCGGACCCAATCTGGACCAATCAAAGATCTCTCACCCAAAGTTTCCCAGCATATGGGAGAAATACACTTCCTACCATACAAAGCCTCAAATGGAGCCATCTTGATACTAGCTTGATAGCTGTTATTATAAGCGAACTCTGCCAAAGATAGATGATCCTCCCAACTACCTTTCCATGAAAGAACACAAGCACGAAGCATGTCCTCTAAGGTCTGAATAGTCCTCTCCGACTGACCATCAGTCTGAGGGTGGAAAGCAGTGCTAAGAGTCAAATTTGTGCCCAATGCACTATGCAAGCTTCGCCAAAAGTTAGACACAAACTTGGGATCTCGATCAGAAACAATGGACTTTGGCACACCATGAATCCTTAGCACTTCTCTCATGTATAAGGGAACCAAATCTGGTGCTGAACTAGTTGACTTCATCGGAATGAAATGTGCAGACTTAGTGAGTCTATCCACAATAACCCATATGGCATCTCTCCCTCGAGGTGAGCGAGGTAACCCGACCACGAAGTCCATGGTGATATGTTCCCATTTCCACTCAGGGATCTCCAAAGGCCGTAATAAACCCGCAGGCTTTTTATGTTCTGCCTTAACTTGCTGACAAATTCCACAAGATGCTACATATTTGGCAACATCAACTTTCATCCTTTTCCACCAAAAATTTTTCTTTAAATCCCGATACATCTTGGTCTCACCAGGGTGAATTGTGTAAGGTGTTCGATGTGCCTCCCTAAGTATATCCATCTTCACATCAGAATTTTGTGGCACACAAAGACGCCCTCTAAAGCGAATAGCACCATGTTCATCTATGGTGAACTCCCGTGGTCTACCCCCTAAAATTCTCTTTCGAACCTCTTGAAGCAAACGATCATGTTGTTGAGCCTCACGCACCTGATCAACTATGGGAGACTGAATAAGCATTTGAGTCTCTTGATGTGCAACGCCCGCATAACAAAACGAAACCCCCATGCGATCCATATCAACAATCAAGGACATCACTGTCTTAGGAACACCTGTCCTACTAAGAGCATCTGCCACCACATTTGCCTTTCCTGGATGGTACTGGATAGTGAGATCATAGTCCTTAATCAATTCTAACCATCTCCGTTGCCTCAAGTTGAGTTCTTTTTGTGTGAAAATATATTTGAGACTTTGGTGATCTGTAAATATATCACATGACTCTCCATAAAGATAATGCCTCCAAATCTTTAGAGCAAAAATAACTGCAGCCAACTCTAAATCATGTGTGGGGTAATTTTGCTCATGCTTCTTCAATTGCCTTGATGCATAAGCAATCACTTTACCTTCTTGCATAAGCACACAACCAAGCCCGATTCGAGAAGCATCTGTATACAAAGTGAAGCGTTTGCCGCTCTCAGGTAATGTCAATATAGGAGCATTCACTAACTTATTCTTTAGAGTTTGGAAACTGGCCTCACACTCTTTAGTCCATATGAATGGAACACCCTTCTTAGTGAGATTAGTCATTGGCTTAGCAACAATTGAGAAACCCTGCACGAAACGCCGATAATAACCTGCAAGCCCAAGAAAGCTCCGAACTTCTGTTACATTGGTCGGTCTTTGCCATTCCACCACTGAGGCAACGTTTTTAGTATCCACCTTAATGCCATGTTGATTAATGACATGACCAAGGAAGCTCACTTCAGAAAGCCAAAATGCACATTTCTTCAACTTTGCATAGAACTTGTTCTTCCGGAGTGCATCCAAGACAAGACTGAGATGAACCTTATGCTCCTCCTCTGACTTGGAGTAAACTAAGATATCATCGATGAATACCACAACAAAAACATCCAAGTACTCATGCAACATCCTGTTCATGTCCTCCATAAAAACAGCAGGGGCATTTGTTAGTCCAAAAGACATAACCACATACTCATAATGCCCATACCTGGTATTAAAAGCCGTCTTCTCAATATCCTCTTCCTTGATACGTAGTTGATGGTAACCAGATTGCAAGTCAATCTTAGAAAATACCTTGGCACCTCTCAATTGATCAAAGAGAGCATCAATACGAGGCAAAGGGTACTTGTTCTTGATTGTTACTTGATTAAGTGCTCGATAATCAACACAAAGTCTTTTAGTGCCATCCTTCTTTTCTACGAACAAGACTGGGGCAGCCCAAGGTGACGTGCTTGGTCGGATAAACCCTTTAGCAAGAAGTTCATCCAATTGCTTCTTTAACTCCACCTGCTCCACAGGAGCCATCTTGTATGGTGTCTTATATATAGGTTGCGTTCCAGGAACCAACTTTATGTGGAAAATAGCCTCTCTTTCAGGAGGCAAACCTGGGAGCTCATCTGGGAAAACATCTGGATAGCGACAAACCACTAGAATATCATCCACTCGCAAGGGAACCTCCTGATCACCACTCATCACAAAAAGAATACCAGTTTTTTGTGTCCATCGATTAGGAAATAACTGACACAACAAGGAGATAGAGTACTTCAAACCACTCCCTTGAAAGATCATCTCTCGTCCTGATGGTGCTTGCAAAGTGATTGTTTTCCAGAAACAAGAGATAACGGCCTTATACTGGGAGAGCCAGTCCATGCCAAGAATCACATCAAAAGGCTCCAACGGAATCACCACTAATAATAATAACTCCAACACCCTCATACATAAATAAAACCAATTCGTCACCAAACCTTGGAGAAAATTCACTTCTCACCACCACTGCCAAATAAATACCATAGAAAACCGATAGCACCCTAAATGCAAATGCAATGCAAATGCCATGTCTCCTGCCTTCATACTCAACAAAGTATGAAGCTGCACCGTTATGCCCAATAAACGATGCTGTACCGGTACGGTCGCGGCTATCAAGCGGCGAATTAACTCCATATGCCATGCATTGTGATGCAATGAAATGCAATGCCAAGACAGATCGCACAAAGAGAGTATACACCGCATATACCAGATAAGTCTCTCCTCATTTGACAACATAATCCTCATCATAATTATGCTAACAAGAGCCATTACTAAGTCATAAAGTAAAGAATAAGGCATATGTAATAACAACAGTAAGATGTGCATAAACTTGTAATTGAATGGATGATATTGGATAAGTTATCATTCTGAAATTTAAAGTGGAGGTAGAAAAAATAGCAAATTAAAGCTTGTAGCAACCACCGCTACGTTACTTGCCTCCCAATGAAGGAGATAGCCGCTCTAAGCGTGATCCGGAGCGTTACCACCTGTTTTGACACAATAAGATCAGAACATATCCTCAAACAACCATGTGCACACAGCAAGTAAAGCACCCATATAGCCCAACCCGTCAAACAAGCGACGATGGTAAACATCACCTAGGTTAACCGCAGCAGTGCTGCTTCACCTTTTTGTATCTTTAAAATTACAAAAGATATGACAGCAAGCAAATACATCTTAGAAAACTAAGGGATAAATCTTACAACTTTGTTCAGATCCTTTATTTTTAGCATAATACAAAGAGGGGTAAAACTGCAGTTGAATGTGAAGTACAGAATCTGTCTGAAATTTCGGGCAGCAGCATACAAAAATTCATATCTCCCAAACCCCTTGTCCAAAAATTCTAAACTTTTGTCAGGACATATATCTCTGAGAAACCTAAAACTTTGTTATTATGGGTTTCCACGAATTCCATCCTTAAGATCATCTAATACATCTCTGAACATCTGCTGTCAAAAATCTGGACATTCAGAAACAGCGTCCAAACAATATTCAATAACTGAAGGTATACTCCACCAAAAAATATGAAACTTGGACAGCAGTTACATCTCATAATTCTCTACAACTTTTGTATGATCCACTTTTGGAGGAGAAATCGTTTAGGTCACCAAAACTACAAGGACAGCAGCACTGCCCGAGCTACAGGACAGCACACCTTAAATCGACCTTCAAACCGTGTTTTCCCCAACAAATCCACTAATCCTCAGGACCAAGAACCTCCTAAAAACATCAATTAGCAGATCTAAAGTGGATTCACCTCACCTTGGTCGTTCCCCAAACCCTAGGGCAGCGGGAAGATATGGGGAAAGGACCGATCTACATGGAAGATGCACCTTTCTTGCTCCTCTTGTTGTCCTCGATCCGTTTTGCTAGTTCCCCCCAAGGGTTTGCTGCTGTAGAGAGGGGATTTAGGGAGGGGAAGCCATGGGAGAGCAGGGAAGGAGGAAGAAACGTGAGAAGGAAGAGAGGACCGGTCTGGATAAGATGGGAGGGGGGCAACGGGCCAGGGAAAAGGTTGGGCTGGCTGGGCCTTTGATTTTTTTTTTTAGTGTGTTACAAGGATCATGTAAGGAAATGTAAAAAAAATGAAGTAGGCCATATTTGGAAACTCAAAGTAACCTTCTGATGTATGTACTCCTGTCCGATGAAAATGATTTAGCTAGCCTGGCTTCATTGTTAAGAATTTGTTACAGATGCAATCTTGAATGAGGGGTGTCATAGCTACGGAATCAGCTAGAAATTACAGTAACCAATCCCTAGATTTGTGTAGCAACACATGATACACAGAGATCAGTGATTGAGATGGTCAGATGGATGAGTACATTTGCTTTGTACACTTTTCATTGAGACTTGCTATGGAAACACCTCATTACATCATCATCACTAACTTTTGAAGAAAAAAAAATTTCTGGCCTCACTATAGTATTTCTTTAGCGAGCCCAATCCAGCTCTCAGGCAGTATGGATAGCTCTTAAATCTCACTTTAGTATAACCAGATCGATATGTTTTGTCTGTTTTTGGCAAAGTTTGCATTCACAAGCTTGTTTGGAAGACATAAATTTTATGTTCTTGATCTGATTCAAAGACAATATCAAGCCTTGCTTGCTGTTGATTTAAAATACGCAAGTTAGGTCCGGTGCTTTAGCTTGTAGATTGAGAAAACATAAAAATCTGCAAGCTAGGGGGAGCAGATTGTTGGATTGTAACAATCTGTCCTGTGGACTGTTGCAATCTAGGATGAGAAAGCTCCTTGTTTGTTTCAGCTTGAGATTATGAAAGGTACAATCCACAACTCCAAGCTAAAACAAACAGGAACTTAGGATGGAGATGTAAGTTAGTATGTGAATATCTGACAAGCGAGGTTGCTTATTATCCATGAATTCTTTTGGGGATAGCATTAGATCGTACATTGCCTTCATGCCAATTTTTATTTGTTGTCATCTATCATCCATTCATCTCTTTGTTGCTCCCTCTTTTATTCTTACAATATAGGCTACTACAGTAAAAACCTATCCATAATGAACTTCCAAACTCATGATTAGATATTTAATATGACCATGTAAAAAAAGTAATATCAAGCATACTCTGCCGACTGATTTGAAACAGCGAAGTAGATTCATACTGTAGATATTACAAGTACTTCTGTAGGATGTGTTTTTCAATATTTATCACTAAGAGTGGTGCTCAATAGTGGTATTATATGACTAACCTAGATATCCTAAGCCTCGTGAAGCCATTAAACACAGAATTAATATTTTACTGTCTCATATAACTTCATAATATAATGTATAACTCTTTGCAGACAAACCATTTGAATCACCAACGCAACTCTTGGATCCCAAAGAGCAGAGAAGAAAAAGAGATAGAGAAAGGTATGCACGGATGAGTTATGAAGAAAAGCAGGAAAAACTGAAAAAACGTCGTGAAGCCTATCATCAACAAAAAAGAGAAAAATGCTCACAGATGACTGATCAAGAAAAGCAGCAAAAAATACAGAGAAAATGCATGCATGACAGGGAAAGATATGCAAACATGCAACCAAACGAAAAGAAAGCAAAGTTACAACAAGATTACGCTAACCGTGCACGATGACGTGACACTCTAAGCAAGAATTCAATTGCAATGGAGAACCCTGCAAATATTGCAACAGATAATTCAAAAAATGTTACTCAATTTGCCACAAGCATAAGACAAAGGAAACACGTAACACCAGGAGAAAGAGAAGCATTGCTAGCCTATCATGATGAAAAGTTGACAGATAAATCAATGGAAAAAACACCAGCCACATCAGATGAAGACTGTTCTACGAACACCAAAGTCATAGATGATCTAGAATCAATAAAACAACCAACAAACATGAAGAAAGGTAATACTGCTAATTGCATATATGACTCTCGCAATCAAATTATACATGCATCAATTTTTACAATGATAACAATCTTTCATGCACAGATATCCCCTATCCAATGTGTCCAGCCACCAAGGATGGAGAAGAACCAAATGAATCAATCATTGATGATGAACCATATGGTAAGGATATATACTAAATTTATATTCTCATGCAATAGAAAACAACATATAATTCACATATTTCTATGCAGATGACGATGGAGTTGTATATGAAGAAGATACCGATGAGGAGGATAACATAATTTCTGGTCAAGGTATGATAAACACATTAAAATATTTTCACATCACAATGTGAGTACTTCTCTAATTTCTTTAATCCTACGAATCATAGCAGAATGGGAAGATACGGAGGAACAAATAAATGAAAATGAGTCAACCATTCCAGAGCATTCAAACATCAATGATCCATATGATCTCGTCTATAGTAACATACCAGACAACACACACAAGCTCAAACCTGTTGAAAATTGCAAATATTGTGATGCAAAGAAATTTCACCACGAACCTGAAGGCCTATGCTGTCGAAAAGGACAGATAAAACTTGCAAATCTTGAGACACCACATCAGCTCATGAGACTATGGACAAGCAATGACTCTGATGCAATACATTTTCGAAAGAATATAAGGTTTTTCAATGGCCACTTCTCATTTACTTCTCTATATTGTCGCCTCGATAGAGATACAACAACAATGAAAAACAGCGGTATTTACACCTTCCGAGCACATGGTCAGATCTATCACAACATACGCTCATTTGGAAAAGATGGTTCAGATCCTAAGCATCTAGAACTCTACTTCTATGATGATGATACAACCCTAGAGCATCGTTACCGCTATTGCCGCAAGGAAATGTATGAGCAAGACAAACATGTATTACTCATTATAACCAATATTCTACGCAACAATCCATACTCTGAACAATTTAGGAGTTTGGGACAGGAAGAAAACCTTGAGGATTACCGAGTGATGTTGAACCTTGACCAAAGATTGGACCAGAGGACATACAACGCACCAATCACATCGGAGGTAGCTACAGTTTGGGTTGAAGGAAATGAACGGAGGAATACTTTTGACAGAAATGTAATACTACATGGGAACAACAACGAAATACAAGGAATCCGATCATACGCTGGATGCTACGATCCATTGTCTTATCCTCTGTTCTTTCCAAGAGGTGAATTGGGATGGCATGCCGATATCCCAAAGGTTGGAATTACTGCGGAAGATGTGATGAAAGCTCGTGCTAATCAAAATAACAAAAACAATGATCCAGGTAACTATTTCAAATATTAGTCTTCATAGTTACATATAATAATGAAATAATTGACTATGCAACTAACAATCAATTCTATATGACCAATGCAGATTCAAGTGGTAGAATGTGGGTAACCATGAGAGAATACTACTGCTATAAATTTCATGTGCGACCAAACATATTTAACCCAATACTATACGGCGGACGACTTTTCCAACAATTCGCCGTGGATACATACATCAAGATTGAGAGCTCACGACTGGACTTTATATGGAATCATCAGAAAGAAATAAGGGCAGATCTATACCAAGGCCTTCTAGATAGCATTCATGCGGGACAAGACAGGGGAGATGCGGTCGGCAAACGGACAGTGCTTTCATCATCATTTATTGGGGGTCCTCGAGACAAAATGCGTCGGTACCTAGACGCCATGGCTTTAGTTAGAAAATATGGGAAACCGGACATATTCCTCACAATGACATGCAATCCCAACTGGGAAGAGATCACAAATGAACTTGAGTTTGGTCAAACACCACAAGATCGCCCTGATCTTGTTGTTCGTGTTTTCAGAGCAAAACTAGAAGAAATGAAAAAGGAGTTGTTAGAAGAGCACATCCTAGGCAAGGTGAAGGCCTATACCTATGTTGTAGAGTTCCAAAAGAGAGGTCTACCGCACGCTCATTTCTTGCTTATAATGACCGGAAAATATAAGCTTACTTGTCCAGAGCAATATGATAGACTAATCTCGGCGGAGCTCCCAAACAAACAAAAGTACCCAGAGTTGTACAAGATGGTTATCAAACATATGATGCATGGACCTTGCGGTACATTGAATAAGAACTGTGCATGCACGAAGAATCGAAAATCGTGCAAGAACTATTATCCAAGGCCATTTAACGCTACTACCATTCAAGGCAAGGATTCTTACCCATTATACAGGCGACGCGATGATGGCCACAATGAAATAGTCCGAGGGCACAAACTAGATAACAGGTGGGTAGTCCCATACAACCCTTACCTCCTACAAATGTTCAATTGCCATATAAATGTCGAGGTATGCTCAAGCATAAAAGCTGTCAAATACCTATACAAATACATCTACAAGGGGCATGACCGTGCATCTGTATGTGTAAATGGGACAAGCGAAAAAGAAGACATCGATGAGATTAGACAATACAGAGACGCGAGATGGGTGACACCACCAGAGGCACTATGGAGGATATATGACTTCGAACTAAGCAAGACAAATCCTCCAGTCATGCAATTGCAGCTTCATCTTCCAAACATGCACATGGTTTCATACCATGGAAAAAAAGAAATAACGGAAGTTATCAACCGTGAAGGTGTTGAGAAGTCAATGCTAACGGCATACTTCGAAGCAAACAAAATACACGAAAAAGCACGAGGCATTCTATACCGTGATTTTCCAGAACATTATACTTGGCAAACCCAAGGGAAGTTTTGGCAACAGAGGAAAAGGAAAACATTGTACCAGGTTGGGAGAATCGTCTCAGCACATCCAGCCGAAGGAGAAAGATACTATCTTCGAGTTCTCCTGAACCATGTGAAAGGCGCAACCTGCTACGAAGACCTACGAACAGTTGATGCAAAAATATTGCCATCATTTCGTGAAGCTGCAGAGAGAAGGGGCCTCATTGAGGCAGACAACACGTTAGATGATTGCCTGACGGAAGCAGAGTTATTTCGGATGCCATCCTCACTGCGAAGGCTATTTGTGATGATTCTTGTGTTTTGTGAGCCCCACGATATCCGTGCACTATGGAACAATCACATCGAGGCAATGTCGGAAGACTATCGACGAAACTGCAAAAATGCAAGAACGGTCGAACAGATGGTACTAATCAATATTAGAGAAATGTTGCAATCGATGGGAAAAGACATACGATCATTTCCTCTTCCAGAGATCGACGAGCAAAATGACACAAAAGACAATACACCTAGGGAGATCACCGAGGAAGCCAACATCGAGGTGGACCCTGAGGATATGGAATTGCCTAAACACCTAAATGACGAGCAAAAGGCCGCCTACAATGAAATTCTAACAGCAATTGATAGAGATGAAGGAGGGCTATTCTTCGTAGATGGACCGGGAGGAACGGGGAAAACTTTTCTATACAGGGCATTGCTTGCAACAGTCCGTGGACAAGGAAAAATAGCTTTAGCAACAGCAACCTCTGGTGTCGCTGCTTCCATAATGCCCGGAGGAAGGACAGCGCACTCAAGGTTCAAAATACCACTAAGGATAGATGATGGGGCTATTTGTTCATTCACAAAACAAAGTGGGACAGCCAAGCTACTTCAGGCAGCATCGCTAATCATTTGGGATGAAGCATCGATGACTAAGAGGCAGGCAATAGAGGCACTGGACAAAAGCATGCGTGACATAATGGATGTACCAAATCTTCCATTCGGTGGCAAAACAGTGGTATTTGGGGGAGATTTTAGACAAGTTCTGCCGGTTGTACGAAAGGGTACAAGATCACAAATAGTAGATGCCTCACTACGCAGATCTGAACTCTGGAATTGCATGCGTCACATGAAGCTTGTGCGCAACATGAGGGCTCAAAATGACCCATGGTTTGCAGAATACCTATTGCGCATCGGTAATGGCACTGAGGAGACAAACGATAAAGGCGAGATACGTCTGCCCAAAAATATATGTATTCCACGCACAATGGATGATTCCGGACTTGATAAACTCATCGACAGCGTCTACCAAATGAACAACGCTTGCCTGGAGGATCCAAATTACATCACATCAAGAGCCATTTTATCCACGCGTAATGACTGTGTAGACCGCATAAATCTGAAAATGATTGAACGATTCCAAGGAGAAGAGATGGTCTATCACAGCTTCGATAGTGTAGAAGATGACCCACATAACTACTATCCCCCGGAATTCCTAAACACACTAATCCCAAATGGACTACCACCACATATGCTGAAGCTCAAGATTAACTGTCCAATAATACTACTCAGAAATATCGACCCAGCTAATGGACTATGCAATGGCACAAGATTGGTGGTACGAGGATTCCAGAAAAATGCAATCGATGCAGAGATTGTACTAGGACAACATTATGGGACACGAGTTTTCTTGCCACGAATCCCGCTGTGCCCCTCTGATGATGAGATGTTCCCATTCCGTTTCAAGAGGAAACAATTTCCTGTAAGACTAAGTTTCGCAATGACAATAAACAAAGCACAAGGACAAACAATACCAAATGTAGGCATCTACCTGCCTGAACCGGTTTTCTCTCACGGTCAATTATATGTCGCGCTTTCTAGAGCAACAACAGCCAAGAACATAAAGATACTAACAGCTGAAAATGATGATGAAGATGAGGACAACAAGCAGGAGAAAAGGAAAAAAAGGAAGACAAAAAGGGACATGTCAGATAAGAAAGAGGTCAATCAAAAAGACACAACAGATAGATACACGAAGAATATAGTGTATTCAGAGGTCCTCACCAAATAGGTACTAAGCTTTTTGTAAGTTCTATGAGAAATTACTCATAACGGTTTTATGCATGTGTGGACCAACTAAAGTTGATATTTATTATTTATGTTACAAATAGGTGATTCTCCTGCAAGCTACAACAAAACAACAAACTTTCTGAAAGGTAAGCCATGATTGCTGTACTCGGATTCCTATGGATTTCCTAGCTGAGACAAAAAAAACTAAAATTGCTATGGATTTGCTTGCTGTCCAGGAAAAAGACAATTGGTGCGAACTATGTAAAGATGCAGAAAAACATAGGAATATACTTTCCCTGTCCAATTAACATGTTCATTTTCTGAATTCAATAAAGCTGACAAAGGGTAGGCAAGCAAAAGAGATACTGTCGTTGGATGGTGTATGAAAAAGAGACTTTTGCAAAGGTATGTAATCTACAGTTATTTTCATATAATCTAACTGTGACAGTGATGGTAGTGAGCTTAGAAATGTTTTGTTTTATTTTATATGACTAGCAGAGAACAGATTATTCTATATACTGAATTCATTCATGTTCTAAAGACTTCAAAAATCCCTGATTATGTAATTACAATAAACTGTACTAATTTCAGGGATATAAGCTTCAACAAGTTGACAGGCCAAGTTCCAGCAAATTGTGGAGAAATGAT
Source organism: Setaria viridis (assembly GCF_005286985.2). NCBI lineage: Eukaryota > Viridiplantae > Streptophyta > Magnoliopsida > Poales > Poaceae > Setaria > Setaria viridis. The sequence goes on from NC_048269.2 coordinate 14,501,297, forward strand.
GACACTGCAATATTTGTGAGTTAATAATTCTATGAGATTATTATTTTAACTTCCAACTTTTATCTTGATGTTTTTAACAAATGGCTTTCTATCCTGTGTTAAGTGTCACCTTTAATTTTCCAATGGAACCTCATTTCATCTGATGACAGAAACAAAGAAATTCCTGTAACTAACTTCCTGCCCCAGGTACTGCACTGCCAACTTCAATCAAAAATGTTTTCAGTCTGTTCCTGTTTGTTATATTAACATTTACCAGGGAGCAAAATATCCTAACGCCTAGGATAATATCTTATCAGCTGTTGTGCAGGAAATGTTACTTCATGACAGGATGCTTGCCAAGACATTTGGTCCTGGAAATACTACCCCGCTTATATCAGCAGCTATGAGGGGCCATATCAAAGTTGTTGAACTGTTGTTGGAACAAGATTACTTTGGATTGGTGAAATGGCCAGAGACAATGGAAAAAATGCCTTACATTTCGCTGCTCGACAGGGACATGTTGGAATTGTCAAAGCATTACTTGAGAAAGAGCCTCAGCTAGCAAGAAGAAATGACAAGAAAGGTCAAACTGCTCTTCATATGGCCGTAAAGGAAACAAGCTGTGATGTTCTTAGAGCCTTAGTGGATGCTGATCCAGCAATTGTAATGCTGACAGATAAAAATGGGAACACGGCTTTGCATGTCGCAACAAGAAAAAAGCGAGAAGAGGTATTACAAACTTTTAAAATCGATGTTACATCTGCAATGTGCATGTATCTGTTGAGAGCTGCTCATAATCCCCCTCGGTGATCATTGCTCTGTTGTCTATAGGAAACTGAAATTTCGTAGTTAGACATTAGCAAATGCTAACAACATGTGCAAATCCTAAAACATACACAAATTAGTTTGTTATAGCACCTGTCTGAATAGTGCTAGGCTGGTCACATGACACTTGAGTTAGTTTACTGACTAAACTTCTGTTTTTGTTGACAGTTCAAGCCAAGCATGGACAAGGAGAAGAACCCAATGTCTGGAATTATGGACTTAAAGAATACTTTAGGTTCCCCCATTTGGTTTTGAGAGCTGTTACTCGTGTGGCATGCATTCGCATAAACATGCTTGCTGAGATCCATAATCGGCCTGCAGGAACAAGTGGTTATACATGAACTGCTGTTCAACATCCGTTGGCCGGACCTAAAAGCTATCACAGAGAAGTACGAGCACCCCAAGGTACAACCATTACCTCAATTTGGTTGCTATTTTCGGCATGTTGTACTCTGTTAAAATTTGTCTGCTTAAACATGTTTACAATTTCGATGTCTGTAGACAATGGTATCTCCACAAGATATTCCTTCATCTTTCTTTGAAGACTGCAATGCTTAAACATGTTTACAATTTGGGTGTCTGTACACAATGGTATCTCCACAACATATTCCTTCATCTTTCTTTGAAGACTGCAATAAGTGAAGCCTGAAGACTAGAGAATATTTTTGGAGAAATTCTGCAGGAGATGCTGAAAATATTTTGATTGTAGGACAATTTAAATCGGTCAAGAAATGTGTCATTCCCAACTTTGAAAAAAGTTGCTACTGATCTTACCGTTCCCGTCACATTAGTAGCAATTGAAGCACTTTTGTACAGACCCGTAGCAACGCACGGGCATTACTGCTAGTACTAAAAAAACAAAAAAATTGCTCCAACAGATGACCTATATGGATTGCTATATCTAAAATATTAGGCTAGGATCTAAATTTCTCTCTTCAACATGCAAATATACTGATCCAACTCTGGATTGGTAAACTAGAAGTGGCGGGGAGGGCCGACTGCCTGCTTGGGACATTTCCGCGTTACGCCCACCGCCGGCTTTCCCTGGATGGCGACTCCTCCGTCAATCGGACCTCACTGCTGACCTCGCCGCCCACAAGCCCTCACCTCTCCACCCACCGAACCCCACCCTAGAGCTCGCCATCGCCCACCCTCACCCTCCTCGACCTCGATTTTGCCACTGCTGCCCCTAGCTAGCCGATCCGCTCCTGCCTGTCCGGCCATTGGCACACCACCGACTCCCACCCCAACCTCAGCGACGACGCCCGCCGTCCTCCAACCTATGCCAAACCCATCCTCCAACCTATAGCTACTCCGTGGGACCGAGATGGCCAGTGATAGAGGGAAAGAAGGAGGCAAGGAACATGCCTAGAAGTCATCGATTAGAGGCAATCACCGTTGATTAGCGCTCCACCGGTCAAGCCCGGTTGCGGGCGAGTGCCACCGTGCAGGCGCTCCACCGGGCCATCCTCGGCACGGGCAAGCTCCTCTGCACGGTCTTACCCACCGCGCAGGCGAGCTCCGCTAACCTTGCCTCGACATAGGCGAGCGTTGCCGCACGGGCGAGGGGGCGCGGCTAGGGGTGGCTGACGAGCTAGATCAGCTCGTTAAGGCTCGTTTTATAACGAGCTAGCTCAGCTAAGGTCATTAAGGTTGACGAGCTAATGGCTCGGTTTGTTCGAATGTTCGAGCCGACTCATTTGGCTCGCGAGCCGAGCATTGTTCAACATTAATGTTAAGATTAGTTATGATATTAACTAATATATGATAATTTAAGCATTCTAACAATATCTAAAATTTTAGCTCACGATGATATTAATGAAAAAAATAATATAAATCAATAAATTAGGATAATTTTAATGTATAGAGAATCAAAATATACTTAATTAATACAAAAATTGACTTGTAATCTGAACGACAAGTTTATTTTAACCAAATAATATAAATACAACTATATTAATAGAAAGTAAGTTTGGTAGAATCATCTTTATCAAGCCTAATGAGCTAATTGAACAGCTCACGGGCAGTTCACAAGCTGGCTCGTTAAGAAAATGAGCTAAAATTGAGGCTTAGCTTGGGTCGTTTAAAGATCAAGCCAAGCTGAACCAGTGAAACCAATAAATGTGCTGCGTCAGTTCATGAGCCTCGAGTTTTTTGGCCAGCCCTAGGTGCAGCGGGTGGAGGGAGCAGAGGGTGGCGGGAGAGTGGAGGAGAGGACGACGCAAGGGAGACGAAGGATTGGCAGAGAAGATAGGTTAATTTTGCAAATTGACCCAGTAAAAAGATTCCATTCATAGATAAGTCCTTGAGAGAAATATTGGTCATGGATTTTAGGTATACTTCCGGAGAAAGGTTCAATTTTTTTTGGCAAAACCTTCTCTCTCCTATACCTAAAACCAGTTTTAGGTATACAAGCTTACCAACTGTACTGGAGATATTCTAAGTGCAACCAAACCAAATTTTAGAGCCTTTGTCTGTCGACTTTTTGGGCTTCAACTTCACTGTGTAGCTGATGAGCCCACGTGCTTGTGTTGGAGGTTCAGGTTCCACTCTTTCTCGCCGATGAGCAACCTTTGGCAAGCAAATTCATAATAGGAATCCTTGCACATGTGGTGCACGTGCGCGTTCACCTGCCAGTGTTTCAATCAACCATGGCAACTAGTGGCAGATTTAGAAAAATTGTTAGAAGGGACTCTTGCCTTCATCTTCTACCTCTAGGTTCTCCTTTCAAGCTTCAATGGATATAAATTTGGTAGGGGGGCTTAGGTGGGGCTCCATAGCTCTAGCAACGGTATGAGGGGCTTGAGTCCCGTCCGCCCCGATGCTAGATCTGCCCCTGATGGCAACCAACGGGATTCCACGACATAGGGACACGTTGACAGCAGACAGCATAGGCTCAACCTCGACTGGCAATGCATGCAAGTTACTCCCAGACAGTGTAGAGGAGACTGCAGCCTCGGGTCTCTCAAAGACGGGGGAGCTTCAATGCATGTTGTGACTGGTTGCTCAGGACTTCGGTGCTTTGGGGATCCCATACCTAGAGTTCTCAGATCTCGGCTGGCCCTTTAACGAGGGGGAGATCTAAGAGGTGATTAAGAACCTTCCTCTCGACAAGGAACCTGGGCTTGATGGCTTCGCTAGTCGCTTCTATAGGTCGACCTGGCATGTTATTAAGAGAGACATCGTAAGAGCTTTCGATGCCCTCTCTTTCATGGATTTTCGGAGCCTCCACCATTTGAATGATGCAATATCAGTCCTCTGGCCCAAGTAGGTCGATCCCATGTCATTGGGGGACTACCACCCAATTAGCCTCATTCACAGTTTTGCAAGATCTTCTCCAAGGTGTTTGCGAACTGCTTCACCCCCCACTTGCATTGTTTGGTCTCACCAAACTAGAGCGCTTTCATAAAAGGTCGACACATACAAGACAACTTCCGGTACGCCCATTGAACGGCTAAGGTCTTAGTGGGGTCCCGAGGACCATGCTCAAGGTGGACCTCACTAAGGCCTTTAACTCAATTTCTTGGGTCTTCCTGCTGGACCTCCTCTCCACTATCGGTTGTCAGAGGACTTGGTCCGAATGGATCTCAGCATTACTCTCCACGGCTAGCGTGAAGATCTTTATGAATGGTGCCCCCGTGGGGAGAATTTTCCATGGTCGCGGGCTCAGACAACGCGATCCACTCTTGCCGATGCTCTTCATTCTAGTTATGGAATGTTTCAACGCTATGGTCAACACGACTGAGGGTCAAGGCTTGTTCACTCCTTTGGGACAGTCAGCAATCAGGCACCGCATCTCCCTGTATGCTGATGATGTGATCATCTTCCTTTCACCGGTCGAGCAGGATCTTCTACTGATCAAAGAGATCCTTGGGCCTCAGGGTTAGCTGCTAACTACACCAAGAGTCAGGCATACCCCATTAATTGTTATGAAGAGGAGCAGGTCGCGGAGTTTCCTTGCTCCTACTTGGGAGTACCTCTCTCGATCTACAAGCTGCCTAAAGCGTATATACAACCCTTGTCAACAAAGTTGCTAAATGACTCCCAGCTTGGAAAGGGAGACTTCTCAACAGGAGTGGTCGCTTAATTTTGGCAAATTCAACTCTCTGCGCCATCCTTGTTCACATTTTGAGGCCATTGCTATCTCACCCTGGGCTATCAAAACCATCAAGATGTTAGTCAGAGGATTACTATAGTGTAGATCTGAGGCAGTGGCGGGAGGTAAATGTGCGGTCGCTTGGGTCAGCATTAGTTGCCCTAAAGAGCTCAGGGGCCTTGGCATCCCCAATCTTCAGCTTATAGGGATGTCCTTTAGGATGCGCAAGTTATGGCTCGCCCGAACTGACAGTGCTTGAATTTGGAAGGGCTTTCGCCTAGCGGAAAACGGACTCGCTACAGCCTTCTTCAACACATCTGCCTCTATTCAGGTCGTCAACGGAGAGGGTGCTTTGTTCTGGAAGGACAACTGGATCACTAGTTGCTCCATCCAAGCGCTAGCACCAAACCTTTGGGCGGTCGTCCTGGTTCGCACAATGAACTCGCGTACGGTTTTGCAGGGTGTTGCAAATCGGCAATGGGTTCGGGACATTTTGCACTCACCATGCAAGTGATCGTGCAATATCTACGGATTTGTGACTTGTTTCGAGACCTGAACCTTTCTTAGGTACCGTACAGGTTCGTTTGGCACTGGTCAATATCCGGGGAGTTTTCTTCAGCCTCTGCATATCGGGCTATGATCTTGGGCCGCACAGAACTGCTGGGCGCTGCCCAGTTATGGGAGGTGCAGGCACTGGGAAAATGCCGCTTCTTCGGTTGACTGGTTCTACACGGTTGCTGCTGGACGTCTAACCAGCTCCGGCGCCATGGACTACAGGATAGGGATGAGTGCCCACTATGTGCTTAAGAAGTCGAAACCTTAGACCATTTGCTCACATGCTAGGTCCACAGTAGGGAAACTTGGTTCTGGGTGCTTCGGTACCTCTAGCTTCAGGATCTAACACCATTGGTAGAGCCCCCCTTCGCAGATTGGTGGATGTAGGACACGAAGCGTGTTGTTCCGAAGTTCCATTGCAAAGGTTTTGATTCATTAGCCTGGTTGGTTGCATGGTCGCTTTGTGTCACACCCAGTTTTAAAGGCCAAACTAGATGACTTTAGTAAATATCAAAAATAGTGTTAAAACATAAAGAGAGAGTTTCATAGATAACATAACCAGAAATGAGATAAAAATCTCTAGTATAAGCATCGGATCTCCAACAACTCCACAGGCAGTTGACTGGGGAAATGTACACCTAGCAAATCTTCAAAGTCTTCAACAGATTTTTCTTGTACTGAACAACAGATATAGTAAGTGTGAGTACATTTATGGTTGGTACTCAGCAAGTGTGGGGAAATATGTAGTGTAAGACCTAGTCAAGGAATAGCTGATTGGTTTACTGCATTTAAGCGTAATTTTAAAGTTGGTCAAGTTTTATTAGCATGCTATTTACTAGAATATAAATTTGTACCACCCAATTAAGTATAAGAGCAAGAATATATCACGAACATAAATAAAACATAAATATGACACATGTTAATAATTCTTCAAGTTCAATTATCATGCGAGGGTCCAGGCCACTCTTGACCGTGAGCACGGCTGATATACTAGTTTTACACTCTACAGAGATTGTACACTTTCACCATAAGTCGCGTAAAAGTCCAAGAGAAGTTTAGACCCAATCATGTTGTGCAAAAGTATGTACTTATTGTCGGCCATACACCTATGGTCCACTGGGAAGCTTGGACAATCCTACAATACTAGGCTGTACACCAAGACGTATCAGACAAGAAGACTACGGTGCAGGACGGCGTGGTCTATGTGGCAGACAAGGACTAGTCATGAATTAGGAAACTATTCATAGCAACTAGAGTAGGACTTTCTGGTTGAATCCAACTAGTACTCTTGTACAACAATTGATCTATAACCCTGCCCCCAGCAATATAAGGCGAGGCAGGGACCCCCTCCAAACATCTCATCAATCAATACAATCCAACCAACACACAGGACGTAGGGTATTACGTGACATAAGTAGCCCAAACCTATCTAAATCATGTGTTCGCGTTCACCTTCGAATTCTTGGTCTTCGACGAGCCCCACGCATAAAACACTATGTTGGGTACCCCCTCAGTAGGTTGCCGGGTCTAAATACCGACAGCTGGTGCGCCAGGTAGGCGATCTCGCTAAAGATCCACTAGCGAACTCGATGACTCCTGTCATCATCAACCGTCGCGTTCAAAAAAGGCGTAACGTTCGTCTTCGACTCCTGCATCTACATCGCGGATGGCACTGGGAACTTCTGCCGCCACATTGCACCAACCCTGGAGGAGAAGCACTACGACATCAACCTCCATCGCCAAGCTCTAGTGGACTTCGTTGAAAATTCAACAAAATTTTTGACCTCTTTTGAGGTCCCAGGGGTGAGTCCATGTACAACTCGACTTGTACCACCAGTTGGACTAGTTCCCGCGAGCTAGCGCTCGAGACATCGTGCGAATTGGTCTACAACACAAGTCAGTTCCCGTTCGAACTCTGCAACACGGGCACCATCTACCAAACTTCCTTGTCCAGATCCCAATCCAACTCGAATTCGATCGAGGACTTCGACTACTACTCGGATCCGGACGAGGAGATTCCCTTATCGGGTCCACAGCAGGGCCTGGTAATCACATCTACTCCACAAGGCAGATTCATCTACTAGCCCGGCATGAAACCATCTGCCCTCGTTAGGGGCAATGAGTCATGCCTCGTCGCGTACCTTGACAACCTCCCATACCAAGATGGGACACCTCTATATTTTATCTATGAAGAAGGCAACCCTACGGAGATCATCACGTCAAGCTCGGGTAGTTTCTCCCTAGAGCGAGAACTACTTGCCAATATCACTCCTCAAAGAGCCAATGATGATGGTGGAGAGCAACTGAAAAGGACTCCACGACGCGAGTGCCATCCAGACGACGTGTCAGCGGATGAACTCTCAGCCAATATTCAAGGAGAAGAGATAGAAGATCAAAGGGCATGCCGGCGAGCAAGAAATACAAAGCGAGCAGAACATCCAGCTGCCTTGCAAACGACCTACCCATCATGAACCTGGATCAAGCATTCGAAGTAGGTTTAGTGCGTCAACATAACACTCCTCTCACCGTCATCGCCTCCATTGACATGCTCACTTGGGAGATGACGCAAGAGAAGTACACCAGGCAACTAGCTTTCCTAGCAGAGCACATGTTCGAACTACTCGATCGACAGAGTCCGATCCACTCAGTCCGATGCACCTCCTCCCACCATGGCAGCAGCGGCAGGCATCCAAGTCGCCACGAAGCTGCTAGAAACAAGGTTCCTAGGATTGAGTAACCCAGGGCAGGTCAACACAAGGCGGAAGGAAGTCGGGTGGGACCTTCGGGTGGCCTTGGCCCCCGTTGGCCTTACTCGAAACCTGAGGAACCTTGCAACCTTCACCAGCAGATTAACTAGAATCATGATGTGCATGACATCATTGAAGGGCGCTGCCATGAATGCAATCAAGAAGTTGACTACTTGGGAGAAGACACTGATGGGTTTCCTGTCTTTTCAAACTGAGTACGCAAGACGACTCTACCCGACAAGTTCAAACTTCTGGGTATCAGCAAGTACGACAGCAAGCAGGACCCAGTCCAATGGCTGAGGTGCTACTCCTTAGCGGTCCAAGCAGTAGGAGGAAACGATGACACCAAGGCCATCTACTTCCCTATCTGCATGGAGGTAGGGCCACTCAGTTGGCTCGAGTCTATGAAGAAGAACTCCATTGATACATGGAGTCACCTAAAAGCGGTGTTCATGAACAACTTCGCCTGAGCAATGCAATGCCTCGGCAGCTGGATCGACTTGTCGGAAATCAAACAGCAACAAGGCAAGACTTTGCATAGTTTTCTACGCTATTTCTTCGATAAGAAGGTCATTGTCATGGACATCACAGAGAAGGACGCCATAGAGTGCTTCCAGAACGGTCACTACGACCGCCGGATGTCCACAGAGTTTGGTAGAAATCGCCTGTAAGATATCAAGTCTCTCAAGACAATGATACAAGCTTGGGCAGATGAATAAGACAAGGAGATTGAGTGGTTTGAATCTAACCATAATAGAGGCCAGAACAACAACAACCAAAGCAACGGCCAAAGTAACAGCAAGAATCGCAACGATCATTCCAACGATAACCGAGGCAACTACTCGGGAGGTCAAAACCGCAAGAGGAAGCCAGACAATACTATCACGGCAATGTCCCAATCCTCCAAAAAGAGCGGTGGAAATCATGAGAGGACTCCTTTCAAGAAGCTCCTGAAAAAGCAGTGCTTATGGCACCCAAACTTCAAACACTCTGCGATGGACTGCATAAGTCTTCATAGAGTCATGAAAGATATACCAGAATCTTCTGGAGCTAAAGACAAAGGAAAGGCCAAAGAACGGAGACGAGGATGACAACGGGAAATTCTAGAACCCGTCCAACACCATCAATGTCATATTCGGCGGCACTCCAGGTACTGCTACCAAGCGGTCCTAGAAGTTAACCCTCCAAAAAATCATGTCCATTGAACCAGCAACGCCTACATTCCTTAAGTGGTTCGAAGTGCCAATCACCTTTTCAAGAAAAGATCAGTGGACTAGTTTCTCTGACCCAGGACACTATCTTCTCATCCTGTATCCAGCCATTGTAGGCTCTCGCCTCACAAAAGTATTCATCGACGGCAGCAGCGGCCTCAACGTGCTCTTTGCCAAAACTTTGAGAAAGATTGGCCTTGACGTATCAGACATGCTCACCCCAATGAACTCTTCATTCTATGGGATTGTCCCGGGTAACGCAGCTGTACCCCTTGGTCAGGTGGTTTTGACAGTTACTTTTAGGACCAAGGATCATTACCGGACCGAGTACATCCGGTTCGAGGTGGCTGACTTTGAAACTTCTTATCATGCCATCCTCGAAAAACCAGCACTCGCCAAGTTCATGGCTATCCTGCATTACGTGTACCTAGTACTCCAAATGCCGGGACCCAAGGGAGTACTCTCCCTACGCGGAGACTTGAAGAGATCATACGACTGCAATACAGAAGCTATGGAGCTAGCAGCGACTACTCAAGTGCCAAACTCCATGATGCAAGTCTTCGCCGCCTCCAAGAAATTGTCCCCGACAAAACTCGAAATCTCAGAGAAGAAGTCGGGGGCAACCAAGGTCAAGCTGGCAGGAGAGGTTGACCTCAACGCCATTGACCTCGAGATTGCTGATAGCCCTAAGACAGCACCGATTGGCTCAGGGCTGGATCCCAAATAGGAAGATGCGCTCGTCAGCTTCCTTTAGGCCAACCGAGACATCTTCACATGGAAGCCATCTAATATGCCGGGGGTGCCCAGGGAGTTGATCGAGCACTCACTCAATGTGGATCCCAAAGCTGCACCCAAGCGACAACGACTACGCTGGTTTGCCCAAGACAGAAGAGAAGCCATCAAAAAAGAGTTGGCCAAACTACTTGCAGGTCCTTCATCTAGAGTGGTTGGCTAACCCTATCTTGGTGCGGAAGAAGAACAACAACGAGTGGAGGATGTGTGTCGACTACATAGACCTCAACAAGCACTGTCCAAAGGATCCCTTTGGGCTCCCTAGGATTGATTAAGTCATCGACTCGACGGTTGAATGCGCTCTACTCTATTTCCTCGACTGCTACTCGGGGTATCAGCAGATAGCACTCAAGGAAGAAGACCAGATAAAGACCACTTTCAGCACCCCGTATGGAGCTTTCTGCTACACCATGATGTCCTTCGGGTTGAAGATCACAGGTGCCACATATCAATAAGCCATCCAAGAGTGCTTCAAGAACCAGCTACACCGCAACGTAGAGGTGTACATGGACGACGTGATCATTAAGACTAGAAATCCTGATGATTTCATTTTGGATCTAGAAAAAACCTTCGCAAGCCTGCAAGCATACCGGTGGAAACTGAACCCAACAAAGTGTGTGTTTGATGTACCCTCTGGAAAACTACTCGGGTCATCATCAGCCATCGAGGAATCGAGGCCAATCCCAAGAAGATTGCTGCCGTCACCAACCTGCATGCTCCATCGTGCATCAAGGACGTCAAGAAGCTGACTGGATGCATGGTGGCCCTAAATAGATTTATCTCAAGACTTGGGGAATGGGAACTACCGTTTTTCAAACTACTCAAGCAGCAAGACAAGTTCCAGTGGACTGAGGAGGCGGAGCAAGCCCTTCAAAAGTTGAAGGACTTTCTATCAATGCCACCAGTCCTTATGGCACCTACTCCCAATGAAGACTTGCTGCTCTACATCACTGCGAGTACTAACATTGTCAGCACAGGGATCGTGGTAAAAAGACCAGAACCAGAGCATGTATACAAAGTACGGAGGCCCATCTACATCATCAGCGAGGTGTTGTCAGACTCCAAAACTAGGTACCTGCAAGTATAGAAGTTGCGATACGCAATACTACTCACCTCATGGAAGCTACGACACTACTTCCAGGAACACAACATCTCCATCATCACAGACTTCCCCTTGGGAGACATACTCCACAACAGAGATGCAACTGGTAGAATCTCCAAGTGGGCAGTAGAACTCAGAGCCTTGTCCTTGGAATTCAAACCAAGGACTGCTATCAAGTCGCAAGGACTAGTCGATTTCATAGCAGAGTGGTGGGAAAATCAAGTACCCGCACCGACAAAACGACCAGAGCATTGGGTCATGTACTTCGATGGATCACTTAAGCTCAAGAGTGTTAGCACAGGAGTACTCTTAATCTCTCCCAAAGGCAAACAACTCAAATATGTTCTGCAATTCTTCTAGGAGGTTTCCAACAACGAAGCAGAATACAAAGCATTATTGCACGGGCTCTGCCTAGCAGTCTCGCTGGGAAGATCATCATAAGGACAACATGGATGCGTACTACCTCAAAGTACGCAAGCTGGAGAATAAGTTCTCTGGCCTGGAATTCCATTGCGTGGCTTGTGACAACAACGTAGCTACAGCCATCTTGTCCAAGCTCAGGTCAACTCGTGCCCAAGTCCCAACTGGGGTCTTTGTCCATGAACTATACAAACCATCCATACAGGAGCCGGCACCAAATAAAACCACCGATTGAGGCAATAATGCGCCAGACCAGGAGGTTATGATGATCGATGTAGATTGGAGAACCTCCTTCATCGACTACATCAAGGCGCACAAGTTGCCTCCCGACAAGACAGAAGTAGAGCAAGTCTCACGGCGTGGTAAGAACTACGTTCTAGTCGGGGACAAGCTCTACAAACGAGGTGCATCATCAGGAGTACTCATGAAGTGTGTCTCACGTGAAGACGACAAGGACATACTGGAGCAGATTCACAAAGACATCTGCGACAACCATGCATCATCTAGAATGGTCGTCGACAAAGCTTTCAGAGCAGAATTATACTAGCCTACAGCTCCCAGAGACGCCAAAGAATTAGTCCGCTGGTGCCAAGGTTGTCAATACTTCACCAAGTAGCAGCACGTCCCTGCCTACAAGCTAATCACCATACTGCCTTCCTAGGCCTTCGCACGCTGGGGGCTAGACATGATTGGCCCTCTGCCTATGGTGCCCAGGGGCTTCAACCAAGTACTCATGGCAATCGACAAGTTCACCAAGTGGATCGAGGTGAAACCTGTGACCTGTCCCAAGGCAGACAGGGTACTCGACTTCCTCGACGAGATCGTATGTCGGTACGGCTTCCCCAATTGCATCATCATAGACCTGGGCTCGAAGTTTAACAATCACGAGTTCTACGAGTACTACGAGAATAGCGGGATCGATGTTCGGTATGTCTTTGTCTCTCATCCGCGGTCCAACGGCTAGGATGAGCGCACCAACAAGATGGACTGGAAGCTCTCAAGAAGTGACTACACAGCATTGGCAACACCAAAGAAGGCAAGTGGCTCAAGGAGCTGCCCAATGTCCCCTGGTCTACGGATCAAAAGCCGTCCTCTCCGCCGACGTCATGTGGAAATCTCCAGTAGTCAAGCATTACGAGGAGGGTGTGGCTGAAGAAACAAAGCGTCTAGACTTAGACAGCCTCGAAGAAGCTCACTGTGCAGCACTCGTCTAGTCAGCAAGGTACCTTGATGGAATTCGCCGTTATCATGATCACAATGTTAAAGAATGTTCATTCAACACAGACAACATGGTCCTCTAGCGTATTCAAGACACTGAGGGGTTGCGCAAACTCACCTTGGGAGGGGCCTTACATCGTCTCCAAGGTCACTAAACCTAGGTCATATAGGCTCCAAACTCACACTGGTGAAGAAGTCGATAACTCGTGGAACATTGAACACTTGTGTCGATTCTACCCATAGTCTACATACTCATATAAACCGGCCATCGGCCATAGTTGTATAGTTACAATTTAACAAAGCAGAGTTATTTTTTGTCACAAAAGACTAGTCTCTGCCCACTTGCAACTTGTACTCACAAGTCTGCACACTTATCTTTCAGGTTATTCAACTCGTTGGATAGCAACAACTTGCGCAGAAGCAAGCCTGCATACACAAATCTCGAGTTAATCAGCTCCTTGGACAAATCTGCCCACCGACAGTCTTCACAAACAAAAGTCGTCAAACAACTTGGGAGTTATCTATACTAGCCGAGTCCTCATCTAGACAAGTCTGTCTAGCCACAGCTTGTAATAACAAGTTCGCAAATTCTAGGGTCTTCGAAGCACAACTCCTAAACAATCCAGAGAGGTTGCAAAGGAAAGCTCCATTCCATGAAGTCCTGAAGAGTCTACTCGCTTGAAGAGTTTGACTACCTAGATAGACGAGTACTGCAGCTCCAAAGAGGAGTCACATCGTAAAGGTACTCTACATAGTGTATTTGAAGAGGCTTCCAGGAGCAGCCTTGTACGCGGACTGACTACCAAATGAGTGAACATCTAGGTAGTCCATGAGATGCACTAAACTGAAGGAATTCAAACAAGTCAAGAAGCAAACAAAAATTGCAACAAGACTTCAAACAATTTGCAATAACATAATTTTTTTTACATTACAGACAACTGGTCTTGTAGATTCACTCAAGGTCTATCTAACTGGCTACTTCCTGAGCTATGGGAGCCATCTCCTCCATGTACTGCTGGAACTTCTCATCAGACAGTCCTAGGCAATGCCTTCCGCTACAGACGCCAAGTTGGCTTGTGGGTAGAACGACTTCACTATTGCTAGCAACTGCTTGGAGACAGATTCCTTAGTCTTCTTCACATAGCTAGTGAACTTCTCGGGTACATCCTTGAGTCTCTCTACCAAGGACTGGGGCTCCACGCTGTGGCGGAACCGCCCAACTTAAGCTGGTTTAAATGCGCTTAATCGCCGTTGGAACGGCAATTATCCGAAGCGCACTTAAAACAGCATAAGTCCGGTAGTCCGTCGAATGTCCCTAGGACTCCTCGAAGGATCCACGGCGTGTCTCATAACCATACATCAGGATAATATCCGCGATGGGATAATATCAACAAACATTACATTTTTACATACATAATTAAGAGATACGAGTTATTACAGGACATAAGTTGAAACAAACTTAGTGATGCAGTGTTAGACAAACTCTAAGATTTAAACATAAATAGTTCAGGAGAAGATGCGTAGGTAAACTGTTCTCTAGGGTATTGTGAGACTCAAGTCAATACCCTAGGGCTTCGGGGTCTCCTCCTCTGTAGCCTCCTGTGGAGCTTCTGAAAGATAACCACAAGGGGAAAACCCTGAGTACGGGGTACTCAGCAAGTCTTACCCGACTAACCAATATAATAGTTTTTCTTTGGAATGCAAGTCAGCCTTTGGGTATGCTTGGTTGACACAACTTTTTGCCGAAAAAGCTTACTACGAGTAAAGCCTTAGTTTTATCTTTTATTTGGGTTAAGTCATTACCTAACCGTTCTAAGTGATAACAGAAGTAAAAGCACCCATAGCTGTTAAATCATACATTACTTGACAACAGGAGATTTTAGATTGCATGAATTAATACTACGATGCTCAACAGCGATCAAGTGCATTCATAACCGAGAATTGCAGCGATCCGGACCCATTTACATCCTGCAGGAGAGTACCCTGATCACCAGCATTATACGACTGTCCAGGTCGTACTAACAACCTCTCGATTAGCAAAGTCAATGATTAGGAACACGACTACCCGGACCCAGGGATGCACCCCCACATGGGACCCCACGTCTGACCTGATCTCCATGTGAGTTTCAGGCTACACCCCTGCCAATCTCCAGCACGTCAAGCGCGGGTACGAAGCATTCCTGATCATAGAATTTACTAATCTACTGGGCTTTACTGGTCCCATACCCAGTAAGTGATCAGATGCTTATCACTTGATCAACAGTTAAGACACGAATCGGGCCTTAATCAAATTAATCTAGCAGACAGAACTATATCTCTAGCTTCTGTCCGTTTTCATATTCCAAACTATCCTTCATAAGCAACATGTATGACTTAAGAGTTTTCCTTAAGGTTGGTAAACCAAGCATGTAAGCAAGTAAGCAATTCTGGACTTGGGTAGTTTCTAAGATTTGAACAAGTGGCAAAGATGTCCTTAAATCAAGGCATGATCATACACAAGAATGGGTTTCAATCAACTCCTAGACTTAGTGCATACAAATAACAATTAACCTACAACTCGTCACATGAAATAATGACTCCAAAAATAGATAGGTATAAATGCACCGGGGCTTGCCTTGTCCGTTAAAAAGATTAGTAGAAGCTGACGGATTTGCCTCATAGGGAACAAACTCAAACACCTCGTCGGACTCCAAAGGTCCTTCTGAAAATTCCCAGTAGTCTTCTTCCGGTGTTTCTGGATCTACGGCACATATACATGCAGGGGGTTAGAATGCAAACTTTTTGAATATAGACTATACAACTTTCCTTCATGATAAAGTTGCAAGCCAACAAGGACTATACGACTTATCATGATAAAGTTGCAAGTCAAAACACAAAAAAAAAATCTAAAAAGATTAACCTACACTTTTATTTTTCTTATTTAACCCTCCTTATAGCCTTTTCTTTTATTTTTAGAAAAAGTGGTAATTATTTCCTAACTTGAAAATCTAATTTCCTATGAGTTAAGAATTATTTGTGATTAATAAAGTGTTATTTATATTTTATACATTTTATAAATAGTAAGTATTTATTTAATTACCTTAAAAGGAAGGTATTAAATAAATACCAGAATTTTTACTATTTTCCTAGGGTGTAAAAATTTTAATGCATAAAGGAAAATAAAATAAGCCTAACAAAATTGGTTTCACTAATTTTGGACACTCCTACAAATTTCTGTGTTTAAAATGGTGTAAAACGGATTTAAACGAATTAAATTACTAAAGGAAATCTAATTTTTCCCGAAATTCACCCGGAAAACTTTTCTTACTCACCCACTCTCTACCCTCTCTCACGAACATTGGGCCCCACGGCGCGGACCCCACCTTTCCCTATTCAATCTACCCACCGGCCTTATCTTTTCCTCCTGACGGGCTCCACGGGCCGATTTTCTTTTTCTTTCTTTCTCTGTAGTCCAACACCGGCCCACGGCCTCTTTTCTTTTTCCTCTTTTATTCGCGACGCTGGCCCGCTACTGCTCTGGGCCTCCGGCCTCTTTTTCCGATTTCCGCCGACCGCGTGCGCTGCTACTGGGCCTCCAGCGCGTCGGCCCAACAACCGCTCGCGTCGCCCCAGCCTGCCTCCTCCCTCCTCTTTCTCCTCTGACGCGCGGGCCCGAGCGCCCAGCGCTTTCTTCTACCTCCCGCCAAAACGCACCCGTGACAGGGGGCGGCGCGGCTCGCCGGCCGGCGCCCTCCCGGCGGCGGAACTAAGTCGCAACACTACTCCTAGACCTACACGACCTCGTGCGCGGCAACAGCTCCCCGGGAGATGGCTGGAGCCATCCCCTCCACGGCGACGGGCGGCGACTCCCTCGGCCGGCCGTGGCTACTCAAGACAACAGCTTAACCGACTCAAACAGCTACCTCTACTCCATCCTAGGACCCTAGAGACTCAACTACGACTACTCAAGACAGAAGAAAAGCAGCGCAAGGTGGTTCTCACCGTGAGCGGGCGGCGCGACGGCGGCGGACAGAAGCGGCGGTGAGCACGGCTACTCCGGCATGGATGTGGGACAACGACTGGCCTGGGGTGTAGCTGGGGTGTCTGTGGAGGAGTGGGCGAGAGGAATCGACGGGAGGCGAGATGTGGCGGTGGAATTTGCTCGGCGGCGATGCTTTGACAGAGGAGAGCGGGCGGCGGTAAAAAGGGGAGATGGTGAAACGGTGGCGCGGGAGCAGTAACTATTCAAGCGATTCACCCCTCGCATGGACGACACCGTGGCCTACCCGTAGGCTTGCGTGGTGAGGAGGTGGCCTAGCTAGTTGCCCTGGCGGTCGACCGACGACGGCGGCGGCGACACGTCTGGAGCTCTGTCACCGCCCGTGACCTTCAGAACCACGTCGTGGTTGATCTTCAATCCGACGGCACACAGATGCTTAAAGAAAGCTACAGATAAACTCAAATTCTTCATCTTTTATTTTGGCCCCACTCGAGATAATCATCAAACCAACTGAATTCTTGAGATTTTACTCGGGTTGGTTCTGAATGTTGACTGAACCGAAATGCAGTTCGTCAATTTGACAGTGGTGTTGATCTCACCTTGGGAACCAAATTAAGGACTCAATCCTTGTTCTGTCAATCCAACTTCTGCCTAAACATGTTCTACTATGTCCCAATGTTCCATTTTGCTCATGAACAAGTACCTTTCTTGATCCACATTGCTCTGAATTTGGATTCAAAGTCGACCTTATACTGTCAGTTTCAGACTTTGGCATTTTCAGAGTTTCAGTTAACTTATGATTTTGTGCTGACTTTGGGCTGGAATTTGACTTCCTTCCTGTTACTGATCCTAACCAACAACCCCCAAATCTTGTAGTCCAAAGTTCATACTTCAATATGGTATAGTTGTCCTGGTGCACTTAGTTGCAAAATTTTCCAGAAATTAATTTTGAAAACAGACTCTGCTGCTGTTTTTCTGGACTGCTGTTTTCGGACGGTGAACAGTAAACAACATTTCTCTTTTTCTCTTTTCTGGTTTCTTTGAGCTATTTAACACTAATTCACTTCCAAATTTTTAATCCCTCAGTTCCAAATACTCTTACACTTGTACTCCACATGTTTGACAAATTTTTCTGAATTTCAAATTTGAAATTCAAATTTCGGTCAAATTTGGCCGAATTTGAATTTTTTTTTTTGCCAATTTCTTTTATTTTTCTTTTGGAATTGCTTCTAACTTCTCAAGTTATTGTAATGCCTCAAATGGCAGCTGTTACACATGCCTTCCTCCAGGGGCTCCAACATGTCAGCTATGGGTTGAGCGGCTTCTGATAGCTCCTTGAGAGCAAGATCCTTTGCCTCCAACTCAGCTTGATGTGCACGGAGTTTCTCCATCAGATCGACAAGTTGGATCTCTCCATCCTTGCGCAGCTGCTTCTCCTTATCGAACCTGTGCTCTAGGGTTTCATACTTCTTGGTCACCTTGTAAAATTCATTAGTGACCTGGTAGTATGCGTTCTACCAGTCAACGGCATGACCTTGGAGATCATTATTCTCCTTGGAGAGCTCTGCAAGCACAAAAGCAAAGAACAAGTTAGTACCACCAAGGATGAACAAGTACCCTAAAGCAATGGAGGACAAACAATCTACCTTCATTTTGGGTCCTAAGCCCTCTATTGAGTACTCGGAGCCGATCCTTTTCTTCATCATCTTTCTGTAAAAGGTTCCGATACTCAGCAGCCTGGCCATCATACTTCATCAATAGCTGGGAGGAGTACTGCCTCTCCTCAGCTAGCTTCTACTCCAACGCATCAGCCCGCTTGATGGTGTCCCCAATCACTTCGATAACTCTCGATTTCTCGTGGGAGCGCTGGATTAGTGTCTACAACAAAGCACAAGTACTCGTATAAGCAATGTACCAATTTAAACATGAAGACCAAAAGCGGAAGTAAAGCCTACCTGTGTGTACTCACCTACTTGGCGGCAAGGGCGAAGCTACACTATGAGTAGTGGGTGGTAATGCACCCCCTAAATTTTGCAAAAATAGTGATTATGCTTAAATTTTCACCATATATGCACCCTCCTTAGCTCAACACTATGCACCCACAAGGAAAATGCACCCCCACTAATTTACTCTAGCTTCGCCACTGCTTGGCGGTACATATCCATCAGCTCAGTCTTGAAATCCATGGTGGTCAGGGGGTTAGCTATTAGCCAGTCTCTCTCTGCTAAATCGATTCCTCTTGGCTTTAATATCATTGCCACAGAAGGGACCCCATCATCTTCCCCGCCACCCAATGCACCGAGAGGGACCATCGCTCGGCTAGTAGACAGACTAGCCTTTGATGACAAGGAGGTAGTCGCCGCGCAACTAGTCGACGGCCTCGCCTCGGACGACGGGACAATAGGCAACACCTGCAGCTCCTTAGTAACCTCTACATCAGCTTCTAGCTCGGGGGCTACACGTGCAGCCTCGAGTTTGCCGGCGGCCACCACTTCAATCTCGGCTTTTGGCTCCACCTGGGCTTCCAATTTAGACTGAGCATCTGGATTGAGCATCATCACCACTAAATCCATCACCATCGAAGTACTCTCCACGATAGGTTCGGCCTCCAGCAGCTCAGGGGCTGGTACTACAGAAATGTCAAGCGACGCCAACAAATCGTACATAAGAAGCATGTACCACTACTACTAACTCCAGATCATGAGTAGGATAATTCTACTCATGCTTCCTCAATTGCCTAGAGGCATAGGCTATAACATGTCCTTCTTGCATAAGCACACAACCTAGGCCTTGTTGAGATGCATCACAATAAATATCAAAACTCTTGTGAATATTAGGCATCACTAGCATTGGAGCTATAGTCAACCTCTTCTTCAACTCTTGAAAGCTAGCTTGACAAGATTTAGTCCATTTGAACTCTTTCTCTTTCTCAAGTAGTTAGGCAAGTAGCTTTGCTATCTTGAATCCTTCTATGAATCTGCGGTAGTATCTAGCAAGTCCAAGGAAACTCCTAATCTCTGTCATTGTCTGAGGCAGTTCCCACTTTAACATATCTCTAACTTTCCCTGGGTCAACTGCAATACCTTCATTGGTGATGACATGTCCAAGAAATGAAACTTGACTCAATCAAAACTTGCACTTGCTGAACTTAGCATACAATTGATGTTCTCTAAGCTTCTGTAGTACAAGTCTCAGGTGTTCCTCATGCTCCTCTTCATTCTTGGAGTATATCAGAATATCATCAATAAAGACAACCACAAACTTATCCAAATACTCCATAAACACCTTATTCATGAGATACATGAAGTAGGCGAGGGCATTAGTCAAGCCAAAAGACATCACTTATACTCATATAGTCCATATCTGGTAGTAAATGCGGTCTTCGAAATGTCTGATGGCCTGATCTTCATCTGATGGTAACCTGATCACAGATCAATGTTGGAGAAAACCTTGGGTCCTCTCATCTGATCAAATAGATCTTCAATCCAAGGTAGTGGATACTTGCTCTTGATGGTCACCCCATTAAGTGATCTGTAGTCCACACACATCCTTTGAGTACCATCTTTCTTCTCTACAAATATATCTGGTGCTCCCCAAGGTGATGAACTAGGATGGATGAAGCACTTATCTAATAGTTCCTTCAGTTGTTTCTTTAGCTCTTGTAACTCATCACTTGACATTCTATATGGTCTCATGGAAATAGGTGTGGTACTAGGTATAAGGTCAATAACAAATTCCACTTCTCGGTCTTGTGGCATGCATGGTAGATAATCAGGGAAGACGTCTGAGAACTCACACACCACTCTGATGTCTTCTATGGAAATATCCTTCAGCTGACTGATCACACACGCCATTTCTGATGGTAACCCAGCCACAAATTCAATCCTTTGTCCTTGAGGACTTGTAAGAAGCACTGATCTCTTGGCACACTGAATTACTCCATCAAATGTACTTCACCATCCCATTCCAAGGATGACATCAATGCTAGTTGTTTCCAAAACTATAAGGTCAGCTGGAAAGTCTACCTCTTTTATATTTATGTTGACCTTTGGATAAATGTAGCTTGCTCTTATCTCACCACCAGGAGAATCTACTAACACGGTTTTCTTCATGGTGTACTTGGGTAGGCTCTGTCTCGATGTATACTGAGAAGTAACAAATGAATGTGTGGCACCAGAGTCAAACAGAACCGCGGCAGGTACTGAGTTGATAAAGAACACGCCAAGCATGACCTCTTGAGCCTTCTGAGCCCTCTCTGAAGTCACATAGTTCACCTTATCATGTATGTAGTGCTGTTGTCTCACATTTTGTTGAGGTTGGTTTCCATTTTGCACTTTCCATCTTCACCAGTTTTGACTCCTAGAACCATTGCTGAATTGCCTTTGGAGATTCTGAGTATCCTTCCTAGGACAGTTGTTGGCAAAGTGAACAACTTCTCCACAGCTAAAGCATTCCTTTCCTTTGGAAGTGCAAGGGATACTGGTCTCCATCAGGATGTTACTAGGCGAAATCTGGCAATTATCTTGAACCTCTAGATTAGGTTGTTGGAACACATCCTGCTCCCTAGAGTAACATGAGTGGTCACATGGTTGAGTGCAATGGGGGTGAGTGTTACTGGTAATTTTCTTCTAGGATTTGAACTTCCTCTTCTTCTCCACCAACTCATGGCGCTTGTCCTCCAGTAGTATCACCTTATCCACAAGTTGCTGAAAGTTAGGGAAATTGTGGGCCACTCACTGATACATAATAAGTCCATTCAGACCTTCTAGAAAGTGGTCTTGCTTCTTCTCATCATTATCCACCTCTTCTGGCGCATAGCGAGATAGCTGTCTGAACTTATATTGGTACTCACACACAGACATCCCTTCCTGCTTAAGACTGAGAAACTTCTTCTTCTTAAGCTTAATCACACTAGTTGGAATGTGGTGCACTCTGATGTTATTCATGAACTCTGACCAGGTGATGGTAGATGTGTCTACATGGGCACCTGTGTATGAATCCCACCAATCTGCAGTAGGTCTTTCTAATCTTCCTAAAGCATATATGAGCTTCTCCCTGTCATTACACTGGGTAATCCCGAGCTTCTTCTCTACACTCCTGAGCCAATCATTAGCTTGTAGTGGATCTATTGAGTGAGAGTAGGTAGGAGGTTGATGGCTCATGAACTCCCTATGCTTGTCCCTAAGTTGCACAGGTGGCTTTGGTGGCATCTGGTTCACTTGAGCTTGCAAACTGAACATACTATTGCCCAGATTCTGCAACAGCTGAGTCTGGGCAGCTAAGAACTCCTCCATCCCTTCTGGTGGCATCTGGTTCTGCTAAGGATGAGGTTGGAGTTACTGCTCCTCTAACGGGGCTGTGCAGGCTGATCAACTCTGGATTCGGACCTTGTGTTCACCATCTGATCATTAAAAATATGAGACTCAGATAGTTGTAGATAGAGATAAATCTAGAAGATAAAGTGATATGAGATTCAGTTACAACAAATTTTGTTCATCCCACTCAATCAGGTGTAACTAGCAGAGAGAAATGAAAGATTCTGAATATTCCACTAACACGCAGGTTTCTCTCTATCAAAAATTCCAAATATCACAAAACTTTGACAAAAAATAACCCATTAAATTCTAGAACTAACCCAATTCGATTCATGCCAATCATAGTTTTGTAGCTCCATATATATTTCATATAGCACCGCTGTGTCGGACGGTGATGAGAATAGATTTTTGAGCAGCTCAAGGCTTGTATGATAGATAGATAGATGGATAGATAAACAAAATATTGTGCAAGATCAAGGTTGATTGAGACATGATAAAACCCAACTAAACAACTTTGATACTAAAACTTTTGTCATTATGGTCATCACTCCACAACACATCACAGTCATTGCAAAGAACCAACTCAAGCAACTTTACACAATGACAAGCATATCATTCACACTAAACAAGACTTCTCAAATGATTCAATTCTAACATTTTAAAACTGATAAGAAAAACTCCTAAGTTTACTTAAGGATCAAAGGGCACATTGGTCCTAGAGCTAGGAGAGTCATAGCGGGCAATCTTGCGAGGCAGAGAGTTGGCTAGACACTCTTCTTCGTCCAAGTCTTCTCCCAACTCCTTTGGTAGGTTCTTATGTCCTATTAGCTTTGCTTCTAGGATCTCATTCTTCTATTTTCTTCTAGCAACATGTTTGCGATGAAAAGCTCATACACGGTAGCTTCCAAAATAGTGTTGAGGGCAGCTGTGAGGGCAATCTGGGTGGTCAGTGAAGGGTTTAGGATATCTGCGGTGCTTCACTACTTCCACTGGCTCGGCAAGGAATATGGCAGTATGGGGTAGCTTGAAGCATCTGGTGTTTCCCTTGACTGCACATGCTGGAAAGGTCCAAAAGCACTCTTGTGAGCAACCTTCCTTTCTCTAGTCATCTAAGGATAACATGAAGCACTTCAAAATAAATCTTAAGAAAATAAGGCAAGGTAAGGTTGAATAAGCAGGGCTTTAAGCACCAAGGGTGAGATAAATCATCAATTGGTGACGAGTAGCAATGCGATAGCAAGAATAGCGAAAGCAAGGCTACTAAATCATTATAATCCTTAAATTCGACCATTTTGTAACTAGGCTAACATCCTACAGGGACACAGCTTTGATACACTTCTATCACACCCGGTTTTAAAGGCAAAACTAGATATATATCATATGTGTGCCAGGATCAAGTTTCACACATACGATGACTTTAGTAAATATCAAAAATAGTGTTAAAACGTAAAGAAAGAGTTACATAGATTACATAACCAGAAATGAGATGAAAATCTCTAGTATAAGCAGCGGATCTCCAACAACTCCATAGGCAGTTGACTGGGGGAAATGTACGCCTACCAAAACTTCAAAGTCTTCAACAGATTTGTCTTGTACTGAACAACAGATATAGCAAGTGTGAGTACACTTATGGTTGGTACTTAGCAAGTGTAGGGAAATGTATAGTGTAAGGCCAAGTCAAGGAATAGCTTATTGGTTTATTGCATTTAAGCACTTTAAAGCTGGTCAAGTTTTATTAGCATGCTATTTACTAGAATGTAAATTTGTACCACCTAATTAAGCATAAGAGCAAGAATATATCACGAAAATAAATAAAACATAAATATAACACATGTTAATTATTCTTCGAGTTCAATTATCATGCGAGAGTCTAGGCTGCTCTAGATTGTGAGCACGGCTGATATACCAGTTTTACACTCTGCAGAGGTTGTACACTTTCACCATAAGTCGCGTAAAAGTCCAAGAAAACTTTAGGCCCAACCAAGCTGTGCAAAAGTAGGCACTTATCATACTACCAAGGTGTGACTGCATAGGGACGCTACGAGACCTTTACAAAGATTCCCTAATAAGTGATAACCCGCTAAGGTTTCCTCATAAGAGGATGAACCCTTCCCCAAGTGGTGCGAACACCCCTTGACTGGACAAGCCATCGCACAACCTACGAGCCCCTATTGCCCTTTCGGTAAGACTATCATAAACTAGAGTCTCTAATTAATTAGCCAAGACCAGAGCCCGTTGGTCTTATGGTTGTACTATTTTCCTGGGTGGTCACTCCATGTTCCAATTAAGGCATGTAAGTGGTTGTAATTAACAAAAATGCATAACATAAAATAAATCAGGTTCATCATTGTTCATTACTTCCCACCATAAACTAGGTATTGCAACTAGCATAGCTACCCAACAATAAAGTAAGACCTAGGTTGACAAGGGATAATATGGAAACTAGGTAAATCCTTAATTAGGACCCATCAAATTAAGACTCAAGCGTGCATAGCATATGTTTCATATATATATATATATGTTGTATAGGACAGAATGTGATCAAGGACACAACTTACCTTTATCCACAGTACCGCTACTGCTCAGAATGTCTCTGTCTCCTTACTCTTGGATTTCCTCGATATGTGTTCATTCTACTCGTGACAATCATCCAAAACAAACATTCAGAGCACGCACGTACATTCAAACAAATGAATTAAATTAAAAATAGTACACCAATCATCATAAACAATATTAAAAAGCAAAAACTAATCTACAGGTTAAAATGAACGCATGAGCAAAAGAATAAATCAAAACGGAGTTAAAACGCGAAAGATATGGCTTAACGAAGCTCTAGGGACTTGCTGGCGAGGTTTAGAAACTTTCAGGGGCTAAACTGCAAGAACTCGAGGGCACAAACCTAATTTCATACAGAAACTCGAGGGCTAACACGCAAAAGCTTAAAGATGGACTGGGTCATGAGAATATAAACTTTATGAGGACTTTTTCGCAAGACACAAACTTTTAGATTAGGATTCCCTTTTTCTTCGATGGCTAAAGTGCAAAGTCAACCTTATTTTCTTCAACCTCCTTCCATCCGGTCAATCTCGTGGCTCGTGGATGAATTCCGCTCGGCGGCGTCCAGGCCAGGCGGCAGCGGCGACTGGGCCAAGGACGCGGGCGGCGGCGGCTGGACCTCGGTGGTGGTAGCGGTAGGGGCATCGGCGGCACAATGCACAGGAGGCTTTGGTGCGGGCGGCGGCTGCAGCAACGGCTGGCGGCAGCGCGGAGCATGGGCCATCAGCGTGGGCGTGCACATGCTCGATAGTGGTGGCAGCTAGGCGGCAGCTCAAGCGCGGGTAGTGGCGACTCATGCGGTGGGCGGACCGGCTACGCAGCCAGACGAGGGAACAGAGAGAGAAAGGGAAAAGGGAATCGCTAGAGATGAAGATCAAACTTGCGCATGAATGATAAAACGGAACGAGAACAATCAGATGAACGCAACCGCGTGCTCACCTTCGAACAAGAACTTACGGTCTCGACGGAGTTCTCTCCGGAGTTTAACAGATGTGAAAGTTCGGCATCGAACTGTGGGAGCTAGGGTTGTTGAAACGAGGTAGGGTTTGCGGTGTTGGAAAAAGGACACAAAGGAGATTACCAGAAAGTATTTATAGGATATGTTGGAGTCCGGTTTTATTTTCCTCCTTTTCTAATTTTGGAAATTAATTTTGGATTCGAAAAAAAATCCAAAAAATCCTGAAATTGTAATTAAATCACAAAAATACCCAGAAAACTCCAAAAAATTCAGGAAAAGTTCCTGGAGATGATTGGGAAATGTAGTACCCAAATAAAATACTTAGAGCTCCTGGTAAGACTTGGAAAACCATCCAAAAATTGGATTAAGCTCTACAAAAATGAGATTAAATTCCAGAAAAAGTTGAAAAATTCTTAGAGGAACTTAACCATCGTCTGAATGCATTTTTAAACTTTTTCACACTTAAGGAATAAGAAATGCAACTAGCATATATGCAACACACATAAACATATGGTTTTTTATGTTAATTTTAGAAATAGATTTTAATGCCTAATAAATTCACAAAGAAACCTTAAGGCCTTATACAAACTCAAACAAACTCTAGAGAACTTCTAATTAATTTTCATTAACTTGCAATTGATGAAAATTAGGGTGTTACACTTTGGTGGGAGTGCAACTGTAGAATTCATGACCGCATGGCACTACAGCCTGTTGCGCTTGCCCTGTTGATCTTGGAGGAGGCGAGGACTTGGAGCCGCACAGGCTTCTCCAGCCTTAGTTTTCCCTTAGGTGTTAGGAAGTGAACTGGTGTGTTGGACGTTGTTTCTTGGTTGCGTTTTGGTTTCCTTCTTCCCTTGGTTATGTACTGTCAATGTTCAACATTCTCTTCTACTTAATGAAAAACATGCCTTGCATATTCTAAAAAAAATAGGTACTCCCTTCGCACGCATCTTGATATCTAAAGTATATAATTTTTAGCAATAATTTAGCTAACATTTATTTTTATAATGTAAATTTAGCATTGTTGGATTTGTAATTAAATGTAGTCTCCAATCACTATAAACTTATAAAAATAAACAATGTAATACTCCCTCCGTTTTTTATTTATAAGACTTTATTTATAAGACACGCATGCATATCAAAATTCAAACTTTATAATTTTTACCGATAATTTGATTATTTTTATTTATATAATATAAACTTATATGGTTGGATTTATAATCAAATATACTCTACAATGATTATAAATTTATAACCATAAATAATATAATATAAGATAAATGAATGATCAAAGTGTTATTTGGAAGATCGTGCCAAGTCATTCCATGCCTTGGGCCATTCTTAAAGTTTCATATTTATGTTTCCAAGAGTGCCACGTACTCCCTCCGTTCCACAAAGACTGTTCGTTTAGCCTTCAAAACTTGTTCCACAAAGAGTGTTCCCTCATAATACTTTCTGTCCCAGTCAATGAATTGATCATTTACTCCGACCATCGATATCCAAGCCAGACTCGCTAAATAAGGAAGTTTAATAGGTCTGACAATTACTGCAAGCGTGCATGCATAATTAATTCTACTCGTTAATCCTTCTGATGAAGAACTTTGAACTTTTAGCATTACTACTATTTTGTTTAAAATTTTCTAAATGAACAATCTTTATGAGATGGAGGGAGTAAGCAAGAATGTATTTTAGTTCATAAATGAAGTAGCTCACACAGTACATAGTTTTATTTTTTATTATTTTCAAGGCTACATGCGAGACACAAAGATTTTAGAAATAGTGTACACGTGGTTTTATCTCCATGAAACCACTTTCTTTTCTTACCTCATAAATAGTGTGCCATGTCATCAAAATTGTCTATGTGGCAGCTCATTTAGTGTCCGTGAAACTCACATTGAGAATGATCTTTTAAACATAGATGAAGTGGGTATAAGATGAATAAATGATTAAAATCTAATTTAGAATTACGTGACATGTCATACCAGACCATACCAGACCGGTGTGTAAACAGGAACCTTGTAGAACGAGGGAATACTATTACACGTTTCCGATTCCCCACGCAGCGAAGGATTCCAAGAGTTCGTCGCTCGTCGCTACGTCCTCTCGCCGGTCTTGCACCCACAGAACCAGCCGAAAATCTCTCCTTTCCTCTTCCGCCCCGACGGTCACCGTCGCCACACCATGGGATCCTCGTCCGGCGACCATGGCGCCCGCACCGCCATTGCAAGGCATCTCAAGGTCCTGCTGCCTTCTTCCACGTCCCGCAAGCTGGTAATCAACAACTAATAAACCTCAGTCTCAAATGATTCTTATTAATCAGCTTCTTCCTTCCACCATGGAACGAGACGCGGAAACTAAACCCCTCCCTCTCTCTCTGACCGTGTAGCGCATCTCCGACGAGCTCGCTCGGCACTGGAAGGCGCCGGCGGCGCCGGGGGCACGGCGCTCGTGGTCAGCCCGATCGGCGGCAAGGTCTGGCGCGTCGAGGTCGGCCGGGACGCGGACGGGCGCGTTCCTGGGCCGCGGGTGACCGGAGTTCGCCGCCGCGCACGGCTTCGGCGCGGGGTGGTTCCTCGTGCTCCGGCACGAGGCCGGCAGCGTTCTCACCGTCAAGGCCTTCGACACCACCTGCTGCCTCCGGGAGTTCGGCCGCCCACTCACTGGTGCGTGCATCTTGCATGATGCTGCAAAAGGTCTTTGATAATTTCTACGGTTCAGTTCAATCTCGGACGCCTAACGATTCGATACTCTTCACACACTCAGTAGCTGCAAACCAAAGCGGCAGTGGCGGTTCTCGGAGGCCGCAGTTCATCAATGTGCTTCTCCCTCCCTCCATGGAAAAGATGGTTGGTTAGCCCATCATGATGTCTCTCCTGCGGCTGAAATGTTCAGGCTTCATATATACATTCTCCTGTCCGTCATGTGGAAGAAGATGACGACACCAAATTCTGCTGTTGCGTTGCGTGCAGGGTATCCCTCCCAAATTCGTGCACAAGTACATCACTGAACGGGAAGCGGAAAGCTCGGTGGCCGTCCTTCTCAGCACTCTGTGTAAAGTTTAGGATCCTGAAAAACGTTACTGGTAACCCCAGTGGTGCTACCGACCGAATGTAATCCGCCTACTAAGCTTTCAATAAAGCTGGACGTAATGCCTTTGGTCTAAAAAAGTAATCAGATCACTTTTGTTATAGTTTATCTTTATGCTTGAAAGCTTCTCAAAGAAAGCTAATATCCATTTAAAATGGATGGGCTGAGTTATATCATTTCTCAAAAACAGTAGAGTATCATCTGAATATTCCAGACTGATGACACCACCCAACAGCTTTGTGAAAAACATCAGCTACAAAATTAGAGCTAATATTCTAATCATTAAGCCTCACACGAACTGAACCACCTCCATTCATCCTAATGATCCATTTATCACAAAAAACCTCTAGATCTAAGGATCTCCTCAAGGAAATACAGGTTGACCCTATCATAAGCCTCCTCATAGACTAATTTCAAAATGACACCAGCTTCCCCTCTCTTGCCAACTTTATGAATAATCTCATGGGCCGCTACCATGCTTTGAAGGATACATCTCCCTTCGATAAAAGCTGCTTGATTAGGGGGAGCTTATCACTAACTTTGATCAGCCTATTGTTAAAGTGAGCTCCACTTTGCTTTATTCGATCGCATACCAGATTGGTTTCACACACGAACTCGCACTCTTCTGTCGTCGCAAGGGTGCAAGATCTCAGTAAACTAGTCCAGCGTGCCAACTGCTTCGCTACACGAGCTTGTAAGATCGTGATCAACCGCGAACACTTGCGTGCCAACATAGGTAACGGCCATTTAGCCAATTACTGTACATAATGAGAAAGCAAGTACGAAGTAAAGCAGCCTGTTTCATACGTAACGCCATCCTTATCCGCTAAAATGGTCTGTTCTACAACCAAAAGCTGGAAAAATTATCTAGACCAAAAACGACGCAAGCATAGCTCTGGTGCCCTGTTAGGGAATGTGGTAGTATAGGCTACAAAAGTTTGTCTTGTTTATATGCATAACTTCAGATTCCCTGACTCCATCTCTTAGATCTCTCACTGTAAGTTGATGCATGATTCATTTGCAACGTTACAACCACTAGCATGCGTAAACAATTAAATCTGCTAGGAATCAGCAACACTCCAGACCCTCCATACATCTGCTTTATTTCCTTGATGGAGATGAGGAAATCAAGCAATAAACTCACTCCAAAACAAACCACATGAACCTTAAGTTCTTCCAAACTTCACCGACAAAAGCAAACAATTAATAAATCAAGCTAACTGGGAGGGCAAAGCACACAATGCAAACACAGACTCCTTAAGCTTCAGGATGTCGATCTCGAGTCGTCGTTGGCCGGAGGAGATATGCCGGTATGCATGATCAACGCCCAAAGCAAAGTAATGAACTCGCCTCCCAGCACTAACACATCCTTCACACGCTCCTTGTCGCTTGAAGCTGCAATGTAGATTATGAGCTCCGTCCACACATCTGCTAACACCTTCCACACTGTTTGAGGACTATTGTTAGCTTGGTCCATTAGCAACTTCCCCAGCTTCGCTCCACTTGTTACAACCTTGTTCTGATGACCCTGGCCTGTAGTTTCCACGTCAACTTCCCTCCAGCCTGTAGTTTCAGTTGTATCCTCGCCTTTTATGCTTTCCATGATTTTCTTCACACGTATTCGCCGTGACGACAAGTAGTAATCCCAAGACCCAAGCATGTTCTTCAACTCCTCACATATATCCTCGAAGAAGAGCTCCACATTTTCCTGGTTGTCAGGCAGTATCTCTGGGTGAAATAGCACCAAGTAAGCACAATATTTTGACAGCCTCGTCGCCACCTTGCATGAGGCGGCTTCTTGGGTACTCCTAGGGGGACAGTCCACCTCCAACAAGCTGGTGGCGATATGCCATGTTAGGGTGACCTCAGCAAGACTGTTGCTGTTGCAAGCCCACGAGAGCTGATCAAAAAGATTGTTCCTTGTCAATGCAGACTCACCTTTGGTAAGAGGGGTATTGTGGCTGGTACCACGGTCGTGTTCCACCATGTATTCCATGATGGATTGTTTCAACTTGTTTGGCACCGGTGCAGTTGTAACCTTCAGGGAGAGTGTGGCAGGCAGTGCTAAGACAGGCTGCCAACAAAGATCCAGCACAGAAAACTGCTTGAAGTCAAGGTTTGTATTTCTCAACTTGCTCCGTAAGAGCATGAGAAAACGAAAGGAGCCGCTAAAGATGCAGCTCCCACGCCATTTGGGTTTGGCCATGTAGTTGCAAAGCAACGACACCATGTACCAGTTGGAGAGTATGAAGATGAAGAACTCCCATATTTCTTCATAGCAGAGGATGATAATAAGAATGAAAGTGATAAAGAGATCTAATATGAAAAAGAAGGCTGAAGGGGATTCGGTGCACTTAGTAGGAGGCATATTCCAACTTTGGATAATCTAGTTATAGCATAGTTGTGGCTGATGAATTGTAATGTGAACATCAGATTTCCGTTGCCGCTGAGAAGACTAGACATGATGCAAAAGCCAAGTACAATTATGAGGATAAGAAAGTAGTTCACTAAGAGGAAGAAGGGGCTTGCCAGAACGACAGGAGTTACAGAATAATGATTGTACTCGCAGAGGAAATTGACCTCATCATTCATCACTTGGAACAGTGCCTCCGCCGTGCTTTGTCCACTGCTGCGGAGACCTTTCAGGAGGATGTTCCGGCTGTCACGGGCTTCTTCAGCTCTCATCACTGCAGGTAACTGCTCAAACCTTCGACGCAGCAACTTGAACAGAGCAAAGGAGAGGCAGAGCCTCCTGAGGTGTTGGTTTTGATCGAATGTGGTGAAGAGATGGTCACTCTCGGCAAGTTCCCATACCTTACCCACAGTGATGATGCTATCACGAGGGGTTACCTCATTGAGCTCGTAACCATATGCGGTGACCTTCTTCACCAACTTCTCTTCACCCATGACAATGTATTTGCATCTCTTTAAAAGCTCGTGATGTTCACCCTGGATAACTTGGTCAACATCATGGGCACCCAACATCTGCTGGGCCATATATGAGTTAATGAGACCAGCATTCTTGCCATGGGCGTATGAACGCTTCTCGACCTCAGTGAAGGCGAGTCTTTGCAACAGTCTAGTGACACACAGGATCCGGAGCATGCTGAACAATGCCCTCTGAGCAACAATGTTGATGTTGAAGAAGACGAGGCTTCCCAGCCACACGACACGGCCAGCACGCTGGATGGTGCTCGTGTACCCTCGCATACGGATATCGTCCACCTTTCTGCGGAGGAGCTCCACAAGAAGCATCCATGCTAGAAATGAGCAAGGCCCTAAGCGAGAGGCCAGCTGAGAGCAGGTCCCCTTTGTTCTTGGCCTCGAAGTGTTAGAGATAAACATGGTTTGTAACATGAGTTGTAACTGAATTGGATTTGGATAGAGCCAGGAGATGTTGCTCTAGGGATAAAATTGTTGTAGTTTGTTAGTCTCGTATATCTCCTGGCCACCGGTCCTATTTATGTAAGCCACGGTCAGGGCTCTTCTGATTATTTTCAATCTATTAACATGTATCACGCTCGAGCTCAAGGATCAGGGCCGGCGTTTCCTGCCTAGTGCGCCTCTGATAGATTTCACATGGTATCAGAGCCACAAACTAGCATGGCATCTAGTTCCAGCTCCTCCAATCCGCTTCTTGGCGTCGTCATCACTGAGAAGCTCACCAAGAACAACCATGTGTTGTGGAAAGCGCAGGTGCTCATTGCTGTATGCGGTGCACGGTTTGGAGGCTACCTCACCGGCAAAGCTGTGGCGCCGGACAAGGAGGTTGAAGAAAAGAAGGCCGATGGCACCGTCGTCACCACGCCAAATCTGGCGTATGAAGAATGGTATGCCCATGACCAACAGGTCCTAGGGCTCATTTTTTCTTCGGTTGGGAAGGAGGTCCTCGCCCAGGTTCCTGCCTCATCGACGGCAGCCCATGCATGGGGGGAGATAGAGCGCATGCACTCTGCCCAAACCCGTGCCAAGATAATGAATGTGCGCTTCGCACTTACTACCACAAGGAAAGGTAATATGTCAATTACTGAATACTTTGCCAAGATGAAGGGATATGCAGATGAGATGCTGGCTGCCGTGAAACCCATGGACGATGAAGAGCTTGTCTCTTACATCTGCAATGGGCTTGACATCGAATACAACCCTATGGTGACCACCGTTGCTGCAAGGGTGGAGGCGATCTTGATCTCGGAGCTCTACTCATAGCTCTTGAGTTTCGAGACGCGTTTGGATCTACAAGATGGAAGCGGCTTCTCTGCCAACATCGCCAATAGAGGGGGCCGTGGTGGATCTAACCGCGGCTCGGGCCGTGGCCGTGGCGCACCGAAAGGGCACGGCGCTGGTCGTGGTCGTGGAGGAGGCAGCTTGCAGCGCGGTTTCTAGCGCAATCCCAGCGCTCCCGCCCAACAATGTCAGGGTGGCGCACCCTAGCAGCGTCCCACGGGCGGTGCACCTGATGATCGCCCCCAATGCCAAGTGTGTCTCAAGTTGGGGCACACCGCCAACATCTGTTGGCATCGCTTCGAAGAGAACTTCGTCCCCAACGAACGCTACGTCAACAACGTCTACAACCCCTCCTACAACGTCGACACAAATTGGTACACCGACACCAGCTCGACGGATCACATCACAAAGCGAGCTTGAGAAGCTCCCTGTGCGCAACAAGTACAAGGGGAACGACCAAATTCACGCTGCCAATGGCGCAGGTATGGAAATCAAGTACATTGGTCATTCTGTTGTTCCTACCCAGACCTGCAATCTTCATCTTAATAATGTTCTTCATGTACCCACTGCTGCAAAGAATCTTATTTCCGTTCATCATCTTGCTAAAGACAATTCAGCTTTTCTTGAATTTCATCCCGATTATTTTCTTATTAAGGATCAGGCCACGAGGAACACGATTCTTAGGGGGTACTGTCACAAAAGTCTCTATCCTCTTCCGTCGGAATTCACAATAAAACAGGTGTATGGTGCTGTTAAGCCTACAGTCTCTAGATGGCATAATCATCTGGGTCATCCCGCTTTACCAGTTGTTACTAGCATTGTTAGCAAACACAATCTCCCATGTTCTTTTGATTCCAATAAAGAATCTGTGTGTGATGCTTATCAAATGGCCAAGAGCCATCAACTTCCTTATAATAGATCTATTCATGAGTCTAAATTCCCTTTGGAGCTTGTACATTCAGATGTTTGGGGGCCCGCGTTGGAATCAGTAGGCCGAAAAAAATACTATGTTAGCTTCATTTATGATTATAGCAAATTTACGTGGGTCTATCTCCTTAAGTATAAATCAAAGGTGTTTCAAAAGTTCCATGAATTTCAAAGTATGGTTGAGCGTCAGTTTGATAGAAAAATTATCTCCATCCAAACTGATTGGGGTGGTGAATATCACAAGCTTCATAGCTTTTTTGAGAAGGTTGGGATTTCCCATCATGTTTCTTGCCCTCATGCCCACCAACAAAATAGCGTCGTAGAACGTAAGCATCGCCACATTGTTGAAGTAGGCTTGTCTCTTCTTGCCTTTGCCTCCATGCCATTAAAATTTTGGGATGAAGTTTTCCTCTCAGCCGTGTTCCTTATAAACTGGGTACCTAGCAAAACTATTCACAATCAAACACCGCTTGAACGCCTCTTCCAACAAAAGCCTAACTACTCATCCCTTCGGGTGTTTGGGTGTGCCTGTTGGCCCAATTTACGCCCTTACAATAGGCACAAACTTGAATTCCGCTCCAAAAGGTGTGTGTTTATTGGCTATAGTAGCCTCCATAAAGGCTTCAAATGCTTAGACATTGCAACCGGCCGAGTCTATGTTTCTCGAGATGTCATTTTTGATGAAACTATTTTTCCCTTTTCAGAACTTCATCCTAGTGCAGGTGCCCGGCTTCGCTCTGAAATATCTCTCCTGTCTTCAGATCTTGTAAATTCATCTGTTTCTGGGAGGAGCAGCAAAATGATCATGTGCTTAATTTTCCTAACCCATCTAATCCCTTTGTTCCTGGAGCATGTGATCACAGGGATGACAACACTGCGTCTGGCACTCCCGTCAAGGTGGCTCCGGCTCCGACTTCCACAGGATCCACTCTGGATCACATGCCTGATCCACCTGCCACCCATCCGAGTGTGTCAACCGATGACAGCCCACCAGCGCACGCCACGGCACCAGCTGGGGCCTCTCCGCTTGACTGCGCTTCGCCCATGTGCGCCATAGGCCAGCCCGCGGCTGCCACGTCGCCTGGGCCTGCCACGAGTGAAGGGGGCAGCCCAACCGCACCTGCACCTGACACAGCAGTGTCGGGTGGAGCGGGTGGATCTTCTATGGCCGACTCATCTAAGGCCGTTGCCGCTGCCTCTATACCTCCACGTACTCGGCTCCAGCATGGGATACGCAAACCAAAGCACTATACTGATGGAACTATAAGGTATGCATGTTCTATTATTATCGGTGAACCTCGTAACTTGGAAGAAGCTCTGAATGATAAAGATTGGAAGCTGGCAATGGATGCTGAGTATAATGCTTTGATCAAAAATAAGACATGGCATTTGATTCCACCAAAAAAAGGCATTAATGTGATAGATTGTAAATGGGTTTATAAGATTAAAAGAAAATCAGATGGTAGTCTTGATCGATACAAGGCTCGGTTAGTGGCTAAGGGTTTTAAACAGCGCTATGGCATTGATTATGAAGATACTTTCAGTCCCGTTGTAAAACCTGCTATTATTAGAATTATTCTATTTGTGGCTATTTCTCGAGGTTGGAGCTTGCGCCAGCTAGATGTGCAGAATGCTTTCTTGCATGGCCTCCTGGAAGAAGATGTGTACATGAAACAGCCACCTGGATATGAGGACCCGGCAGCATCAAGGCATCTCTGTAAGTTGGATAAGGCTTTGTATGGTCTCAAGCAGGCTCCACGAGCATGGTATTCCAGGCTAAGTAGCAAGTTGTGTGGGCTAGGATTTAAGGCTTCAAAGGCTGATACATCATTAGTCTTCTATCATAAAGGAGGGGTGACAATATTTATTCTTATTTATGTTGATGAAATTATTGTTGCTAGTTCCACTCAGGAGGCTACATCACGTTTGCTTCAAGACCTGAACAAGGAGTTTGCTCTCAAGGATCTTGGAGATCTGCATTATTTTCTAGGAATTGAGGTAAATCATACTAAAGATGGTATTCTATTGACACAAGAGAAATATGCCCGCGATATGTTGCAGCGTGTGGGAATGATGGATTGCAAGCTAGTAAGCTCGCCTTTGTCAACCTCAGAAAAATTGTCGCTGCATGAGGGTTCATTGCTAGGATTAAATGATGCTACAAACTATAGAAGTGTGGTTGGAGGATTGCAGTACCTAGCTCTTACTCGGCCAGATATTGCTTTTGCAGTTAATAAAGTATGCCAGTTCTTGCATGCTCCCACAACAGTTCATTGGTTGGCCATAAAGAGAATCATGAGTTACATAAAGCATACCCTGAAACTTGGAGTCAAGATTTGTCGGTCACCCTCCTTACTTGTGAGTGCTTTTTTAGATGCATACTGGGCTGGCTGCATAGATGATCATCGGTCCACTGGAGGTTTTGCGGTATTTTTGGGCTCTAATCTTGTGTCATGGAGGGCAAGGAAACAGGGTACTGTATCAAGATCAAATATTGAGGCTGAATACAAGGCTGTTGCTGATGCTACAGCAGAGATTACGTGGGTACAAATTTTACTCTGTGAATTGGGAATACAGGCACCCAGAGTTGCAAAGCTATGGTGTGATAATCTTGGTGCAAAGTATCTTTCAGCTAATCCTATGTTTTATGCAAGGACTAAGCATATAGAGGTGGATTATCACTTTGTAAGGGAAAGAGTTGCCAGGAAATTACTTGAGATAGAATACATTTCTACAAGAGATCAAGTTGCAGATGGATTTAGAAAACCTCTGCCAGTGCGTCAACTAGAATTGTTCAGGTACAATCTCAACTTAGGAAGTTTAGATTGAGGGGGAGTGTTAGAGATAAACATGGTTTGTAACATGAGTTGTAACTGAATTGGATTTGGATAGAGCCAGGAGATGTTGCGCTAGGGATAAAGCTGTTGTAGTTTGTTAGTCTCGTATATCTCCGGGCCACCGGTCCTATTTATGTAAGCCACGGTCAGGGTTCTTCTGATTATTTTTAATCTATTAACACGTATCACGCTCGAGCCTAAGGATCAGGGCCGGCGTTTCCTGCCTAGTGCGCCTCTGCTAGATTTCACACGGAGAAGAGGTAGGACATGACGGGGAGGAAGAGTGAAAGCACTGAGGAGAGGAAGAGGCGGACTTTGGGGTTGAGTATGGCGCTCACATCAGAGGTTCCACTAAAGAGATTGAGGTTGAAGAAGAGGCCGGCGAGGATGAACATGATCAGGGAGGCGGGAACCGTCGTGAGCACATTGCTCTTGTCTGTGTAGGATGCCGTGAGGTTGGCAGTGTAAGAGAACAAGTATTCTGCGCAAATAGGCGACCGACTAAAAACATTATTTGAGAGGTTGGCCATGCATGCTACAGCTCTTGCATCTTGGGTTGCCTGCTGGCCCCTTGCATGCGTATATAAGATAGACGGGCTCATGGCTTCTTTGCTATCATTTGCGGAGATTTCCATGGATGGAAGGATGTGGATCACGAGAGGCCGGCGTGTGCGTAGCATGATTTGCTCCGCTTGTCGATTATCTTTAATTCTTTTGATTCTGTTGTTGGCATCTATTCCATTTTTCATTTTCTTTACCAAAGGACGTGCTTTGTTAATTGCGTCTTTGCATGTGCTGCAACGACCTGCAACGGCCTGCAACTAATTAAACGGTGGCCTGCAACTAATTAAACGGTGATGTAACTTTACCTTTTACTCCCTCCGTCCCAAATTACTATTCGTTAGCTTTTCTAGGTACATAGTTTTTACTGTATATCTAGACATGATATATATCTAAGTGCATAACAAAAGTATCTAAAAAAGTCAAAATGAATAGTAATTTGGGACAGAGAGAATACATGCTAATTGATAGAGGTGCATTATTATACACTCCTTACCTTTTGCGATGCTAATTGACAGAGGTGCATTATTATACACTCCTTACCTTTTGCGATGTGCAAGACAGTTGGAAAACTGTGCAGCATATTGTTCATCCAGTTCGCTGGATTTATTAACAATAACAGTTTTATTCTTGACTAGTCAATAGTGATGATGTATTTTTCTTGTCAATCACTAGTAACCTAAACACCAAGATAGCTCCAATCATGCTTCTCCTCCACACTCTAGCAACCGCAGAAACTTGGTTAATGTCTCATGGTCATCATATCCTAAACCAGCCTTCATTGCACATCTATATCTATCTATACCTATACTAATCACAGTCTCCCAAGAAGCCACCACGTTAACTAGAAAGATCAGACCATCCATCCATCGTGTGGGCCAAAGGTATTATGATGGCTCATATTTTTCAAACAAATTTTCCATAAAAAATATTTAATCTCCCCACGTACCACTACTATAAAAGTAAGCATTCATCGATGACGTTAGTACCGGCTAGACTTTGGTTCGATACTAATGCATGGAATTAGTATCGGGTGTCACGCACAGTGCCACCGGAGCTCATTTAGTACTGGCTGGGGGTCTCACCCGATACTAAATGGCGGCACAAGGACCGAGTGGCCAACTGCTAGATTCCTCTAGAAGTCATTTAGTACCGACTGGTGGGTCTAGATGGTACTAAATTGCTTAGTACCGATTCGAAGCTCTAACCGTACGACCGAGCAACGAACCCATACTAATGTACACCCTATAAATCACACTGCTTCTTCCTCCCCGAGTCCAAGCCAGACCATTTGATCGAGAGCTCGGGCTTCTTCACTCCCATGGCGACGCTGCCCATTTTATCCATGATTTGTGGGGATTTCACTCATCCAACTATTCTAAAGTTTAGCAACTTCCTCCTCTCATGGTTAGTATGCTATGTTTTATGCTTTGTAGCGAGAGAAATTTGTGAATTTTTAGAACGAGAAGAATGGAGAGTTTTTTATTTATACATGCATGGAGAATGTAGTTTTTTTTTACTTATGAGGATAGAGGGAAATTAGAGTTCAAATAATATAATTTTTTCCTTAATAATACTATGTGAAATACATGTATCGTGGTATTTAAAAATAAAAGTGTGTTGGATATTGAGAAATACATATTGGATGTTGAGAAATATGTGTTGCTAATTACTTTAGTAGCATCTTGGATGAAAATTTTTGATTTATATTCAAAAAATAATCAACTAATTGTATGTGTGGCATAATCATAACATAGTTGAGGTCAAGCTCACGGCGACTC
Source organism: Setaria viridis (assembly GCF_005286985.2). Classification (NCBI taxonomy): domain Eukaryota; kingdom Viridiplantae; phylum Streptophyta; class Magnoliopsida; order Poales; family Poaceae; genus Setaria; species Setaria viridis. The sequence goes on from NC_048269.2 coordinate 14,540,467, forward strand.
GGGACAAAGGGAGGCGCTGTTGAAATTCCCCACAAATTTTGTTGGGATTTAATTTGCTCATCCAAAGTGGTCCATAAAAGGTTAGAAATATTTTACATAAAGACTATTTTACATTTCTTGCTTTACAAATGGAGAAAAATAATAAAGTATTTGTAGATGGACCCGTAATGGATGTACAGTGATCAGTGCCCCATGGCGCGTTCATTAATGGCCTAAAAACTTTTCTCGATGCAGCAGAAGCCAATAAGTTGTCGAAGGGTTTCATGTGTTGTCCATGCAAAATTTGCAAAGAAAAACAAGGATTACTCTAAAAGAAACACTCTACACAGCCACATATATCATTGGGTTTCATGGACAACTATATTCTTTGGACCAAGCTGTAACAACCTAGCCCAATTAAACCATGTTTAATCCTAAGTAAAGTCATTAGATATTAAAGAAGAACATTTGGCAGTTGTGAAGACAAGTAAAATGACACTTGTGCCCCTCAGAAGCTAAACTGTTGTTTAAAACATAACTCGAATTTTTGCTTAAGAACTTAAAACTCTGTCCAACTAAGAGTTGTAGAACTCAACTTTCTTGACAACTTTTATTTTTTATGTTTTGCTTGAATCTCAGCAGAAGACCTTCAAAAACTCAAAGTTCAAAACTGTGTCAATTTAAGAAAAATAGATAAAGCCCCAACTTTGGAGCTCTTTATCTAAAATTTTCCAAAAATAAACTCAAGCTGAACTCTATACAACCGTTTTAGAGCTTCAAGCCCTTAACAACTTTGACTAAAGGAGTAAGGTCTAAATCCGCACAGAAGGCTTCCAAAACCTCGGTCAAAGTGAGTTAGTTTGGTCAACCTAGCCCCAATCAGCAATATAGGCTAAGTCTTAAATCAGTTCAACCAAGCATTTTGGCTTAGGCTTATCACACAAAACATGAACAGAATGCCAGCAAAACCCTTTATAAGAGTTTGAGAAATAAGTTTATACAACAACTTCCTCAATTGGACTCTGATCAAATTCACATCAAAAGCTTTCCAAAATTGAGCCTAGAGTCAGCCAAAAACCTTGAAATCAGCCAAACTGTCGTTGAGGCTCAAGTCAACCAAAAACCTTGAAATCAGCCAAACTGTCGTTTTGCCTAAGTCTGGAAATCCGGCGTTCCTCCAAACTTTGAAGCTTTGTATCTTCAAATCTGCTGTGAATTTGAACTCGGTTGCATTATGAAAGTTGAACTTAGATCTGAGGAATACAACTTTTGCAAAGGGAGTAAATGCCGCGCAGTTCAAGAATCTGGAGTTAATTGCACTTGAAGATCGGCTCAGCGAAGCAATCCTGCAAATCCCTCGCGCCAAGAGAGCGTGCCTCGCGCTCCGCCCGCCGCTCGCCGCATGGCCCTCACTCACCAGTGCAGTGCCTCCGCTCGGTCTCCAGCCGCGGCAGGTCGACGCCTCGCACGCCCCGCCGCCAGTGAAGCGCCGCGGTGCCCCACCCCACTCCCGGCAGCTCCGCCTCGCCCGAGGGCACGCCTTGCCGCTGCCCTGCCCGAGCACACACCCCCACGGACGCCCTGCTCAACACCGCCGCCTCCGCCAACCGCCACCCCGGCCGCGACAACTCCTCCCCGCCTCGCCAGTGACGCGTCCCGGCAAAGCCGTTTTTGCCGCACACGCTCGCTTCGCTTCGCCCGCGCCTACCGCCTTGCCTGCAGTGTTCTCACCTGCCGCGCCACCCTCCCTTCTCTGCACCAATGGCACCGTCGCCATTAATAGCTGCAGTAGCGCCCCGGCTCCCCTTCGGTCCCCAGCTGCCAGTCCCAACCCCACCTCACTCGCATGCTCCGCCCGGCCCTATAAATGGAGCCCCTACGCCGCTTGAGCCCCCTTCCCTGCTCGCCCTTGCCACCCGCCAGGCTCCCCTGCTCCACATTCAAGCGCCGCTGCTTGGTCCTCCCGCGGAGAGCCCACTTCCGCGCAGCCTCGCCCTCCGCCGATGCCGCAAATCGCTCCGCCACCACCTCGCGCAGCTCAAGCCGCTGACCATTGCCGTCACCAAGCTTCGACGCCACCGGAACGCCGCCGCCCAGCTCCGCTGCAGCCGCAGCACCACCTTTCACCGTTCCGCCTCCACCAAGCCCCCTCTGCGCCCCAACTGCCACCAATCGACTCCCGGTGAGCTCTCGCGCCTTTCCCGTGACTTCTTGCACTGGATTGGCTGGCGCATCGCCGGAATTTGGCTGAATCGCCGCCGTGCGCGCCGCCAAGGACACACTTGTGTCTTTTCCTTTCTTCTAGGGACCTTAGCGCTAAAAGTCAGGAACCTCTGCGCATTTAACCTATAGACCTAGGGGCTAGACCGTAAGTTTGCCGCAGTTTTCTTTTAATTTCGACAGAAAATGATCCAAACTTTGAAAATGCACCATAAATTGTACAAAAATAGGAAAAATGTCAAACCAATTTCTCTAGACTCAGTATAAAGTGTAGTTTCGAACAAAAATGCTGTTGACACATGTCTCTACTAGAATTAATGTTGTATGTTCTAATCCTTGTTTAAGCCATTTAAATCATAATAAACTGCAGAAAAATGCTAAAATGGTAAATCCAACTCTCAAGTGTTTGTTTCAAAGAATGGAAGCTTATAAAAATGGGGTGGACCTAGCTCAGATCTTTAAATCTCTTTTTTAGTTTTATCATGGAAATCTAAGGTTGCTTTTGTCTTTTTGCATAACAATTAAACCAGAGATGAGAAAAATGTGAAACAAATTGGAATAAGTTAGTGGTGTAGTATAGTTTGTAGGAAAAATATAGAACCTGATCAAAAGCAGAAGAAAACCACTTTCCTTTTTGGGGGAAAAATAAAAAGGAGTAATATATGAGAAAAACATGCCTTCACTAAAAATTATGAAAAATTCACCAAAGGATCTATTTCACCTCGGAAACCTACTGTTAAAATTCCATACCCAGATTCATTGTGTTTTCTGTCTTAAAAATAGTTAAGCACACACTACCTTATCGTAATGAAACAATCTTAATTATTTTTGTGCAACTCTAATAAGCCTCCAATTTGTGCAGTAGCTTAATCATGACAAGGTTAAGTTGCTGGTAGAGTCTCAACTTCATGGCTTACTGTTTGAAAATTGAAATAAAATTTGGGAGATGAACCAAATTAAATGGAAGAAAGAACCTTAAGTAAAGGTAATAGTCTTTTTCCGGAAGAGGTACAAAAGAACATTCAGAAATAGGATAACTTTCTGATCTAAAGTTTAATAAAGTTGAGTTGTATATATGTACACAATCACCATCAAGTCAACCCCGGGTTTACACCATAACACACCTTACCTTATGCAGATAAAGAAGGTGTAGAACCTTGTTTAGGTGAATGTGGTCATAATGTAAATTATACTTCAGTGCTAATTCGTGTTTTGCATCCTATGAGAAAGCTTGGAAATTGAACTTGATGCATTTGCATTTCGTGTACAGCTGAACCTCACTGATGGAACATACGAGCTTCACCCGGCGCCAGAAGAAGGAGTTGTAGTTGATCTGCATCAAGTCGGAGCCGAACTCGTACCGGAGAAAGCCGAGGACCAGTTCGCTAACTCCCCGTGTGAAGGCAAGCCCTGGAGCATGATTTCCTATCTTTAAATAGTTGCAATACAATTGATTGCTTTGATTGCACATTTATGTTCTAGGAGTTGATTGAAACCACAGATGCACGAATATAGTACCCTTGATCTGAACACTAGTATGTTAAGTCGAGTTGTTGCAATGCTTAATAGGACTCGGTAAAAGTCGAGTGATTTCCAGTCACTCACGAGTTATAAGAGTTGATTGCTTTACTTATGTTGCAACTATAAGGACGATGGACGAAGCTGGGCTTATGTTCGGTACTCGGTGGTTTTGCCCATCTGTCTACATGAAACTGGACTAAGGTCGAGATGTGATAGTGTTCGTGATCAAGTGTTTGAAAGTACTAATCTCATGCCTAGTATGGGATGGGGAAGCCTAGTACCTGATTGAACCGGAACATGAGCGAATCGTTCCACTGTCTCTGGAACGGAGTTCCCTTGCGGCCGCATGTGGTGACAAGTGCGGTCATAGAATGGCAGAGGCCGGGTCTATGGAGCCTTGTACTAAGGGAAGTGGACCCGACATGGGTCTGGGGATTGATGGGGACGGCTGACAAATGAAGCGACCCTTCGCAGTGCGTGGATGTCGTGGGATTAGGTTTTCCATGCATGGTTAAGAAATTCGAATCGATTCGTCTGCCTCTCACAGTTTGGGATTACTTGATCGCTATGCTACACTGAGTAAGAATGGAACTTGATTATGATGTTAATATTAATGCTTGTCATAAATTGTTTGGAAACTATGCTTGTTTAGTATAGTTGCTAACTTAGACTGGTAAATGAACGTAGAACTTGTGGCTAAAATATTGAAAGTAAGGACCTACACTAGTCGCTTTTGGCAAAAACAAACCCCTTAGCCAAAAAGTTTGCATGTTTAGGTGTTGGTGGAATAGTACCACCGGTCGGTTAAGTCTTGTTGAGCATAGTTGCTCAGCCTTGCTCGTGGCACATCTTTTCAGGTGATGTTGATACCCCTGAGCTCGCTGCAAGTGGCACTTGACCTCCCCAACTTCCTTCTGGTTGGACGGTTGAGTGGGATCCCTCCTCAGACGGCGAGGATCGGGATCATTGATGTCATGATCGGCTTCATTATGATATCCTGCAATGACGTTAGCTTCCACTTATTTATTTCTGCTGCTTGAAACTCTTCAAACTATGTTTGAATTTCAAACTGGATGTTGTAATAATTTGATGCACTCGTTTAATCTGGATGGACTGTTGTAATCTCTGTAACCACTCACCTTTGTGTGAGCTATGCTTTCTCGATCCTGTGTTAAGTGGTTTATCGGATGAAATCCGATGGACTACCGAGTTGACTTGATTAAAGTACATGATTGCGTGTTAGGCGACTTAAGTGTGCTTTAGCCAAGTTAATTTGGGCGGTTCCGCCACACAAGCATGGCGAAATAGGAGTTGTAATGGAAGATGGTGAAAAACATGATGATGATAGCAACATTCCAAACTAGGCTGAAGGCGGTGCTTGTGTAGATACTACAATGGACGAGGAGGAAGAAAATGTTGTAGAAGATGAGTTGATGCACGCTAAGTTGATGTGATGGCACAAAGAAGAACGTAAGCAATATGAGATGTTGAGACACCCCGCAGATGGGTCACAGTGGAGAAATGTTGGCAGAGAATTTCTGGACTTTGAGAAGGATGCAAGGAACATAAGATTTGGTTTAAGCACAGACAGAATGAATCCCTTTGGGGAGTTTAGTAGTGGTCATAGTACATGGCATGTGACCCTATGTATCTTCAACATTCCTTCTTGGTTGTGCATTAAGCAGAAGTTCATCATGATGTCGGTCCTTATCAAATGCCCAAAACAACCTGGAAATGACATTGACGTGTACCTAAGACTGTTGGTTGATAAACTTTTACTGCTCTGAAAGGAAGAAGGTGTACGTGTGTGGGATGAGGACAAACAGGAGATTTTCATCCTCCGAGCATCGCTTTTCGTTACCATTAATGATTGGCCTGCACTTAGTAACCTATCAGGATAGAGGAACAAGGGATATCGGGCATGCACCCATTGTTTAGATGAAATCGACATCATGTATTTGATAAATTATCGTAAGGTCGTGTATGCGGGTCATTGTCGATTTCTTCGTGCGAATCACCCATTAAGAAAGAAAGGAAAGCATTTTAAAGGGGAACCCGACACTCGTGCTAAACCTTTGCACTGTAACGAAAAGCGTGTATTTTCTATGATAAAGGATGTGAAGATATTCTTTGGCAAGGGCTCTGGTAGCCAACCTGTTTGATAATGAATGTGCAGCCATGTGGAAGAAGTATATATTTTAGGAGCTACCTTATTGGGAAGTCATAGAGGTCTACAACGCAATTGACATGATGCACATGATGAAGAATCTTTGCGTGAACCTGCAGCTAGGCTTCCTTGGTATGTATGGGGATCCGGAAGCAAGGTGGGACCCGAAATGTACGAAACAATGAGAGGACCTACATCCAGAAAAGAAACAGAACGGACAACACTACTTGTGTCCTGCTAGCTACACTATCAGCAAAGAGAAGAAGGATAGCATGTTTGATTGCTTGAATAGTATGAAGGTCCCATCCGGGTACTCCTCGAATATACAGGAAATAATAAATATGAAAGAGAAGAATTCACAAATCTCTAAAGTCCCATGACTGCCACATCTTAATGACACAATTGCTTCTAGTTGCACCGAGGGGCATTCTACCAGATAATGTGAGATTGGCAATCGTAAAGCTATGTGCGTTCCTCAATGAAATTTCGCAGAAGGCAATCAATCCAACAATCTAATAAAGCTACAGAATGGCGTGGTCCAATGTCTTGTCAGCTTTGAGATGGTCTTTCCACCTTCCTTCTTTAATATTATGACACATCTCCTGGTTCACCTTGTTAAAGAGATAACAATTATAAGTCATGGCAGTCCTACAACAATATGTTCTCTTTTGTGAGGTTCATGGTAATCTTAAAGAAATATGTTCGCAATCATTCTCGCCCATAAGGATGCATCGCTAAGGCTATGGAATAGAGGAGGTCACTAAGTTTTGTGTTGACTTTATTGATGAACTTAGTCCGATTGGGGTCCCTGTGTCACGTCACGAGGGGTGGCTGAAGGGAAAGTGCACACTAGGGAAGAAAGCTAATATGAACATCCATGAGACTAAAATCCGCAAAGCAAACTTCACGGTTCTGTGGAATCCTTGGTGGCTCCATATATGGAGGAGCATAAGAATATTGTACGGTCCGCTGAGGCTTCGATTACACTGCATCACATAAATACTTTCGCCACATGGCTCCGACGACGCCTCATGGGTAATAAGATGATTGGTAAACAACTTCAATGGTTGGCTAGGGGACCATCTGTCTCAGTCTTGCAATACCAAGGGTACGAGATAAAGGGTATACATTTTATACGAGAACTCAAGACCAAAAGAGTACTAACAAAAATAGTGGTGTTCGTATAGTTGAAATAGACAATAATGGGAAAAGGACAGATACTATGGTGTCATAGAGGAGATATGTGAACTTCACTATGGACCTTACCTGGCTAGAGGAGGCGTAACGATAGATCGGTATAGGATGACAATAGTGGACCTCAACAAGATTAATATAGAGACGAACCATTCATCTAGCCAAGGATGTGACTCAGGTTTTCTATGTGAAGGACATGTCAATCAAACCCAAAAAGGGTGCTAAAAAGTCAGAAGATGAGCCAAAACGCCACATAGTTCTTCCAGGGAAAAGAAAAATCATTAGAGTTGAGGACATTTCGGACAAGTAAGAATATTTAAACCAGTTTGATGACCTTCCTCCATTCTCAATTGAGGTTGACCTTCCTCCATTCCTCCATGCTATTGCATTTAGTACCAAATAATCGATATAGTCAGGGACCAAGCACTAAAGGGGGTGTTTCTCAACTGGTACTAAAGGTAGTGTACATGCTTATATGGAGATACAATATGATAGCTCCGAAAAAACGGGGTATCTTTACGGTGAAATGCAAATGCTTGACGCTTAGAATAAATTTTTCGTTAAAAAATGTTAAAAAATAATTGACATGCTAATCAAGGAGAGGCACGAGAGGATGGTTGGAATTGAATCCCCTCCGGTTTCCATATGACGGCCGGCGGCATATATTTGTGAAAGACCAAATTAGGAAAGATGATTTCGCAAAAGAAAAAATGAAATGAAGCCGCTACAAAGGCACAGCAACTTAGCAACGACTGGGAGCCCCATGCTTGATGGATCATCAACCAGCAAACGTATGGAGCCTGCCGACGAGGCAAGTGCAACAAGTTTGCTATGGCTAGCTGTGACATGATCCTGGCATTATGACAAGCAACGTCGGCAAGTTCGCCACGGCAGTGACAAGATCAAGGCAAGCAGCCGACTCAGTTAGTCGCCGCAGCGTTGACTGGATCAGCTAGGACAAAGCTTACGACAGAAAAGCTCGCAGGACAATGCGATGTGGCCATGGTGATTCATTAGCTAGGGACTGCTTGATGGTTCATTGCATCAAGGTTTCGACAATGATGTTAGGGTACCGGAGGAGATGGAATGTACTGCCCACGTACCGGACTGCAGCTTCACAAGGACTGAGGAGGAGACGACTGATAACATAGGCGAGGAAAGCGTTGCGGATTTGTTTCTTTGTTCCATTTTCGGCCTGGACTTGGACCAGGGCCCATGGACCGCCTCCTGCACCGTGGTTTAATGTGGGCCTGCTGTACGGGCATGGCCCAACTGTCACCGTGCCCTTGTTGCTTACACAGATGGTATAGAGGATAATAACATAAGTATGCGATGAATGAAAGTAGAATGCGAAATAGGGTAAAAATCTTAGGGCCTGCCTCGTCATCCAAAGAACGCCTGACCCCCACAAACCCTTCCCACAGGATACTACAAGCACATACAACAGCGAAAAACGAAGCAAGTGCTGACGTCACTGCATGTTTCAAAACATAAAAAGATACAGATTTTAAATTGAGCTTCCAAATTATACTTCGATTGCACAAATATGTTTATCATAATAAGAGCGCTAAAACAAGACTCTACCTGAATATTTTTGGATGGCATTTACTCCAACTCATAAACCTAGAACATCCAAAAGAAAAATGCAACATTTTTACAAGAAAATGAATGTTCCAACCTCTCGATTACAGTACTCCAGATGAGAGAAATGTTCAAATTCACTAGAAAATATTGAATATTTAGAAAAATAATTAAAATTTTATACATGAAGAAAATATAATTTACACAACAGATACAAATCAAGCAATCTCATGAAACAAAGAATTTATACACCGGGACTTCAAAACAAATCATAGTTTCTAAATCGAGCATCCAAGTAAATTTCGATTCCAAAATTATGTTTCTCACAATTAGAGCTCTTACGCAACACCCCACTTGAGTATATTTGGATGATATTTTCTCTAAGAATATTTTTCTAATAAAGCTATAATGTTTTGTTTATTGAGCAGAACCTTCATCAGAAAATAAAATATATTTCAAGTAAAGTAAAAACTTGTTCGAACTAAAAGAGAGATTTGTTCAAGAAAAATGTGATATCTTTACAATAAAATGTTCCAGCTTTACGAGAAAATTATTTCCAAGAAAAATATTTCAACTCCACAGGAAAATATTGAATATTTAGAAAATAATAAAAAATATACAGGAGGAACAAACAATTTACATACTTGAAACAAATCATGTAACTTGTGGAACAAATATTTTTCACACCTAGAACAAGACATCATGATAACAAAAAATATGTATAAACTAATGACAATGTTAGTATATGCACAAGTAGAACAAAAATATGTGTAAGCTTGAACAAATTATGTAACCCAGGCAACACATTTATAGGGACTGAAAGAGCACCCCCAAACTATATTGTTTGAGTACGGGTAAAAGAGAATTAGGCTAAAAATTAATTATAGAGAGATGGGAAGGAGGTTGTGGGAGAGTTGATTCTGACACATGTGAGATTGTAACATATATGTGCATTAGGGATGGATTCGGATCGGATGCGTATTGAATTCAGATAGCACTATTTACCATATTTTAATTCAAATTCGAATACGAATATGAATATTATTGAATACAAATACAAAATGAATAGTAATTCGAATACGAATATGAATATTATTGAATACGAATACAAAATGAATAGTTCGAATTCGGATTCGCATTCGGATACTTGCTCGACTTATAACATAGCGTCATAACGACTATCAATTTTGCTTTTATCGATGGTTTTACAATTGATCAAATATCATGTTACAAGCAGTACATAATAGATATTGAAAATAAAATATTATTAATAAATAACTAAATATATCAAAATAAATATAAAAATAAGTATTTTCATAAATATATATCATTTAATAATAAAAATAAGTTCATTAATACATTTAAATACGATTTGTTCATTTAATAAATAATATAATGTATTTAAAAATAATATGATTAGTCATATTAAAATTAATTAAACTTTATCATTATATAATACTAGTAATATTAGGTTAACATAATTAGTCATTTGTCATATAGATAATTTTTAATAGTTTAAATGGTGTAAATAATTATTTTATTAGCAATATTAAAATTAACATCATTTGTAATTAGTATTTAGTAATATAAATAAGTTTTAGATGGCTTCATTGGTACTTTATTCTTTGGTGGATACGGATAATGTTGGATATGTCACATTTTTGTGGAATGCGAATCTAGACCGGATAGAGAAAAACACTGAAAATCAAATTCGGATACATTCATTTGACATCCACATTAAAAACGAATACAGATACGGATATCCATATTGACTTTTTTAGCGGATATGAATTCAGATAATTCGGATTTCCAAACATCCATATCCATCCCTAATGCATGGGAGGGGCCGGACAAAGACACCTAGAAAGATATAAAATGCCCTGCATGGAAATAAAAGAGGGAGAAAATCACCACAGTTTACTACATATACCTTGAGAAAAATTAAAATCACAAAATGGGCCTAGGTGACTACACGATTCACGCCAATTGCCGAGAGCTTCTGTGAAGTGGCCGACGACGTAAATATTCTGATATATGCTTTCCAGACTCTTCTCCGTAAACGTTCTCAGTAATTACTAGTCGTCAATTAAAAAGAGTACTCTTGGCAAAATCCAATAATTGTGACACTCTTATCCATTCAGTCAAATAAAACATTAAATATCGCAATAAATACCGTCGGCCATTTGACGAGAACACTCGGCATCGGCAAAGAAGTGTAGATCATGCAGTATAACACGCCTTGGCATGGTCAGATGCCATCGAGCCGTACGTCGGCCATGTCGACCATGCATAAGCGCGTGCGTCACTCGTGGAAAAATGACCTTCCATACTTAATAAAAATCTCGGTTATTTTTAGACCCGGGATTAAAAAGTTTTAATCCCGAGTCTAAATTTCGTAGTTCGTGGGAATACCTTAGTCTCGATTGGTAACACCAACCTAGTGTTACCAACCGGGACTAAAGGATCCCCCACTAGTTACTATAAAAGGATTGCATCTCCTACTTAGATGTGTCGTGTAGATAAGATAGTAAGGAAGTTACGCGCGAGGTTTGAGGTCGTGGGTTCGAATCCCACACCGCGCACGCGCATATTTCGCGTAACTTAACGTGCGTATGTGTGGGAGCCTTCTAGGAATTTCTAATATTTTTTTCAAAAACCCTTTATTCCCAGTTAGAAAAATCGAGATCCATGAGGTTTTCTAACCGGGATTGCTGCTCGTTTCTCTGCCGGTGCGTGTTACATGTGCCCCGGCCGGAACCAATGTGATCTTATTCCATGCTTCCTTGTTCCTTCCTCAAAAGAGAAGGAATTACATTCCGTGTCCGCTGATACTCTTAACAGCATCACTTAACCATGTGTTATCTGTTATGACCTTTTTGCAACCGATACTCTTGCTTAGTCAGCAGGTCTAGTGTCATCCACAATAAAAAAAAAGGGGGGAAAGAGCGGACTTTCAGTCACCTAGCTAAGAACACCAGACAAATGGCGAACCAGTGAATCAGGGAACTAGATTATTAGTTCGATGTTAGAGCTCTAGACAATAGAAACATCAGAATAGAACTGTTTAAACATTTAATTTCCTTTCGAAAAAAGTAAACTAAGCATATGATCAAATAACCGCATATTATGATCTCCATTAGCACAGAACTGCCAGAACCAAAACCTGCAGGCAACCATCCTGCAGTGCTAGCTAAAGCTCTCAGATCGAAGCCTTGCCAGCTAGCCTATCAGTGCTCCTTCCTTATCACCCTCCTTGACAGCCTCATTCTTGTCAGCGCCAGTGGTACTGCCAGCATTACCATTGCTGCCGGAGCAGCGAGCGAATTTCTTGGACGAGGTGTTGTGGCGCTTCCCGACCGGGTGCTTGATGGCGTTGAGCCCAATCTTGCGCAGCGCGGCCTTGCCGAGGTCGACGCCGCACATGTCGGAGAGGCGGACGAGGTAGAGGAGCACGTCGGCGAGCTCCTCGCCCAGGTGCTCCGTCTCCCGGGCCTCCCACCCCGGCAGGCCCCGGGGCACCTCGCCCCTCCACTGGAAGATCTCCGAGAGCTCCCCGACCTCACCCACCTGCAGCAATGCAAGTCACGTCACACCAGTCAACAACAGTAGCCAGAATTTGCAAGATTATTAAACTAAAAACACATGCATAAATGTTGGTGAGAAGTCAGCAACAAGTGATGAGTAGACTGGACACAGGGCTACAGGAGTAGAGGACAGCTTGCTGCTGCTGGTCAGGCTCTGTGGCCACCTCACAGCAGCATGCTTTTTATGGCCATGCCAGAGGCTCACAAAACTTGATAAGAACAATGAACAAGGATGCATGGTGGTCACTCCTGTTTATGGTCACTCCGCCTGCCTTGTGCAGGCTTTCTTCTGCATCAAATTCAATTTCTGCACAGCAGCACAACTTCAAGTAGCACACGACGAACAGAAAGGATCTAGATGACCTTTCGTTGCTGAACCAAGGGGCAAGCATATATGCTAAAAAAAGACAAGGCGCTGACAAATTATAACTACATGAATGGAAAAGGAACAACAAACATAGGGAAGTTCATGAAGCCCGATAACAGGTGATGCGCAGCATTTTCTTGTTTCTTTTGGATGGTTTTTCCTGTTTCCCGGGTCCACTTGTCTACAACATTGTTCATGGCGTCAGAGCCAGAATTGATGACTGCATAGAGATCATCATGTTTTCTGGGTGCAGCTGGAAACTAATTAGGCGTACAATTAATGGCCATACGTTCCTTTCAGTTTCATCAGTTTTCAGCTTTCCTCTAAAACTAGACACGACAATTTTTCGATTCTAGTAGCGTGCACATCTCGTTCAAAGCCTAAATAATTCGGACGCTCAATCACATACAAACAAGGAAGAAGATCCTCTAAGATCAACTTTTTATTGTATAAAGTATGCACGCCCCGTTCCAAAGTCGATCTAGTTTATTATACGAGACAAGGAAGGCCAACAATTTTGGTAGGTGAAAACAACACGGGACGTTTCTTCCCATCAAACATAAATAGCAATTGATATTCTACCAAAATTTCCATGTACCTATCGATAAGGGAGATCTCGCCATTATCTACTACTAATTTAAGGATTAGACACTAAATGAGAAAAATATGCCGATTGCCTGATGCCACCATGAATGCTATAGAAAGCAAGAACAGAGAGAGGCGGAAAAGATGATAAATCTTTCGGATGGCATGAGCACAACTGCGTACACGGACAAAAGACGAAACGAGCCCCCCATCTATTCTCGACAAGTCAGTCGACAAGAAACACAATCATAGCAGGAAAGAAAAACGATGTATCACGCACGCAGCTAGCTAGTATAGGAGACGAACGAAATCATCGTCGAGCGAAATCCGCAAGAACATAACACTATCTGAGGATGAACACGGGGAATTTCTTGTGCACGCGCGGGCGCAGAGGATCGAATCGAGGAATCGGCGAGGCAGAGAAGGGTAGGGGTGTGGCGGCGTACCATGGCGAGGAGGAGGTTCCTGGGGCTGTGGAACTGGTCCCAGTCCCGCTCCTTGGCGAAGTCGGCCATCCGCTTCCGCAGTTCCTCCAGAGTCACCGCCGCCTCGCCGTCGACGCCCTTGCCCTTCGCCGCCGCCGCCGCCGCCTGGATACCGCCGCCGTCCATCTCTGCCTGACTGGTCTGGCTGGGAAGATAAACGGGAGATGAGGAGAGCACTGCCCAGGTCAGGTCAGGAAGGACCGAAGGAGCTTTTATAGCGGCAGGGAGACGGACAGGGAGGCGAGGAAAGCGTGTGGATTTCTTCCGTTTTTGGTTGAACTTGGAACAGGGCCCGTGGGCCACCTCGTGCCCGGTTGGTGGTTTTACGCGGGCCTGCTGCTGTATTGGCGTGGCCCACCATGTATTTTTTTTCGAAATGGCCCACCACCAATTGATCGAGGAAAGCGCACGTTATAATAGTTGTCTAAACACGTGTTCATACGTCCCTTGAATTTGCTGTGAATCTAATCTACCGTGTATTCCATCCGTACCAAATTATTATTCGCTAATCTGCCATATATTACATCCGTCCTAAAATTACTATTCGATAATCTACCATATATTCCATCCGTCCCAAATTACTATTTAACTTTTTTTTATACATAGATTTTGCTATGGATCTAGATGTATGTATGTTCGTACATAGCAAAATCTATTTATTTAGAAAAAACTAAAAAGAATAGCAAAATCTATTTATTTAGAAAAAATTAAAAAGAATAGTAATTTCAAACGAATAGTAATTTGAAATGAAGGGAGTAATTGCATAAAAATACTGTAATCTGCCATACATACTTGCATAGTGTATTGTGCGGTTGCGTGCCCGGAAACATATATATATATATATATAGCCATTGTACACAAGAAGCTACTCATTTGCATTATAATTGCACTACAAATAATGTAAGATTTCAACGACCTCTCGTGTCAAGATAAATTTTGTAGAGTGATAACACTAAAAAAACAAACTGTTACTACTACCAGACATAGCCACAAAGCACGAACATCGGCACAGCTTAGAATTTTCTCAGAGCATATTGCAATCGACTAGCAAACTTGCAAGCTGCACAACCGGCAACAAAAGCATCGCTGGACAAGAAAAAATTTGAGGCATCAGCGGTAACCACAACACTTAGCAGCTTTCACTCAAACAAAGTGCAGGTTTACAGATGCGTTGTCGCAACATCACAGGCTCTAAACAGGCATAATTAACAAAATCCTCCACGAGTACATATCCTGGAAAAGGTATACAGGAGTTGCTCATTAGGACATCCTTCTTTTTCCTCCCCACAGCCAGCACCAGGAGCCTAGTCACCCTTGCGGCGGAAGGAGCAGCCCTCGGTGAGCCTGGCCTTCCCACCGGTAGGTTGGCAGAGCACCGTCTGGCAGCCTGGGCACACCACCACGGTCTGGGAGTGGCTGAACACAGTGGTTCTGCAATCACATCAACAGAGAGTTAGATATTGTTAGCAATTCTTTGGTTTGAACAACATCCCATAAAAACAGAAACAATGCATGTTTCTAAAGCACCTAAGCTCTGGTCTGACGATTAATCCTAACTCACTGGAATCAACTTGTGCATATGTTACAATGGAGGAAGCAACAGAAGCCCCGCAAACACTAGTACATACATGGTTAACATCTAAAGGACAGAGACAAGTGCAATCAAGCTTAGAGATGACAAGAATATCAAATTTACTGGAATCAATAAAAAAAGGCTGCTGCACTTGCAGCAATATCAAGCAACAAGGCATTACGCTGTGGAATTTTCAAATTTACAACTAGCACAATCAATTAAATCACCTAGCACTAAAGCCAACAAAACAAGGAACTTGTACTGGTCAGGTAAGAAACTAACAAAAATATGTAGCGTGTGAATAGCAGTTTCCATCTCTACACCTATCAACATTTTCTTCGCAATGTATAATGTGATAACAGCCTATAAAACTTTTGCTAGACCCTTGCAACAAATATAAATTATACCAAATTAAGATGCTTCATTCTACCAATAAGTTCCACACAGTCTTAACATTGCAAAAAGCACAAGGCTCCAACAATTGAATCGAGATTGACACCTTACTTAGTAGTAATTAGAACACTACTTGCTAACTATTGAGTAGAACCCCAGAATTATCAAAGGAAAATAAGTAACGCAGGATTAGCATAACACACTAACCATGATAAATAGACAATTGGCGAGATGGACACAATCTATCAACCTCTGAAACTATAAGTAGGTGAAATAACTTTCCTAAACACAGTTTGTGCACCATTCAATGAGCACACAAAGCAAACAAGCTATCTACCACACGTGCCGCAATCTATACAAAGTTCGACTCATGGCTCAGTCAAGCAAAATCGCTCTCAATTGCAATTTTAGTGACATAATACGAAAAGGGGAGCAAGGATCAAGAAGCCTTACATGCTGAAACAGCCCTGGCACTTGACATCCTGCACAGATTGGAAAACAAAACACAGAGCAAACACAATTAGAGCCGGTCTCCAACCAGACTACACAAGAACGGGCCATCTCTTAACAGATCACAGGCGATTTGCACCACTCCATCACGCAGAAAGCGAGGAAATGGCATAAACGCGTACCATGAAGAAGGAGTTGGGGGACTGGACGAGGCGCTTCTTCTTGTGCTTGAGCTTCTCGAGCTCCGCCGGCGGGTTGAGCAGGTCGATGTCGTTCTGGAGCACCTGCACCGATTCGCCCCCAATAAACAAACAAGAGCAACATCAGATCGAAATAGCAAATCAACCAAGCCGAGAAACGGAATCGAAATGGAAAGGGTAAGAAGCACACGGTCGAATCGAATCAAAAAGCTGTACCATCTTGGAGATGCGGTCGCCGCCTCGAGCGCTCTTGCGACGGAGGAAGCTGAGGGAGGGAGCGGGACGGCGAAGGCGAGCGCGAGGTGGCGGCGGGGAGAATCGGGGCTAGGGCTGGAAGAGAGCCTTTGTGACCGGAGGGTGGAAGTTTTATATGTGGACGTGGTGAATCTGAGGCGTCCATCCGGGTGCTCCGTCCATCTTGGCCGTCCGTGGGATCGGAGAGTCGGATTTCAGCAGAGACCTTAGAACCTGCTTTTCAGGAGAGCTTCTTTGTGTGACAAGGGAGAGATGGTTCTACTATAAAATTCCATTTTGGATGATTTTTTAATTCTAGTTCTGCTGGAACAGAAGAGAAACGTTTCGCTTTGTTTTTGAGAAGAAACAAAAATAAGCAAACCTTTCAGCAGGTTCCGTGGTTTTTGAAAAGAAATAAAAATTATGCACCCATTCCAAACACAGTGCTTAAAATTACTCATTTAGACGGAAAAAAAATATTTTCACCATCGAACACAACCGCCAGTGGAATAATTTGACCACTATTCGTAAGAAACAGATGCAGAATACAGTTTTAGAAACATTTTAGGTATATAAGTCGGAAATTATGTGATTGAAAGATTCACTGTCCAATCAAGCTCTATATCAGAAAGTTAAATTTTGGACTGGGTCCCTAACCATTACAATGAAACATAATTTTAGTCTGAGAGCACTCGAAATGCCAACAACCTTAATTTTTAGGGGGTGTTTGGATACGAGGTGCTAAACCTGAGGGTCATATCGGATGTTCGAATGCTAATTAAGAGGACTAAATATGAGATAATTGCAAAACTAATTGCATAAATGGAGTCTAATTTGCGAGATGAATCTATTAAGTCTAATTAATCCATCATTTGCAAATGGTTACTGTAGCACCACATTGTGAAATCATGGACTAATTAGGCTTAATAGATTCATCTCGCGAATTAGACTCCGTCTCTGCAATTAGTTTTATAATTAGACTATGTTTAATACTCCTAATTAGTATCCAAATATCCGATGGGATAGGTGCTAAACTTTAACCACCTGCATCCAAACAGGCCCTAACCTTGGCCACATCACGTTGCTTTCTAACTTACTTCCTCCGTTCCAAATTATAAATCATTTCAACTTTCTTGGAGAGTCAAGTTTGACTAAATTTATACAATGAAGTACTAACATTCATGATACCAAATAAATATCATTAGTTTCTTCATTAAATATATTTTCATAGTATATATCTATTCTATTCGGTGCCATAGACCTTTGTAATCCTCTCTATAATTTTGGTCAAATATAAAATGGTTTGGCTCTCAAAAAAGTTGGAATGACTTATAATTTGGAACGGAGGGAGTAGCTAACTCTGTGAAACTAAGCAAGTAAATTCCAAGCATTTAGGTTCACAAATGAGAAAAGCAGGGCATCAACGGACAGGACCTCCCTCAAAGTGTTCAAGTTAAGCACCCAGATAACATTTACTCTGTAAGCCAGCTAGTCGATAAACCTGTAATCTGCACATTCCATGATAAAAGAACACAAACAATCTGTTCCTAGCTTATTGACATGCGACGACGACATGCCACAAGGTGGTTTCAACAATGCTGATAGTGCAGACATCACCAACCTTGATCTCATTCTCCTCGCAGAACCTCTTCCAATCCAGACCCCGAACATAGTGGCTGCTATTCTTGTTGGGGACAACAAGCACCTGCCAAGACCTGGTGCTGCTCATTGAGGTCTTCAGCGTGATGGTGCGAGGTTCCCGTAGTCCAATTGCATCACAAAAGGCATATGGCAAATACTGCGAGAATACGAATAACGAAATTGGTAAGAAACTGACTTCTATAAGCAATCATCAACAATCCAGGTATCATATATAGAGGATGAATACTCAGACTTCTGAATTCTAGTTTGATCATGTGGGGTTTGGTAAGTCAAGACCTGATACTACGTCAAAGTAAGTACTTTGGTATATTGATTTGTTTGCTCCTGTGATGCACACATATAGTATCAGTAATTAAATAGGCAAATGAAACTGTTGGAACTGCATTTAGAAATGTAAGCTTGTTTGCAGGAGTGCTATATTGTAGTAACATCGCTGTTTCTATTCTTGATAAAAACTGAAATGAGTTTATCCAATTTCAGACTTGCTCATACAAATAGAGTAATGGTTGTGCTTACAAGATAGTTTTCAATTGCACTGTTATTGATCTCCTTCTTTATCCAAGCTGCCGGTCCAATCTCAAAAACACATCTTGTCTTTGGCGACACCTTCTTCGAAGAAGTCATCAAGCCTTCTGGACTCTTTTGTCCTTCACTACTTGACACGTCGTTCTTCCTCTTAGGCTTGCTACGGCATAATTTCCTACTAGAAGAAGGACTATCCTGCTGAATTTGAATATATGTTAGTGTTGATACTTGAAAGAGAAAGGGGTAAGTGCTTCCGTGCTTAACTCAGATAGCAAACTTGTTCATCTTTACCTTATTATGTGTGATAACGACATGCCACAATGTGGTTTCAACAATGTTGAAGGTGCAGATGTCACCTTCCTTGAGACTGTTCTCCTGGCAGAACATCATCCAACCCCTCACAATAACGAAGCTGTTGTTCATGCATGGGAGACCACCAACCTTCCATGATTCCGTACTGTTCATTGAGGTCTTGAGTGTGATTGTGCAAGGTTCCAGTAGCCCAATTGCATCACAGAAAGATTTCGACAGAGACTGCAACAATTGTAATTATGGTTTCAGTAAGCATTATCATAATGGCATTAATAATGACTGCTAGATGTAAACTTAATTTCTTTGGATTCGATAATAGATCATGAATGCAGACACATGAAAAAAATCTACGGAACATCTGATATCATCAACTCCAGCACTTAAATGAATGCTTGATGAGAAAACAAGAGAGATGGACTTCAGTATTCACCTCGCATTTATAACCACTGCTAACAGATTCAAAAACTACCATAGAAGGATTTATCTTTTGTTCACGTTGCTGAATTCTGATGTCCTTGTCTTTGGACTCTCTCTGGAATCCATCAGGGCCAAACACTTTGACTGTGAAAACCATGTTGCCTTCATACTTCAGCAGCAGAGCATTAGCTTGAGTGACGTCATGAGACACAAGAACCTGTGACCAGCCACCTCTGAGAAACAAGTTCGACTCATTCATCTCGAGTTCAACACGACAAATCTTCCCAAGGGAGCCAATAACCATGGCCATACGACTGTTCTTGTGCTCTTCAGGGATGTAATGTTCCACAAACTTAGCCGGTATTAGCTGCAAGAACACATAAAAAGGGGTAAAGTTAGACCATCCTATCTAATCAGAGAAAACAGGATGAGAAAAACGAAGTAGCAACAAAAGTCTATGTACCATCTTTTCCATGAAATCGTGTGGAAGCACACTGACGAACTGCGGCCTATGGGAAACATCTTTGCTGCTTGTGGTTGCTTCTGAAGAAAATACGAGTTACAAGAAATTAGTTTGAACTGAATTTAGGAGTTATTGGCACTAGGTAACTAGAAGTCGACAAGGATAACTTAATCCTAATTAGGTAGAATTGATCTTCTTGCAAGCTTCCTTATTGATCTAATTTTGCCATATGAATTACATGATCATTTGTCAGTGAGGATCAGCTCTACGTTTGAGGACTCTAATATTGCAATATTACAACTTAATTTTTCAGTGTCCAAGCAGATCACATTCAGGTGAAGATCCTAATTTTATTTTCTTTGGGACTTTACAGCATATGAACATCTACACGCGGAATCCTTTTTTACCTGTAGGTGGAGTGCCGAGGCCCCTGATACAACCGCTGGCGTCGAACGCCTTGAGGGTCAGGACGCCGCCGCCATGGTGCCGGAGGACCAAGAACCACCCGTCCCTGACGCCGAATGCGGCCGCGATCTCCGGCCACCCGCGCCCCAGGAAGGCGCCGTCGCCGTCCCGCCCGACCTCGACACGCCAGACCTTGACCTTGCCGCCGGACGGGCCGACGACGCGGGCCTCCCCGGCGCCGATCCCCTCAGCGAGCTCGTCCGGAATGCGCTGCGAGTGCAAAAGATGTGTCATTTTCGCGACCAGCGTCCATCCCGATCGAGAGCGCGGCGGATCGGCTGCGGCGTCGGCCTTACCTGACGTTCACAGGAGAACTGGAGCAGCACCCTGAGGTGCTTGGCGCTGGCGGCGACATGGTTGCCGGACGACGCCATTGCCGGGGACGTGGACGAAGGTGTGAGTGAGCCTCTAGCTGAATGTCTGCGGCGGCGCGGAAAGTGGGTGTCATTGGGTAGGCAGTAGGCTAGCTGAATTGCCCCAGTGTCTAGTGAATTTAAATTTATTGGGTTCAGCTAGAAAAATCTGCTGTGATATCAAAAGAGGTACAATGATAAGATTTTTTTCATTTTATATGGTGTATTAGGATTTGAAAAGGCAAGGCTTATATTAGCTAACAATTAGTCCAATTATATATATGTCCATGGTGTCCAAAGCTATATAGCTTAGTCTTAGTGTATGGAAACTATAACAATGGATTAATATATATTAAACGAATCTTTTAATACAATACTGATTTTGCAGTAATTGGTGATAAACTTATAAATAACTTTCTATATCCTAATACGCTTTTAAAACCTAGAGGAATGACCCATAAAATAGGAGAAACACGTAACTTTTGGTGGATCACTAGTGCATAAGCACAGGAAAAAAATGCAACTGCGCTCTAACGATCAAATTCATTTTTACGTACAAGGTCATGAATGATGGTTCTGGGTGGAGCCCACTGCCAACTGTATGCAAGAGTGAACGTAATCGTTTTGATCTTCATATTTTTGCTGTATCTGTTAAAAAGACATTACCTTGTTATTTCTATGCAGCATTCCTCTTTTGAAGTATCACCAGTGAAAAAAAATATAAAAATTGTGGTGTATGGGAAAGTAGAAATATTATTATTTAAAACAAGTGTAGCTCCTCGATCTCTTGCGGGCCCTCTGGGGAGGGAGAGGAGGGAGATCGAAGCAGTGTCTATGCTTGGGCATATATAAGACTATGATCCTATATTCTCGGTGGCGGAGCCAGAAAATCAAAATTTTCTATGTTATTGGGGGGCTTATTGGGCTTGTTCGCTTCAGCTTATAAGCCGGCTGAAAAGCTAAAACGGCTGATTTATTGTGAGAGGAAAACACTGTTTGGTGGCTGATAAGCCGGCTGAATAAGCTGAAGCGAACAGGCCCATTATTATTTGCTCTATTTCTCCTTCAGTTTCTTGCACGTTTGAGGAGATCGAGTGGCGCGGGTGGGCAATATTCATAATAATCTAGAATTTGGTGTTTTTCCCCCCTCAGATCCGGAGTACCCTGTTTAGAGTTGGATTGTGGATTCTGGAGGCACGGTTTTGGAACCGGAGGAAAAGAAAAGCTACACATTTGTTTCAGCCTTTAATTTTTGAAATCAACAAAAGATAATCGAAAGCTGACATAAACAGGCCCCATGAAGCTTGTGCCTGTTATGGCCTAACCAGATTATATGCCTGCTATGCTTGTACACAATACCACAAGCCGGCCGAGACTTGTTACTGTTCACAGAGCTCTTAAAATGTGATTGTGCAGGCTTCGAGATCCCGCCATCGCCAGGCGTGCTACACGCAAGCCTGGGCTGAGCTGGGCCTTCTGCGTGCGTTCGACAGAAAGCAGTTGACACACAAGGCAGGCGGCAGGCAGGCAGGAGCAGACTGCCCAGCATCCAGCGGCCCAGCAACGAGCTTTGCACAGCAAGAGAATGTGTGTGTGATAACGCTAGCATTTTCCTTGATTTGCATGTCACGTGTCTTCTGTCAGAACTCCAAATTAGTGAACTAGTCGGCCCATGCATTAGTACGGGCTAGTCCCTGAAAAATAATACGTGTCTTTTATCTTTGTATACTTGTATGTTTCTTGAGATTGTGTTGACAGATATATACATTAATAGCTCAAAATAATAAAACAAAGGAGAAAACTTAGTATCATTGCAGTTGGTTTTTTCGTTAGTATCACCCACGGGTGGTGATTTTTGATCCGGAACTAAAGCAGGGTCTTTAGTTCCGATTGATATTTGATCCGGAACTAAAGCACCTTTTATCCCGGATCAACTTTAAACTGGAACAAAAGGGGGCGCATGGAAGGTGAGTTCTCTACCAGTGACAATAAACAAAAATCTATCAAGAAACTGGCTGATTACTTAACCACATTTTTAGCTTCGGTCCAAGACATGGTGCTAAGTCGCTGCACTCAAACCCCTTGTATACCTAGCTTAAGGGAGTGTTTGGATACGACGTGCTAAACTTTAGCAGGGCCACGTCGAATATTCGGATGCTAATTAGAAGGACTAAACATGAGCTAATTACAAAACTAATTGCACAGATGGAGTCTAATTCGCGAGACGAATCTATTAAGGCTAATTAATCCATCATTAGTAAATGGTTACTGTAGCACCACATTGTCAAATCATGGACTAATTAGGCTTAATAGATTCGTCTCGCGAATTAGACTCCATCTGTGCAATTAGTTTTGTAATTAGACTATATTTAATACTTCTAATTAGTATCCAAACATCCGATGTGATAGGTGCTAAAGTTTAGCACGGTGTTCCCAAACACCCCCTAAGTTTGCAACAACAAATATAATATCTTTTTGCCAGCACGTAATGAATTTGTATCAACATAATGGACATTTTCTAATTTACCTGAGGTCGTTGAGCAGCATATATTTGACCACTAACTTTTAAGCGGCGTGCCTGCATATGTATCCTACTCACCGGAAGACTCTGCTGCACCTACATGGCTACATCCTCTCCTTTAAGGGTGAAAAGGGTATGAACATTATCTGACCGTGTCCGACCAGAGAGGTTCAGAGACTAAATGGATAGTCCACATCCGTTTATCCCAATAAAAATACTTAATATAACTACCGTATCCGAATACTTAAAGTTGAACACTATTCATATCCATATATGTATATATCAATCCGTATCCGATCCGTTTTGATCCTGCTCTCCTTCATCTCCTACCTCGGAGGCCACTGCATGGAAAAGTGGAAACTGAACCTCACTGGTAATATAGTACCTACCTTCATTTACACCTTCACTATATACTTGCTACGCTTGGATGCTATGCTACTGTTGACGATGTGGGATATGGATTTGGGTGAGTGTTTTCGGTGAGTGGATGGGTGGACTTTGGGTTACTTTGCGGGACCGGGAAAGAATAACCTCATCTTTTCATTGAGTCGCCAGGGGAGAGGGACTTGGTTACCTCTGGTGATGGATTCCTGTGATGGGTATATGTTTTACATGCTACGAGTTTCTCCAGGATCACTGTCAATACGAAGTAGATGCTCACTCCTTGCATTATCAGCGATCCTGGAGCCTCTGCATCATTCTCATCATGTGGATATTATGCTGTGGTATTTGTTGTTCTTAACTTCTTATTGCGCCGCTGCAAGGGGCGGATTGATTTGTTCGTCGGTACGTTCCGGAACCCAATTTTTCTAACACAACTAGTGCATTTCGCGTAGTACTCAACTATAAACAATTATCATGTAGAGCACCTACATTGATCATGACATGATCAATCATTCAATCACATTTTTAATCTGATGCTTATTAGGAAAAAAAACCCTCATGTCACACGAGGTGGGATTAAGGGATTCCCTCACCTCAATACTGGAACGGTTTGCATGCAGCACCTGCTTAGAATTTTTTTTAATTTTAACCCTTTTTGACATAATATTTTAAAAATAATCCCTCCGCACAAATATTTCCATCTCATCTTGTTCGCGCCGGCCCGCGTGGCAATATAAAATAACGTTGTCACGCCACATGCATTGGCGTGATAAGCTTACCACGCTAGCGCGGCGAGATAACATGGGCTCCTATTGTCACCAACATGGTTTTGTCGCCCCACTTTGCGTGGCGTGATGAGATCCTACTCTAATTTAATTTACTCACTTTGGACCATCTAAATAAATTAGTATTTCAACTTTAAATCTTACGAAACTTGGCATGCACAATATATAAGGTGTGAACATTCCATTTTAGTAACATGTACAAGGCCAAGTGCTATATATTTTGAAAATTTTAATTTTAAAGAAGGGTACGTATTATGCCTATATCCCACTTAGGCTCTCGTTAAATGGTTACATACTTGGCAGCTTCTCAATAAAATTGGCATTTAAACTTTGAATAAAATGAAACTTGGCATGCGCACTGTGGAAGGTGTAAAGGTCACGTTTTACTTACACGTAGAAGGTCAAGTGGTACGTATTTTAAAATACATAATTTCAAAGTAAGCTATGTATTATCCCTCTTAGGACAACTAAGTGTTAAATAAATTCACTTCAACTTTTTCTTTCCTTCAGTTTAATAACTTAATGAAGCCTAAAAATTTTAAAACTCTAATAAGACTACATCATAAGATATATTTGTTTCTAGCTAGGAGTAGAAACCTCGAGAGCGCACGAGCTTCCGTCAATCAATATACAATTGACCTTATTCAATTTTGAATTGGCTCAATTTTGAATTAGGCCAATGGATATGATTAAGTTGTAAATACAAGTGTTAGAAATCCATAATTTATGATGTCTAAGAAATAACACTACAATACTAAGGTCACGTTTGGATACATCGTGCTAAAGTTTAGCACTTGTCACATCGGATGTTTGATGCTAATTAGAAGTATTAAACATAGGCTAATTAAAAAACTAATTGCACAGATGGAGTCTAATTCGCGAGACGAATCTATTAAGCCTAATTAGTCCATGATTTGACAATATGGTGCTATAGTAACCATTTGCTAATGATGGATTAACTAGGCTTAATAGATTTGTCTCGCAAATTAGCACAAGGTTCTGCAATTAGTTTTATAATTAGCTCATGTTTAGTCCTCCTAATTAGCATCTGAACATCCGATTGCTAAAGTTTAGCAACTAGTATCCAAACGCTCCCTAAGTTTATATTAGTGATCAATTAGTTTGTATCCCATTAAGACACATGTTAGTGGATAGACACATCTATGAGCACGCATGCATGTCTATGTGACAATTTTTTATAACGACACTGGTCCTTTAGGAACACCCTTTCCTATGTATAGCAATATTCATTAAATCAATCAATACAACCAGAGATTTCTCACTTTCTCTTATGGCATTTAAGTTTCAATAGCTACAAGATATGTACTGAAATTCCCAAACTAAATTCATTAGTTAAGGTGTGGGTGTTTGATCTCTAGTGAGATCGTAGATCAGTGTACTCATAAGCTTCCTCAGGCCGTGTGTCTTCTCGTTATTCAAATTTCTGCAGAAATAGCTTAACCCGAAAGAAATCACTACTTGATATCTAAACAACACCTCACGTGATGGTATGTGCTAGGTAGCATATATAGGAATTAAATAAATCTAAAGATATGATCACATCGTCTTTGTTAGCAGGAATGTCACATCTTAGTCATATCCATAGGCTACTTTGAATATGGTCAATTGTATAATGATTGATGGAATGAATATAGTTAAAATGAAATAAATATATCTTATGACGTAGTCTTATTAGAGTTTTGAAATATTTAGGGTTTCTTAAGTTATTAAATTGAAGGAAAGAAAACATCAAAGTGAATTTGTTTAACATGTACAAGCTGTCCTAAGAGAGCTAGAGGGATAATACATAGCTTACTTTGAAATTATGTATTTCAAAATATGTAGCACTTAGCTTTCTACATATTAGGGGCCGTTTGGTTCCTCTGACTTATTTTTAGCACCTGTCACATCAAATGTTTAGATACTAATTAGAAGTATTAAATGTAGACTATTTACAAAACCCATTACACAGCTAAAGGCTAAACGGCGAGACGAATCTATTAAGCCTAATTAGTTCATGATTTGACAATGTGCTGCTACAGTAAACATTTGCTAATGGTTGATTAATTAGTCTTAATAGATTCATCTCGTCGTTTAGCTTCCATCTGTGCAATTAGTTTTATAATTAACTCATATTTAGTCCTCCTAATTAGCCTCCGAATATTTGATGTGACATGAACTAAACTTTAGCTCGAGGAACCAAACGCGCCCTTAGTAAAATGGAACCTTTACACCTTCCACGGTGCGCATGCCAAGTTTCATGACATTCAAAGTTTAAATGCAATTTTATGAGATGCTCCCAAGTAGGTAACCATTTAACGAGAGCCCTAAATGGGATACGTGTATAATACATAACCTACTTTGAAATTAAATTTTTCAAAATATGTAGCACTTGGTCTTGTACGTGTTACTAAAAAGTAGGTAACCATTTAACGAGAGCCCTAAATGGGATACGTGTATAATACATAACCTACTTTGAAATTAAATTTTTCAAAATATGTAGCACTTGGTCTTGTACGTGTTACTAAAATGGAATGTTCAAACCTTATATATCGTGTATGCTAAGTTTCGTTCAAATATTATTTTATTTAGATGATATAAAGTGAGTAAATTAAACTAGAGCAGACTCTCGTCACGCCATGCAAAATGGCACAAAATCACTTGTCGCCACATGCAGACCACATGCAGTGGCATGACAAGAGGAGTCCATGTCATATCGCCGCGCCAGCATGGTAGGCTTGTCACGCCATATGCACTGGCGTGATAACATTATTTTGTCACGTCACATGGGTTGGCACGACCAAAAGGATCACAAGATGGAAATATTTGTCCGACACGATTATTTTTAAAATATTATTTAAGAAGGGTTAAAATTAAAAAAAAAATCCAACTGCTACCACTCGAGAAAAGTTACCTGTGTCATCGATCTTATCTTACTTGCAAGAGTCCATACTTTAGGAACTTATTGGGAACAACAAACCACAGTTGGCGAAAAAAAAAAGAGCAGTAGTGGGCAGAACAAAACAATTGCGTGCACAGGTAAGGCTCTTAAAGCTTTGGCTATTGTAGGACCGTGTCCTTCAGCAAATATATATGTGCTTTTGGGGAGTATCATGGAAAGCCACACAATAATTAAAGTGTCGTGTACCAAAGTTTCTCTTATATCGCCTTTTGGTCCGTACTCTGCTGCCGGACTTGCTACAGTCTAAGAAACTAAACTGTTTTTTTATCGACACAAAATGCTACTGACCTTTTATATATATATATATATATATATATATATATATATATATATATATGCAAAATTCACTAGTAGAGAATTGGCTTTCGATGCGCCCCCTTTTGTCCCGATTTAAAGTTGGCCCGGGATAAAAGGGGGTGCGCCACGGTAGGCAAAAATGGAGGGGAGAGTTAGTCCCGGTTGGTAATTGCAACCGGGACTAAAGGCCCTCCTTTAGTCCCGGTTGCAACGGCTAGTGGAGGGCTGTCGGTGGCGGCACCCTTTTATCCCGGTTGGAGCTTCCAACCGGGACTAAACTTTCAACCGAGACAAAAGGTATTCCTTTTTGTCTCGGTTGGAGTTTTTAACCGGGATAAAAACTCATCCCCATTATATACGGCCAAGACAGAGGACTTTCTTCCTCCTTCAGCCCGAGCCAGTCCAACACATTGACAGAGAGAGCTGAGCTTCACCTACTCTCCGGTGGTGCCGAAGCAAGGGAGGTGCTGCCCGAAGTTTTTTCCCTCATTTTCATGGGAATTTCACTCGGCCAACACAAGTGTTGTGAAGGTTTGCTACTTCATCCTCGTGTTATGCTTTGATTTATGCTTTGGAGATGGACAGATTATTTGCTAGAATGTGATGATGAAGTAGAAAAATGGAGAGGTATTTTGAGCTAGAATGTGAGGGAGATTGATGTGTCATATATATAGTATGCATTATTGCAGTGGTTTAAGAATGATGCTACCTTGTCTAGACGGTTTATCTTATCAAATTCAATATGGTTTTTCAAATCCATACTTGTTGAACTTGCATACCGTGTTCATCTCTGCGATGATGTTCTCCGCCGAGCAGCAACGTATGTCAAGAAGGAGGTTCGATTCTACGAGAAAGAGTGGATACGGATATCGTGACCGTGTCCCCTTTTCCGTAGCATCTAACCTCTTTCATGACGAAGTGCGGTGCCGCCCAGTTGAGGACATGCTCGCGAGATGATCACGGTCTTCAAGTTCAACAACTTATGCAGTGGTAAGGAAAGAATTTTTGTACATAGATGGCTTCTGCTACTGGAGGAAGTGGCGATGGTGGGGGCGATCGTGGTTCCTATTTCGGCAAGGGGAAAATCATAGTTGGCCCTCAGCATAAGCCGAAGAAAAAGAGTGCGCTGGAAAAAGCAATGCTTCGTTATTTGCAGCAACGTCATGAAGAAGCTATTGCCGTGGGTCAGGAACCTCCTTTTGGTGGTCGTTATGCTCCACCCTCAGTCCCGGGTGTTTCACGTCCACTTAGTACTACCGTTTCAGGCGGCACAAATAAACCTAAGGATGAGGTTGGGTCAGTGGAACCTTCGTCTTCACCGTCCAAGGATGCTTAAAGTCCTCCTAGATAATAACCAGTGGATGGCTTGTTGTATTGTATCATGTTGTTTGGGACTTTAATTTAAATATGTGTATTTGGATCTTCATGTTGTTGTATTGTACCATGTTGTTTGGATCTTTAATTGATTTTCACGCGTAATCTATTGTCAAGTGTAATCCATTTTCATGCGTAATACGATGCAGATGGACCGGCAATGGATGTATAATGCAGACAGGCGGAGCAAGGTGTTTATTGATGGCTTGCATTATTTTCTCGAAGTGGCCAAAGTGAACAAGCCAGAGAATGGGTTCGTATGTTGTCCATGCTTCCAATGCAATAACAAGAAGGAATATTCAAAGGATTCCTGGGGGACTATTCACAGCCACTTGTTTAAATACGGTTTCATGCCTAACTATTTGGTTTGGACCAAGCACGGTGAACTAGAGGTCGTAATGGAAGATGGCGAGGAGGAGGAGGAAGATGACACCATTCCGGACTGGGTTGCAGGCCAAGCTTTTGCAGGTACTACAATGGGCGAGGCTGATGAAGATGAGTTTGCAGAAAATAGCCCTATTGATGACCTTGGTCAGGTGATACGAGATGCATACAGAGATTGCGAAACTGAGAAGGAAGCAACAAAGTTGCAGCGCATGATAGATGATCACCAAAAATTGTTGTACCCAGGTTGCCAGCAGGCCATAAAAAACTAGGTACGACACTAGAATTTGTGCAATGGAAGGCAAAAAATGGTGTGTCCGATAAGGCATTTTAGGGGATGTTGAACATTGTCAAGAAGATTCTCCCCGAGAATAATGAATTACCGTCCACAACATATGAAGCTAAACAGATTATTTGCCCTCTCGGATTGGATGTTCAGAAGATACACGCATGCCCTAATGACTGTATCCTCTATCATGGTGATGAATACGAGAAATTGGATGCTTGTCCCGTATGCGAAGCCCTGCGGTATAAGATCAGGCGAGATGATCCTGGTGATGTCAAGGGGCAGTCTCCCAAGAAGAGAGTTCCCACGAAGGTGATGTGGTATTTCCCTATAATACCACGCTTGAAGCGCTTGTTCAGGAACAAGGCGAATGCTAAGTTGATGCGATGGCACAAAGAAGACCGTAAGGAAGATGAGATGCTGAGACACCCCGCAGATGGGGCACAGTGGAGATCAATTGATAGAACATTCCCGGACTTTGAAAGTGAAGCAAGGAACATAAGGTTTGGTTTAAGTACTGATGGATTCAATCCATTCGGTGAGTTGAGTAGTGGCCATAGTACTTGGCCTATGACCCTTTCTATGTTCAACCTTCCTCCTTGGCTGTGCATGAAGCGGAAGTTCATTATGATACCGGCGCTTATCCAAGGCCCAAAACAACCCAGCAACATCATTGACGTGTACCTAAGGCCATTGGTTGATGACCTTTTACAGCTCTAGAAGGAAGAAGGTGTACGTGTGTGGGATGAGGATAGACAAGAGATCTTTAATCTATGAGCATTGTTGTTCGTAACCATCAATGATTGGCCTGCATTGAGTAACCTTTCAAGACAGACAAATAAGGGATATCGGGCATGCACCCACTGTTTAGACGACACAGACAGCATGTACTTGAAGCATTGTAAGAAGGTCGTCTATATGGGTCATCGTCGATTTCTCCCTGCTCACCACCAGCTGAGAAAGAGCGGGATGCATTTCAAAGGGGCACCAGACCATCGTAAAAAACCTGAACACCGTAATGGAAAGCGTGTCTTCGAGATGATGAAGGATATAAATGTAGTCTTTGGAAAGGGACTTGGTAGCCAACCTGTTCCGAACGACGATAACGGACATGCACCCATGTGGAAGAAAAAGTCAATATTTTGGGAGCTACCTTATTGGGAAAATCCTAGAGGTTCGCAATGCAATAGACGTGATGCATCCAAGCTATCAAAGCTACAGAACGATGTGGTGCAATGTCTTGTCAGTTTTGAGTTGTTATTTCCACCATCCTTCTTCAATATTATGACGCACTTACTGGTTCACATAGTAAAAGAGATTGGTATTCTCGGACCTGTATACCTGCACAATATATGGCCTTTCGAGAGGTTCATGGCAGTCCTAAAAAACTATGTTCTTAATCGTGCCCGTCCAGAAGGAAGCATCGCCAAGGGATATGGAACAGAGGAGGTGATCGAGTTTTGTGTTGATTTTATTGATTCAATTGACTCGATTGGGGTTCCAACTTCACGCCACGAGGGGAGGCTCCGAGGAATGGGAACCCTTGGAAGGAAATCAAGTTTGAGCAATGATACTGATTTGTTCGACAAGGCACACTACACTGTTCTACAACAGTCATCCTTTGTGTCTCCGTATATCGAGCAGCACAGGCAGATGGTAGCTTCCAAAAACCCGACCAAATCCGATGCTTGGCTTACCCGTCATCACATGGAAACTTTTCCCTCCTGGTTGCGCCAACAACTTATGGGTAACTCTGAGATTCACCCACAGCTTGCCTGGTTAGCCATGGGACCTGCTAGCACAATCGTCAAATTCCAAGGCTATGAGATAAATGGTTACACATTTTACACGAGAGCTCAGGACCAGAAAAGCACGAACCAGAATAGTGGTGTCCGCATAGATGCCATGGACAGAAATAATAGCAAGGAGTCGTATTATGGTTTCATATAGGAGATATGGGAACTCGAATACGGACCGCTGTACATCCCTCTATTTCTTTGCAATTGGGTGAAGCTAACTGCCGTAACCAAAGATCAATACGGAATGACAATAGTAGATCTGAGCAAGACTGGATACAGTGATGACCCATTCGTACTTGCCAATGATGTGCATCAGGTGTTCTATGTGAAGGACATGTGTAGCAAACCCAAGAGGAATCCAGAAGAGACATGGGAGCCAAAGTGCCACATAGTTCTTCCAGGTAAAAGAAAAATCGTGGGAGTCGAGGATAAAATCGACCAATCAGATGATTATGATCAGTTTGATGGCATGCCTCCATTCGCCGTTGAAGTTGATCCAAGCATCCTGCTATCCAAAGAAGAGGCTCCGTACTTACGCCGCGATCATGATCAAGGAACTTTCGTGAAGAAGAAATTTTACAACGTTGTATTGTAATGCGTTAAATGTACATGACCTTTGTGTATTAATTGATACAATTTTTAATTTACCCTATGTATGATTTCATGTGTTCTTAAATTTGTTAGGTGAAGATTTTTTAGATAAACATGAACAATGTTAACCACATACAAACATGGATTTTTCTGCGCATTGAAATTATTTAATTGAATAATTTCTTGATCACAGCGATGCAGTAAAATAAATATTTAAGAGGCTAAATGAACTGGTATAGAATTAATGACTAAATCATACTTATTATCAATTTTTACTCGTTAATTAAATATATTTTTTGCATGTACAAAATATGTGAAGGTTTTTGTTTTTCATCCTGAAATGCAGTGAAAAGATAAAATAAAATCCATTTTCAAAAAACAGGCGGGAGAAGAAAACTAGGAAAAAGACCTTTTGTCTCAACCGGACAAAAGGCCCCCCTTTTATCCCGGCTGCAAACGGCAACCGGGATAAAAGGGTACTTTTCGTCTCCCGCCTGGACGTACCCTTTTATCCTGGTTGCCAACTGCAACCGGTATAAAAGGCCCCCCCCTTTTATCCCGGTTGGTGGTGGCACCCGGGATAAAAGGGTAGCCTCCCAGCCCCACCTGGCGGATGCACCCTTTTGTCCCGGGTCCCGTCACCAACCGGGATAAAAGGGGCCTTTTATCCCGGTTGGTGACGGGACCCGGGACAAAAGGCCCTTTAGTCCCGGGTGCCATTACGAACCGGGATAAAAGGGGGGGGGGTTAAAAGGCACTGTACTCACTTCTACCCCCAAGCCAGTTACACTTAGCAAAATTTTCGCCAAGTCCCGCGCGTTCTGCTCCGTCGCCGCCCGTCCGCCTCCCTCACCGGCCGCCGCCGCCGTCGTCCCCCATTGCCCCGGCTGTCGTCGTCCCACTGCCGACCGCGCCCAGACATCCTCCTCCTCCATCGCCCCGGCCGGCCCACCTCAATCCTCCTCGTCCGTCGCGCCCGGCCCCTACCTCGTCGCCGCCGGCCACCAGAGCTCCATCGCGGGCCTCATCGCCGCCTCCATCCTCGTCGCCGCCTTCATCCTCGTCGCCGCCTCGTCGCCCCTCGTCGCCCCTCGTCGCCGCCTCGTCGCTGTCCCGCCTATGCCATCCCGCCGTCCCGCGCGCCTTGGCTCCGTCGTCGTCGCCTCGGCCGCTGTCCTCGCCGCACCGGCCGCCACCGTCCCGCCGCCCTGGCCGCCACCATCCCGCTGACCCGGCCACCTCGTCGCCCCGGCCACCGTTGACGACCGCGCGCAAGAGGTCCGCCGCGCCGGCCGGCACTGGCGCCGGGAGGGCCTTTTTTTTAAGTTAGAAAATTAAGTTAGATTTTTGTATATGTGTTTAAGTTAGATTTTTAAGTTAGATTTTTTTAAGTTAGATTTTTAAGTTAGATTTTTTTAAGTTAGATTTTTAAGTTAGATTTTTAAGTTAGATTTTTTTTAAGTACGATTTTTGTATATGTGTCCCCTCCGCTGTCCTGCCGCCGTGACCGCCGCCGTCAACACCTAGTAGGCACCGCCCGTGGTTCCGGGGAACCGTCCCCGCCTCCGCCGTACCGCCGCCCTGACCGCCGCCGTCACAACCTAGGCACCACCCGTGGTTCCGGGGAACCGTCCCCGCCTCCGCCGTACCACTGCCCTGACCGCCGCCCTGACCGCCGCCGTCACAACCTAGGCACCGCATGTGGTTATTGCTAGAAATTCGTAAAAATTCATGTTATTGCTAGAAATTCGTAAAAATTCATGTTATTGCTAGAAATTCGTAAAAATTCATGTTATTGCTAGAAATTCGTAAAAATTCATGTTATTGCTAGAAATTCGTAAAAATTCATGTTATTGCTAGAAATTCGTAAAAATTCATGTTATTCCTAGAAATTCGTAAAAATTCATGTTATTGCTAGAAATTCGTCACAAAGTACTACTAATTTGTAGAAATTTGTATAAATATTCCGGACTTTGTAGGATTCATGTTATTTTATGATTTCATTATATACATATAAGTAAGGCGATTTCTATGACTGTCATGTATGATTCCATGTATGTTTCAATCAATAGTTGAAATGGCAGACGATGAGACCGCAAGGTATATCATGGAGCAGATAATCGCTGGTGATGGTAGTGGCGACAACGTTCCACTATCGTACACGGATCAAGAGGGCACCCAGGCGGACATGTTCCTCAACATGTCCGCCGATGGGAATGAAGAGCAACAGCCGCAGCAACACCTTGCCGTGGTGGAAGGTTCCGGCGAGGTATGTATAACGATTCTTGTATTGTTTCACGCCACCGTTACTACTACGTACTAATTAACGAATCTTGAACTGTTAGCCCTCCAGATCGACGCAAGGGTAGAAGACCCGAGGTCGTACAAAGGTGATGGAAGGGAGGCTTGTCATCACGAAAGTGACAAAAGAGGACAGGCTGGTTGCTCCCGAGAAAGTAGCAAAGAAGTACGTGAGTCAGATCGGGGCAATCGTCAGCATCAGAGAATGGAAGGGCAGAAGCACTAATCCGTACGCCCTCCTGGAGACAGAAAAGAATATGCTGTGGGAAGACGTGAAGAGACATTTCACATTCCCCGAAGGATATAGTGAGAAGGATGTCAAAGCGTGGACGCTTAAGAAGATAGCTACACAATTCCAGACATTCAAGAAGATGCTGGATACCCACTACATTAAGAAGGGCCGAACTCCAGACTTCAACGCATGGCCAAAGTTGAGGGACCACTGGGATGCATCTGTTGAATATAAGAGGAGTGAAGACGGTGTGAAAAAGATCACGACCAACACAACAAATGCTAGTCAGAAGGGCTACCACCATCATCTGGGGCGAGGTGGGTATGGCTCAGCAATTCCCAAGTGGAGGAAGATGGAACAAGATCTGATCGAACGGGGAATCGTACCTGCAACTATTGAATGGTCCGAACGATCAAAAAATTGGTACTACGCTCATGGAGGCTCCCTGAGCCAAGAGGATGGGACGTTGATTTTTAATGATCAAATACGTGAGAAGGCCGAACATCTTGTGAAGAACATTAAAGATTCTAAGGCTTGGAGGTTGAAGGTGGACCGAGAAAATGATGAGCTCACATTGGCCCTCGGTAATCCGGAGCACCCAGGACGTTGCCGAGGGTTCGGGGTGGTTCCGTGGAAGTTTGCTTTCCGAGGTGACAACGCCTCGTACAGAAGCCGGAAGCGAAGAAAGGAACATATCGAGGAGAGCTGGCGGCAGATGCTAGAATCTAAAGTGCAGGCACAAGAACAAAGAATGATGGATGAAATCAATCGTCGGGTGGCCCACGCAGTTGCGGAGTTGGCCCAATCTGGAGCATAGCCGAATCCTAACACCGCCAGCCCTTCTCAACGCCTCTTGAGCAGTTGTGCTTCTACAGGGGTCCCCGATGCGCAGACGCCCAGGTTACCCGTGGAGGAGCAACGGTTCCCCGTGGATGCCATCACACAACGGACCTCATGTGAGCTGTATGCACCGGTCGGCAACCTCACTATTAAGGTATACTTATACATAATATTTATGCAATCTTGTCAATTGATCCAGGCCTCGAGATCGGAGTTCAACTTGTTTACTTCTGCTATATGTACAGGTAGCGTACGGGAGTGCATTAGCAACCCTGGCGGGGCAGAGCAGTCATGGCATGGAGATTCCACCAGGCTACGCTAGCGTCCGCGTAGAGCAAATAGTTGATAGCCAGTATGAAGGTCTAGAGCTCGACCTCCCGGGAGGCGACGGGGAAAAGACATTGGCAGATGCGCTTCATGGGATCATTCTATGGCGAAAATGCTACATCATTATTCCCGGCACGGAGCCATCTCCTCAGAGCTCAAGACCGCTCCCCGTAGATCCCCAGCAGCGACCTTCTCCTCATACCTCGAGACCGTCATCTCCTGCTCCAGGACCGTCCCTTCCATCTATATCAAGGTCTCCATCTCCACCACATCCTGGTGCTGGGAGCGATGACGACAATAATAACACCCCTCCCCGGTCACCGTCGCCGGCACCAAGAGCAGCCCCCTTGAAGGAACCTGCACCACCACTAAAGAAGTCACGAGCACCGCCTCCCAAGCAAAGACAGAGAAAGAAGAAAACAAAGGAGCCTGAAGTGACTCCTAAGGAACGCTGGGAGGCAATGTCTCATGCGGAACAGTGAGCAGAAATCCAACGAGAGGCCAGTGAGTGGTTCAAGAAACAAGCCGAAGAAAAAATAGGAAGGGAGATGGAGCCACCGCTAGTAAGTCGGCGAGATTTAAACCTTTTTATCAGGATGGAAGAAGGAGCCAAGAAAAGGATACCACTCTTATCAAACTATGAACGGGCTTTAGTAAAGGCTGATGAAAAGGATAAAAGGAAAGGAAAGTCATCTTCCGGCGGTCCTGTCCCCAACCTCAGTCATTTATCAAAAAAAGATGCTCAACGGGTAAAAGCAATACCCTTGGATCAACAAGCAAATGTATTGAAGTTCATGGAAGAAACAGGTCTGGGACTTGATGAATGCATAGGGCAAGTTGAGACGCCAACTGCACCGCCCCCTGAGCCGAGATGGCCTTATGAGCTAGGCAAACCTCTAGTAAAGCCTTCATTGGTACGGAAGCTATCAACAAAGATGTACGCATTCCATCAATGGTACATGATGGCATCCGCCGACTCGAGGGAGATGCTCGGCCTGAAGGTAAAACCGATAGATTTTCACGGTGAAGGGGAGAAAGTGCTGTGGCTAGACTTCAAGGATATATACGAAGTGTACCATCATGATGCCCTGGACGTCTCTCTGATCAGCGCTTGGGTTCTGTAAGTGTCCGTTTATCTCTACATGTAAATTTTGGCGTGCGTCACCGTACTAACTTCGTCTTCCATTTCATGTAGGATGCTAATTCAAACATGCCGCCGAGAGGCGTACCTACATATAGGCTTCATGGATCCATCTGTAGTTAACCAACAACAGATACAATTAGTGCCGGAAAAAACCTTGGTGGAAGTATACAATTTCCTAGACAAACAAACATTCAAGGATTTCATACTACTTCCATACAACTTCAAGTAAGTGTGTGTATACCGTCTACTTTCGATGTCTTTTTCCTTATCTCTACATGTTAGTTAGCTCTAATATGCATGAACATTTTACGCACGCAGCTTCCACTGGATCCTTATTATAATTGAGCCTGAAAGAAGCCACGTCACTGTCTTCGATTCGTTGAGGAAAGATCTGGTGGAGTACCAAGAAGTGCAAGACATGCTAGGCTTGTAATAATTCTGGACCTTTATCTCTATGCAAAAGTTTATTTCCTAAATTTTATCCCTATTACACTGTATCATTCATTATTCTAATCCGCAGCGCATGGAAACAATTCATAAGGACACACAAAGGTCCATTCAAAGAAAAACTTACATGGAACACAGACTTCCCGGTACGTATGAAGTCTGCACATTTATTACATTGTATAACACGAATATTTTATAACTTATTTTTTTCCGCACTGAAGTGCTTAAGACAGGAACCCGGGAATAATCTATGTGGCTACTACATCTGTGAGCACATGCACAGTTTTATGGGACCCAAGGGACTGAAGATGACGCTGCACAACTTTAAAGTACGTAAAATAAAACTATTACTAGTTAATTATTTTCTAGCTCCTTATATGTATTTGTTCGTGTAATATTCACAAATTTCCAAATTATAGATGTTAAATATTCAACAAGGACTCTTGAAGGAAGAAAGAGTAGCGGCAATATGTGAAGGTCTCATTGGATTCCTAACGGACGAGGTGGTAGATCCAAAAGGAGAATTTTATTACGATGGATGACAATTAGACACTCCGATCAGCAACACCACGACGGGAAGATTGTAGATAGATACTTTGATTTATTTGTATATATAATACGCGCTAATTATGATCGATTTGTACTAAGCTAGTTGAATTGTGTATATGAATTGTGTATAAGAATTGTGTATATATATAGTAATTGTATAATTACAAATCCCATTCGTTTAAATACTAGTTGATTTCATTCTAAAAAAATCTCAACTACTAAAGGTTAACAAAAGGGCCGCGGTACTACGTACGTGATGCATGCATGAAAAATTCAGGCGCCAGGCAGTGCCATGCAGGCGCCATTTAGTCCCGGTTAGAATCCAACCAGGACTAAAGGGTAACCCTTTACTCCCAGTTGGGAAACCCAACCGGGACTAAAGGGGCACCCTTTAGTCCCGGTCGCTTTTACCAACCGGGACTAAAGGGCCTGTCCTGCGCCTGGCGTGGCAGGCTCTTTAGTCCCGGTTGGTGACACCAACCGGGACTAAAGGGGGACCTTTACTCCCGGTTAAAAGACCCGGGACTAAAGACCCCCCCTTTTGTCCCGGTTGGTTTATCCCAGATGGATTTTCGAGAGATATGCACCCTACCAACCGGGACTAAAGGCCAATTCTCTACCAGTGATTTTATGTACAGGAATGGCAGAAGAACCAAAAGGAGACCCACCTAGCAATACTTATACAAAAATTACTCAGTCAATCTTCCAATACAACAGACATTTTTTACAAGATGAGGTCGTCTAACCCCATTTCCATTCCAGAAAACGGAAATTTCAGATGTTTGTTACATGCACACCAGATTGAGGAAGAGGAAGTTTCTAAGCTGATTCAAGCGGGACAATCTACAGCCTTTTCATCCTAGGGTTCCCACTTCCCAGGAGCAAAAGAGAAGACCAAGTGCTGAAAACAGATGACCTACTTTTTTTTACACACCACAACTGCAAGTTTGCAACAGAGCTAATATAAGGAAGCGAAAAGAAACTAACCCACGACCTCCTTTTTCCAAGTGTTGCTTTTCTCTATTTTTTTTTTGAGTGAAACAAGAGGCTGTGCCCCTACTGGTTATATATTATTTAAAGGTCAGGAAAAGTTGTAACAAGATACAGGGCTAAGGTATGAAAAGGAAGATGACGATTACAAAAAAGAAGATTAGAAAGCAGGCACCATACTACACGGTGTGTAACCAAACCTCCATTAGGGGGTGCAGGGACTGTTTCGCTCAATGTAGAAGCATTTTGAACTTGTCAGTGAATTTCCTTTTACATTGCTGGACTGTTGGATCAATGTCGCTGAACATCGAACCATTTCTTGTTTTCCAAATACTCCAGGTCATAAGGATTATTATTTCCATGGAGGACGGAAGCGCTAGTCTGTTCTTGATCTGCCTGATAATTTGAAGAGCCGTTCTTGTTGAGGTGTAGGATATGCCAATCGAGTTCCAGCAAGATTTAGCAAAATTACATCTGAAGAAGAGGTGTAGCATCCATTCAATCTTCTGTAGAATGCATAGTTCACATGTGTATGAGTCTAGTTCCATCTCCTTTCTTCTTAGGAGGTCCTTGGTACTCAATCTGTCCTTAAGTAGCAACCAGAAAACACTTTATGCTTGACTTGGCATCTAGAGGACCATAGCCATGAGAAGACAGGATGCACATTCGTGTGCCGGATCATAACCTTGTATGCTTTGGATGTGGCGAAAAGCGAGCTGCCCCAGATATATGTCCATATGTCATTGTCCTCCCTCTGATTTACTGCTTGGATTGAATGTTGTAAGTCGCTCAACTGATCATAGGCTCATGAGGAAAGAGGTAGATTAAAGTTGACGGTAATATCAGACTGACTGACCATCTCCCTGAAGGTTATGTTCGAATTCTTCGTAAAGGAGAAGAGTTCTGGAAAGTCTTGCGCAGGTACTGTTCCATTCCAAATATCCTTCCAAAACAACACTGTAGAGCCATCTGCCACTATTGGTGCTGCTAA
This sequence comes from Setaria viridis, assembly GCF_005286985.2. Classification (NCBI taxonomy): domain Eukaryota; kingdom Viridiplantae; phylum Streptophyta; class Magnoliopsida; order Poales; family Poaceae; genus Setaria; species Setaria viridis. The sequence goes on from NC_048269.2 coordinate 14,580,401, forward strand.
GCCTTTGTACGTGTCAAGCAATTTAACGATGTCCCTCCACCAAAAGATCCTCTTTTTTATTGGCCAGGCAGTCTGCCATTAGAGTAGTAGTTCTCCCAAACCAGCTTGACCTAGGGGATGTCCTTTTTGGACAAGAATTTGTGTATAAATTTGAGTAGCATCGCATCATTGTGAGTGGCTGGATTGGTTACTCCTAAGCCTCCTTGCTTCTTGGGCAATCTCACCATGTGCCATGCTACCTTGTGTGGTTTCTTAGAGTTGAGGTCCCCTCCTCTCCATAAGCAGTATTTCCTGTATTCATCAAGCTAATTGATTAGCCCTTTATGTAATTTCAACGTTCCTGCATAGAAAACTGCTGATGAGGAAAACACCGAGTTGACCATTTCTAGCTTGCCACCTTGACTTAGGAACATTGAGGTGCTATTTAGTCTCTTTTCAATCTTCTGCATCAGAGGCATAAAATCCTCCACATTTGGCTTGATAGTTCCTAAAGGCAATCCCAAATAGGTGAAGGGAAGTGAGCCTTTTTGATAGTCGAATGTTGTAGCAAGATGCTCAAGAGTCTGATCAGTGATATTCAGGGGGAGCATTACTAACTTATTGTAGTTCACTTTAAGTCCTGTGGATGCTGCAAAGGTATTGAGAAGTTCCTTGAGGTGTAGTAGTTGGTTTGGGCATACTTCCATGATCAACAAAGTATCATCTGCATATTGAATGATAGTAAAGTTTTTACCAGCCCTCTCTGGTATGGCCAGTTTCAGATATCCCATGTCTTTGGCATGATTGATGATTGTCTGAAGAAGGTCTGCCGCAAGAATGAAGAGGAGAGGTGAGAGAGGGTCACCCTGTCGTACACCTCTTTTGCAATGAAACACCTTGCCTGGGGTACCATTTAAAAGCACTGAGGATGTTCCAGATCCTAGGATGTCCTGTATCCATCTGAGCCATCTATCCCTAAATTCTTTATGCTTCAAAATCTGGAGGATAGCCTGATGTTCAATTTTGTCGAAGGCTTTTTCGAAATCCAGTTTCAGAATCACCAGCTCCCTCTTGGATGCTTTGCATATATGTAGATATTCAAAGGCCCATGCTAGATAGTCGTGTATAGATCTAGTTTTGATGAAACCATAGTTGTTTGTATGAATTAACCTTAAGCTGACTTGTTGCAGCCTGTCAGCCAAGATTTTAGTAAGTAATTTGATTGTGGAGTTGAGCAAGGATATGGGCCTAAAATCACTGGCTGAGATCGGGACTGGCTGAGACCGGGTGGTCATTTTTGGGGATCAGTGTGATATAAGAAGTGTTGATGCTTCTGAGGCATATGTTCCCTCCATAGAACTCATCACACAACTTGTAGAAGTCTTGACAAATCAACCTCCAACATTTTTTGATGAATTCACCATTGAAGCCATCTGGCCCAGGGGATCTATTAGTAGGGAGCTCTGAAACTATTTATCTATCTCTTCCTTTGTAAAGGGACTATGGAGACAATCCAGATTAGTGTCTGCTTGCAGCAAGGATTCCAGGTCAAAATACATGTGAGTGAAGTCAGTGGTGCCCATTCTATCTCTAAAACTATCCCAGAGTAGGGTGGCTTTAGCTTCATGATCGAAGATAATTTTTCCATTGTTATCAGCCAGAGATGTAATGGTGTTTATTCTATTTTGACTGATGCATTGGCATGAAAAAAATAGGTGCATTCATCACCTAGCTTGGCCCATTTTTTTCCCTCTTTGCTTCCAGTAGATCTTTTGCTGGTGGAGTAGGTTTTGCAGGTGCTCTGTGATTGCTTGTCTGAAATTCCATTCCTCAAGGCTTAGATCCCTTGTTTCCTCTACTATGTCCAGAAATTGGATAATTTCCTTGAAATTTGTGATGATTGAGGCTAGGTTTGGGAGTTGTTGCCTCCAAGCTTTTAGCACCCATCTTAGGTTTTTAAATTTGGCAGTAATTATCTTTGCACTATCTGTCTGTTGGACTGGTAGTTCCCATGCGTGTTGGAGCACCGGAATGAAGTGTTCGTGCTCCAACCAATAATTTTCAAACCTGAATATTCTAGGCTTGGGTACTTTGATCTAAGATATCTCTTGACAGTCTTGATGCATATGTGCTGGGGAATGCAGTTGTCCAGGAGTTCAATGTGAAAAATCACTCCAGTCTTTCTAATAGGGGATTGTGTTGTTTATTTGTCCCAGTGTATTTACAACCCTTTAGTGGCAATTCCACCAATCTTAATCTGCTGATAGCAGCATTGAAGGCCAGCATTTCCTGGATATTTCCTCCTGACTTATTCCTATCATCCGACTTTCTTATTAAGTTGAAATCTCCAACAATCATCCAATATTGATCATCTAGCATGTCTATGTTATGGAACCAGTCAAGAAAGGCAAACTTCCCTTCTTATGTGCATGGGGCATATATGTTTGTTAGTATCCATTCCTCCCTTGATAGTTTGCATGTGAGCCTGACCGAGTGTGCAAAACTATTTTGGAATTCCAAAGAGCCCTCAAATTTGGCATTGTTCCACACAATTAGACTTCCACTTGAATTTCCAATTGACGGTAGGAAGACAAATTCTTGCATATGTGGTAGGCAAAAAAATTTTATATAAGCCAAATCAAAGAATTCCCTCTTGGTTTCTTGGAGGCATAGGATGTCACATTTAGACTCGGTGCTTTTACTTCGCACTGCTTCCCATTTTTTTCTGAGTTTATCCCTCTGATATTCCAGGATAGGATTGTCCAGGTTTGCTATGTGCGTCTAGGTTCATGGTGGAGACTTAAGTTTTTTCCGGCCTCACCCCATATGGGGGTCCTTCCAGATGAATTGGGTTCGAACATAATGAAGACAGAAAAAGTGGGCATGGTCAAAGCCCCAATATCATAGAATTAACCACGGTAATCATTAGTTTAGTTGGTAATAGAAGTACCATCATTAAGTTATAGGGGACCAATAAGAGGGTCCACAGCGCATAAGAGACAATAACCAATAGTCTGTTTAACATCATCATCATTCTAATTCAAAGAAAACCATAGGCCCTAAGAAGCATCTGTGGGCTAAATTCCCATCCTCGACTTTCTCAGACCCTTCTACTTCTTTGTCTTCTTTGGAGGCTCCTGGACTTCTTTCTCCTCCATCTCCCCTTTCCCTTTCCCCCTTTTGGAGCAGATGACTTTCTTATGGCCTCAGGGGTTGCCAATATTCTGCTAGTTCTTGTTCTTGCTGGATAGGGATGAATTAGCCGAAGACTCTATATTCATTTTGCAAAAGTCAGTGCCAATTGTTCTAATGACACCATTTGATAAGGTGGGTGGGGTAGCTGCACATGCAAAACAATTCTTACTAGGACAACTTGAGTGCTTGAATCCCCCATTTCTGCTTCTTATTCTTAGGCTTCTTCTTGCTTCAGTTTCCACTAGAGGAGTTGCATTCTTGAATTTTCCCTTTGCCTAGTTAGGGGGGAATTGCTGCTGCCTGCTCCATTACTACCCGAAGAAGACAGGCACTGTACTTCTGAATTTGGAGGACAAGAAGGTGGTAGAACAAAGGATAACATTGAGGGTGAGTTAGTGCATGAAAGCAAGAATCTCCAAGCTTGTGATGCTAAGAAGTTTTTGGTCCAATCAAATTGGGACGGGGATAAGAGCATCACAGTAAAGAAGGCCGCCCAATCAGTGGGAATATCAATCACCTGGGCTGGTTGTCCTGTTGGGGAGAAGTGTCTTGCCCAGAGCCTATAGACATCTGCTGGTGCTTTGTATGAACCCTGCGTCTTGCTGCTTTCTAACATCCATCCTGGATCAGCTTGTGAAAGGCTGTCAAAGTCTGTCAGAACCATGCTGATGTTTAGCTAGTGGTTTGTTGGAGGGGCAGAGCTGTTGCTGTGTTGCTGTGATGCTGGCTGGGGTATAGGTAGGTGGAGAGAATTGTTGGGAATCTCTTCTATATTCCTAGGCTGCACTTGAAGGGGATGATTTACCTATCCCATAATTGCAGGATCTTCTGGTGCAGGCTCCAGTATTCCCATGTGGCCATTCTGGGCTTGGTTTACTGCTTGCTGGTCCCCCATATTTTGCTGTTGCAGTGCTGGGAGGAAGTGTGGGAGATGTCCCTAGTCCACTTCCATATTTGCCCCATCATTGTTCTGAGCTAGTTGTAGTCCTGGAACCTGATTATCCTAGCCCAGGAGCTCATCCTCATTATGATTGTCTTGTTCTAATCCTAGTGGATGATTGCGATCCTGCAGACCCTCTTGAGCTTGGGTATCCTGTGCACCTGGGGGCCCATGGGCCTTTTGTCCCACACTAGCTTCAGAGTACTTGGAGTTTACTGAGTTGACATATGTAAAAGAGGATTGGGTGGCCCATGGAGCAGAAAGGTTGAGCTCCAGGTCCAAACCTTCTTGCTGTTCCTTGTTGTTGTCTTCCTCCATAGGTTTTAGTTCATCATGGGGGTTCTGCTGCACCTGCTCTTGGACTTCCTCCATGGGGTTTTCATTAAGGTCAGGAATAGGCTCTTGGGCTTGGCTATGCTGTTGCTACTGTTGCTGATGCTGTGGTTGTGCTAGACCAATCCCTAGGAAGATGAAGTTGTCCTCAAGTCCTGGAGGAGGGATATCCTCATCTAGAAGCTGGCCTCCTAACAGATTTTGCTGCATAATTTCTACTTGGACCGTGATGGAAACTCCCTCGAAATCATCTCCCTCCGACAACACCAGGTAGTGGGGGATATCCTCCAGATTAGTTACTCTTGCTTTTACAACAACTCGGGCCAGGACACTGTCCATTTGCCAGTAGATTAACCTCCCAAAAGACCTAATTGTGTCCTTGATTTCCTCCATAGTACGAGTATCTACTGGGTATTCAACGAGCATTAACCAACATTCTCTATTGAACTGGACTCTTCTAGCATTAGGGCCTCTATTGTGTTGCACCATGTCAATGTTGAACCCCTGAAACTGGTGAGGGCTGTGCTGCACAAGGGCATCTCTATCTGTGACTCGATTCATCCTGACAAAAGCTTGTGCCCTATGAAAGGGACTTTTCTGAATGTCCATCACTCTCAACTCATAATGCCCCTCCAATAGCCCAAGGATAATGTCTCTGACCTTAGTGTATGGAATCTCACTATGGGGAGGGTTGGTGATGGTGACGATCACCAAGTCCTCGTTGGTCGGCGCTGCCCTTGGAATGACCACCCGGGTGTATTTTGGCCTCCCCTGGACCAGCACCCTGGCGAAGCCTGGGAACATCATCGGCTCAAGGTCCACATTGAGGAAGGCCATGGCTTTTTGCTGGGGATTCACGACTCCGATGCTGCTTTCTACAGTGGAGCGGAGGTTCCTTTGCACAGTTGGGGGTGGAGTCGGAAGGGGCGAGGTAGTCGAAGGGGTGGCGACTGTGTGAGTTTTGAGAATTGCTCTCCTAGGTGTCTTTGGAGAAAGGGAAGTTTGTGGGCCTTGGTTGATGGGCCTGGACGGCTTCGGTGCCTCTTTTCTGAACCATTGAAGCCCCACGTCAGGAGACCATGCGGTGGTTGGATTAAGTGAGGAGAAGTTACAATTGGGGGGTGAGTTACACTGCGCCGTAAACTTTTCGAGACTGTGAAAAGTAGCGCATCCCCTGGAGATATGCCCCTCTTAGTTGCAACGCCAGCACTTGATCCGATTTACACATGCGGTTGCGAGGTGGTTAGGCGATAAGCATCTTTTGCAATAAAAACAAGATCCTGCTACAATACCGGGCTTCGAAAAAGCTGGTCCTCTCGGTCCAGCACTCAAAGCAGCCCATTGACTTGATTTGAAAATGTGAAGACCTGGGGAGTTTGAAGCTGGGCTAAGCTTTTCAAAGACTGATTTGCGGGGAAAAACCAATCTTGAGAAAACTGATGCAGTGGATTTAAGATAACCAGGATCATTCCTTGTCGATTTGCTAATTAGTTGATTAGGCATTCCAGGTATCTTTTTGCCCAGGGGAATTGTATTAGCACCTGAGAGGGGAGGACGAACAGCTCTGGCAATACCAGCATATGAATGTCTAGATTTTCTAGGGCGAGGGGTCACCCAAGGGTGAGATGGACCCGAGTCCAGTTTGGCAAATTTGAGAGCCTTATGAAAACCTCCATCATTGTATAAGAAGAAAGCCAATTTGTAGTACTCGCATTCAGCAGAGCTGAGATCAGAGATCATGAAGCCAACATCACGAGAAAGAACTCTGAATTTGAAAATTTGATCTTCCAATTGCTCAGCCCAGAACTTAAAGGCCAATCCTCCCAAGACATATTGCAGGCAAATGTTAACAGATTCTTCAGTTAGCCTGAATCTGTTCTTGCTAAAAGATACCAGCAGGGAAAAACCCTTGCCTGCTGATTTCCCATTGGCATTAACAAGACAGCCCAGTCGATTGAAGACTTCTTCACTAAAGCACCTGCCTACTTGGAATCCAGTTTGGAGAAGTCCATGTCATGAAGACGAGGGCGAGGTCCAGGATGCTCGAGAGAAAAGAGACAGGAAGGACCAACCAAAGGGATTCAGAGTGGGGTTATCACCTGAAACGAGGGAGGCACTGCAGTGCGGTCATGCTTCCCTCCATGTAAACTTGATGTCCTGAGCAATGGCTGCCCTGAATATCCTGGGGTGAGGGCTGCCACCGAGGTCAGAGAAGGGAGAGGTCGGGGATTCAAGAGAGAGAGGTGAGAGGAGGCGGTTGAGGTGGCCAGCGGGGCCAGAGTGGCCGTCGCCGGGAGGCTGTGGACATCGTGATCGGAGTGGTCACCGGCGGAGAGGGAGCCCGCGCTCACTCTCAGCTCTCAAGCTAACCCCCGCACTCGCTTGATTTTCTCTATTAGAGTACATTTGGTACGTAGTTTAGATTATGTATCTATATGTATCGTAGACTGCTATATGTACCAAGAGAGTATCTTCCCTTCAAGTCTTTGTACTCTATGTTACTGGCTAAAAGGCTCAATGCAATATAATCCCATGTATTATATGTTATCTATTATGTCTACACGGTATCATGAGTTTTCTTAGGAGTAGTCTTAGATTACAACGACAAATTGCCTTAGGACTCTAAGTAACGATTACATGCTACTATGCATGGCGAGAGTCATATGAAACTTGTATTATATAGCGAAAGAATTTTAGAGACACTATTGCAGCGACCCTCATACATGCTGGTGTTGGACCCGCAACCACGGGGCCAATACGAATGAGGATACGTTGTTCGTGCCGGTGGCAGAACCAACACGGGAATAAACTAAATATGCTGGTGCTCTTTTCCACTGCTTAGAATATGTTATTATTTTAGTAGGCTTTTGTTGAGCGCTGGTACAATTGAATAGCTAATTCTACCGGTGATTGTTAGTGCCAATGCATATGGGGTTACTAGTCCTAGTGGTGTCTTACACCACCATGTTTGTTAACCTATAACTACTAGTATAGATTAGCGCCGGTTAGAATACTATCAAGGCAGCAAAAAAATTGATCGCCAATTGTACTGTCCATCAGATCCATGAGTAGTACCACATCGTTCACACAACAACATATGCACATTCAAAGGAATGTGCACGTGTACATGCTAGTTACTTTCGTCATCAACTGAACAGAGCACATATCAACATAATCGAACATATTAAACATCAATTGAACATAACTGAACACATACATCAACAGAACATAGCAGATTAAACATCAACTGAATAGAGCAGATTAAACATAAAGATCAATAGAACACATAAACATAGCTTAGCAGTTCAAGCATCAACTGAAACTACTGAATAAACTAACACAGCCTAGCATATTTCATCATGATGATAACTAACAGAATGTCAAAGCCCAACTTGCAAAAGGGCAATTCATTCATAATGTTCCAGCGCTTACATCGCCGGAGTACGCAACTGGGCAGCGATGCTTACATTGCCGCCACCGGGCCGGCAGAACCTCCACCATCCGTCCATCCCCACCATGGCAACAAAGGTCATGCTCAAAGGGGAGGCAACAAACGATGGCTGGTGAGATTCTGCTCCAAAGCTTGCGAGCACGGGCCTTGGCTGCAGCCGTGGAAGCTACGGCGGGCGGTTCTGCTAGCCCGCAACTCGATGGCCGCTTGCCTCACCATGGCCCCCGTGGCCGCATCGGCGGCAGCAAGAGTGGAGGCTGCAAGCGCCTTCCGCGCCTCAGCAGCAGGCCTGGCTGATGTGGCAGCGGCGCGTGAGGCAGCCCGTGCCATGAAGTGGAGTGCCTCCCTCACCGCGGAGGCAACCAA